>NC_137796.1:83827168-84427168 GCF_963383645.1 Muscardinus avellanarius | reverse complement strand
TCTTTCTGTGAATCTCTAGCTCCCCTGTCCTCAGGTGGCAGGGACCTGAACCTTTTCCAGACTCCTTTATCTCTTTAAAAATCAGCTCACAATTATTCAGTCCATAACACAGTGTGTTTGCAGCCATAAATTTGCTTTTCCAGAGTGTATTTCTCTCCTCTGCAGCTAAGGCGTGAGGCTCCCGAGGGCCCTATTCATCACATCCTTCCACGGTGTCACTGCTGAACTGGGCCCAGGACTCAAGGACCCACAGCATTCTTTAGGAGTCCGACTGGCATTTGCAGCCATTTCTCCCTGGTAAATGATGGCTTTCAGCTTGATTTTATTGATTACCGCGGGGATTTGTTTTCTGTTCTGCTACATAAATGTCTTCATGGGATAATTGTGGCAGTGTTTTAGGGAAGGCTGGCACTTCATCGAGTCAGCCCCTTTGGTTTAGCATCCGTCACACTTGTCTCTGGTTAAGATGGCGGTAGTTCAGAGTCTCCTCTCCACTCTGGCTCCTCCCGCCCTGGTAGACAAACTCACCTCACTCCTCTATAGAAGTGTGATTGTCTAAGCCAGTTTTCCCAACACTAGATCTAAGGCCAATAACCGTTCCTCATAGAGCCTAGCCATGTTCTATGCACCTTGCTCAGCACTATACATTGCTGATTTGGGAGATGATTGGGTAAAAGATTTAGGGCCACATGCTTGTCTTTCATGAAGATGCATCTTATCCATGGGCAGAAAATGGAAGAGGAAGAGGCCAAAGAGATGCACAGCACTCAAGGGCACAGAGATGGTGTGCCTCTGGCTACAAGGATGGGACATTAGAGCAGAAACCTCACTTTTCTCTTTCTCATTAAAGGAAATTCCTGTATCTCAGGAATCTGTGACTATGTTAGGTTACTGGGCAAAGGGGAATTAAGGATGCAGATAAAATTAAGGATAATCTAAGACCTGATCTTGGATTATTCAAAGGCCCATTGTGACCCTCAAATTCCTTAAAGGTAGAAGAGGAAATCAGAAGAGATGTCAAAGTAGTGGCAGCTTGAGGGATCAGCTCAATGTTGCTGGCTTCAAAGAGGGGAAAAGGGGGCCATAAGGCAAGAAAAACAGGTGGTGTCTAGAAGTGTAAAGAGACAAGGCAAAGGCTTGTCTCCTCCGTCTTCCAGGAAGCAATGCTCGCTGCTGACACCTTGTCCTTCACCTGGTGAGTCCTGTGGCAGGCTTTTGACCTCAGGACTTTAGGAGGATACATTTGAATTGCTTTTATGCCAGGCAGTTGGGTACTCATTTGTCATAGCAGCAACAGAAAATTAATACAATCTATATACCTTAAATTTCAAATTTATGATTCTTTTTGTCAGTTGGAGGAAGAATTCACATCTTAGAGTTTATAAATCATTGTTTTACAGATTCAGAACAGTGTCCTGGACTGCAAAGGAGAATGTTTCCCTCTTTGCTCCTTTTTCTGGTTGGCAGAGCTGTTTTCCAGTAGTTTTCAAGACTTGCTAGGATTTCCTTAGGATATATATAAAAATTGAAGCTCTGGTCAACTGGCTATTTTGGTTTTGCCTCTGAAAACTCTTTCAGGAGGCAATTTCATCTTTGAGCCAACTTTCTTAACATTGGGAAAGATAGCCATGGTTGCTAAGAGAAGCTGCCAGGGTGTTGCCATGGGAACAATTGTTTTAAAATCAGGAATAACAAGCTCTAACTGTAAAGAGCTACGGTAAGGAAGGCAGGGGAGATAGCTATCCCTTACTTCCTCCTCATTAAGAGGAAACAGCCTGAGTTTTCCTGCCAATTCCAGGAGTTCAGGAGACTTTGCTCTGCTGCTCTGGGAAGGGAAATAGTAAATGCATGAGTTTTTGAGTCATACAGATTTGGGCCTGAACTCCCGATTCACCCCATGGCTATCTGCAAAACCTAGAATAATCTTTAGAGTTAGGCTGGGACTCCACTGTGTTAATGATGAAATGAGGCACACAGTCATATTTACCTGCAGGAGGAGGTGTGATCCCTTGAGAGGACTTATGCGATTTGCCTAGCACAGTGCTTGAAAGGCAGTAAAAATGTGATATCTGGTAGCACTACTCTGTGAAGACAAGACTATGGTTGCAGGGAGGGCTAGATGGGGCTTCCTAAGCCAATTGGAGAAAGATTTTTAATCTATCAGACTCTTGCATGTGATTGGTAGGTAGCTCGGTCCACATGAACTTTGAATCAGCACAATTGAGCTGGTCTAGACCCTGTATGACAAAGTGGGTCAAGTGCTTCTGCACTTGGCGGTTTGGCAATGCCATCTGTGTTCAACACACTCGCTGTGAGTCTCTGCCTTTCTTTTCTTGTGGAACAAGAACGAACAGCTATGAAGGAGCCCTGGTGTAGATGGAGGTCCTGTCATGCTGGAAAGTTGCTGTTTGCTGTCACTGATATCACTCATGGTTGAGAAGGCTGGAGGGCAGAGGGATACATGCTTAGGGTATCCTGTCAGAGCTATAAGAAGGCAAAGGGACTTTGAAGACTGATCGACTAGTGCTATAATTTAAATATGGTTTGTCCCTTGGAACTCATGCAGAAGTTTAATCCCAAAGTCACATGTTAATGGTCCTGAGACAGTGGAAACTTGATCGATCTGTAGTGTTTATATTGTTTGTAGCATACAGTGTTTTAGAGACCTTTGGGAAATTATTAGGTTTAGGTAAGGCCCAATGATTAAATTCTGGTGGCTTTAGAGGGACATAAACCAGACACTCCGACATAAACACGTGAGCTCCTTGTCTTTTGCCAATGTGATGATCTGTGCTGAGCCTCCCAAACCATAAGCTTTTCTATATAATGTTAGCCTGTCTCGAGTATTTCTTTATAGTAAAAAAAAAAAAAAAAAAAAAAAAAGTTGACTAATACAACCCATTTGCAAAGGCACTACCGTGAAAGGAAAGGCTGCTTTGGAGGAGCCAAATCTACCATGTGAAGCTGGGAAAGTAGCTGAGTGTTAGATGGAACTGGGAAGACTGGCAGGAGAGAAACCAGGGTGGGACCAAGTGTCAGTAGGAGGACAAGATGGCATACAAGAGATGTAGGAGGTGGTCTTGGAGCAACTCCTTCCTGTGTGGGCATGTGCTCCTGGCTCAGCAAACCCAGGGTACCATGGTAAAATACCTGAGTGAACTGACCCCTGGAAAAACCCAACTTGCCACAAGCAAGTGAAAGATTCTGCCTTCTTTTAAAAGAACCTTAGAGTAAGTTTTGTCTAGGCTTAGAGGAAGGAAAATATTGTATTTTATGTAGTATATGCCTAATGTACTAAAGTATACTATATCTATAGCATAATTTATAATAAAAATGGCATAACTCTATTCTACTAAACATTAAAATATCTGTAGCATAATCTATAATTAAAATAGCCCAAGCATACAAAGTGGAAGACAAACATAAGAAATAGCTGGGCATTGATACCACTGCTATTAACATTTTGGAACATATGTCCCAGTTCAGAGTCATCACTGGAATAGAAACCAATCTCTGACCTTCTCTTCCAATGTTCCATGAACCTAGTAGCCCAGATGCTCAGTTTGGCAAAGTCTTATAGGGAGGATTTCCTCTTGGAAACGTAACTGGATTTGGGGAATAACTATGGGGGCTATGAAAATGTATAGACGGTCCCCCAGGCAATAAGGAAACTCAACAACACCCAAGCTAAAACTGGAGCAATGATGTGTTCTCTGAAAAATGACTTCTCACAGTCATTAGCTGGATATTTTCTGTTAACCCATTCCAATGAATACTGGAGTTTTTCAAGCAAATTTGTGTGGCTCAATAGTCCAAGGCTTGGATGGTAGCAAAGTTTAGAAAAAGAATATCAAGGAGTAATGTGATATGTTAAGTAGTTGTTGAGTTGCATCTATTCATGCACAGAAGGCACGAAGGAAATAGAATGGCTTCATTAATTTAAGCTTTTGTTAGCATGTAATTATGGAGTGCTTTGGAGCTTACAGGGTATCCAGAGAATGTTCTTACTACATCTAACATAACTAATGAAGTTGCACACTCTACCATTAGCACATGCAGTTTTTCAGCAAGTAATCACTCAGCATCTACTTTGTAAGCAAATAACAAATACCAAGGACTAATATGGGGTTATAGCTTGGTGTCAGAGCATCTGCCTAGCCTGCACGAAGCCCTAGGTTCTATCTCCAGCACTGACGAAAATATTCATGACCCTTCCCTGTTAGTAGCTCCTGTTCTTGTGGGGAGATATCACACTGGATCAAAGCTGTGATTTACCTCTCTGAGAGCTTCAAAAGCACAAAGAAGGAACAAATTAAGTTGAGCTGAGAGAGCCAGGGATGAGGTCCTCAAATGACTGGGCTTCCCCTAGAGAAGTGGAGAGAAGCAGACAGAGAGCTCCAGCTAGTAAATAACAGGCAGTACAAAGATCACTGTGGGTCTGAATTACTCTGCATGTGTCTGGAGAGTGGAATGGTGAAACCAGAAGGGATAGCAGCTTCCGGCTGTCACCAGTTTCCAGGATGGCTCAGTTCCTTGTTTCCACACATTAGTATGCAGCTCCTCCTATTCAATGTCTGTATGTACTCTCTGGCATGGGTTCTGTTTTGTGGACTGGATGCAGCTGAGAGAGAGATCATGGAAGAGATCTGGCAGTTTGTAAGTGCTCAGTAAATGTCAGCTATTTTTGTTATCAGGATAACTGGCTGCCATATTTCTAAAAAGTTACAGTCACTTGAATTTCTGTGTGCTTCTTAGAGAGCAAGCATAGAAACTTTACAGCTACAGGAAAGTAGCCCCACATTGGATTACACCTTTTAACTGTAATCCCCATGCCAATCATGTTGTGGGACATTAGACAAGAGAGAATCTTTGCTCATAACAAATTGCCTTGAGGGAACTGTGGCTTCTGTCCTGCTGAGCCCAGAGGCCTTGGCCTAGCACTCAGCTTGCAGGGGGTGGGAGCCAGGTTGCCATGTTTCCCCAGGGGCCAGGCTGGGATCTTGCCAGTGTGAGCGTCTAAGACGGAAAAAATGTGGCCTCCCCTCCCACTATCCCTTCAGGAGAGTGGATTCAAAATGGATTTCAAAGTATGTGCATGCGAAATCATTTGGCTGGAAAGGCCTCTCTTCAGTCCTTCCCTTTGTGGGGTATTGCTGACGTGTCTGGAATCACTGCAGTCCAAACACACCGGGCCATGATACATAAACCCATAACATTTATGCTTTGAAATGTCAGACCTTTGAGTTTAAAAACAGGCTTTAAAGAGCAGGAGAACCTGGCAATTAATCAGTACTCTCTGCTCAGATGGAAAGCACAGAATGGGTTGTTGTGTCTCCATACACAGATGGATATGACTGGATATAATTAGTTTTTCTCTCTGGTACTCAAACATCCATTTGTTTGATTCCTTCCACTGCGCCCCCCACCCTGTTTTGAAATTTATTGTTTGGCATGTGGTAAATATGGCTCAGTATTGCAGAGTCTTCAAATTACTTTTTAAATCAGAGCAAAATCCACTGCATTTTTTTATCACGTTAAGAACAAGTTCTTATTATCTTACAGTCACTAATCAACTGATAGATCCTCAGTCTTGATTCTGTCCCTTGGTCTCCTCGTTTCTGTTTGAGCAAAATACAGGAGCCCCTAGCTTGATTCCTTTAATTAGTGTCTGGAGTTTGCTGTGTATATTTGTTCCATTCCATGGAAATTCCATCCTGACTTTGTTCCTAGGGCTCGTGTATTCCATAGTCAAGATGCATTTATTGGATCTCTTACTCTGTATTAGAGACTAAGGGCATATTAATCCATTTTCTATTCCTATAACAAAATACTCGTGGCTGGTGCTTTATAAAGAAGCTCATACTTAAGGATGCTGAAGCTCCAAAGTGATGCAGTCCCACTGATTCGGCCTTTGGTGAGGGCCTCCTTGGCTGTGACATCATGGAAATGGTACCAAGGCAGGAGAGGTCACACAGTGAATCACCAAGCCAAGGAGAGGGGAGGGGGCAGGCTCACTTCTTTACAACACCCTTGTATAAGAACTAGCTGGAATACCAAAAGAATTCTGTTAATGTCTTAATGCCTTCTGAGGGCAGTTCCCCCAATAATCTCTCAGTAGATTCCACCTCTTTATTTATTTTGGTGGTACTGGGGTTCCTGGAAACCCTTCTACCTCTGGGCTACACTCCCAGACCTAATATATATATATATATATATATATATTTTTTTTTTTTTTTTTTAAACAGGGTCTCTTAAGCCAGGGTGGCCGGCTTCAAACCTGCGCGATCCTCCTGTCTCCGCCTCCCAAGTACAGGGGATTACAGGTGTGCGCCACCATGCCCAGCTAGATTCCACCTCTTAAAGGTCCTAACATATCTTACATTGTCACACTAGGGACCGAGCTACCAAAACAGAGCTCTTTGCAGGGACATTCAAACCATATACAAACCATAGCACTGCTGACCTCAGGATACTCACACAGGAGCAGCTAGGGAGAATGCTGGCCTATGCAGAGAGAGTTAAAAAGATGGCAGCCAGGATAGGCAGCCAGCACAGCCTGGGCAGTAGCAGAGGTTGAAATGGGAACTTTGGGATGCTTTTTGAAAATTGACCATTTTCTGGCTTAAGATTTAGATAATATCATTTAAGACAACTGAAGCCCTGTTTTCTTCTACAGAAACAAGAAAGAATTAAAAAACAAACAAACAAATATCAGGTTTAGTGCCATTCTGGCAGAGTGAAAAGAACTTTGAGTTTTGGAGAATCCCTGAGTTATGGTTCATGTTGATCCCATGCTTGGGATCAACTGTCCTTATCTGGAATCTTGCACAATTTATCCACCAGCAGAGATAAAGCTATTGCATGTTAGACTATGATATTCATCTCCTGAGACATAAATTCTGTCTGTTCTATATTATCTTTCATGGCAACCTAAGGCATGTTATTAAGCCTCTCTAGATCTTGGCATCTTAATCTAGAGGGTGATATAGTCAGAAAGGCTGCTCTTTCCCAGGAAACAGATGCCAAGATTCAGCTAGAAGTGTAAGGGCTTTACCTGGGAAAAGATAAGAGAAGAAGAAGAAGGAGAAGAAGAAGGAGGAGAAGGAGAAGGAGAAGGAGAAGAAGGAGAAGAAGGAGGAGGAAGAGGAGGAGGAGGAGAAGGAGGAGGAGGAGGAGGAGGAGGAGGAGGAGGAGGAGGAGGAGAGCTGATAAAGCTTCCTGACCATTATGGTATGGGCAGGGGAAACCTTCCGTCCACTGATTCTGTAAAGGAAGGGGAAGGAAGGGAGTTTGGGTTAGCAAGAATGTGAGCCAGCAGTGCTGCTTTGAGAGTCTTGGCTGGCTGGTGGGGAACTTCAGTGCAGAGATTGTCTATATAAAAATCCTCCATGGATTGGAACTGGCCAGGCCCCGGTGTCCTCTCTGAGCTCAGACATTGACTGGGGACTGTCTGGGAAAATGGAGGCCTCAGTTCACAAGTGACAGCTCAGGCTTTTATTCCAACCATACCCCTTATAGATGAATGGCAAGTTCTTTCTTGAAAGGAGATGAATAGCCTTTTTTCCACTGCTTTTTTTTTTCTTTCTTAATGAAAGTTCAGGGTAAAACCATCATTCATGTTTTAATTCAAGCTGCCTGTATCTCTTCATAATCCTTTGAATTGTGTGAACATGCAAGCTCCAGCACAAGGGAAAACATGTTTCCTTGAGCCTAAGACCTGCTTTCCCGAAGCAGCTTGAATGCTGTTTACCAGGGTTGATATCCAGGTCTAAGTGTCACTGTGAGCTGGAAAAGCCAGAGCCCCAGGGATGAGACCTGGGAGAGCTATGGACACACACAGATGGAGAGTGGGTTCCAGAGCCACTTGGTGCCTGGGGAGGAGCCGGAGCTCCAGGGAGAAGCTGGTGACAGGGCTGCTTCTCACTTCCCAGGAAGGGCCTCTCACCCACCTCGCCGCCTCCTGCCTGGGCTGCTTTCCAGGTCCACAGTCGCCAGTGCCTTAACACGCTCACTGATTCCTGACTTGCCACTTCGGTTTTAGGAAATTCAATTTTAGAAAACACATCTTGCTTTCACTCTTTTTTTGGCAAGGGCCTTTGTAGATGGGGTTTAGAAAGAAGCTGCATGGGCCTTAGGCCAGAAATGAGCCAGCTCATCCAGTCCTGGGGGATCTGGAAGCCCCATTGCAGCAGACTCTCCTGCTGCTCTGAGGTTGACTCAGGGACATCCTTCTCTCTTCTGTCCCTCTCCTTCCAGCTCTTGGCATGACCCACTCATCTCCCAACTTTGGACTCTGCTTGCTCCTTCACCTTCTCTGGCCTTTTGGACCACACCTGCTCTGACTTCTCTGGTCTCATCTCTGTATTTCCCTGGTTTCCATCATGCATTCCATAATATCTGGCACCCTGACACCCTTCCCTTCTTTTGTAGCTATTAATCTGCTCTCTGCTTCTCTTAGAAGGGGAAAAGTAGTCCTGTCTTATTTGGATTGATATAAAAAATCCAATTACAACAGAGATAGAGGTTATGAAATTCAAAGCC
Organism: Muscardinus avellanarius; assembly: GCF_963383645.1. NCBI lineage: Eukaryota > Metazoa > Chordata > Mammalia > Rodentia > Gliridae > Muscardinus > Muscardinus avellanarius. The sequence continues at coordinate 84,418,627 of NC_137796.1, read as the reverse complement.
ATGGACCAGGGACACTGGAAAAAGGAAAAGCAGAGGAAGGGAAGAAGGGTGAACAACTGTATTAGGCGTGTGGGTGATGGGGCTGGGACATCTGTCATTCACCTCTGTGTAGGAGCATGCGGGCCCTGCTGAGCTGGTTGTTTGGGGAAGTGTTGTCTGCCTCTGCGATGGATGCTGTGCGTGACACTCAGATCTGTTCCTAAAAAATGAAATGGAGGATTAACTCTTCTATTGTTATAAGTACCTCCATTCCATTTATTAAGAACAGCAAATGGCATCAAAATAGTGGGATAGAGATTCCGGGGGAAACATCAGGTTTGCTTACGACAACCTCTTTTTCTCAAAGACCAGTCTGACAAAAATCTCACTCCCTCAAGGCAGTGTTAATTCACCTACCTTTTGAAGGTCCTGCTACTTCAATATCTCCACTGGAGATCAACCTTCTAATGCACAGACCTTTGGGGGATAAACTACCTCCAAAACAGTGCGTCTCAACCCTTTGCTCCATCTCCAGACAGCTCTGAGGTGCTAACCCAGCCTTAGAGCTTTCCAGAAGAGTAGGCTGAGACCTTCCTTGAAACTGCACTGAGGAGCAACCTCTCCCTCTGCCCTATCCTGTTACTTCCCTCCCTTTTCCTGGGTATTGATTCCCACAGCACTCCCTAATAAACTTTTCTATTTTGCAATCTGCTTCCTGGGGAACCTAAGCCACACACTTTTCTTCATGGTTCCTTTGTATCTTAGACAAAGGATTTTGTGTAGTGATAACCCCTAGCTCATGGTCACAATTCATCACTGTGAATTAAAACTGTTAACGTTTGAAATCAAATATTCATTGAAAACCTATTCTACGTAAAGCACCCCACTGAGCCATGCCATAAAGCATTTGCAAATTGCCCGGCTGTGTCCTGCAAAGAGAGAGGTAATGTAATTAAAATGAAATGTTTTGAGTCACAGACAGGGCAAGATGTCAGGAGCAGGTGGGGCCAAGGTTAAGTGAACTGGTGGTTGTAAGACTCGCTCTAAAGAAGTACAAGTGGAAGTTTAGACTTTGGTATTCAAAGGGCAGCGAGGACCTAGGATTGATTTAGGTCAGCATTGAGTTGGAAGCCAGAGACCTAAGTAATTAAAGGTATGGAACATCACAGTGCAAACAGTTCAATGGGAGTGAACAATCAGGAAACAGTAGAAGTCCAGCCCCCTGTGGAAGAGGCCAACAGAAGCTAAGCGGGTGTTAAGGCCCAGCCGATTGGCCAGGGTTCTGACAGGCTGAGGTGTGAATAGCAGAGTATATGTCATGTAGACTGAGCTAGTACATAGGACCTGGAGAAAACCGCCCCGTAGGGAGATAAGTTATCAGCTTCCACTCACTTGCTGGGGGTGATAGGTGTGTGGTTTAAACGCTGACTCATCAGGGTTGTCTCTTAAGCAAGGCCAAACTAAATCTAAGGGGAGAAATTGGGAAAAGAGACCAAAGAAGCCAAATGTGGGAAATGCGTAAGGTATGTTCTGAGTTATCCGTTCCCTCACACCACAACTTGGGAATCAAAGTTGGTTCTTCCTGTGGCTGTTAGAAAGAATGGGTTCCTGGCAGTGAGCTTCACCTCTGGATAGCTCCGTGGTTGGTTCCAAGTGTGGTTGCTGGTGTGGCCTTCAGTAGTCACACATGGCTGAAATTCCTATCCCGCCATCCCAGGCAATCTGTAGACCTGTCGGGAAAGTGGAGAAATGAGTTGGAGGCGGTGGCTCCTCCATGTTCACTCTTGGATACATAAGGTAGTCTTGAGCCTACATGTAGCATTCGAGAGCTGGAGACACACGCGCGAGTTTGCCTGGGATAAGTTTCCTCCCATGCGACCTTCTTATCTGGCTGAGGGTATAAAGGAGGCACACATTAGGCGGGTGGTTAAAGGAAGCAGGGTGCACTTGTGGACATGCTGATGACTCTCAGTGGATGGAGCACACACTAGTGCACAGGGCTTGGAGAGAGGTAGGGCCTGAGTGAGCAGAGCTGGGAGGACTTGGTGCAGCCCTCGAGGGCCCTGGGTTCAATCCTGAGAGTCAGAAAAAGGTCTGGGAGGGTTTCGAGCAAACAAGAGACACCATCATATTAGCTTCTGGAAAGATCACTCTGTCAGAAGCATGGGGGGGATGAGAGTTGGATTGGAAGACTGTCCAGGTGAGGGAACGATGGTGATAAGGTATATATTGTATAATAATTGCTACAATCAAGTTAATTAAAACACTCATGATTACTCGTGCTGTACATTAGATCCCAGAACTTGTTCATCTTATAACTGAAAGTTTGTTTCACCAATGTTTCCTTGTTTTTTTCCTACCCCTTTTCTTCTGACCACCACTGTCTCTTCTCAGCCTCTATGAATTAAACTATTTTTTTTTTTTTGGTAGTACTGGGGTTCCTGAAAGCCCTTCTACTTCTGGGCTACACTCCCAGACCTATTTTATATATTTATTTGGAAACAGGGTCTCTTAAGCCAGCGAGGCTGGCTTCAAACCTGCGCGATCCTCCTGTCTCCACCTCCCAAGTGCAAGGATTACAAGCGTGCGCCACCGCGCCCGGCATTGATTTCAACTTTTTAAAAATTCCCAGGGGCATTCTACCTCTGAGCTACACCCCCATCCTTAGTTTTTAGTCTTTTTATTTTTGAAACAGGGTCTCACTGAGTTGCAAAGGGCCTCGCTAAGTAGCGGAGGCTCTCCGTGAACTGTGATCCTCCGGTCTCAGACACCCAAATGCTGAGATTCCAAGTGTGTGCCACCACGCCTGTCTCATATCTTGGCTCTGGGATATTATTATAAATAATTCTGCAATAAACATGAGGGCATAGATATCTCCTTGAGAAATCCATTTCATTTGCATATAAACCCAGAAGTGAGACTTTACAATAATATGGCCACTCTATTGTTAATGTTTTTGGGAAGCGATGAAACTTCTTTTGAAGGGCTGATGTCTCTTGTAAAGTACAGGGGTTTTTTTTGTGTGTGTGTGGGTCTGGAGATGGAACCAAGGGGCATTTGACCTCTGAGCTACACCCCCTGCCCTATTTTTTTATTCTGTTTAAAATTTAAAACGGGGTCTCACTAAGTAGCTGAGGTTGTCCTCGAACTGTGATCCTGCAGTCTCAGCCTCCAAAATGCTGGGATTACAAGTGTGTGCCACCATGCCTGGCTAAAGTACAGGTCTTACAGATTATTTTCCAACTTGGTGTTCACACTGATATTGGCATGTTCATCAGGTGAATGACATAATAAAATTAGTGATTAGCCAGTGAATATATGCTTCTCTAAAAGGAACCCTTGAAACTGCGATTTAGTTCATTTCATCCAACAATTAGTAAAAATATCCAAAGACATTTTGCATCATGTGAAGCCTTTTTCTCTTTCTTTGGCAGTGGTATTCCATCTGGTAATTTAGGCAACACAGTAGTGCCTGTAGCTCAGGATTTGGCACCTGAAAGCCCAGGACGAATTACTTCATCTTTCCCAGTCAGCGTTCGCATCTGCGAACTGCGGATAATAATAGCACCTGCTTTTATATGGCTGTTGTGAACTTCAAAGCAATGAGTAACATTCTCAGCACAGCGCCTGACTTGCAATAAACCTCCATAAATGTTAGCCAACAGGAGCATTATTATGTGCCTCTTTGTGTTAGAATGTTCTGGCCTCTTCGTACCCTCCAGCTCATGAGGTCGTCTGCATTTCGAGGAGCTATTTCAGGGCTCAGGTTCATGGTCCGTGTATGACCAGAAACACAGCCACCATGCCTGCCATTCCTCAGCTAGCTTTCCCTCACGTGCCCTTCCAGCCTTTCCCCCCTCTGGACCCTTTCAGAGAGAGGATCTGGAACAATGGAGGAAACCTGTTTGATTATAGTCAAAAGTCTCTCTGGGAAGCTCCAACCCTTTCAGGGTAATTTGGCATGATTTTATGGAAGTGAGCCTTGGGGAAAATTCAAATGTCAAGCATAATTTGGTACTTGAAACATGAAAGAAAAAGCCTTCTTATTTCTTTTCATCTCCATTTCTCCTCTGCGCTCTGTCCAGACTTCCCTTTTTTCTCTGAGGGGTCATTATTCCACAGAGGGGGTTGGAGGCAAAGCAATAGTAGTGGGTGGCCATCTTCTAAATCCTCCTCCATCAGGACCAGAGCATCTTTCCTGGATCCGGGCACCTGTGTTGGCCACCTGTGCCTTCTGACTTGCTGGAAAGGCAGGATGCTTTAAGGAATGTCAAAGATTCTGTGAAAGGAGTGGCGATTATTTATAGACAGATGATTATTTATAGACAGATGATGGGTTAAAGTTCTCTTTAATGCTATATGTATGAACACAAACACAGGAGGAAACTTTTGTCTTTTCATGTTAAAATGGTGCACTCTGCCTGTCATGGTGGCGCACACTTGTAATCCCCGTGCTTAGGAGGCAGAGACAGGAGGATCACGCAGGTTCGAAGCCAGCCGCTCTGGCTTGGGAGACCCTGTTTCCAAAAATAAAAAAGTATAAAATAGGTCTGGGAGTGTAGCCCAGAAGTAGAAGGGCTTCCAGGAACCCCAGTACCACCACCAAAAAAAAAGTCTACTCCTAAAAGCTGCCTCACTATCTCCTCCTACAGAGACTTGAAGTTAGATTGTTTGTTTAATCAGACCCCAAAAATGTTGGGATTCCAGCTCTATCATTTACTAGCCATGTGACTGGCAGCCACCTCTTCATACCATCCAGGCAGATGTACCAGAAATGAGCAACTGTGCACCTGACTAACGGTGCCTGTGGCCCAGAACCAGTCTCTGAGCAAATAAAGCCTGTGGCTGCTGCCTGAGCTTCACCTTTCAGATCTCAGATAAAATGTCTCCTGTGGTCTACACTAGTCCAGGATGATGCAGGGAAGGGGGTTTGGGGAAATACCATTCCCTATGGCTTGCACTTTCTGAAATTCATACTGAAATTTGATTGGCACTGTGTTGGTGTTGGGAGGTGGGGCGTTTAAGAGGTGACCAAGTTGCAAAGATGAAAGTAATGCCTTTCTTGTGAAAGTGGGCTCATTTCTAAGGGAGTGGGTCATCCAAGAGTGGGTGGTGATACAGCGAGTCTGCCCCTTGTACTGCCTCTTTCGAACATGTTCAGTTGGATTTTACCATGCCATGTCATGATGACGCAAAGGCTCTTACCAGACTCTGCGGTTATGTCCTTGAACTTTCCAGCTTCTGCAACCATAGGCTAAATAGACTTCTTTTCTTTACAAATCACCCTGTCTTGGGCGTTCTATTATAGCGACAGAAAATGGACTAAAATAGTGGCTAAAATGGCACAGAATAAATCCACTGCAAGTACTATAACAACACATGGGATTATGTTAAGTCAAGTGCTCAGCCCAGGAGGACACTCAGGAGTCATGGCTTGACATGCTTCTTCCTTTCCCTCATTTTGCCAGCCCTTTCTCACCTAAGTCCTTGACTTCAGAGAGAATGGAGGAGATCTAGAAAAAGTATAGGGATCGTGTGTGTGTGTGTGTGTTTGTGTGTGTGTGTGTGTGTGTGTGTGTGTGTACACGCATGCACGTGTGCACATGCATGCATGGGTTGGGCAGAAAAATAGGTGCACACCATTCTGAGACCAGAGTATAGGTTTGGATATTCTAGGACTCCTTCTGTCTTTTTATAGTGTGGTTTATAAAAAATTTCCTCTACTTTACTGAGCAAGTAGAAGTGCCTGCCCCAGGCTCAGAAAAGCTAGCCGTTCAGACAGCTGACACTGCCTTCATCAAATTCATTCCTCTTGTCCTTTGTTTTTATATAATTCACGGATAGAACTGTCATCTGCCTATGGTAACCACTTCTTGTTTTTATGAGGCAACTGGTTTTAATGGAAGATAGCTTTGTCATCTGTAACAGAATGGAACAAGCTCTTCGGAGCAATAACCTGCCTTAACCGTTGGCATGTTCAGAGAATTGAATTCTTGGAGGAAGCCTTGGAGACCATCTCATTAACTTTACCTGTTGGGAGTTCCTAAGGCCCAGCCACAGATACATGGAATATTTTTTTCAATAATAACTCCCTCTCAGGACGGGATGTGTAGGTGTTTTCTTGATTATAAGCAGCAAGACAGAAATGAAGAGGCGAGAATATTTTGTGGGCTTGTAAGGGACAATACAATATCTGCAATGAAGGCAGGCCTTCCCTTATCTGGTTATCCTGGGTCTTCTTGGGTGTTCCTCTTCTGGACTCATTTAGTGGGTGTGGGATTAAATCTGTCTATCCTTGTATTTATCACCAGATAAAGGTAAGTTATACTTCTACTGATTAAAGAACATACAACCAGTATATATAATTTGGCCTGCTTCTCAAACATCTTGCATGACCTGGTTTTACAGATCTAGAGATTTTTCCCCTGGCATAATTCAAGAATATTCTCTTTTACCCATATATTGGTTTGGTCAGTTACTGTGATCATTATTCCCCAGATGTTGAAGGTATTTGGATGGTGAGAGACCTGACTGGTTGAGCTTATACTATTTGATGTGATTAAAATGAGCAAAAATAATATAAATGGACAATACTCTAATTATGGCACAGAAAGTGAAGGGTAAACATCCTGTCCTTATGTGAACTTTAAAAAAAAATATCTCTAGAACAGTAAGTTCTCAAGGTGTCAACTATGGACCAATAAAACCTTAGCATCACCCAAAGACTTGATATAAAGGCAAAGATGCTAGACTTACATTAGAATCTCTTAAGAAGGAGGCCAGCAAGCTGTGTTTAATAAGCCAGCCTTCTAGGCAATTTTGGAGGCAGCTAAAGTCTGAAAAACACTGCTTCAGAGCTGGAAACAGACTGATTTCCTTGACAGTTGCAATAGTTGCACTTTTTTTTTCCAGATAGTTCACATGAGAGGCACATATGTGATGCTGGGATGAGCCAGAACATTCAGGCAAGAGAGAGGCAAGATTTCCTTACCCGTTTTATTAGTTAGCTTTTATGTCACTCTGACCAAAATACTTAACAAGAACAGCTTAGAAAGGAAAAGTTCAGTCCATGGTCAGATGGCTCCAAGACAGACACATCATGATGGTAGGGTATAGCAGAGGATAACTGCTTAGAGAGAGAGAGGGAGAGAGAGAGAAGAAAGAGAGAGAGAGAGAAGAGAAGAGAAGAGGAGAAAGAGAGAAAGGCAAAAGGCAGGGACCGTTATAGTCCTCTTCAAGGCCACAACCTTCTCCAGACACACCCTACTTGCCTAAGGTTACTTTCCAGTAAGTCCATTCAAATGATCAGCCATCAGTGGGTTTATCGACAGATGAGGTTAGAGCTTTGATTCAATAATTTCACATCTCAACATTTCTGCATTGCCAAGACATGATTTTTTTTCTGGATGGCATTCCATATCTAAGCCATAGTGCATTTATCTAAATCCTTAACTTTTATAGACAACAACTTAAAGCTAAACAAAAGGGAGTGGGCGCTCCCCAAGGTCACACACTTGATTGAAGAAAATAGAATAGATTTTTAGCTCTCAGAATCTTCACTTTAGTGTTCTTTCCATTCTAGGGACTCAAAAAGAATTTGGGAGAGTGGATGGATAATAAGGAGGCTTATTGAAGGTAGGCAGTGTATTGTGTTGGGATTAGCATTTCATTCAAATTCTGCCATTTCCACTGATGGCCAGGAGAGAATCATTGCACACATATTGCCACTTCTCAGTTTGCCTATTTGAATAATGGGAACCGCAATCCACTTCTGTCTACCTCAAATAAGGTGCAGAAAAGTCTATGAAATCTGTCCATAAAGCAGCAGCTGCTGCCACCAAGCCTTTTCTACCAGCCTCTAGCTGTCCTGTTTGCTTTGCTGTAGCAGACAGGAGGGAAAAAGAATACCTGGCCTTGTCTGGGAGGCCACTGAGCCCTCACCTGAGGAGGAACCATCATCCTTCTCCTTTTGGCTAATTCAGATGACAGCTTTTCCCATTCTGGTTTCTTCCCTGTCCAAACCAGCAAAACAACCACTTATGTGATAATAATTTTATCACACAGCTGCTATTGTAAATAAGGGATGGAGGCCCCTGTGGGGAGGGGGGCATCTTTACAACAGCTCCATCTAAATGCAAATGCAGATCTCCTGCCAAACAGTGAGGTGAAATCTTTCCTATTAGCAGGCAGGAGATAGGAGAGTTAATTTAATGCTAAAACATTCCCGAGCAAGGAGAGCAATTTCCCCCGTTGAGCAGTGGCCTCATTTTCTCTCCATGACCACCGTGCCCATAATATGATAATTTTTACCTTTTTAAACTTTGCTGAAGGAAAAAGGACAGTCATCTATCTTTGGAAATGGCTCCTTCTGCATTCATTTTTATCTACAAAAATGCAGATATTTGTCTATTTTGGTGAATGAATGGCCTGGAAGGAAGCTGAGAGCTGAAGATGATTTCGGATCTGTGACGTGTTGGGATTCAATGCCTGTACTTGACTCCATGAACTTCCCACAGGCACACTTGCTGTGTGATGGTATTTGCCCCATCTCTATTCTTTTCTTCCTCTGCATAGTTGATCTCCCTGGGCTGAGAAAAAGAAATTGAGAAGAATAGGGAAAAAAAAAAAAAGAAGAAGGAGCTACCAACTCATTTTATATAGCAGTTATTGTAGCTATGGGTTGGAAGAATTAAAATGGGTTCTGCTTCCTAGGCTTATGTGGTTATGTTGGGGTGAGTCCTCAGCTCAGGACCTCAGGGTCTGCAGGGTCCTTGGCTAACATGACAGAAAAGAATTTCAGCACGTGCCAGTTAGAGACATAGACAGAAGTTATTTGGGAAAAGGGAAGGAAATACACATTCAAGAGAGAATGTGGGCCATCTCAAGATGAGGAAGGCATTTTGGGGAGTTCAGGGTTGTCTTCTTCTAGGGGACTTTCGTGAGGGGTGGGCTAGAGAAGATATGTGAGGATGAGTTCGGTCCGGTCGTCCCAAGGCGGTTTATGGTGGGCAGGTGGTCTGGCGGGCCTTAGGGTGGGTGAGCTCAGTCCAGTAGTCCCGAGGCGCTTCCTGATGGTCTGTGGTCTGGTCAGCCTTAGGGTGGATGATCTGGGGTTGATTGGGGTCCTCATTAGCTGATTGACGGAGAAGCTGGGATATCCTAAATTATAGGTTTTCTCAGAGATATTGTTAACTCCAGGATCTTCAGGTTTCCCAAGAATTTATGGTAGAGTCAGGTCTGGGAAAGAGAAGTGATTTGTGGACTAGAAGCAGAAGCACTTTAGCTCCAGGTTCTCATATCAAAGTTATATTTTTACTTTTCCTTCCTGTCTGTCTCCTTTCTACCTACTTATTTCTTCTATCCTACATCAGTTAGAGCGCTCACTCGGCTTTGCTGATACTTTGCAGTTGTAGAGTGTTATGGTTAGATGCAGAATGACCCCCAAAGAGCTCATGTATTAATGTTCATAGTTGATGCAATTAAGCCATGAGTGTTGCAATCTCCTTCGTGGATAAAATCCATTGTAATAAGTTTACTGAGTGGTAACCTAGGAAATTGGGGTGTGGCTAGAGAAGGTGGGTCCCTGGGGGTATGGCCTTGGGGAGTGCACTTTTGTCTTTTAATCTCTTTGCTTGTTTTGCTCTGTGATGTGAGATCAGAGCTTTCTCTCCCTTTCTCTCTCTGTCTCTGTCTCTCTCTTTCTTTCTCTCTCTCTGTTTCCCCTGCCATGTCCTGAGCTCTGCAGACCCTGGCCTCACATGGACTTACCCCTGAAAATCTCCAAAAACTGTGAGCAAATAGATCTTTCTTTCTTTAAGTTGTATGGTAGAGGCTGAAGATCATCAATGCAAAGGAAATGGATGCCTTCTGAGTCCATTTTACAAACTGCCATCACGTGGCTCCATGCAATTTCATTGCTACAGCCCACTACAGCCGGGGAGAAGGCTGTCATTATCCCCCATTTTACAAGCTAAGAAACAGACTTGAGTGTTTGTCTTGCCCAAGCTTTTGCAGCCAATAAGGAAGCTACAGTCAGTCCTCATTATCAAATTCTGTAGTTGTGAATTTCCTTGCTTTCTAAAACTTACTTGTACCATCAAAATCAATACCCAGGTCCCTTTCAGGATCATGTATGGACAATGTGCAGAACTATAAAAAAAGTCTGAGTTGCTCATCACACCCATGGTTGTAGCTTGAGTTCAAGCAAAGTGGCCCTGGCTTCTGGTGTCAGCTCTAAACTGACACTTTTCTTGTGGTTTATTTGGACTCATGTTTTCCCATTTTCATGCTTTAAATGAACATTTTTCTTGTGGTTTATCTAGGCCCACAATTCCCCATTTTCATGCTTTTTTATTGATGGGATGACTGTTTAAATTGGACCCCGGGCATAGAGGTAAAGTGATTTCTGGTGTTCCTAAATGTCTTAGGAAGAAAACTTGCATGTTAATAAGCTCCACTCAGGCTAGAATGACAGTGTTGTTGGTCATGAGTATAATGTGATATAGCAGCACTAGATATTAAATAAGGTATTTTAAAATAGAAATGCACATAAGACAAAGTTAAGGATTGATGCGTTGATGAAAGTGCTGTGATTAAAAGCAACAAGAATCTAAACCCATATTTCCCCTAGGAACAGAAATTCAGCATATGGCACCATCCCATCTGGGCTGTGGATGAAGGTTTGTGCAGCAGTCCTTGTCAGGAGGTAGAATCCCTCACACTGTCAGGGCTGCATGAGGTGGATCTCGGTTTCATGTTTCATCTTTGCAACAATCTGAGAGTTACCTACTGGCACTATCCTTATTTTACAGATGAGTCAATAGTGCCTGAGAGTTAAAGAACATCTCCAAAGACAGATTATAAGATGAGAAGTGACAGCTCAAATGCAGGCCAGCTGAGTCCCGAATCAGCAGTTTTCACCACTGAGCCCTACGGGAGGTATTGGAAAGACAAGGCTGGTGTAGATTCCACATGCTGGAACCAGTCTTCCAGTCTGCATAGAGTTGACTTTTTATCTCCTTGATTCCTATTGTTGTCTTGGGCTGTGTTAAATGCCACTGGGGTTGCTTGGGATGGCTGTTTGGAGAACTGACCACCAAGTCCCCAGAACACCCGCAGTGCTTCCATTCTATGATGCTTCCCTACAGCCATGGCACATCGAGCCTTGGGAGAAGTGAGTTTAGGAGTCAATCAGAGTACCTCTCTCTCAAGAGTAGATGTTGGAGGTAGAGTCAAGTTAAATCAAAGTTCTAGAGCCAAGATCTTTTAATTCTTCTTGATGAAAACCCAAGAGCCGTCATGGCTTCCTATTCTTTTTATTATTTATTTTATTTTATTTTATTTTTTTGGTGGTACTGGGGTTCCAGAAAGCCCTTCTATCTCTGGGCTACACTTCCAGACCCGTTTTATACTTTGTATTTGGAAACAGAGTATAAAATCCTCCAGCGCAGTCCTCCTGGCTCCGCCTCCCAAGCGCGGGGATTACAAGCATGAGCCACCATGCCCAGCTCTATTCTTTTTATTGATTTGGCTGTTCAGCTTGTCATTGGAGACTGAAACTCCTCTGTGTCATCATCATTATCATTATCAACATTATCTTTTCTTTTTTTATGTGGTACTGGGAATTGAACTCAGGGACATTCTACAACTGAGCTAAATCCCCACCCCTTTTTAAAAATTTATTTATTTATTTTTATTTTGAAACAGATTGCTGAGGCTGGCCTCCATCCTGGGATCCTTCTGTCTCAGCATCCCAAGTACTGAGAGTATTGGTATGTGCCACCATGCCCAGATAGCATCATCTTTTCTCGCTCAAGTTGTTGTCTATTATTGTAATCAAAGTAGGCTTAAGATGCAAATCTATTCTTTAGCTCAATTCAGACCTATATATGGGGACTCTAGCACTTCTGAATGTTAATCAGATGCAGAAAAAATACCCCAGAATTCTTAACAATCAAAGAAACCAGGGGCCTTATTCCAGGCTTTCTGGGGTCAGCCCTTTGTGTGTTTCTAAGTTTAGAATCTGCCAAAATGTGCCAAAAATAATCAGAGAGGTTGACCGCCTGAATTCAAGTAATATTTAACTGACAGCTATTATTCTATAGAGTCTACCATGCCAACATAACCAAAGCTGGTGAAAATGAAAGGGAGGGCTAATTCACAAATCGTGACAAAAATGACGAGAGTCGAGAAAGTCAGAAACACAAATTATATAAGTCAGTTACACCAGGCACAGTATTGTCCTTAGAGGGCAATAGACTTTATTTAAAAAAGTTGGTTGATATAATATATGAAATATTTGTGAAATGGACATTTTTGAGCCTGTGATCTTTAAATATGTAGTTTATTTACCTAGTTAAATCAAGAAATTGTTAATGTGATCCAGGCATGGTGGTATATACCTATAATCCCAGTATGTAGGAGGCTGAGTCAGGAGTATTGCAGGTTGCAGGTTCAAGGCCAGCCTCAGCAGCTTAGCGAGATTCTGTTTCAAAATAAAAAATCAAAATTTAACACTAGGGGTGTGGTTGAGAGGTTCAGTCTCCAGTAACACCTCCCTCACCCCCCCCCCACACACACTCGAGATAAAAAGAATGAACAGAATGAGAGAAAGAAATAAGGAAATTGTAAATGTGTTCTCTTTCATTTGCAGAGCCAATTTTCCTTATTTATTTGGTTGATAGGAGCATGAGGATTCAAACTCTGTTCTTTATGATTTCACAGCCTACAAATTCTTTCACTGTGTCAGTGATCTTCGACTGTAGCATGCACAAGAACCTCTCAAGGAGCTTCAAAAATTTTTGGTTCATATCTCTGTCCCTTGGGTATTTGGAACCAGTAGATCTGGGGAGTGATATCCAGAAATCTGCATTTCAATAAGCTCCTGAGATGATTAATATAAGGATTTCTATTGAGACATATTTAAGTATCCTAGATTGCCCTCAGAAATGTAGCAATTATGAAGAAAAGAATTATACTCCAAAATATTTAAAAACTTCTGAGAGGAAATTATATACCATGACCGATTTTTCTATAATAGAAGATAATTTGAGTTTTTTCCTTTGTGAAGATTGAAGCTCTCTCTTTCTTGCCACTTTCTATGTGATGATAACTTTTTTTGTCAAAGGTTATTCATTACAGTTCAACATAAGAAGTTATTTCCAATGCAACTAGAAAATATCTGAGTGAGTCAAATGTGGTTCCTGAGGCCTGGGCTACTAAGGAAGAGCAGCATCAAATTAATACACACTACACTCGTGTATTAGAGCATGTGTTAGCTAGATTTCCATCACAGTAACAGAATATCTGAGATAACCAACTTCTAAAAAGAAAAGAATAATTTTGGCTCACAGCTGTGGAGATTTCAATACATAAATGATCCCATTTTGGGGTCCCAATGGTGGGAATGCCTGGGAAAGCCCAACTTATGGGCTCACGTTATAGCCAATAACAAAAGGAAGAAAGGGGAAGTGACGGGGTCCCAGAATGCCCTTTAATGGCAAGCCCCAATGACATAAATATGTCCCAATAGGCCCCATCTCTTAAAGGTTCTACCATTCCTCAGTAGCACTAAGCTGGGGACCAAGCTTTTGACATATGAGTCTAGGGTGAACATTCCAGATTCAAACTTCATTAGAGGGGGTTTTAGCCATTCCAACTTATTTTTTAAGGCATTCTACCCTCTCTACCCCCCCCAAAAGATGCTATTTTTGTTAAGAATTGGGTGTTGGGATGCAGGCCACATGTAAGCTTCCTCTTGAGATACTCAGAGTGAGTTTTTCCAGTTGCCTGGAGCCTGCCTACTCTGTTTTTATCCCACTTTCCTTGAAAGGGATCAACCACTGATCAAGGCAGGAAATGGGATTTGAAGTGTCATTGATTCTCTTGGCCTAGCTCTTTTTAACTCCTTTTTATTTTTTTCTCCCTCTTTGTGCCAAGAAAGGAAAAAAAATTAAAAAACCCAGCAGGGAGTTAGAAGTTGGATAGGTTTATTGGAAAGAGATGCCGAGGGTGAGGCAATGTAACAAATTAAAGAGATAAAAGACAGACTTCAACAATGTAGATGACTTACAGTAGTTGTTCCCTTTTGGATGTCTTTGCTCCAATTAATACTTTCTACAGCCTTAAGGTAAGATTAGAAAGTGGGTAATAAGATCCTTTAAATCCTACTGTTTTGAAAGAATTCTGATTGTCTAATTCCCTTGGCTTTTCTGTAATTCTTTCGAGAGGTTTCAAAGCCAAAGTTCCAGAAATATAGGGCTCCCTCCCTTTCAGCCTGGGAGATAAGTCAAAATAATTGATTCTTCAGGGTCCTTAATTTGTCAGGATTGCACACTGAATCCTCAAAAGAGGATCCATTTGTTATATAAATGTTTTTAGGATGAGAGAGAGAGAGAGAGAGAGAGAGAGAGAGAGAGAGAGAGAGAGAGAGAGAGAGAGACTGAATGTGGAGTAAGATTTGAGTCAGGTAGAAAAAAAATCTTAGGTTTATCTTTGTGTGCCTAGAGTTAAAAATTTTAAACAGTTCTTGGACAGGCTAGCAAACTATTTTTAAAAGTCCTCAGCACTCAGCACTCATATTCTGAGTACTGGGCAGATCATGTAATAATCTGGCTGCCTTTTTCTCATTTCTGTTGGATCTGTTGGTTCCACTTGGAACCAGAATCTCTCTGACGTTCAAATTCTGGCTCTGTTCCTTTGCATGCAATGGTGGCGATGCCTTTTATTATCTCTGGAAGCAAGCTGACTCATTGTAGAATGGTAAAACAGAGTGCATGAGTGTATGCAGCCCTTCATTCATTTATTCATTCAGTTTTAAGCTCCAGGCACATACAAGATTCTAGGATCTACTGGTGAATACACCATCATGTGTAGCTTTGAGAAGCTCAAAATAAGGGGGTTGACAAATAGTTGGTTATAATATGGAAGTTTCAGATTTTGATAGAAGAAATAGTAGAGAGTACCAAGGCAGATGGGAGTGGGGTTTACAGAAAGCAGTGTTGGTTGCCAGCCCCAAAACATCCTCTTTTCTAGTGGACTTGATTCTGCTCCCATAATCCCGGCTCTGCTAATCCAATCACAGTAATCCCCTCTTTCTGGTGATTGATTTAGACATGGGTCTGTTCCACGGTGCTGGTCACTGGGAATTGAGAGAGAGTCTGATGGGGGATTCTGAGAAAGCTTTTCTCACTCTTAAAGGAGACACACAGGACAGGGAGAGCTGTTTCCTCTGCCTGTTGCTGGGATCACATGCTTTGCTTGGACCTGCATTGACCGTCTACAACCACAAAGGAGCTTGAGAGAGCAGGAAGGAGAAGGCAGAGCAGAAGATGGAAGACCCATCTTTGGTGGCATTTTTTTTTTACAAGTCTGGGGCATTTTTGAGCTGCCACAGAACCCCTTATTTTGAGACTTCTTCTTTTATGAAGTAATACATCTCTGATTGGAGTCAGGGTTTCTGAGAGTTAAATTCCAAGAGTCCTAGGGGATGAAGCTCTGGTTGACTACTGAAGGAGAAGAGGGAGAGATGAAGGGAAAAGGAAGAGATGGACATTCCAGGCAAAGGAGGGGATAAAGGCAAGGCTTTGGAAAAGAACCTAGCCCACCGAGGACATGAAACAAGCTCAGTATGAGCGAGGAATCACAAAAGATGAGGCTGGCCAGGCATGGTGGCAGATGCCTGGCAAGCTGAGACAGAAGGATCACAGGTTCCCGGACAGTCTCAGCAACCTAGTAAGACTCTCAACAATCGAGAAAGCCTCTGTTTCAAAGAATAAAATAATAATAAAAAAGGCTGGGGGTGTTGCTTAGAGGTAAAATGTCCTTGGGTTCAATCCCTAGAACACACACACACACACACACACACACACACACACACACACACACACACACACACACTACATAACTAACTAAAATATAAGACAGAGAGGGAGAGAGAGATGTGCTTTGTGACAAGGATCCAGACCAGGAAAGCCGCTGTGAGTCTTTGGAGCAATGAGATATATTCTTGTTGTGGAAGTAGTAAGCTTTATATACAAGTGGGGAGTTAGGTGACTATCAAGTTCCCTCTGGCATTGGTATCCATCTCTAAGAGAGGACGTCTGGTTTGTAGGACTCCATGATTAACTATGATAAGTACCATTTACTTTGTGAGTGCCACTCCAAGGAGCAGAAAACACCCTTTTAACCAAGAAATAATATGAATGATCCCCTCCACCTGGCCCCACATTCTATACAGTGGTCTGGGTCTGCCTTGGAGATTCTGAGGGCTGGATGGCTTCTGATGTGTTTTGTAGCTACTGGAAGAAAACATTGGGGGTTGATCCCATGGTTATTCTTTGTCCTTTAGGCCAGCATGTCCCAGCCCACCCTAGAGAGCAAGTTGAGGCCAGGTCACTTTTGTGCATCCTTTTAACTTCGGAGACCTCAATTCTTATAATCTACTAGGAAGTAGTAATGAATGTGCACCCATCATTACAATAAAATTCATAGAAAGGTAGTTACAGCCAGCAGGATACTAGATATAAGTGAGAGGAGGGTCCAGTGTTCTTTAAAAATCTTATTTTGGTCACATTCTTGAATTTGAAGGAAAAAAAAGTAAAGCTGTTTTTCATGTTCATATTTTTATATTCTACCTGTCTTCAAAAAATATGAAATCCAAAATGTGAAAAGTTAGATGTTCTCCCTAATATGCAGAAGCTAAGGAGAAAATGGTACATGGGGGTGGGGAACTCCAAACAAAGCAGGAGAAACTTTAGATGAGTAAAGAAGGTGACTAACTAGGGAGATGAGAGGGGGGAAGAGGGAAATTCCCTAATGTGCATGATGTACATTCACAAACTTACCAGAATCAGGCACTAAGCCAAACTTGAGAAGGAGAGAGGGGCAAGGGGAATTTGGTGGGTATTAGGGAAGGGCTAAATGTGTGCATGTATGCCTCTATCATCCTGTACCTCAAAAATTATTAAAAATGCACCAAATTTTAAAAAAATCACCTCTGACATTAAAAAAGTGAAATAATTTTTTTTTTGTGTGTATGGCACTGGGGATTAAGCCCAGGGGCATTCTACCCCCAAGCTACAATTTCAGTTTAATTTTATTTATCTATTTCATTTTGAAACAGGGTCTGTAGGTTACTGAGAGTCTTAACTATGTTGCTGAGGCTGTCCTCAAACCTGCAATCCTCCTGTATCAGTCTCTCAAGTATCACCTTTTTGTTCTTTTGTCTGTCTTGTTTTATGAAGGACATTCCAGTGGTGATGACTGTGGCCTTATTTTGGAGTTGCTCTTGAATATAAGTGGCAACTAATATTATACAGATGGACCAGTTGTCATGAGGTATTTGGGTCCTCTGCGGGACAAAATTGTTGTGGATGAGACCATATATAATCTTAATTCTGACAGAATCACATTCTGATGATTACTGGACACAGAGCCAGGAAGTGGAAAAACTTCCATTAATGGACTTTGGACAAATCACTTCACATTTCTGAGTCCCAGTTTCCTTATCTTTTCTGTGTGTGTGGTACTGAAGTTCCTGGAAGCCCTTCTACCTCCGGGCTACACTCCCAGATCTATTTTATACTTTTTTTTTTTTTTTTGAAACAGGGTTTCTTAGGCCAGCAAGGCTGGCTTCAAACTTGCGTGATCCTCCTGTCTCTGCCTCCCAAGCACGGGGATTACAAGCACGCACTACCACGCCCGGCATTCAGTTTCCTTATATTTGACAATCACAAAGGCTCATAGTTTTTATTTTATTTTTATATTCTGCAAAATAGCATCCTCCCCTCTACCACCAGAACTCTGAAGTAAAGAGGGACCAGGCATTAGCAAAATGTAGTCATCAGTCCACTCAGGGTGAGTCATTTGTAATGAGCCCTTCTGGTTTTGGGGGAAGGTTTAGGTTGTGACTGGATAGCAGAGCCACTTAACCTCGGTGGCTTGGGCCATGAAGCCAGCTGCTCCCTAGCTTGTGACCAGAGAGATTGAGAGCAGCCACCAATGTGCAAACTCTATAAAGGAAGTGGGGCATGAAGTCGGAAGTACAGTTGTCCTTTGGTATCTGGGAGGGATATTATTTTCAGCACTCCCCTCTTTTCTGTAGATATAAAAATCCATGGATGTTCAAGTATCTTATATAAAATGCTACAGTATTTGCACATATGCATATCCTCCTGTATACTTTAATTCATCTCTAGATGACTTGTAACATGCAATACGATGCAATTGCTAAGTAAATAGGTGTTCTACTGTGTTTTTTAGAGAATAATAACAATACATGTCACTGTAGGAACACTTTCCCCCAAATATTTCCAATCCATACCTGTGAATGCAGAGTCCACATACATGTCAGGATGCCTGTGTATTTCTGGGATCCTTGGGAACCCTTTGCCTGCCCAATTTGTGTATGGATGCTCTATTTCCTCCACAAGTACAGATAATCCTGATTGGTGAATTCACTTATTCACTAATATTCATTTGCAACCTTAACTCAAGACTTGTTGAGCTTCCATGGTCATTTATGGACAAATGCAAAAAGGTAAATACTGGTGGTTCATTTAATGTCATGTGTGTTTTATTTTTGCCTCTTGTTGGTATTCCTATGTAAAACAGTCCCCATGTATGGTGCTGAAGTACTGTGCAGTATCCCTAGGTGCAAGAAGGCTGTCGTGTGCCTTACAGAGAAAATACATGTGTTAGATCACATTCTTTCAGGCTGCTGAAACAGGAGTTCAAAGTCATGAACCAGCAATGCATATTAAATGAGATGTCTTCAACAGATGCACATACAGAAGCAGGTTATGTATTGATTGCTAGATGAAAATAGAAAAACATGAACCTAACTTTGTTTCCTCTGAAAGCAATGGTTCAGTATTCACTAATTCAGCATTTGCAGTGACTTCACAGAGTGGAACTACCACAGTAAGAAGGAAGGACTGTCTCTTCTTTGTGTTACTGCATGTTTTATTGATGTGATCATGAAATCATAGAGCCTTGGGTTTTATTTAATTTTTGTTTATTTATTTTTTTGGTGGTACTGGGGTTCCTGGAAGCCCTTCTACCTCTGGGCTACACCCCCAGACCTATTTTTATATTTTTATTTGGAAACAGGGTCTCCTAAGCCAGAGAAACTGGCTTCGAACCTGTGTGATCCTCCTGTCTCCGCCTCCCAAGTGTGGGGATTACAAGCGTGCGCCACCACGTCCGGCTAAAGCCTTGGGGTTTAGAGGGCAATCCCTTTGAGGGGAGTTGGGATGGATTCTGAACTGGTTGGTCTCTGAGTGAATCATGCTGTTGGTTGGGTGCCGACTACCATTTGACTTCTTCCATTTTGGCTCTCCTGGTAAGAAAGTACTGGCATAGGCAGAGCTGAAAAGCCTGCTTCTTGAAACTTGGCCCTTGGTTCTAATTATGCTCCTTGGAACCCCCTAGACTAAGTTGGCTTCTTTTTTCTAGTAGATTATTACCTTCAAATATTCAGGATGGTAGTCTTCTCTACTGTGTCTCTTTTCTCCCTTGTCTTCTTGTCCCTCCTCTTTCTCATGTTTTCCTTTTTTTTTTAAGACTCTCAAACACTGCTCTCTATTCACTACCCTTCCTCTAGGGAAATCATTCCCCCCTCTTTTAACTGCTCCCTAGGAAACACAGATCTGTCCACTGTCCACTGCCCATTGTTGGAGGGTACAGAACAAAACAATTTTCTGTCTTTGTTGAATTCTTTGTTCAATTGAATTTCTCAATTGAGTCTCACCCTATTTGTAGCACTCCCCCCACTGCCTAAATTTTCCTCGAATTTCATTTGCTAATTCATTTTAAATTGGTCCTGCTTAAACCACACTCTTTTAAATACACCTGTTTTAGAAATGGGCCACCCATACCCTCAGGGTGGAAGAACGGTTGTGCTAACAGCTGAGCAGATCTGGGCTCACAGGGGATCAGATTGGCGTTTTTTACACTCTTCCCACAGATATAAAATTATTGAGGCTGGGTCCCAAATTAATGAAGTACTATTTATAACATTCCTTGAAAGCAACTATTGGTTTTAAAAACAGCCTTGGGTGAGGGATTTTATTAGAGAATGAAGTCTGTTTTAGAAGATTGCCTTCTGCTACAGAAGAAATGAAGGGATTATTTGTAGTGTGTGTATGTGTGTGTGTGTGTGTGTGTGTGTGTGTGTGTGTGTGTCCTGCACACATCACTGAAGGGATTACTAAACCTGGTGCAGGAAGAAGGATTAGGATGGTTTTACTCAGGGCAGCAGATTAAAGGAACACTAAATTTGTATTACAGACTCTCCCTTATATCACAGGATATTTCAATGCAGTATTCCCTGAATAAATCAGACCTAGAATTCAACCAATAGCTTACCTAGGAAGGTTCCTGAATAGGATAAAATAGAATTAGAAGTTTTGATCCCACCAGGGACGGTGTATTCTCATTCATAATCTTCAGAATTGTTCCTTTTTGTTTAGAACAAGGAGAAAGAGAAGGAAGATTAAGATGGAGTAAAGTAGAAAAACCTGTTTATCAAGCTTTTTAAAGAAGCATACAATAAAATAATTATAGTACACCTCAAAACAAGCACTTTCTGAGATTTTGCCTCATAATTTTCTCCTTCTTTCTAGACCTTAGGACTCAGATGGAACTCCTCTAATATAGGGTAGTATTTTATATCCAGGGCACTAGAAAGTGCATTTAACATGTCATTTATGACTACCCAGCTGTCAGGAGGGATGCTCTGTCCGTCTTCATGCTTGATGACAGCTTGGGACAGCTAGCCTGTCCACAGGGGTTTGCATATTTTCCATTTACCAAAGCAGACATGAAATAACACTTAAGGATGGCTATTTTGGTGAATCCAAAAATAAAAATAAGGCCGGGCACAGTGGTGCATTCTGTAATCACAGTTCTTGGGAGGCTGAGACAGGAGGATCACTGGTTCTAGGCCAGCCTTAGCAACTTAGTGATTCTTAGCAACTTAGCAAGCCCCTGTTTCAAAATGACAAACAAATAAAATAGGGGTGGGGGTATAGTTTAGAGGTAGAGTGCCCCAGGCTTCAATCTCCATTACTAAATGAATGAATGAATAAACAAATGAATAAATGAGTAAATAATTATAAAAGAAAATTGTCTGGGCCTACTGTTAAAAATTGGAGTGATTATTGTGCCCAATTCAGATTCCCTTGGTATTTCCTACGAGATTCCAAGCCCCAGCATTAATTTATTTCTGAATTCCTTGGTACATGGATCAGTTTGCGTCCTTTCAATTTTCAAAACCGTTTATTGACAAGGCATCAGTCCAAGTCCTTTTCACATATCTCTGTTGACTCCGTGGGTGGTTTCTGAGTTTGCATGAGATCTTCTGTTGGGTAATTGAAAGAAGTGAGGACATTGATGGATTAATTGCCACTTAAAGGCAGGATGACAGCATTAGGAATAATTTAACTAAGTCAGATTTGCTCGCTGATTGATTCATGGAAGACTTGGATGTATTTTTGTTTGTTTTGTTTGAGTTTTTTTACGGGGTGGTGGAGCAGGCAGTTTGCACAGAGGAAGGCAGAAAACATTTTCTTTTTAAAATTATATATGTTCATTGGTTATGAATCAGAGAAAATAGACTGTTGTCACTCAAGGACATGTGCTGAAAGAGGCTGTATATTGACTCATTTGGAATCAAAAAGCATGTGCATATTCTGAGCCAACCCTATGATATAGAAATAACTTTGTTGCTCAGAACACTTGTCTCTAGTGAAAATTGATTAGCAGTTATGTGATCTCATTGGTATTACATCCAGGCAGCAGAATGTAATCCACGACCCATATTTCTCTATTGTGTAGACAATGGCTAATATTTACGGGGTTAAGCTAATGAGTAGACTCAGCAATCCACAGGGTCTGTACTCTTGAATGAATCTATGCTTGATTCACAAGCATTTGCTTCCTAACCTGTCCCTACCCCCATGGTTGTCAGCTTGAAGACTCCAACAGGCTTTTATCTTATATTCTTCATGGTACCTGCCATATGGTCAGCAGTGCAAAGTTTACAAAGTTTCAGGAGTGTATTTCAATGGACAATTTCTGGTCCTAATTTGTGTTCTTCCTCCTCCTCTTCCTCTTCCTCCTCCTCCTGTTCCTCCTCCTCCTCCCGTTCCTCCTCCTCCTCCTCCTGTTCCTCCTCCTCCTCCTCCTGCTCCTCCTCCACCTCCTCCTGTTCCTCCTCCTCTTCCTCCTGTTCCTCCTCCTCCTCCTCCTGCTCCTCCTCCTCCTCCTGCTCCTCCTTCACCTCCTCCTCCTCCTTCTATTCCTCCTGTTCCTCCTGTTCCTCCTCCTCCTTTTCTTCTTCCTCTTTCTCTCATCCTTTCTTTCTCTTCTGCCTTCCCATTCTTCCTGTCTCCTCTCATTTATCCTTCATTTCTCATTCTTTCTACATTTCTTCTATCCATTTCTTTCTCTTTCTCCGTATATACATGCTTGCTATGTAATTTTTCCTCATATATTGCTTTATCGCATTTTAAGAATGAGCTTTGTTATTCTTAGAAATGTTTTCTTTAGCTTTATTCTTAAATGCATGTGCTTTTGACATAAGCAGACCAGTGAGCAGAGGAGTAGAGAGGCCCCTATGAGTTCTCTTCCTGGGAAAATTGAAGAGATTCTTGAAAGAGAATCCAGGTGCTGAATTCCTATAATGGGTTGACTGAAAGCCCAGCAGATGTGAAGATACTCTCCCCCCCAAGGCTTCTATTGATTGCGAAGAAAAATTAGACAATTGACAACTGTGCAGGTGGATGAGCCAGGCAAGTTTAATGCCAGAGGTGGCACATTGGGATGCCGTTTTTCACGTAGGTAGGAACACAGGAACACGGATATGTGCATTTTAACTTTCAAATTCAAAAGAACCAAACCGTAGGTTTTTCTAAAGTCTGAAAGTATTCTAAAATTGGACGTTTGCAAACTGATGTTTTATGGAAGTAGGCAAGAAGAAAGAACAGCCGGGCGGGAAGCCTGGGGGAGTGCACACCGGCATTTAAGTTGTGCCAAGTAAACCTGAGCTGTGAAAGGTAATGCTGCTGTAGGTCCACGGAGCACAAAAGCCAAGTAACAAGATCCTGCTGGGGTCCAGGAAGGATAAGAGTTCAAATCAGGCCTCTGGCTATCTGCCTGCACTCAGAAAAGAGAGAAAAGATCCTGTAAAGGGAGCTTGGATTAGTCAAGAAAATGCGTGGCAATATTCCTTTTATGGTACCAGTTATACTTCAGTAGGATGGGATAAGAAACAAACACACAAGTAAATATAGATTATTTTTAAGAGTCTCCTTTTGATTTTTAATCCTGAGTTTGTGAGTCTTCGCTATATTATAAAATAGATAAAGCCAGGAGTGTTGGTGCATGTCTGTGGTCCCACTACTTGGAAGGCTGAGACAGGAGGATTGCAGGTTCGAGGCTAGTCTCAGTGATTTAGTAAGACGCTGTTTTAAAATAAATAATAAAATAGGACTGAGGGTGTATCTCTGAGGTAGAATAGTCCTGGGTACAATTTCCAGTCCCTAAAAGATAAATAATAAATGAATATCTATGGAATAAATCAGGAGAGGCCAATCCAGATTCAACATTGACAAATGCACCATTAACTAAGGATTATAATTAATTCATTTTTACACTATACAATAAATTATTAAAAATTATAGTAGATACAGTGAATTAAATCTTCAAATGCAGGATGAGTGATTTTTGGGTCTTTAAAGCTGTTCAGGTGAAAAGCGCCTGGGAAATATTATGGACCACAGGTTTGTTCTGAGCCCCAGTGTGGGAAGGGTTCATCTTCTTTGCTCTGAGTTGGGGATTGCTCAGTGGGAAACTCAAACACATGGCTCATCCCAGGATAGACCCATCAGCCAGGGCCATCTGCGCTCTCTGGACCGTTCCATTTGCTGGAAGTAAATTCAAAGGAACAAGTGAAAGTTGGGGACAGAAGGGGAAATGGAGTCAGGGGTCATATCAGAGGAACTTAAGTGGACACTTTGAGGTCAGGAGCAGACAGGATCGGGAAAGTCTGGAAGCAGAGGAGAGTTACAAAGAGGGGAGAGAGTCAGGATGTAGAGTGTGCCTGAGCAGGCATGCCAGGAGCTAGAGCTCACAGGGTGCTGGGATACATGCCAAGGAGCAGGGAGGTTGGATAAAAGGCACAGAAGTGATAAAAGAGCCAGCAGGATCTCAGGTGGCATCAAAAGCATCCAGCATTGGCGAAGGGCGCCCATGGTCTTAATACACTCTGTCCTCAGCAGATACCTTCTGGGCTGTGCTGTTCAGCTTTGGGCACCAAGTTTAGACAGAAATCAGATCAGAATTGGGGCTTCTGAGGACACCAGTCTGGTGACAGTCATGCTCAGAGACTAAGTTGTGACTTGTGACAGCCCTTGGTGCAAGGCAATTAGAGAAAGCAGAAAGACAGTCAGGGCTGTGTGCCAGGGCAATGTCAGGATCGCCTGGTCGAGGCCCTGTCCAGAGGCCCTTGTGTGTAGTGACCCAAAGGCCTGGAAGTAGCTGATGGTCATGGAATCATGGGATTCAGGGTCAGGAGAAAGACTTCAGTCTCTAGAAGGGAGAGAAAAAATTAACTGGAATTCTGACAGAGAACAAAGACAAGGACTGGGCATTTGAGGCAGAAAATTATTTAAGACAAGGACTTAGATATATACCTAAGAACAAGAAGAACCCAGGTTTCAGAATGGGACACAGGGTAACAGTAAGTGCAGAAACCCTTCTGAACCAGGGTGCAGACCCATTTCTGGCTCGGTGTAAGAAGCTGAGCCTCCAGGGAGCTGAGCCTCCAAGTAGAGTTGCAAAGATGTTCAGAAATTTCAACAACAGATGAGAAAAATCAACAGTGGCCGAACTGTTGATTTGATTCTTACTGCAAAGTCTTAATTAGCCTTTTGTGCTCCTCGGTTTAATCTCTAATGTTTGCTCTTCCAAATCTGCATGTCTCTGCATCCCTGGACTCTGTCTTTCCATTCATTCTTCTATGCAAACTGACCAGTTTCGGTCTACTCTTTTTCTTGGATTGACTGGCCAAATGAAGTGAACAGCTACCAACACACAAATTTTGCCTTCCAAGTTCTTTCTCCAGACCTACAATATATTACCTGAATTGGAAGGTACGGCAGGTAACAATTTTAGCTCCTCCTCCTGGTTGTTCTTCTTCACAGTAGTACTGGAGGTTGAATTCTGTCTCCAAGCTATATCCCCAGCCCTTTTATTTTGAAAGAGGGTCTGCTTGCTAAGTTCCTGAGGGTCTGGATAAGTTGTTGAGATTGGTCTCAGACCTGCAATCCTTCTGTCTCAGTCTCCCAGGTACTGGGATTGTAGGAATGTGCCACTGTATCTGGCTTTATCACATATTTTTATTCCTCTCCAACAAAGGTTTCCTTCCTTCCGGCCTTCGGTGATAATTTCCTCATGCCCATGGATCCTAAACTAATCCTACATATTTGAATTTTTTTTGCCATGGTAGCATCTTGCTTTTAAGTACCATCTTATCTTCAGTCTGAACAAACGAGATGATGTTGAAGTAGCAAACTTGAGAGCACCATTTTTTGTTCATACTGTGCACCCATTTCTGATGGGCTGGGGGCTTAGCTGTACAGTCATCCTCTCCTCAGGGGATTGGCTTCCAGGACCCGCTGCAAATCCCTAACTGTGGATGTTCAAGTCTCTTATCTAAAATGGCATAGTATTTGCTTAGAACCTATGAATAGCTGCACTTTCAACCATCTCTAGATTACTTATGATACATAATGTGATACAAATGCGTTGTAAATAGCTGTAAATGTATTTTTAGGGAGTATGACGAGACACGAAATGACAACACTGTACCTGTTTAATAAGGATGGTTTTTTTTTTCAAATAATTTTGATCCACGGTTGTTTGAGTCCATGGATGCATATTGGAACCATAAATGGGGTTACAGAGGGTCAATGGTATATCTTTCTCACTCAAAGAGTCAGGCGGAAGGAGACTTTAGCTCCACCTTTTCTAAGTTGGAAGAAAAAAGAATTTACATGTCCGCTCTGAATGTTCCAGTGTGAAAAGGGCATGTGGTGCTTCTGCTTGTATCTATTTCATGGGCTAAAACAAGTCCCATGGCTACTTTGTCTTTTCAGTGGGGAAATACTACCATGTGTCACAAACTTGGGAGACAGAGAGCAAGAATGATTGGGAGAACAGAACTGATGGCCACGGCAATCACAAGAGTTAATGTGTCCATCGCTGTGCACTAAAAAAATAGCGGTCAAAGTGTAGTAACTAATTTAATTCTTCCAATCCTCTCAAGTTAGTGAAATGATAAGTATTTATTTATTTATTTATTTATTTATTGATTGATTGATTGATTGCAGTAGTAGGGATGGAACCCAGGGGTACTCTACCTCTGAGCTACACCTCAGCCCTATTTATTATTATTTTTTATTTTTATATGGATCACACTGAAAATGGCATTCAGACTGTTCTTGGTGCCCTCTTTCACCCCCCAATTCCCCTCCACCCTCACAACAATGAGTGTCCAGGTTGACCATGCTACATTTATATTTTTACATGTATTCGGATGCAGCTCCTCCATTAATCAACCTCAGCCTTCTTCGTCTCTTACCCTTCCATTTCAGCTTTGCTGAAGTTTTCCCTCCATTATCTGGAGTACTCTGGTATTCCTAATAGTCCTTAGTTTGGGCATATTAGGGAAAATATATGTCCCTTTTCTTTCTATGCTTGGCTGATCTCACTTAATGTTCTCCAGGTCTTTCCATCTTCCTGTGAATGACATGATTTTGTTCCTCTTAATAGCTGAGTAGAATTCCATTGTGTGAATTTCCCATAATTTTGCAATCCAGTCTTCTGTTGATGGAGACCTAGGTTGGTTCTATAGTTTGGCTATTATGAATTGTGCTGCTATGAACATGGGTACGCATATGTTGCTGTAGTTCTCTGATTTCAACCCCCTTGGAAAGATACCCAGGAGAGGTATAGTCAGATCATATGGTGGATCCATTCCCAGTTTTCTAAGGAAGCTCCACACTCATCTCCATACTGCTCAGCCCTATTTTGTTTCTTTATTTTGAAACAGAGTCTCACTGAGTTCAAAGGGCATCACTAAGTTGCTGAGGCTGTCCGTGAACCTCAATCCTTTCTCAGCTTCCCAAATTTGAAAATTACAACTGTTTCCCACCATACCCAGCTAAGCTTTTTTTTTTTTTAATAGATGAGGAAATTGAGGGACAGGAAGGTTAAGAAAATTGTTTAAATTCCTCCTGGTGAGCAGTAGCATTGTTTTAAACCCAGGCTCCTCCCCCTCATAGTCAACCACATCTTAAGTACTGCTGTAGATTTGAGAGCATATTACCTCCTATATATACTCCTAACCATTTTGTTGTTGTTGTTTTGAAACAAGATCTTACATTGAGTCTCATCAAGTTGCTGAGGCTGTCCTCAAACCTGCGATCCTCCTGTCTCAGCCTCCTAATTACTGGGATTACAGGTGTGTACTGTTGATGCCCAGCTGTGAGCATATTTTCTAGAATTTGCCAAGGTGACAGAATGCTAGCTGCCTCTACCTTCAGGTAAAGAAAGGGTAGATGACCCCATTTCTGGACTCAAAGGGGGAGTGAGTCCCTTGGGGACAGAGAGGCCAGGGGATGAATTGAGCAGAACAACTATTGTGCAGGCTTCTCCAATTCAAAGGGAGCCTTTCATGGCATTCACTGTTTCTCAGAGAGCTTGGCTTTTAGCCAAGAGGTGTTTCTGAACCAGAGAGAGTGAAGGGAGAGGCCAGCTCTGCACATTGAGGTGAGGATGTCATTAATTTCCAAGGCTGGCCGCAGTGGTTTCCAGCCGAGCAGGTGATGCTAGCAGGCACCCGAGCAAGCCTCTGTGTGGGGAAGCCCCTTGATCCTGCAGGAACCTCCTTCATCCTGCTTCGCCTCTGGGAATTGAGCTGCCTGACCTCTATGGGCACCTCCCATCTCCTCCTCCAAGAAAGGGAATTGATTTGTCAAACATATATCCACATTTCTCCACCCGGGCAGATTCATTCTCTCTGTGAGCTGCACATCATGCTTTCAAAGTGGAGCGCTGAATCCTGCCACAGGCAATGCCGAGGAGTGTAGAACTCTCTATTTCTTCTCTTTCTGACATATCCAAAATGTCAAGATATAAGGGAGTCATTTATTTATTTCACTGAATTTTGGCTCTACTGGGCATATCTGTCAGATAGGTCTAGAGCCTCTGTTAGCTACTCAGGACCCCAAGATAAATAGCTTGAAGGCTCTTTTTCAAGGACCACACTAAGTTTAAATTGGGGATCCCTGGAGCTCCCAGGTGGGCTGTACAGGGGGGAGGGAGACCCTCTGCATCCTGCTCCCATAAAGAGCAACCCCTCGCATCTCACCTTATTAAGACCGGTGCCAGATGCCATAAATACACCTGTTTTAAAAAAATTCTAATAAGGGGAATAAAAAGATGGAAACAAAATTGCAAAGATCATAGGGGAACATCGCAAATTGTCACAAAGTGAGCACATCTATTTAATTAGCATTCACGTCACGAAACAACATTGCTAGCACCATGATTGTCACTAAAATATTTCCCCGATTCCCCTCTCCTCCCCATCCCCTCAAATACTCTCAATGAAATGTAGCCGTTATCCTGACTTGTAATAAAATCACCCTGTTGTTTTAAGACTTAACAACCTTGCCCCATGCCATGTCTATTTATTTCCCCAAGATGCACTCCCCATTGTGACAGTCTTTAGACAGCGGGGTGGGTTTTCCTTCCTGGCCTATAAAACTGTCACAAGGAACACACTATAGATTGCTCATCACAGAAAACCAGGGATGCAGTCTCTAATTTGGATGGTGTGCTACTTTGGGTCCTAGAAGAAGCAAACACGAAGAAAGAGGTAGATATCTAAGAAATGTATTGAGGTAACTAACCAAAGGGTAGGAGAGCCTTCATAACACAAGGCCAGCCTGGCTCCCATGGAAGGAGAGAGTGAGAGAAGGAGGATTGACTGGAATGAGGAGGATGGACCTGCTTCAGCTGCAGGCAAGTGATGTTAGAGGCAGGAATGGCCTGACCTCAGTAACGTGGCCATTCTTAGTCATTGGTTGGGTGCTGCCTGATGGAGCGTGTGCTCAGAGCAAATGCTGCAAGGAGCTGAAGGGGTGGGGGCAGGTTGACTCTTCCCAACAGGTTTGTGAAATGGGAGATCTGAGTAGTGCTCCGCATGACCAGCTGTGTGACCTTCATAACCACACAAGATGAATACAAGGGTCCTCTCAGGTGGATGTGCTGGCCCCTTACTTTGTCCAGCAGTTATTTCGAGGATCTGTCTCATTGTCATTAATAAGGTCAGGGAATGGAACTTCAAACTGACCTGGGCTTAGTCAGACCTAGTTTATTCATTGTCTAACAGTATGGTGACACCTTTTGGAGTCACAGTTTTTTTTTTTACCTCTATATAGAACAGGGGAGATTGTTCTCATGAGCTTTCAGGTAGACCCACTTGAGGTTTTCAGTAAGGCACAGCATGTGGAATGAAGTAGGTGCTCCATGAAGTCAGTTACCTCTTGCTGTGGTTTGAATGTCCTCACCACAACTAAGGCTGACATTTAATTCCCATCATAAGTATTAAGGGGTGGGGCCAGGTGGGACTGTTAAGAGGTGCTTGGAGCAGGAGGGCTCCGGCCCTATGATGGGTTAATTCATTCCTGGATTATTGAGGCAGGGGCATTGTTATGAAAGTGAGCTCTCTCTGGCATGCTTGTTTGCCATGTATGTTATGCTCTGTGCTGGCTTAAGACTCTGCAGAGTCCCCAGTAACCTGAAGGACCTCATCTGGTACGGCACCTGATCTTGAACTTCCCAGCTTCCAGAACCATGAGTCAAATAGAAACCTTTATTCGAACCTGCGCAATCCTCCTGTCTCCGCCTCCCAAGCGTGGAGATTACAAGCGTGTGTGCACCACCACACCCGGCCTAGGGCTGTGGATACATTCTTAAATACAAGTTCTTATACAGTTTCTCTATACCCCACACCAGCAGGGGACTCCTTGGTAGTCTAGCCAGCCCTAAGACTCTCCTCAGAATATCATTCCAAAGAAATAGCTCAGATTAAAGAAGAAACCAATTATGTTTGAACTACTCACCACAATATTGCAAAAATGAACTTGTGTTATAGCCATAGATCAGTTTCTTTATTAACACATTAGGTAACAAGTTCTACAAGTGGGCCTAATAATGAGCCTAATTTGAAGTCATGATGAACATAATTGATAGTGTGTGGTACTGGCACAAGCAGTGATGTGATATGAAAATATTTGTGATTTCTACCAGGGATAAAGTCTCAAGTGCTGCAAATTCTACAGCAGTTTATTGTTCTGTCTTCATAATGGAAGGCAATGCTAAATTGGGTAGAGATTAAAAAAAACATTACAGACATAATTTTTTTTCCTCCATATAATTTATGACTTCCAAACCCAGATAACGACCTCCTGTCTTAAGTGAATACCAGTTTGCCTATTCCCACAAAAGCATATAATTTTCAGTAGCCAGGGGTACATCCGAGTGTCCTTCTTCAAACCATGAACAGATTTTCCCAAGACTGCATGTATAAATGGATCTGTAGTTAAATGGTTAGTTCATCTGATGTGTTTTCTTAGTGATGTAGGCATGTCACTTTCTCCCTACAGGCTGGTAGAAATGAAAGAGCCCTATGGATGTCTGAGGAGTTTGAGTACCCTGAAATCACTTTTCCATTGGTCCTTAGAATGTAGCCCTCAGTATAATATTCTGACTTTAATTTCTTTGAAAGATACCAAGGAATGGTTTAGCTGGGTCCTATGGTGGTTCTATTCCTAGTATTTGAAGAAACCTCCATACTGATCTCTATAATGATTATAGAAACTTACAATCCAACCAACAATGTGTAAGTGTCCTTTTATTCCACATCCTTGCCAGCATTTATTATTATTTGTGTTCCCTGTGATTGCCATTCTACCTGGAGTGAGATGAAATTTCATTGTAGTTTTTGTATTCATGTTTATAGCAGCACCATTCACAATAGCCAAGTTATTGGAACCAACCCAGGTGCTCATCAACAGAAGAATGTATAAAGAAATTGTGGTCTACACACACAATGGAGATTTACTCAGCTATACAGTCAAACAAAATTAGATCATTTCCAGAATAAATGGATAGAACTGGTGAATATCATGCTAAGTGAGATTAGCCAGACCCAGAAAATCAAAGGCCACGTGTTTTCTCTCATATATGGAAGCTAGAAATAAAAGGGATATTAAGAAAATAGGAGGGAGGCCAGTAGAGACCAGTAGAGTAGTGGAAGGAGGTTGGAAGACCAAACAGTGTTATGTGAATATATGAATGCATCACTATAAACCTTACTACCATGTAGAATTATGATGCATCACTAATTTTTTAAAAAAGAATGTAGCACATTTATTTACTTTCTCTTTCCCTCCTTCTGAAGTCTTTTGTTCATTTGAGGCAACATGTACCCCCAAAAGTTCCAAATCAGTTTTGCTTTTGAAAGCTCCCCAGGGGTTCCAGTGTTAGTTAAGAAGCTTATCTATCCCCAAAACCTATCCCCCTACTTTTAAGATTTTTGAGACTCCTATAATGTAGGAAAATTTATCCCAATGTGAAATGTAATCCTAAAAGCTGATCACATTTGGCAAGCACTGATTGCATCCTGCCAAAGGTAGTGCGTAGGGTTTATTTTGTGTATTTTATCGCTTGTTAACAACTCCATGAGGAATTAACTTTTCTCATGTTTCAAAGACCAAAGGAATCAAAGAGTAACAGACCTATGACCTGAATTTGAAAGGGGCCTCTAACTTATTCTAAATACATGGAAAGAATTTACCATCTCTCCTCAGAAGGTTGCCTTAAAAGTTGAAGTACAAAAATGAGATAATACGTACCGTATGGCCTTGAGCATGTTGGTTGCCAGACAGTCTTCAAATCCTTCAATTTTGTCGGGCGTGGTGGCGCACGCTTGTAATCCCTGTGCTTGGGAGGTGGAGACAGGAGGATCGCGCAGGTTCGAAACCAGCCGCGCTGGCCTAAGAGACCCTGTTTCCAAATATAAAAGTATAAAATAGGTCTGGGAGTATAACCCTAAGGTAGAAGGGCTTCCAGGAACCCCAGTACCACACACACACAAAAAATCCTTCAATTTTCATTTACCAGCTATGTAACTCTGGGAAAGTTACTCATTTCTCCATATCTCAGTTTCCCCACCTAGGAACAGTTTAATAATAATTTCTAAGTGATTGTCAACAAATGTATAGAGAATAGTGAGATTAATGTCTGGCTCAGTAAAAGTACTCAATAAGCACTAATTATTATCTTTGTAAAGCTACCTTTATCATAGTAGACATGTGGATAAAACCTTCAACACCTCTACTTCTGCTCAAATGCTGAGCTTCTTCTGACCTAAAATCTTGTCTCTGCCTGAAATTCTACCATTATCTTTGACTTTTTATAATTTATGTCCCAGAAATCAAACTATCATGGACATCTCTATGGTTATGCTGTCTGATATCGTCAGGTCTTTGCTAAAAAATGCTCATTTATTGCTATCGCCTTTTTTTAAGCCTTTTTTTTTTTACCTTCCTAATTCTTCATGGTGCTTTAAGTCTCTGCTCTGAGGTATTTTAAGGATAATTTGTATAAGTCCCCAGGCTGACAGGGGTTTCCTTTCTGTGTTCTCACATTGTTGCACTCATTAGTAAACTTGCCCTTTGACATCAACACTGACTTAGACATACCCTTTGACCTTAAAATTTGTTTAAAATTTAGCCTACCATTCTAACACTGAGTGTAGACATAGCCTATCATATCAGCTCTGAGTGAAGTCTTAACCCATCATACTTACACTGAGCATAGACTTAGCCTATCACCTTAACACTTTGTGTATACTTAGCCTATTACAGAGCACTTATTTTAGACATATCCTGTTACATCAACATTGAGTGTCTGTTCATTGACACAACATAGATATATCTGTCTTCTGTCCCTGTGAAGACTCTTGAGGGTGACAAACATATTATGTTTTATTGAAATGCCTCTTATTTCAACCTATCTCACTGGGCCACAGAGAATAAGAGTGGTCTTCTTTTCTTCTTCCAATGGGAGTGATGTTATTGCAGTAAGGGTTCCATCAGGTGACTTGCTGCTGCAGCTGATGTGATTGCTAAAGCCCAGTGTTTACTTTTTCCAACGGGAATAGTCCCAGTGATAAAAATAGAAAGTGATAGCACTAGGGTCCCAACCCACAATTGCAGTGCAGTTGGAGCCTGTTATTGTTTGGGTGTAAACTGAGTGCCCCTTCCCAGGGAGATATATATATGCTTGGCCTCGAGGAAGTGCTACAAATTTTTAAGAGGTAGGGCCTAGTGAGAACTGCTAAGATTTTTTGGGGGGTGTGTTCTTAGAATGGATTGTGGGATTCTAACTATAGTCCCCACTTCTTGAGTCAGAGATGCCATCTTTTGCTCTGACATGTGCTCCTTGCATTGCTATCCAAGCTATGAGGTGACATAGTCAAGCCTTACAAAGCTGTTTGGACTCAAATCCTTTCACGCTATCATCTAAATAACCTTTTTTGTCTCCATAACATAACTTTCCTCAAGTATTCTGTTGTAGTAATGCAAATCTAATACAGAGCCCATGTACTTAAACCTAGCGTTTAGCAGGGACCAAATATGAAAGTGAGTCAGTGTAATAAAAAGTTACAGGTTGCCTTATTTGCTCCTCTTTAGGATTTCCCTTTTTATCTAGAGTTCCTCCTATCATCCATTTCTCTTTAGCTTTCACAATTCGGGAAAGCATTGATTTCTTATTTTTTGTGACTGACTAATCTCGCTTAGCAATCCATCCATTTCCCTTAAAATGATGTAATTGTGGTTTTTTTTTTATGGCTGAGTAAAATCCCATTGTGTACATATCCCACAGTTTTGTAATCCATTCATCTGTTGATGGACATCTTGGCTGGTTCCATAGTTTGGCAATGGTGAATTGTGTAGCTATGAACATAGATACGCATGCATTAGTTTGATAGTTTGGTTTCCTTTCTTTTGGGTAAATACCCAAAAGTGGTAATCCTGGATCAAATGGTAAATTTGTTCCCATTCTTCTGAGGATCCTCCATACTATTTTCCAAAGTGGTTGCACTAATTTGCAATCCTACCAACAGTATTTTAGAGTTTCCACTTCTCCACATCCTCACCAGCATTGATCCTATAGAGGAGCAAATAAGGCAACCTAACTGAGGGGATGGAGGGGGGAAAGAAGGAAACTCTCTAAAGCACATGATGTACTTAAACAAACATATCTATGTCAACCACTAAGCCAAGCATGGGAAGGAGGAATGGGGAAGGAATGAGGTGGGGATTGGGTAGGGGCTAACCAGACAATGAGTGCATGTATGTCTACACAAGTTTTTTTTTTTATCCCATTATGATGTATAAGTACAATGCACCAATAAAAAATAAAAAATAAAAATAAAAATAAAAATATAAAAAAGTGACAGGTATACATACGGAGTTTGGACAAACCTGGGTGTTGAACTGACCCTTAACAAAAAGTAAGTAGATGGTGGTGGAAAAGGACATTCCTGGGTGGAAAAATGAACATTTGCAAAAGCTCAAGTAGGATGATGTTTTGTGTGCTGGGCATGTGGTATGAATGTTGGATGGGGTCACAGTGGATGGTTGGTTTGGTAGAAGAGGTAGATAGGACCTAACAAAATTAAATGTAATAAAACAAGACACAAAAGATACTCCTTACAACTCTATGTGAGAGAAAAAGCTCTCTGACCAGGAGGAATTCTGCAGCATATTTCTTAACTAGGGCTCTACTGATGCTGTAGTCAGATATAGAATGCCCTTGGAAAAGCTCATAAATTGGTGTTCAGAGTGTATGTAATTGATTCATGAGGGTTGTAATCTCATCAGTTGATAAGTCCATCATAATGGGCTTATCTGGGTGATAACCTAGGCTGGTGGGATATGGCTTCAGAAAGTGGGTCCCTAGAGGATGGCCTTAGGGATTGTTCTTGTGTCTTTGAACCTCCTTTCTTGCTGACTCTCTCTGCTTCCAGCATCTGTGACATGAGAGCAGAGCCCATGTGCTCTCCCTCTTTCTCTCTGCTTCCTGCTGCCATGCCTTGAAATAAATAGACACCGGCCTCATATAGATTGAACCCATAATCTCTAAGAAACTGTGAGCAAACAAATCTTCCTCTAAATCATATGGTCAGCTATTTTGGATTATATAAGTGAGAATATTAACTAAAACAACTGGAATTTTGTGTGGGATCTTTCATTTCCCCCCAGCAGTTGGGTGTCCCTAGCTCCCACTCACAATGCATAGCATCTTTGGTCATTAGTAGTGCCTTCTGTCATTGTAATGCCCCACCTCCTGGTGGTGGAGACCAGTACTGACTGGTTGAAACCTATGTCTATCTAGACTCTGGTCCTCAATCTTATCCAGAAACACTTGGAAGGCATATCTTAGCACATATGGCTGCACCCTAACTCCTGAGATTATGATTCACTATGTCTGAGATGGAGCTGAGAATCTTCTTTTCTAACTAGGTCCCAGGTGATGCTAGTGCTGCTGGTCCAGGGACCACACATTGAGAAGGTCATTTAGTTTCATCGCTATGCTCCTTGCAATATATGTAGCATCCCTACCTTCAGTTGGGATGGCCTCTTCTGTGCAAAATCTTGTCCAAATGATCAGAGAACTACTTGCAAGCACAATGTTCCAGACTCTGATGAGTCTTGAGAGATACGGATGGCAAAGGCTCCTCCTACTTATGTGAAGTACACTCTGCTGCATTTTCTGTGGCTAAACCTTGCTTTTAACACTCAGAGGAAGAGCATTTACAGGTTTTCTCTGCACTTCTCTGTGCTCATTTAATCTCCCCTATTTTGCTTCTGACATTTCCAGTAATCTAACCCTGACATTCCTCAAGGATACAGCAATCACAGCCCCCGGGAGCAGCGCTGACAGGTGGAGGTCTATTTGTCTCGTGTGCAGAGTGCTCAAGATGCTGGACTCTGCTCTGAAATGGCACTTGAAAGAAGAGCTGCCCATAATGCCTCTATTCTGCATTCCTCTTCTCTCTTCCTAGCCAACTATGTCTCTGTTTCTCATGCAAAAATAAGTAGCAGAAGGCAGCTCAGTGATGGTTATACTACAGAGAAATGGACTCAGAGGCAGGGGGAGAAATTAAACTTGTCTAGATTCAAGACAGTTACCCAACAAAACTATCCTGGGCACCTAGCCTGTGCCAGCCTGAGCAGGTTCTCATGTATTTAATCTTGAAGGCCTATATGTATCCATCTCCTTTACCATAGTAATGGGTTTCATTTAGTGAGTACAACTTTGTGTTGGGCAGCTGCTAAGGACTTGGTGGAAGTTATTTAAACTAATTCTTAGAGGAATGCTACAAGGCAGGTGATATTGTATTCATTTGATGGGTGATGAAACTAAGACTTAGTGATATCATATTACTAAATGAAGCATTTGGAGATTCCTGTGTTTCTCTGATTACACACACACACACACACACACACACACACAGAGAGAGAGAGAGAGAGAGAGAGAGAGAGAGAGAGAGAGAGAAAAGGTGAGGCAAGAATAGAGGAAGTGGAGATAGAAGAGGGTGACAGAGGCAGTGGGATGAATTTATTAAGCTTATCACAGTAGTATACAGTGATGTATACAGTTGGAAAGATGATATCATATTAGGCTTTGGCAATTGTAAACAAATATATCTAGGTTAGGATAAAAGTGATTGCAATTTGCATGCTTCTTTTGGCAAAGTCTGCACAGGAAATTTTGAGGTGAATTCCTTTAAAAGCTGAGGATGTCACAAAGGGCAGATGGAAGGAAACGGGCCTATTTTGAGTGAGCTTGCAGGTGAACATCCGTGTGTGGAATCCTCTGTTCAGCACACTTCCTCCTCCAGAAAGCCCTCCCCACTACCTCAGCTGCTGAAATACCCTGTAAAGTTGCTCTACCAAATCCTAATGCTGTATGACAGTTCCCCACAATATTATCAGCTTAAAGCCACAGTCACTAAGGATCTTGCATTTTATGTCAGAAATCTGACAAGAAGACTTGACAGGGCTCCTGATCCAGGTTTCATAGGCTGAAATCAAGATGTTATCTCAGCTGAGACCTCAGATGGAGGCTGTACATGAGAATTTTCTTCCAGGCTCATTGCAGGGTGTGGACAAACACGGCTCCCTGTAGTTGTGGGATGAGGTGCCTATCTCCTGGAGGGCTATGGGCTACCGTCTCTGCATTCTGAGAGGCTGGTCCCTGGGCCTTGAACACCCCCCCCCCCTTCACTTTCAAAACCAAGAACAGCACGCTGAATCCATCTAGCATTCCAGTCTCCCTGGCCTCCCCTTCTGCCACAAATCATCCATAGCTCCCTGCTCTTAAGGGCTCCCCTGATTGGGTCAGGCCACCCCAATTATCTCCATATTTTAAGGTTAACTGACTTGAAACTCTTGACAACATCTGCAAAATCTCTTCATAGCAGCCCCTAGATCAATGTTGACTGAAAAACCAGACATGCAGGTCTCTCTTCCCTCCACCTTCCAGACTTTCTTCTTCATTTGCACACTGACACTTACCCCTCTGTGTCCCACGTGGACCTCACCCTCTCCCCAAACATATCCTCCTTCTATATCCTGGTTTTAGTTGATAGTGTAATTTCTGGTCCGTTTCACTTCCCTGGGCCTCCCTTTTCCTGAATCCTGGATGTCTCTCCCTTTTCCACTCCCAGGCACAGTCCTTCCACTTCAATCACTAAAACATTGACTTTTCCCTTCACCCAACTTCTCTAGTACTGTTTCTCTCCTACCGACTCATAATACTTTTCTTTCTCTTTTAATGGTGGTGAAATGTACATAACGTAAAATTTACCAAGCTAAACATTGTTAAGAACTCAGTTCAGTGGTATTGAGTACATACACATCACTGAGCATCCATCCATCGCTATGTAAAATGGAAACTCTACTCATTAAACAGTAACTTTCTATCTTTTCCTGGAAATCGCCATTCTACTTCTACTTCTCTCTCCATGAGTTGGATAACTCTAGATACCACCTGCAAATGGAATAACAAGGCATTTGTCTTTTTGTGGCTGGTTCATTTTATTTTGCTAAGCATAATGTTTCATTCACAGTATAACGTGTCAGAATTTCCTTCCTGTTGTGGCTAAATAATATTCCATTGTATTCGTTTTGCTCATCCGTTCATCTATCCATGGAGACCTGCATTATGTTTCGGTGACATGAACGATGCTGCTATAAATGTGGACCAATGTGTGGCTGTACAAAGGTCTCTTGGAGTCTCTGCTCTCTGTATCAACCCAAAGGGAAACTAATGAATCACCTCATGTTTCTGCTTTGATTTTTTTGAGGAACCTCCATGCTGTTTCCCATAGCAACTGCGCCATTTTACAATCTCACCAATGGTGAACAAGGGTTACGGTTTCTCCATATCTTCTTTAACACTTTTCTCCTCCTTCTTCTTTTTCTCCTCCTACTCCTCTCCTTTGATAGTAGTGATTCTAATGGGTGTGAGGTGGTTCATATGCATTTTTTGACTGAACAGTAGTTAACATCATTGTTTTATGTGATAAGTACTGTGTATCCTGAGTGACAAGAAGGCCACTGGCATCTGGAACTCCAGATCCAAGGGTGGTAATGAGTATATTTGATCCTAGCAGGATGGAAAGTGAGGTATTGGTGGGATATTCTTGGAATACCTTGAATACAAAAGTTAGGTCAATATCTGCTTAAAAACCTCACCCATGAATTTAGTCTGGAAACTTATATTTTCTTCTTTCAGAAGGTAGAGAGAGAATAAACCCATAATTAAATAATTCAGCATAAATTTGAACACTGATTATGCCAGACATATGACATATTATTTTCTTTGCTGAATTTATAAAGCAAAAACACATACACACAAAAACTACTTCTTGTTGGGTTTCAAGTGAACATTGAAAGCTTAGTGAAGGATTTTGTGGAGTAACAAGGTATTGATAATTCAAGTTCCATATACTGTCTATCCACTCAACTTTTCTTCTGCATTTACAGCACTTCCAAAAATACATTTCCTAAATTATCCACCTCCACTGTCAGTAAAAGACTATAAGATTGTTTAAAATTCCAGGCTATAGGTTGCCTCACACCTGTCCCAGATACCATTTCTATGGAGGATAATTGCTGAATTCTTTGAGCAAAGTGGAGAGGTAGGGATGGTTCAGTTCAATAATACTTTCTAGTTCTTTAAAGGAGAACTTAAAACAGAATGGTACAGATGGAAATTGGGCAAAAATCCCCTGAGTCTGATGTTTAAATACAGAAATTGTGGTGGTCCTCATCCAGAAATACAATGAGTTGGTAAGGTTATGCATTCATTCATTCATTCATTCATTCTCTTCCATCATTCATTCAGAATGCCAGTGACTCAGTCAACATTCTTACTTTTATAATCTAAAAACAACTGACCACACAACTTAAAGGAAGAAAGATTTATTTTCTCACACTTCTTGGAGATTTAGGGGTTCAGTCTATGTGAGGCCAGTTCTGTGAAGCTCAGGGCATGGAGGTGGGAAACAGAGAAAGGGAGAGCAAGGATTCTGCTCTCACATCATGGAGACCAGGAGCTGAGAGAGCAAGCCAGGGAATTTAAAAATAATAGCACAGCCCCTCAGGCCATAGCCCTAGGGACCCACCTTCTCAAGCCACACCCCACCTCCCTAGGTTACCACCCAGTAAGTCTATTACAATGAATTTATCTACCAATGAGATTACAGTTCTTATGACTTAATTATGTCAACTCTGAGTGTTAATACATGAACCCTTCAGGGGATATTATATGTCTAGGGGATATTATATGTCTAACCACAACTGCCAGTATCACCAATTCCATGCTGGTGATACTGCCAACTTTGTAGCTCCTGGGCTCGTTGGAAACCACTGAGATCTCAGGAAAATGCTTAAAGAAGCACTGTGTTAACTGCTAATTTTCTGATGCTCCATTTCAGTATAAAGAGAGGTCCCAGCAATCTGTACACTTGGCCTCTGTTCTCTGGATTCAAACAGCATTGCCTGTGATTTAACATTATGCTTTTGGCATTCATTGGGGGGAACAAAATAAGAACTGGCCAGAAGGAGAACATTGCTGTGCTTTTTTGGTAAAGCCATGCTCTTGTGGGTTCAGGACATCATTATTTTTAGCTCATCTTATTCCAATAGGCTCCTAATTGGCCACTGTGCCTTGATTCTTGCCTCCTCCCCCTCCATCCATTTCCCACACTGAGCAATCACTCTAATCATGTGAGAATGCATATTTCATCATGCTTCTCCTCGTGATTACAATGCTTCAGTGGCTCTCCCTTGGTTACAGGATTCTTTCCAAGCTCTGCTTACTCCATGAATTTCTCCATGGCCTATTCCTGGCCCAATTCTATAGCACATCTCCCCATGCTCCATCTCATTCTGGGCATTGGTGAGTCCTGCCGTGTAACTTGTACTTCTCCAGTCTGTCAATCCCTCCCTCCTTCCTTCCTCCCAATC
This sequence comes from Muscardinus avellanarius, assembly GCF_963383645.1. NCBI lineage: Eukaryota > Metazoa > Chordata > Mammalia > Rodentia > Gliridae > Muscardinus > Muscardinus avellanarius. The sequence continues at coordinate 84,377,966 of NC_137796.1, read as the reverse complement.
TCCCTCCCTCTCTCTCTTTCTCTCTGTTTCTTTCTTGCTTGCTTGCTTTCTTCTCTCTCTTCCTCTCTCCCTTTTTTTCTTCCTTTATTTTTTTCTTTCTTCTTTCATACTGGGGATAGAACCCAAAGACATTTTCCCCAAAATCTTCACCCCAGTCCTTTTTATTTATTTTTTAATTTTTAAAAGAGTCTCATAGTTCCTGAGGCTGGCCATGAACCTGCAATCTTCCTATCTCATCCTCCAAAGTACTGGAGATATACACCTGGCTTGCTTTCTTCTCTTCTGTTGCCTCCCTCATGCTCTCATCTCTGCTTCCTCCCCTTCTTTGCCTAAGTCCTAGTTTGCTTCAAAGTATGACCCAGGTATACCTTATCCAGGAGTTTACCTATCCTCCTCCATCCCCTGTTCCTCAAGTCCTCTGAACCTGGCTTACACACTACCCTAATGTGCTTCTATAATCCCCTCCCATTTTTCTACCTTGGAGTTTACCATGCATTTGTCTTGCACTTATGCTTGCCCTTCTTGGCTCAAGTTTCGTCCTGGCTCTAGAACAAGCCTGGCACTTGTAGTATGTATCTGGAATGTGCCCCTGAAGACCTATGTGTTAAAGGCTTGTTCTCTTTGGCACTCTTAGTAGATTGTGAAACCTTAAAGAGTTATGACCTAGTGGGAAGCTGTAGGTCACTGAGAATATGCTAGTGAATGTAGACGGTAGCAGCTGGGTCTCTTTATTTTTTGTGTCCTGGCCATGAACAGAATGGCTTTCTCTTCCACATACTTCCACCATGATCTACCTCACCATAGGCCCCCAAACCATCAGGCCGACTATGGACTGAAACTTCCAAAACCGTGAGCCAAAATAACCTTTCCATCCTTCTAAACTGATCATCCCAGGTATCTGCTAGATAAATGGAAAGCTGATTAACACATCTGACAATCAGTAGATGTGCAATTGATGTGGGATGAAACAGCCCCTTATCCCATTGCTAAAGCCACTCTGCAATGAAAATGTTGTCTGTCTCTCTTTGAAAGTAAAGATCCTGGCTCACACAATTGCAACCTCATTGATTTTTGTTCCTGTGGTGGACCCGGAAATGACATGCTACTTGGCAGAGAATGAGGAATGGAAAGTTTTTGTACTGGACCTTTGCCAGCAGCACCTTTGTTTCTTTGGAGGACACTTCCTTTTGCAACCTGGAAGTGTTTTTAATCCAGGGGCTCTGTGGACATTTTAAAATTTCAAATGTCCTGTATCCTTGGAAGAGCCAGGTTAGTTACTTAATCTCAGTTAGTTTTTTGGAATTTCTATCCTGGAGCTTCGAATCTTAAATTAAATGAAGTAGGGGGGAGAAGAAATGGTCACAATTATTTAATTGGACTGATCCTTGAAACAAGTATGGAGAGAGGAGTAGATTATTCATGTGCACACATTAATTTGTCTGTTCATCAGAGACATTTCCTAGATAACTTAATGGTTGACATGAGATATAAGTTATTTCTAGCTCATATAAATTAAGTCCAAAGCTGGGTTTGGTGATGCACGCCTCTAAACCCAGTACTTGGGAGGCTGAGACAGGAGGATCACAGGTTCAAAGCTAGCTTCAGGATAGGGGTGATGGTGCACACTTGTAATCCCTGCGCTTGGGAGGTGGAGACAGGAGGATCACACAGGTTCGAAGCCAGTCTTGCTGGCTTAAGAGATCCTGTTTCCAAATAAAAATATAAAATAGGTCTGGGAGTGTAGCCCGGAGGTAGAAGGGCTTCCAGGAACCCCAGTACCACCAAAAAACAAAACAAAACAAAACAAAAAACTCCCCTAGCTTCAGCAACTTAATGAAACCCTGTTTCAAAAGAAAAAAAAATAAAAATAGGCTGGGAGTGTAGTTCAGAGGTAGAATGACCCTGAGTTTAATATCCAGTACAAAACAATTAAAAAGTCCAGGGGACAAGCATCCCAGGATTGCTGAAGCCATTAAGGGAAGATGTCTTTCACACTCTGACTGTTCCTAGGCTGTGAACCTGTCCTCAGAATCCAGGATGGCTGCCTGAGCACCTGTTTTTATTTCACATCAGTGCTTCAGGCAGCAGAATGAGAGAAGCAGAAGGAAAGAGGGAATGGCTTCCCTTTCTAAAGACACTTCCTGGAAATTGTATACCATGTTCACATATACCTCATTGCCTTGAGTTTGTTATTTTTATATCTCACCTGCAAGGGAGGTGGTAGAATGTCATTTTTCAAGTCAGGTACAATATTTTAAGTGGAGCAAATCATGATTATCTTGCTGAAAAAGGAAGTAATATATGTTGGGAATTAACAAGTAGTCTTTCCACACCATTGCCCTGTTGTTTTGAGAGTCAGAGTAAATCAAGCCTAGTGGTGCATACTTGTAACCCCAGTACCTGGAAAGCTGAGGCAGGAGGATCACAGGTTCAAGGACAGCCTCACCAATGTAGTGAGACTCTCAGAAACCTAAGGAGCTGCTGTTTTCAAAAAAATAAAATAATAGAAAGGGTTTGAAGTATAGCGTGGGTTGTACTGGGATTTCAACCCTGGATTCAACTCCTAGTATCACCAAAATAAGTAAATAAATAAATAAATAAATAAATAGTGAGCGAGAGTCAGAGTAGAAGAACCATTTCAAGAAGACTTTGAAATATTATATTGAAGTATTATATATTGGGTTCGATGATTAAACTGGAGTCATAATATCAGCAGTAGTGGGAACTGCATATGCCTTGAGGGACTACTAACTAACTGGCTCTCTACTGGGGCTTTCTGTATGGGTGACATTTAATATAAAGTTCACTGACAGTGCTGCCCCTAACTGCCATTATCCAGATGTGGTCTAAGATTGGGCAGGATTTGAGCTGGCTTTGAACCCAGATCTTACCTGAGTGTCTACATTGTTTTTCCTCCCACATGTTGCTGCCCTGCTTGTAACTAAAAACACTTGAAAGCAAAAACACTTTCCCAGCTGGGCATGGTGGTGCACACTTGTAATCCTAATACTTGGAAGTATAAGGCAGGAGGATCTAGGTTCATGGCCAGCCTCAAATACTTAATGAGGCCCTCCACAGCTTAGAGAGACCATGTTTTAAGATAAAGAATAAAAAAATAGGGCCGGAGGTGTAGCTTGGAGGTCAAATGCTCAAATCTCTAGTTACTCAACAAACAGACAAATAAACTAAACAAAATGCTTTCTTTAAAGTGATGCTCAGTGTGATTGGCAGGCATAGGCCCTCTAAAGGACATTGGTGCATCCTCAGACCTGATGGGAGGGACCAGCCACTTGATAAGCCCTTTCTCATTAGAAGTGCGATGTTCTTGTTTTACTTCTGGAGTTATAATAAAAGAGAAGACTCCTGTCTCCGAGAACCATTTTTAACTATTTGGTTTCACCACTCAAAATGATGTTCAGTAATACAGGAACTTCTGGGTCCTGGTTTGGGGAAATTCAACTCTTTATATTGATTAGGCAATGGTTTAATTGTATAGTATTATTAAGATTAATAAAACAATGTGTGCATATACATGTGTTTCCTTCCTGGAAAGAAATAACTAGTTTGAATTGATCTTAGATGGGTTTGTGTGTAAGTGTGTGAGTGAGTGTGTGTGTGCGCGTGTGTGTGTGTGTGTGTGTGTGTGTGTGTGTGTGTGAGTGTGCATGTGTTTATGGGGAAAGGAGATGGATAGCACAGAATAGAAACCTCATGAGTAAAACTTACTAAGTTAGATAGTTTAGAAATATAGTGACTCAAGCTGGTTGAAATTGATAGTAATAATTAAAGGGATCCGGTAGCTAAAAGCAAGGTCATGGCTTATATTGGCCAAGCCAGGCAGAAATTCATTGAAAATCCATATGACAAGAAAGGCATATGATGGGGGCAAAATGATTCTGATATTGGCAGGTTTCCATTTCTCAGCCCAAGTCACCCAGCTGAGACGTGTGGACGCCACACAGTGACAGCTGACAAAATAAATGTATTGATGGAATGATCGGCTGGTTCCCTGCCGAGCGATGGGAAGATGCCAGCAAGATTAGAGGTCTATGGCCAATTATCTGAATTGGCCATCATCCAAGCTAGTCATCATTGTCACCATTGAACTGGGCTTCCATCCCTTGCAGCTTTTTAAGAGAGGTTCTTTGAGAACTGAACACAAATCTCCAGTCCATTAATTTTTTACAGTGTTAAAGTCAAGCAGAAAATGCATGTGAAGATTCTCAGTATGCACTGAAAATAGTGTATTCTAATAGAAGGATATCCTGCGACTATATGGAGTTCAGAGAACTGAGCAAGAAAGGGGTATCTTTGCAAGACTCAAAGGGGGGACATGGATGCGAGTCTGGATCCAGGTATGAAAAACAGGTTGCCAGGGACCCTAAACCTGACAGCTATGGTTTTTTGTGTGGCTGAGATGGACAGACAAGATTTTGCCAATGGGAAAGTTGCAGGTAACAGCTACTGGGTGGTGGGGAATAAAGAGACTGTAGTACAGAAGCTGAAGGGCTAGGCTGGAACTGACACTTGACGAGAGACGGCAGCTTGACCATGGCAGAACCTGGCTGGGTCTTCATGGCTGCCTGCAGAGCTCTGGGTGTGTCATGAGGACAGAAACCCAGGACAGCTGTGAGGCTGAACACAGAAGCGAGTGTGTCCTCCAAGTCTTGACTGTGTGCCTACTAAATTCTCTGTGTCTGTATGTATTTCACTTACTTGATGCTCAATTAGCAGGAACACTATATAACATGTGTCACACTTCTTAATAAACTTTGTAGTAAGAGTGATTTTTCAATAATTCAGACACTCTCAGTGGTACCAATAAAGATTTACACTGCCTGGTGATAGTTCATGAAGCTAATTATATGAGAGGCTTTAAAAACCTCTTGTGAAGTTGGTGCGATGGGAACACAGCCATCTTTTCATTATATTAGGTGCCAATATTCATTCATTTACTCATTGTTCATTCATTCAAAAAATAGCTATTAGCTAACATTAGCCTTAGTACGGACGCTTGGACAATTCCTTCAAGCAGGTTTAAATTTAAGACCTAAATGTATTCTGTACTTAGGAAAAATATGAATCAGGATTTTTTTTTTGTTTTACTATATGACTTCTCCATGTTTCTTACATGGTGAATTTAATTGGCCAGTACACCTATCCACCCACTTTACATTTACAAAAGGATTTCTTTCATGCTCATTCGGGCTCCACACTAATATTGTAGTAGGAAAGGTGAGGATCATTGCTTGTGTTTGCTGGAATGAAGGAAAGGTCTCTATAAAAATGTTAAGTGATGTGCCCAGCCTTGGAAATAGCATGAACTTTAATTCCTAGCCCATTGCTTGCTCTATTTTCTCATATGATTTGTCAGATAAATCTATGTCTCCTCGACATGACACTCCACAGTTTATACTTTCACACATATGATTTGGTCTTCACAACAATCCTATGAAATAGGCCAGTTATCACTCTCTCCAGCGTGATCATGGTTCTCATTGTAATCAATGGCATCTTTCTCAATAAGTACCCTCAAATTTTAGAAAAGATAACTGGTGCTCTTAGAGGGAAGAATCTGCCTGGAAGTGGAGCCAGTCTGAATCAACACGTAATGGATGGAATTAATCAGCTGCAGATGTAATCTATTCTAAGAGACTATAATTGTGCTGCTGGGGGACTTGGGGACTACCAGATGATTCCAATGGACTGGCCCATCTTTAGGTCTAGTTAGGATGGCAAGAGTGTGCTCAGGATGAATATGTAAAGGAAACTCAGCCCAAGTCTAACAAAGCTCTTATTTGTCTAAACAAAGACCCTAATATTAGATAGATACTGTTTGTTCCCAGTCTAGAAGGGAGACGTTGAGGGTAAAGAGTAAAAAGGATGTGCTCTGTCTAGGAACAAGAATTCTGCTGTCTAGTTGACCAATTCCTTCTTACAGTAAAGTAAGAGACCTCAAGATACCTGCGTTGAGTACTTCTGCACTTCCTCTCTGTTCTGCTGGTCCTTTAGAGGGTATGGCGCTCATAGTTAGCAAAGGACCTTGGGCTTGACTGCATCCTGAGCTTGAAACCAAGAACAAAATGCCAATTCAAGAAGAGCTGGACCCAGTGCCTGGCTCAGAAGACCATTGAAATGTTTGTAGAATGAATAAAGAAAATCATCAAGTCAGTTTCCTGGGGGAAGAAAGGTAGTGCAGGAGTCCACTGTGGTGTTAACAGAAATTTCTGAGTAAAATTAGATTTATAGCCAGCCATGGTGGTGCACACCTGTAATCCCAGTACTTGGGAGGCTAAGAAAGGAGGATCCTAGGTTAGAGACCAGCCTCAGCAATTTAGCAAGGCCCTCAAAAACTTAATGAGACTTTGTTTCAAGAAGAAGGAGGAGGAAGAGGAAGAGGAGGAGGAGGAGAAAAAAAAGGAGAAGGGGGAAGAGGAGAGACAGATTTAGGAGTCAGAACAAAACTTACAACCAAGAGGAAGTCCACATGGAGTCAGAAGATAAGGACAGACTTCGGAGCCCAGAGACCAACCGGTGTCAAGCCAAAGGTGAGCTGCCTTGAAACTGGATTCCAGAGAGACTGGGAGGGATGATATTAACTGAGATGGAAGCCAAGGGAAGTCTACAACCATAAATAATTGCTAGAAAAGGACATGTGAGATTCTAGGAATAATTTTCCTGGTTATCCCTAATAGCTCCTAAATCTTACTTATATTCAGCTCCTGGTGAGATGTTGCTGTCTCCCAGAGACCTCAAAAACATGAATTGCCTGCTGGTAGGGGAATCTCAAGGGGGAAGCCAGTCTCCAACCTTTGGCCTTCCCTTCAGAATTCCACCTGTAACTCCATTTCTTAAGTATCTCCTTGACCCTTTATAGCCATGAGGCTTCCAATTAAAGATCAGAGCCCAGGATTTTTTCCACCAAAAGAGGAAAAAAATAAAACTGCTGGAAGCTCAGGTCATTCAGCCATCGAGGATAGGGAAGAAAGCCAGTATATATGTGTTGCTGATAGAAATTATTATGGTGAGAAGGTGCTAGAAATTATTATGGGGAGAAGGTGCCGAGCACAGGACTAGAAGGATGGAAAATTAGAAAATAGCACACTAAATGTGGAATCAATATGCAAAAATGGGAGTGTGTCTGGTGGAGGAAATTACAGGTCTATCAGCTTATTATTCATGGCGGATAGGAGAATGCAGGCTTCCTTTTGTATGCAGGAGTGTAATTAAATCAAGGAGTTAGACTAAAACTGTCTGCTTGAGAGGCTCAGGAATTCAGGCAGCCCCTGTTATGCTTCCTGCCCCAGCCTTGCACCTGAGCATCTGTGCAGAAACCAGATCGCCTACTGCGGTGGGTGAGGGCCTCCCAATGAGCCTAGATTTTACTTTGCTCTTCCTCCTGTTTGGCTTTTCATCTAATGCAGGAACCCCATTGTCACCGGGCTATTTGAGGACAGTGAGATATGAAAAGTACCGGTCTAGGTTTTCAGGGGGAAAAATACATGTTCTTTTCCCTCCCCCTATGTGAAACAGAGAAATCCCATGACTGAAGCATGGGCTGAATTTTGGCTTCTCATTTGCATCCCTGTTTGGGCTGCAGGAAACCATGCTATGCAGACCCGGGCACTGGGACTCTTGGCCACATAGTGGGAAGAGGCAAGTTAGAGATTCCAGCTTCTCTTGTTTGATCGACAGCAGTGACCCCGGATACTGGGCCAATTAGACCTTTCCCAAGATCGTTGAAGGAATCCCTGCAGTCTCAGTGAACATGGCACCCTTTAGATGGTTTCTCCAAATTCATGGCCTTGATTCTTCTGCCTCTAAAATCTGGTCTGAGGTTACCTGAACCAATTGTCACCATGAGAGAATGATAGATAATTAAATGTAGCCACCAAGGACTGGCATCCTTCGGACCTGGAGCTATATTTCTCTCCTGGTCCCCTATTCAACAGTCCCTGCCAAAGACTTACCTCATGCCAGGTTCCAAGGCAGGGTCTGGGATGAGGATTCAATAAGATGCAGCTCCTGCTCCTCAGGTAACAGCAGACACAGGTCACCAGGTATCAGATACTATAAGTAGGAGTCATGGCCCCGCTCACCACATGCCAGCAGGCAGGCTCAAAGCACTTTGCATATACTGAAACAGTACATCCTCCCAAGAAGCCATCCGGCAGCTGTGGTGATCAGTCTCACTGACGGATGAGGAAAGCGAAACTTAGAATGGTTGAGAGCTTGCTCAGAACAAGCTTCAATGTGAACCCAGTCCTGTAGATTTCACCAGGGGAACCATCTGTTCCTCTTATTCCCATCTGGCTGGCTTTGCTGGGCTCTCCTCTCCTCCCCTATTAGACCCAAACTCTTCCATAATCCTTCCCAGGCTCCCGTGTTGGCTGTTTTCAGCACCCGCAAGATCTGCTCTTCTAGGTACAGGGTGGTTCACTCTTGACCTTTCAGGCTTAGCTTGAATGTCACCTGTTTCCTGGGACCTCGCTCCCAGCATCCCTCTCCTTGTTCAGTTTTGTGTATCTCCAAGGACCTTAGTGCACAGTCTACCTAGGTATTATATTGCTTGTTTCATGGATTTTGTCTCTTTTTGTTGCTATCTGGATGCTAGGCTAGGAACTTACGGCTTTGACTGGCATGCAGTGGATTCACCATAAATGCTCCTTGATTGAATTAACAAATGAACATCACAAAATAAAATAAAGTCAGGTAAAGATGCTGAGTCCTCGCGAAAGACCTTGTTCAAAGTTCACTGCCAGAACCGGATTTTTGTTGCGCTATTGGCTTCTCTCCAAAACACTCCGCATGACCCTGGCTGCCTGCTCCGCATGACCCTGGCTGCCTGCTCATTCCCAGGGCAGATGTTGAACTCATAAATGTACAGTAACAGTGGAGGGGCCCACCACCAGCATTCAGCCCCCGTGGTACCTTATGGGTGGTTCGGAGTTTTGAACAAGACCCCTCGTAACTACTCCAGGAATGGCCCCTCTGGTTTGTTAGCGCTGCCTTCCTTCTAACTGATTCGATGTATTTCGTTGCACCCTGGCTCAGTAGCTGGATAAACTTGGTCAGGTTACTTCTCTAGTGTTCCAGTACGTGCTTGTCAAGTGTGAGCCTTCAGAGTGATCACCTGCACTCTGTCCAGATGGGCTGTGGCATCCATCTGGCTGGTTGTGGAACTTTCTGGTTGATGTCCTAAATGGAAATGGATTTCCTCACTGGGCGGAAACAAAACTGCCGTGATTCTTCCTGGGTAATACCATTAAACAACCCTCTTGATAGCATTAGCTCGGGGGTTGTTAATGTGCAATCAATTTTGTATAGGCTTTCAAAGAACCCAGAGTAGTCGCAGGCGTGGAGGATGTCTTGATACGTGTTTGTTCTTTTCCTTTGCTATCTGCTTGCCTTTATGCCGGTCCCAGCTGCCGTATGCCTCTCTCCAGGGGCTCTGCCCTTAAGGAATACAGATTTTCAGCCCCCTGTTATAGAGGTTTTAAATAGCAGGGAGCAGGTGGCAGCAGGCTCTCTCCCTTCCCCCTGCGGATACCACTCTGCACTGGCGGCTTATGCAGGGTTTAGCGTGAAACATTAAAACCCTGCTATGGAGGATTTCCCATGTGATGTGTTGATTAAATGAGCTAATGCATGTCAGGCACTTAGAACATGGCCTAGTGATTGGGGAAAATTGCTTTAAGAAACGATTGTTAGGAGTAGTAGTTTAAAATGTCTTATGGTGAACTAGCTTGGGGAATCTGAAGACAAAATTTCTGGTTCCCACAGATCTACCTGTGGTCATTTGTCAGCATCTGAGGGAATTGATACCAGGACTTTCTGCAGATGCCAAAATCTGAGGTCACTCAAGGCTTTTATATTAAACAGTAGAATTTGCATAGAACCTATACATATCCTCTATATACCTTAAATAATGTCTGGACTAGTTATAATACCTAATATAATGTAAATGCTTATAAATAGCTCTTATATAGTACTACTTAGTGAATGATAATAAGAAAAAAAGTCTACACATGTTCAGTGTAAATTTTTTCAAAAATGTACTCAGTCCATGTTTGGCTAATTCATGGATGAGGAGCCAGCAGATTCAGAGAGACAACTAATTCCCGTTGATAGGGATTTCCAAACAGATTTGGTTTGGGCACAGTCAAACTATGCCTATATCCTAAGGCATGATCAGTCTCCTATTCCTTGTCCTTGGTATTCCTACAGTCAGGAGAGAATTTTTCTGCATGTATATGTATGTTTGTCATTTCCAGACCCTAGCATTAGAATCTAAACTCTTGAAGTCTCACATTTCCCCCCATCTAGTTGGAAATAAACACTTTCTTTTTACCTAGAAATAGGGGTTATCTGAGAGGGTGGTGTGCTGGAGGGCCATAGTATTTGGAAACAGATCTTGAATTTGTAGTTATTGACAATGTGGGTATACACTTAAGCTGTGACACTACTTATTTCTAAAATGGGTGACATAATACCTAACACAGAAAGTTATAGAAAGATGAAATAAAACAGGCTATGCATGGGCTTGTAATGAAATACCACCCTGCCCAACATATTATAATAATCGCTCAGGGGCCCTAGGCTTTAAATAGTTCTGGAAATTGCACCCAAACTCACTGCCTTAAGCCACACTTCTAATGATTCTTTTTCTCTGTCTCCGTTTCTGTCTCTGTCTCTCTCTCTTTGGGATTGAACCCAGGGGCACACTATCTTCATGCTATACCTCTAGACCTTTTTATTTATTTTTATTTTTTTTTATTTTTTTATTTTTTGGTGGTACTGGGGTTCCTGGAAGCCCTTCTTCCTCCGGGCTACACTCCCAGACCTATTTTATATTTTTGAAACAGGGTCTCTTATGCCAGCACGGCTGGCTTCGAACCTGCGCGATCCTCCTGTCTCCGCCTCCCAAGCGCGGGGATTACAAGTGTGCGCCACCATGCCTGGCTTTATTTTTATTTTGAAACAGGGTCTTGCTAATTTGTTGCTGAGGCCAACTTCAAACTGCAATCCTCTTGTCTCAACCTCCTAAGTCCTGAGATCACCAGAATGTACTACTGTGCCCATATTCCTTTTTCTCTCTCTGTTTTTTTTATTTTTGAGGTACTGGGGATTGAACCCAGGGACATTCTCCTCTGAGATACACCCTCAGCCCTATTATTTATTCTTTATTTTGAAACAGGGTCTCACTAAGTTGCGCAGCACCTCACTAAGTAGCTGAGGCTGGCCACAAACCTGTGATCCTCCTGTCTCAGCCTCACAAGTATTCTACTACACCCAGGTCCTTTCTCTCTTAATAGCAACTACTAGTCAGCTTTCTTTATTTTTTAAGTTTTTATTGGTACATTGTAATCATACATCTTAACGGAGTACAAGATGGTGGAAGCATAGTTGCATGCATCACCCAACTAGCCCTTACCCAATTCCCACCCCATTCCCTCCCCCTCCTTCCTTCTCATGTTTGGCTTATGTTTGTTGATGTATATCATGAACATTAGAGAACTAGTCAACTTTCTAATTTGTCTTCTCTTATTACCTAAAGCCTTTCTCACTTTTCTAATCTCAATGTGAGAAGGGCTTATAATGCAGCACTTGCTATCCTTAGTCCTCGTGCCATCACCCCCATGCCTTTCTAATTCATGCTTCTTTTACGCTGAACCTCTGTGGTCCCCAGTGTGTTTTGAGTTGCCAAACTCCCAGCTTTTTGGCACACTGCTTCTTCAGCCTCCTCTACATGTCTCCTCTTTGACATGCCCTCCCCAGGAAAACTCTTACTGACACTTCATCTAAATGCCACTACTTGGAAGAAGCATATCTTCTCAATAATGACCTTCCTCCACCTTTCCAACCCAAGAAAGGACACCTATCTCTGTAGCCTCTATTCAGCCTTAGTTAGCTTTTATGCCTGGGTATGTTAGAAATATGTATGGTTCTGCAAGTAATAGAAAACGAGATGAGAGAAGGCTTACATTTTAAAAGGTGTGTGTGTGTGTGTGTGTGTGTGTGTGTGTGTGTGTGTGTTCTTATTTAAGCAAACACTAAGGTTCTGATGGTAACTAGCATTAACTCATCTAGTTGGTGTTGTCTTCAGAAAAGCAGGCCCTTCCTGTCCTCATGATTTTTCATTCTTTTTCTGTTAGCTTTCATGTCCATGCTTGTCGCCTTATAGTTACAGTTTGGCTCAATGCAAAGGGTAGAAGGTAGAGTGCTACTGTCCCATTGTTTTTTTTTTTTTTTTTTTACAAGAAATTAAGAGCACTGCCAGAATCTTTCAGTATATTTCTGTCTCTACTGTATTGTTCAAACTTCTATTACTAGGTGCTATGATTAGATATAGAATGTCCCCTGAAGAGCTCATGTAATAAGATTCAGAGTCGATGTTATCAAGTCATGAGAGTTGTAATCTCATCAGTGGATAAATCCATTGTGATAGGTTTACTGGGTCATAATATAGGCAGGTGGGGTGTGGTTAGGAGAAGTAGGTCCCTGGAGGTTTAGCCTTAATGACTGTGCTTTTGTTTTTGAATTCTCTTGCTTGCTTTATCTTGCTTCTGGCCTCTATGATGTGAGAGCAGAGCTCTCTCTCTCTCTCTCTCTCTCTCTCTCTCTCTCTCTCTCTCTCTCTCTCTCTCTCTCTCTTTCTCTCTCACTGTCATGACCTGAGAGCTGCAGACCCTGGCCTCACATGAACTGGACCTTGAAATCTCCAAAAACTGTGAGCAAATAAATCTTTCCTCTTAGTTGTATGGTCAGGCTTTTTGGATTATTACAGTAAGAATGTTGACTGAGACACTAACATACTCTTAGCTTCTAAGGAAGCTTCTAGAGTGAGGACAGAGTTGTATACATCACTAGTCCAGGACCAAATGTCATCTGTTAGCAAGAAAAATGGAGCAGGGGGTCGAAGATTGGATAGACAATGACAATGGTTTCTGCCACATACAGTATTATTCTTTTGTTATATGTGTTCTCCTTTACCACATAGTGAGCTCTGTGAAGACCAGAGTCCAACTCATTCCCCTCTCCTTGGGAATGATGCCTGGCTTAGGAGGCACTCATTCAACATTTATTGAGTAAATAAGTGGAAACTACATAAGTGTCTCGAGATCCCATCAGTTTATATACTATTTAAGGTTCAGTTTTATACTTGTCCAGGAAATAGCCAAGTGTTCAGGTCAATTAATAAAATCACTGCTTATTCTGAGGGAAAGCTCACTAAGTGTTGTGTGCATGTATGTCACTATTATCACGAGCTATACTATGATGTGAAACTATAATGTACCAATAAATAAATACATATATACATACACACACACACACACACACACACACACACACACATAAAGGAATCACTGGTTATTCTGGTATCATGTGGTCACAGCCAAAGCTTCATGTTGGTATGTAAACAATCTTCCCCTGGGGAAAACATGTATATTAAAGGTTCCAAGTTGCCAGTTCCCAGAAGCTCAAATTTGGTTATTAAAAAAAAAAAAACACAATAAAACACAAGGCCCTTAACTCCCGAGATGCTGCCAGCTGACACAATAGCATTATATTAATTTTCTGTTTAATAAAGCATACTGGAACCTTCAACATAGGCTGTGTGTGCCTGCCTGGGGATGGAAGAAACACAAGGCAGCATTTTACTGAAGGCAGGAGGAAGCGCTAGATAAAGGGAATCTAATTGAAGTGTACAATATGCTTACCCATGTAGCTCCTGATAAAACATTACTGCCTTTTTCTTTGCACAGTACAAAAGATAAAATCAGAGCCACTAAGTCAAAAATCATATTTAACAATATCTTTTAGTCCAGGTCTGTGTCCCTCTGTGTTTTGTAAGAGATCACCATTTGAAAGGGTAGCTTTGCAGAGCTCCTGACTGTCAAGGCTGCAAAAAGGGTATAATCCTTTGCTCCTAGGAGACAGCAAGTGTTTGAATATGACTCCTGGCAAGGGGAAAGTAAGGATCTCTAATATGCATGAAGCCTGTGGTTCAAAGATATTCCCAGCTCACTTGCTATAACTCTGAGTAACCTTTTAATTTGGGTTAAAGACTGCATGTAATTTCCTCTTAATGCAACCAGCTAAAACAACTAACAGATCAGAGATCCAGACTCTACCTGTTGTAGTCTTTGACTAATAGGCTGAAAACCTGGCCATTAAAAAAATGGTGATTCTAAACAGGACTCAAACAAGAAGGGAATCTATGCTTGGCATGTGCTTATATCCTTGACATTGCTATTCCGACATGTTTCCATTCTGATGAAACGTAAAGAAAATGACAGCTCTGCCCATCCCAAACCCACGGACAGTGGGGAAACCCCTGCACTGCCCCTTCCCTATGGTCAGGGAACTGCATCTGGGGCCAGACGCAGCTAGAACCATCCATGGTAGCATCCTGGAGACAGTGATGGTTAAGGCTGGGCATAGTAGTACTTCCAGTGACAGCAGGAACCTTTAATGTTTCCCAGAGCCCTGTTTCAAGGTGTTGGCCAACTCTGTCTGGTGAAGTAAATTAACATTCTATCTACTGACAAACAGAAAATGTAATACTAGAAAATATTCCATATTCTTGTGAAAGCAAATATCAGGAATTAGTCAGAGGGCTTTTTTGTGTCATTCATCCTGTCCCAAAAGGTCAGAGAAGAAATTTATTTTTATAAACAATTATAGTTGAATATATTAATAGTTGTATATATTTATGGGTATAAGCTGACACTATCATTTTTAATATGTTGTGGAATGATTAAATCAAGTTAATTAACATATTTATTACCTAAAATATTTAACATTCTTTGTGATTAAAGCATTTGAAATTTTCTTAGTGAAATTTAAATACTTAAATTGAAATTTTCTTTCTTAGTGAACTTTAAATAAATTAGTTTTCATTTCTTAGCTATACTCCCCATGCTGTGCAGTGGATTGCAAAATAAAGAAAAAAAAATCAATAAAACAGAAAAAGAAAATATTCTCCCTGTGTAATTTGCTTGGGCCCTTTGAACATCATCTTCTTGTTAACCCAGCCCCAGCCTCTTGTGAGCACCTTTCTACGCTCTACCTCTATGCATTTGATTATTTTATAGTTCACATAAGTGAGAATATACAGAATTTGTCTTTCTGTGTTATTCCACCTAGCTCAGAAATCTCCAGTTCCATCCATGCTGTAACAAATTCAGATTTTTAATTTCTTAACATTACAACTAATAAATAGTAACTTTAAATGCCAATCACTTAATTTTCATCTGCATTGAAACTTTATTTAAGCTAAAAAATATCACAATGTTTATAATAAACTCCCAAAAATGAAAGAGGGAGAGCATAAAGAGGAAAAGAATGGGGAGATATTTAAAATTGCATTTATCCTTACATAGAAAACAGTCCATGACTATGGCCATGGGCCAAGATTAATTTCTTATCATTTCTTTTCTACTCAAAGCCAAGTGTCAGACTTTCCACTTTTTGCTGTGAATGAAGATTAGCCTAGAAAGCAACAATCTTTGCCAGTTTTCCTGAATTAGCAGTTTTCAATAGCTGATTTAATTTGTATTTGGAGGTGCAGTTCAGTCTTTCTTGCCAAGATTCATGAATAACTACTCTTCTTTAAGACCTGGTTGTAACTGTGTTCTAAGCTCCTGATGGCAGGAAACACTATTTAACATGTTTTTCAATAAAATGTAGGTTGTTGAGTTAACACACTCATACATAGAGAAAGTATGTTGTACTTTCTTGTATACCAGGAAGTTTTGTAGGTGCTGAATAAAGTAACTTATTTAATATTCACGATAACCCAACAAGGTAGGTATCCTTATTTTTTCCAGATCATAGGGGAGGAAACTGAGGTAGAGGGGGATTGAACAAAGCCTCAGGGTTAGTAGCTGAGGGTCCTGAAGTTTGGAGTTATGTTCCTGACACTGTAGGACGCAGCCTCCACCTACAACCCATCATGATGTCTTGCAAAATATAGATGTTGAGGTGAGATGTGTAGTGGCCTCTGAGCTGGGGGTTCCATAAAATCAACCTTTGATCATTCAGTGAAGTTGTATTAGTGGCAAGATATTTGCATATACTGTAGAACATAGTAGGTGCATACTAAGTATTTACTGAATGTGTAATTTTCAGAGTCTTTGTTCCTCTTTCTTGAAACTATTGTTCTTCTACTATTTTCATCATCTCTCATTCTTGGGGGCTCCCTGGGTGTAGCATCCTGGGTATGGCATGTGTTGTTGCAAATAGTCTTTCCTCTTCTCAGGCTGCCCTTAATTACCTTGTTAACCAAAACCCTAGTCACTCTACACAACACACTTCAGAGTTAATGCTTCTTCTCTGTGCTTCTATGGCTGAATAAATCTACCTCTGCACTGGTTGTTAACTGTGAATACCATCTTCTTTATGATATATGTATCATTTGCAAGTGGAGTCTGGACCCCAGCTCACCTCCATATACCTGGTTCATTACATCTAGAATACTGAGTAGAGATGCATTGTGGCCAGTAAATGAAAACAAAAAGACAGAAAATCATAAGGTGAAACTTCTGACATCCTACTGCAATATTTGAAAGTTTTCAGGATTATAAGACACTTTAATTTTGAAAAATATCAATAAGGAAAACACAAAATATTTCCAGGTCAATATAAAATGTGATTCTTGGATGGAATTTGCAGGGTCAACCTAGCATTTCACAGAAAATGATAACATTTGCATCTCAAACAAAGATCCACAATCAAGTTAGTCTTCCCACCTATTATGGTTAGATATAGAATATCCCCTGAAGAGCACATGTATTAATGTTCAGAGTTGATGTAATTATGTCATGAGGTTGTAATCTCATAAATAGCTAAATTCATTGTAATGGATTTTCTGGGTGGTAACCTAGGCAAGTAGGGTGTGGCTAAAGAAGATGAGTCCCTGATGGTGTGGCCTTAGGATTGTGCTTTCACCTTTGAATTCCCGTGCTTGCTTGCTCTTTGCCCTCGCCTCGCTGATCTGAGAGAAAAGTCCTCTCTCTCTCTCTCTCTCTCTCTCTCTCTCTCTCTCTCTCTCTCTCTCTCTCTCTCTCTCTCCTCCCACCTGCCTTCATGCTCTGAAATTCACATACCCTGGCCTCACGTGGACTGAACCTGATATCTCTGAAACCTACAAGCAAATAAATTTCCCTTCTTCTACTTTGTGTGGTCAGTTGTTTAGGATTATAGTAGTAAGAATGTTGGCTGAGACACTACCCACAAATCTTATCCAAGGAAATCCTTCTCTTGGACTCCCAGGTATTTCTGTGAGTCTATTTCTTCCTAAATGATACCAGAGAGGAAAAATTATGCAAAGCAGGACCATTTCTAACATATTTTCTCTCTTGCAAGATACAATCTAAAAACTGCTTGCTATTATGGTTTGGAATAAGATATGTTATTAAGTGAATGACAGAAAAATAAGAAGACATCCATCAAAGTGTCTATTTCCTTCCTACATCCAGAGTTATTCTATATCCAGAGAGTGTCAATGAGCAAATCATGGGTAAAGATGTCTTAAGTAGAAGGAACAAGAAACACAAAAGGAAAGACTCTTATAAATTGTATCCTCTAGCTCTTAACCTAATTGTTTCTTTCTTGGCATTGTCTTTCAAAGGATGAAATGGAGGGTTGTGAGCTGCAGGGAGAAAATGGAAACAGCTGGAGACTGATGCTCATCTTTGCGCAGATGAGTGGTTAGTGAGGACCTGGCTCCAGGGTGGCCTGGGCTCACTCACTTCAGCAGGAAATGCCAGGGGAACATGTGTCTCCTTTGAAGACTGAATGGAAAAAGAGCCTCAGAAAGGCTGGGAGCCAAGCTCTACTTAGCAAATATCTATTGAAAGGGAGGATGGCTGTCTCAGTCCTTCTAGAACAAGTACCTGATGGCAGGCATGAGAGAAGAAAAGCAAGTGTTGTACAAGTAAAAATTCCCCTGCTTCTTGCAATTAACACTATGAAGAAAGGCAGATCTGTGAGCAGCCAGAGACCCAGGCACATACCCTGAGGACATTTTAAGTGAGAAAGCTGACTGCAGGAGCATGGTGGTGAGACATACACGTGAGATCAGTGGGAGAGGAGGGCTGGGATTCAAATGCTGCTCCATTGCTCTGTGTTTAATTAGCTTTTCCATTTCTGTGACCAAAACACCTGACAGGAACAACTTAGAGGAAAAAAGGTTTATTTGGGCTCATGGTTTCAGAAGTTTAGTCTATAGTTGGCTGAATCCAAGACAGAAAGGTCATGGCTGCAGGGTGTGGTGGAGAAAAAGCTGCTCAACTCATGGTGGCTGGAAGCAGAGAGAGCAAAACAGGAAGCTTCCACAGACAGATAAAGTCCTCAAAGCCATGGCTCTGGTTCCCACCTCCCCCAGCCACACCTCATCTTTGAACCATGTAGCTTTGCAAACACATGGTCTTTTCTGGGGAACATTCCATACCCAAACCATAATATTCAGAGCAAAGTTCAGGGCAGATACAGTTTGGGATTCTGGTTGCTCAGGAAATCTTGCTTCTATTTACCACTGGCTGACTTAATACTGTTTCTTTTAAGAAAACAATTTCTTTATTTTTTGTATCATCTTATGCTATGGATTCCCTTAAAATCATTAGGAAGGTCCTATGTGTTGTATGTTTAAGATGTTCCTGGGATAATAAGAATGGATGGCAGGGATGAAAGAGATATCCAGAGGACCTGTGAATTCTTGCAAAAGCAGAATCCGTTGAAAATGATTACCGGGGAAGCTGTGGAAGGTTGCATCATGTAGGTGGCACATTTAAATTTTAGTACCTTCCTATTTCCAGAGGGAAGTTATGGCCGTAAACGGTAGCTATTTATTGAGTGCTTACTGTGTGCTGGGCTCTGGATCACATCTTCTATAGATGTAATTTTCTTTAAGGCTTTAAAATATCTTGTGAAGTGGGCCTTACTGTTTTTGGCTTCTTAGATGAGGAAATTGAGGCTTAAGAAGAGGCTACCTGATTTTACAAGTAACAGAGCTGTGGCTTATACCCAGGGGTGATTTATGCCAAGCTCCACATCTTTCCACTGCACTATAGAAAAGTGTTGGGTCTCTAGATATATGAAGAGGTATTCCTCAGACTGCACATATAAACATTTCATCTTATCCTTCTCCCCCTTCTGTCTCTCTCTCCCTTTTTAATTATTTCCTCCCTTCTCCTCTTCTTCCTTTTTTCATCTCCCCTTTCTTTTTCTTTCTATAATTTTGTGTTCTTTTTTCCAACAATTACCTGTTAAGCTTGTTACCACATGCTGGGAACTGCATGATAGTTGAAAGAACACAAAGATTAAGACAATGATAATACACATTTAGGGCATATTTATTTTGTTAGGAGAGGTGGCTGTGTAAACCACTTACTCTGAGGAGGAAAGCTAGTCAATATGAGATTATATCAAGGTGGAGGAAGGATGGAAGAATTCCAGATGAAGGATCCTATGTAAGGAACATTTGGGAAGTCAGAAATAAGAAGTATTTCTTTATTTTATTGTTTTATTTTTGGTACTGAAGGCATTTTGCCTCTGAGCTACATTTCTACCCCCATTTTATTATTTATTTTGAAAAAGGGTCTCATTAAGTTGTTGAGGAAGTGGATAAATTGCTGAGGCTGGTCTTGAACCCATGATCCTCCTGTCTCAGTCTCCAAATTACTGGGATTTCAGGCCATCACATCTAGCTAAGAAGGAGAATTGTAAATCTTACAAATCTGGAAAGATTATCATAAGTAAAGAAGAAAAATGAGGGGCATCTCATTCATTTTGGGGTCAAAGTAAATGGAGGTCATTAAGGCACGATCATGAACCTCTTTGAGTGTCATGCTAATCAGTATGAAGTTTTTTAGGAGAACATGATGGACTTCTAAAAGTGGGAAAGGGAATGTCTCATTTTTGTTTTGGAAGCTTTGTTCTTACTAAAGAGATAGATATCGAAGGTGAGACAGAGGCAGAGAGAACAGTCAGAGTCCATTGTCATATACCATGTGACAGAGAAGGTCAGGCAACAGAAAAATAAAAAGAGGGTCTCACCCAACAGGTGCTGCAGGTAGACTCAACCTTGCTCAACAGTTGGGGTACATTAGTTATATAGGTTAATTGGTATGATGAGTAGACTTTGAGATATATCACAATTCAATACACAATGAAAAATTATTTCTTCCTCATGTAACAATCCTGGGCAGATGAGCACGTGTGGGAGTGTGGGGGTGGGCGAGGAGGTGTAACTGCCTTTCATCACATGGCATTTAAGGACTTGGGCTAACATATTCTCTGCTATCTTCAGCACAGAACTTTCAAAGTTGGTCCAGGGATTTGTCAATTCCAGGCAGCCAAAAGGTAAAATAGTAATGGACTGACTCTTCTATTGTAGGTGTGAAGTTTCTGGGCCTACAGATGACACATGTCACTTTTGTTCACATCCTTTTATCTAGAACTTGTACCCACAACTGTATTTAATTCCAGAGGAACCTGGGAAATATAGTCTGGCTATATGTTCAAATAGAGGAGGGAAC
The DNA here is from genome assembly GCF_963383645.1 of Muscardinus avellanarius. Lineage (NCBI taxonomy): Eukaryota > Metazoa > Chordata > Mammalia > Rodentia > Gliridae > Muscardinus > Muscardinus avellanarius. Next base: position 84,357,423 of record NC_137796.1, on the reverse strand, counting down.
TATGGACTCTGATGAGCATCTTGCCTTCTTGGCCATGAGATGTGCAAAGGGGAAAATGCAGGTAACATTTTCTAGCTGTGGTCCAGTGAAACTATCCATGGGGGTAGGATCTTCAGGATTAAGCTGGTCAAAGGGATTGCTGAACTCAACTTCCTCCTGAGAGAGCAGATGGAAAGCTGAAATGGTAAGGGAAAGAACAACTGTTCATGGGGTCAGACTGAGGGCGATCGAGATTCCAGGAGAGTTGGACCTGTATGGAGTTAAGTGCACACTGTGCTGGAGCAGGAAAGAAAGCAGAAGCCATGAAGGAATGCACAGAACACTTCTGAGAAAGGAGCAGAGGCAGGCAGTGCACGTGGCAACCCCAGTGGAGAGTGAACAGTGAGCGTAGAGACGCTCACTAGAGAAGAGTGACAATACTTTGAAGGAGATATTGAAAGAATGAGTGGGAGATGGAGCAAGTGAGGGATGGACAGATAGTGAGTAGCAGTCAGGGCTCAGTGAGGGTGGAGGGCATGTGAAATGGAGTTCATCAGCATACTCACACCATGGCCATAAATATGACTGAACACAGGGGATGGGGAGAAAATGCACCATGGGGACTGGGTAGGCATGGTACTGCTGCCTATGACAGATGATCAAGGGGAAAGAGGCATCTTGAGAGGTTTGTGACTGCAAGAAACATGGTTTACTATGGGCCCAGAAAGGAAGGGAATTTGGCTCAGTGGGAAGACATGAGTCCCAGTGAGCTAGAGGTGGAATTGTGTTCAAAGAGTAACCTTAGCACCAATCTGCCTTCCAGAATCATAGGGGAGAAGTCTTCAAGCCCTAGATGCTGGAATGTGAAACAAAACAACAACAACAACAACAACAACAACAACAACAACAACAAAATAGAAGTATTGGTAAACACAGATGGGAAGAGCTAGCTGCAGAGCACAGAGATTTGATGATAAACTCACGGGATGTGCTGGAGGAGGACTGGCAGATTGTCATTCTACTGCCCCAGAGATGGAGGATGTGGGCAAGGGGAGCATCCCTCACTCAGGAGGGCTCAGGCAGGAGTGGATCCATGGCAAAGAAGCTCATGACGCAATGTAGGAAAAAATGACTCCTTATCACATGAGATAATGCAAAAGAAGGAGATGCAGGTAACATTTTCTAGCTGTGTGATTGGTATAAGTCCAGTGAAACTATCTCTGGAGGTCGGATCTACAGGAATGGGGTATAAAGAATACGAAGGCTTCAGAGGCTAGGGGTGGGGAGTGGAAGATGCGGCAAGACCAAGTTGGTTGAGCATCCAGTCAGATGACATCAGAGGATTCTGGAAGCCAAAGAATGTAGAAGAAAGAATAATCTGGAAGGCAAAGAGTAGGTGCTCCTTAGCCTTTGTGGAATTTGTGCTAGTGGGATATTACATAGGAGTAATGGGGTCCTGAAAGGAAAATTGCTGGCATTTCAGTCACACAGGGTAAGCATATCATAAAACTGGACATTTGGAGCTAGGTGTGGTGGTACACACTTGTAATTCCAGTACTTGGGAGATGGAGACAGGAGGACTGCAGGTTCTGGACCAGCCTTGGTTACCTAATCAATGAGGCCCTCAACTACTTAGTGAGACCTTGTTTCAAAATAAAGAATAAAAAAATAGGGTTGGGAGTGTAGCTCAGAGGTAGAATGTCTCTGGGTTTCATCTTATTTATTTATTTATTTATTTATTTATTTATTTATTTATTTTGGTGCTACTGGGGTTCCTGGAAACCCTATTACCTCTGGGCTACACTCCCAGACCTATTTTTATACTTTTTTAAAATTTGGAAACAGGGTCTCCTAAGCCAGCGTGCTGGCTTCGAACCTGCGTGATCCTCCCGTCTCCACCTCCCAAGTGTGGGGATTACAAGCATGCGCCACCACACCCGGACATCCCCATTATTTCAAAAAACAAACAAGCTAGGCATGGTAGCGCACATTTGAAATTCCAGCTCTTAGGAGGCTGAGACAGGAGGATTGCACAGGTTCAAAGCGAGCCTCAGCTACATAGTGAGGCTCTCAGTAATTTAGTGAGACCCTGTTTCCAAATAAAGTATAAAATAGGTCTGGGAGTATAGCCTAGAGGTAGAAAGCCCCTGGGTTCCACCCCCAGTTTCACAACACAAAAAAATAAAATAAAAACAAAACAAAACAAACAAAAACTGGACATTTGGTTGTGAGCCAATTTTTTTTCTGCATCTACATTATAAAAATATTAACCACACTGATATTGTTTTCAAGATACAATGCCTAGCTTAGTAGTAGATATTCTGAGATGTCCAATAACCAAAGAACATAGTTATAAGTCATTGCTGGTTCCCTGTGTGGCACTGGGATTAAGTGCTTGGTGAGTTTAGATTATCACAGAACACATCAGGAGGAAAAATGGGGAGGAGCTCCCAAGTGAGTGCTCACTTTGTGTTCAGAGAAAGGACTGAGGACCACTGCTTTGGTTTGAATATATTCTCAAATTAACCACATTCAAATGTATGGAAAGAGGTGCATAGCAGGGTGGGATTTGAAGGGAAATACGTTAAAAGGGATGAGTCTACGTATGTTCGCATCACTTTGAATCTCACTAGGATGTATGATTACAGTGTACCAATAAAAGTATTTTAAAAGGTGAGATGAAAATGCTCAAACAATTACATATTGGAAATGGAAATGAATCCCCAAAGTCATATACTAATGGTAGTTGGGGGTTGGTATTTGGGAAGTAAATAGAATTAGATGAAGTAAAAAAGGTGGCCCTTCTCCCTCATGATGTTGTTTGTGGATTTATAAGAAAAAGAAGGCATGAACCAGCAGGCTTGCTCTATCTTGCCAGGTGATGCCCTCCCCTAAGTTTTCATGCAGCAAGAAGGCCCTAATCAGAGGCCAAGCAGGTGCTTCACCACACTCTTGGACTTAGCATCCTGTACAATTTAACTTCCTCTATTCTTTAAATTACCCAGTCTGTGACATTCATGTATAGCAATAGAAAGTAGATAAAGACTCTGATGCTGAATTGGATGTCAGAGGTCCCTGGGAAGTGGCTTGGCAAATGAGGGGAAGGCAGACAGGACCAGGGATTCAGAGTGGGAGTACAGGCGTAGGAGCAAGGAGCTCCAGAGTAGTAAGGACGTGGTGCTCCTTCCTGAGTCCTCAGTTTTGAAGATGCTCCCTGCAAGACCTGGATGGCTCCCTTTATAGGGTGGAGTGGAGAGGGTGCTTGCTGACACTGTCAGCTCTTACATGGCTTTTTTCTATTTCCACACTTATTTTCATACTATACTGTCATAGAAAATGTTTTATATTCTATTTTTTCTAGGGTTTGTGTACTTGTGTAGGGGTGCATGTGGTGTGTGTGTGTGTGTGTGCGTATGTCGTGTGTGTGTGTGTGTGTGTGTGTGTGTGTGTGTGTGTGCATAGCAATCAAAAGAGAAGCTGAAAGAACCCCCTGCAGCTAAAACCCTGGAGAGAAGAGGAACCAGGTTTTCCGGCTGAACTTGTTTTGAATGCAAGAAAGTACCAAAATAAAGAAAGCTTAAGGCATTCATTTTATCAAGCTTCCAAGACCGCCTCTTACAGTTCTGCCAGCTCCCAGGAACAAAGCTCTTCATCTGAATTTCCGTTGGAAAAGTAGATATAGTCTCGCTCACCCACAGCCTCAGAGTGTTGGCAAGAATGAGCTTGGGGTGAATAATGCTTCCAGTTTCAGGGTCTTAGCAAATGATGTGTATCAAGCCAGTGAGGGAGGCCATTGTAACTGAGGCTACCTTGAACTCCGCCAGTAAGTAGGTGACTTCTGTTTTCCATCAAGAAGAGGCCAAATCACTCACCTGACAGCATCTTCCAGCTAGAACTTTTGGGGTATATTAGTTATGACCTAGAATGAGTTTTTGTGTCTAATATTTTACAAATTATAACTTCAATAGGTATAATCTTATATCGTTGACTATCAATGTGTCAGACGCTGGGAGAGTTAAACAGTTATGACTGCTTAACCTATAATGTAGAGACCTTATTCCTTTTGCATGGATGAAAAGATTAGGGCACAAAGAGGTAAGAAGAAACACACCATATGTGGAGTCTACCTCTAAATCTACACCCTGTCCCTTCTTTTCCAGTAATAACAACATAGTTGTACACCCAGCACACACAGCCTTCCTCACCATGTACTTTATTTATATGATTATGTTTCCAAAGGAGAATGACTGGCAGGCAGGAGAGAAGGCACAGGGAAGTGTTCTCCTCCCAGGAGGCTGTAAATAACCTTGCCCTTTGGATCCAACATAATGTTGATTCTTTATGACATGGGATAGTGTCATGAGTTTGTGTGCTTGTAACACCATGACTGTCACTGATTAAAGACAGTGTGGTGGCCATCTGTGGGCATGATGACACTTTAGAAGAGGAAAAGTCCTGAGTCCCTACTCCTGCACACAGAAGTAGGGCATGTTGTTTTGCAAGCCAGCTACTGTCTCTACATTTAAGAGAAGTACTAAATTATTTTGGGTGACATTCCTCCCCCCTTTCAATGTTCAGAAGAAAAAAAGTGACTTATATGTTAAGGCTAATTTTATTTCCCCAAATTTCAAGACTGTCTCCTCTTCCCTGATATTACCAGGAAAGGGGTATGTAAAAAGTTGGTGCTGGCAGCTTGCATCAATTCATCCTGACTTAGCAAATTCCCTGGCTAGTCATCTGTGCTTAATGCTGCATATCTCATCAAAGCTAGCCTGTTCCAAAACTCTTAACTAAGGGCTGCTGCTCATGATCTGTCGAGGCCAAAAATTAATTCTCATCTACTCAGAAATGGAAATACACAGACACTTGAATAAATATTTCATACTTTCTGATGGTAGCTAAAACTCAACGTATAGTCGACAATGCTTCATTACCTTTCGATCTATTCTTGGGTAAAGTTACGAACACAAGCAAAGATGATCATATCTTCAACTCAAGTACAATAGAAGGTTTTAAAATAGCATTAGAAATTATACACCCAAGCCAGGCGTAGTAATGCATGCCTGTAATGCCAGCTATTCATGAGGCTGAGACAGGAGGATCCCAAGTTTGAAGATAGCCCAGGGAACTTAGTGAGACTATGTCTCAAAATAAATTAAAACAAATTAAAAGGGCTGTAGTTTAGTGGTAAAGCATTTATGTGTTCAATCCCAATACTGGAAAAAAAATCATGCATGTGTATCTATGTTCATAGCTGCACAATTCACCATAGCCAAACTATGGAACCAGCCAAGATGTCCACCAACAGATGAATGGATTACAAAACTGTGGGATATGTACACAATGGAATTTTACTCAGCCATAAAAAAAACCCAGTTACATTATTTTCAGGGAAATGGATGGAACTGGAGGACATTATGCTAAGTGAGATTAGTCAGTCACAAAAAATAAGAAATCAGATGCTTTCCCTAATATATGAAAGCTAAGGAGAAATGGATCATAGGAGGAACTCTAGATGAAAATGAAAATCCTATAAAAGAACAAACAAAACAACCTAAATGAGGGGATGGGAGGGGGGAAGAAGGAAAATCTCTAAAACATACAATGTACTTAAACATATCGAAGTCAACCACTAAGGCAAGCAAGGGAAGGAGAGATGGGGAGGGAATGGGATCTGAATTGGGTAGGGGTTAAATCAGTGATGTGTACATGTATGTCCACACAAGTTTTTTTTTATCCCCAAATGATGTATGAATATAATGGACCAATAAAAAATTTAAAAAAATAAAAAAAAGAATAAAAATAAAAATAGGGCTGGGGGTATAGCTTGGAGGTAAAATGCCCCTGGGTTTAATCCCCAGTATTACAAAAATAAATAAATAAATAAATACTATAGAAATTTTAAAAAGTCATATACACAAAACATATACCAATTTAGTTGGTTTTATGTATTCTGTGGTATGGTATCCATGGATTCAATTGCAAATTGAAAACATTAACACATGAAGAGAGCAAACACAAACAACTCATAAAACCTGAGGTTCTAAAAAGCAATGCTTAAACTTACCAAATGCTGACTACTATGCTGAATCTCTGTGAATGAAGTGATATGTAAGCATTGTATTATTATATTAGGTATTATACATTATCAAGAGATGATTTAAAGTAAGGGAAATGCCGTGCATGGTGGCACACGCTTATAATCCCTGTGCTTGGGAGGCAGAGACGGGAGGATTGCACAGATTCGAAGCCAGCTGCGCTGGCTTAAGAGACCCTATTTCCAAATTTAAAAAAGTATATAAAATAGGTCTGGGAGTGTAGCCTGGAGATAGAAGGGTTTCCAGGAACCCCAGTGCCACCAAAAATAAATAAAGGAAGAAAGAAAAAAGAAAGAAAGAAAGAAAGAGAGAGAAAGGGAAGGATACTTATATGCAAATACTATGATATATTTTATATAAAAAGAACTTGAGCATCCTTGGGTTCTGGTATCCATGTGTGCATGTGCGTGTGTGTGTGTGTGTGTGTGTGTGTGTGTGTGTCAAAGCGAGAGAGAGATTGGTAGAGAGATATTCAGATTATAAATGGCCTTTAGCATGTTAATTACATATACTTTACTTATATAGTTTACATATAATACAAAATTTTACTCTAAAGAATTAAACAGTTTATTGCCCCTTTTGTAGAACTTAGTGGACAATTGCTTAATTTAATAAAATATTTTAGATACTTATAGGATCCACGGCTCCTTGCCAGGTCTATCATGGCTATAGTAGACCCTTGGTACTTGAGCACATCTGTGATTTTTGCACAGTTCCCATTGAACCTGAAGCTCCATGGAATCCTGAGGCCTGATTTTCTTGTATTCTGTTGGTAGAACAAGACCAGCTCACTAGCTAGTGAGTACTCTTAGACCGCTGGGGGCAGCACTTCCCCAAGGTTTGTTGTTCTTACCTCCCTTGACTTTGGACCAGTAACTTTCAAGTAATCTAGACTATCTTATAACTTAAAAATAAACTGGAAAAGACATGCTACCGATTTTCCTGGAATGAACAATATGCCATTGGTAAAGTTCTCCAATGTCAATCTGAGATAAAACAAGGACACACACATATCCATCCTAACATTTCCAATGGGACAACAACGTGTACACTAATTTCACTATGGTTGCCATCTATGCATCTGACCGTTTGTTCATTCTACAAATATTTGTCTAGCTCAGCAGGGGAATTGAGATCTTGGCACAGTTACAATTGTGATGATTATTATTTATGATTACCGAAAATGAAAAAGGTCCTGTGTGGATGCTTTAGATGCCTCATCTCGTTTTTAATCAGCAAATCAACACATGGCATAAACTGGTGCTCTGGGACTTATGAAGAGAAAAGGGTTATCGGCCAATGTGGTGAGAACAGTTTTCATGGTGGACTGGCATGGTAGTTATGCAATGAAGGATAGTTATTCTCAGCTGTGGAGGACACACTATCAGATGCATTGGGATTTTAGTAGCAGAATGAAAGAGTAGAGGTGTGGAAACTAGAGAACTAGAATTAGGGGGTCTGTTTGCAAGAGGTGACTTCTTATCATCCAAAAGGAGTTTCAGGTAAATTGTTGTTCCCTTCTCCTTATGGAAGAAAGGCACTGACAGGTAGGGGAGGAGTATGTAGGAAATAAAGAATAGTCATTTTAGGCAGAGGAAACCATACCATGAAAAGTTCAGAGCTGAGAAGATAATAAAGAGTATTTGGAGTGCAAAATATCATCCAATTTACTTGGAATGGATGGTTCAGGCAATAAAATGAGAGGGTCAATTCAAATTGTAGAGAATGGCTTCATTTTCAGCAAAGCAGATCGACTTTTTTTTTTTTAAAAAAAGCCCATGGAAATCCCATTATCACTTGTTGAGTAGGAAAATGGCAGGATCTGAGGACATTTTCAGATCGTTGGAGGCACTTAGGAACTTTTACCTTTCCCTCCTAACCTGACCTCAGTAATTTTGCCCCAGACTGAAAAGTAATAGTTTTACCATTAATCATGATAGTGTACGCTTTTGTTTGGTCAACCTGGATATCATTCTTCTTCTTTGGGAGAGTACATTGTGATTTTAATGAGGAAGGTATGCTAAGTACAGACATTGACTATTCTTGTTAGAGGGGTAAAAACATGAGCCATGCTTCGAAAAACCTAATTTTTCGTCCCTATGGTCACAGTCATTAGTCTGGACATATGATCAAGAGCAGATCAATCAAAAGCCTTCTTTGAGAGAAGAAAGAACACCTTGAGACTTAAATATTCTGTCCTTTTGGGTCACAAAGCTGCAGTGATACAGTTCAGAGTTAATGGGGCCATGTAGAGAGTGAAGAGAGATGGAGAGAGGGGAAGAAGGAAAAACAAAGGGAATAGGGAAGCTAGCTAGCTAGCTGGAAATTTTCTGGTGCTCCAATGCTCTTTGAGCCTTGGAATGATCCATTTTAGGCCAGTCTTACCATGACCTGTATATGGTTTGGGTAAATGAGCCAATATCATCTTATTTGAATTTATATCTATCCACAAGGTAAAGAATTTTACTTACTGGAAATTTCATAAGGATTCATATTCTCTCTCTCTCTCTCTCTCTCTCTCTCTCTCTCTCTCTCTCTCTCTCTCTCTCACACACACACACACACACACACACAGTAGTGAGAGAGAATGACAATGTTAGACCTCTGTGGAGGGACACCAAGAAAACACTGGAGGAGAGTGAGGCATGTCCTTGGATTCCAGATGTCTTTTAAATTTTACCCTTTTCTGTGGTCATCTCGACTTAACAGCACTTCACATTGTCCAGCTGTACCCACTGTCCCCTTCCAAAACCACCTCCACATTTTTAGTTATTTTCTATAGTAGCATCCTATCCTTCGTATTGATTTTCTTAGCCTTAGTCTTTGTATACCATAAGCCTGGTAGGTAGCTTCTAAGCAGGAGAAATATGTCCCCTGCAGTTCTGGAGGCTGGTAAGTCTAAGATCAAGGTGCCAGCAGGTTCAGGATTTGATGAGGGCTCACTCATTGGCTCATGGATGGTACCTTCTCTGTGTGCTGACATGGTGGAAGAGTAAGGCGTCTCTCCTGAGCCTCTTTTATAAGGGCATTGATCCTCTTCACGTGGATCTTACCCTTGATACCTAGTCATCTCCCAAAGGTCCCACCTTCTAATAATATTACCTTTGGGGTTATAATTTTAACATTTGAATATGACATGGGGGAAAAAAAAACCATTCAGATGATAGCATTGGTATGGTGGGTAGCACACAGGTACCGATGTTCCTGTGTAAGTCAGTCTCTATTCTTGAATTTTACTGGAGGCAATCAAGAAGAGCCGAGTTGCACCCTGGGGACAACAGGTGTTGAATATGCACCAAAAAGGCACAAAATCCAGAAGATAGTTGGAATGGAAAGTAACCAAGGGTTTATGGCACAAATGTCACTCTTACTGGGCTTTAGAAAATCTTTGTCATTTTGTTTTGTTTTCCAGAGTGAAGTTCTTGAGAGAAAGAAAATGAGAAAGGGGACTGCCTTCTTTAAAATATATATATAATAAATTATACCTTAAAAACTCTTTCAGATTCCTTTAGAGAATCATACAGAAATGGATATTGAGTTAATACCTTCAGTTGATGAGCAGCATCTCTTGGAACAGAACTAACTGTAGAAACCAGACATGGGATTTCTTTGATTCCCTATTAATGATCTTGATGAATATAACTATCTAATATGAACTAATGCAACTATCTAAAAGTATTGTTTTGGGTTTGTCTTTGAATTGATCTTTACCATTTTAACTTATTAGTAATTCTTTACACTGTGCTCTCTGAATTCAGCAGACAGTGAAAGGTAGGAGAACATAGAGACCCTTAGAATGTAATTGTCTGCTGGACAGCATGGCCCTTTTACAGGCCACATCTGTAGTTATGTCTATTCCCCATCAGCCTGTGGTCAGGGCCAAGACCAACATTGGCATAAACACTGTAAGTATCCTTTATGACCAAGGATAGGACCCTGGACTTGCTAGCTTGAGTGAAGCTTTCCATCTACTTCCTGCCTTCTTCTACTTCCCAAGCTCTTGTTTTATCTCTTGCCTACCTTCTACCCTCACTCCTGGGACAAGCCAGCATAGTGCCAGGATGGTCATCTAGAAACTTCATGGTTTTGTGGAACAAGCATGATTTGAAGTGCATGTTCACAGAAAAATAACAGACTCAGTATTTCCCATACTGGACATGTGTTTGTAGGGATTCAACTTCAAGCACCGCCCTTGTCATGGTTATATAGAGAATGCTTCCTGAAGAGCTTCTGAGTTCATGCTCAGGGATGGACAATACAGTTAAGTCACAAGGGTTTCAATGGGTTTATCTGGGTGGTAACCTAGGCAGGTAGGATGTGGCTGGATGGCTATAGGGAGTGGGTCCCTGTGGGTGTGGCCTTGGGGATTACATATGGTTCCTCCTTTCTTAGCTTTCTCTTTCTTCAAGTGTCATGATGTGGGTATCATTTACAACGAGAGTGTTTTAAATGTTGAATATTCTTTTAGGTTTGAGGCATGCTTCTGCTCCCGTTCGTCCTTTGAAGTGTTTCCAACTGCTCTGGATATTCCACAAACCTAATACAATTGGGTTTTTTAACTAGGGATGCAATTAGGCTGAATAGTGTGGCACTGCTGGGGCTGACCTAGCTCTTATGGAAGGAGATCAGTCATGGGAGCTGGGCTTTCAATTTGTCATTGGTGTTTATGAGTCATCACTGTGGGAAAGGGGTGGATGTAAAAGAAAGGACAGATCCTCTCCCCTGGGCACCTTCACTGAATGCAGGACAAAGGATACACACATGCATAAAAGGTAATATGTTGTTTCAAAGGGGGCCTGAGGCAAAGCCCACTGGATGGAAGTGCAGATGGCTCTGGCTTTGATCACCATGGTCAACCCTCGTCCACGAGCACAGCCCAAGGCACAGCTCGTAGCCAGTGGCAGGAGTATACCAGGACGAATATTCCTAAAGGGATGAAGAACTGTTTAGTTGCAATGTAGGGCTTTATAAGAATAACAAAGCATTAGTTCCCTCTAGTCCCACCTGTCCTTTACATGTGATATGCTTATTTCTGTTGATGCCTCTGTCTGAATTTCTTGCTGTGATTTCTTGATAGTGAACACCAAGTCTAAAACAATAGAAATTTGTCCAAGTGACTCATTCCAGCCCACCAGGAACAGTGCCAGGTGGTCTTCTTCCTGTCAGTCTTAACTGCCACTGACCCCTCATTACATGTCTGGCCCTCCCTGTGTTTGCTGCAAGCTGACTTTGAGTAAAGGATGACTGGAAGGGAGGAAGGGCTATGGCTCTATCTTAAAGGTCACTTGGAGGGTATCTGAGGATCCTCAGCAAAGACAAAATTTGACAAGAATATATGCATTTGGAAGATTTGAGATTTTTTTTCTTTTTCTTTTTGCACTAGAGATTGAACCCAAGGACATTATACCTCCAAGCTATATCCTCATTTTTTTTTTTTTTTTGGTGGTACTGGGGTTCCAGGAAGCCCTTCTACCTCCGGGCTACACTCCCAGAACTTTTTAAAAATATTTTTATATGGAAACAGGGTCTCTTAAGCCAGTGTAGCTGGCTTCAAACCTGTGCGGTCCTCCTGTCTCTGCCTCCCAAGCGCGGGGATTACAAGCGTGCACCACCACGCCTGGCCGATATCCTCAGCTTTTTTTAAAAAAAACTTTAAATTTTGAAACAGAGTCTTGATAAGTTGCTGAGGTTGAGATTGAACCTGATATCTCGTCTCAACCACCCAGGTACTTAGATTACAGGTGTGCACTACCATGCCTAGCAGTCCTTGTTTTGAGCCTTTACTTTTGAGTTACAAAATTAATTTTAAGTTTTTTTAAATTTTGTTTCGGCATTAGTCAGCTTTCTGTTACTATAACACATACCTGTGATGATTAACCTGCTAAGAGCCCAGGTTTCTTTCCATTCAGCTTTGATGGGTTCACTCCATGGTTGGTTGGCCTTATTGCTTTGGGGCCTACAGAATCATGGCAGGATCATGTGGTAGAACAAGCCGCTCAGCTCATGGCTGGCTTTGAAAGAGAAAGGAAGAGAAGATTTGCAATGCTTATATCTCCTTCAAAGGCACACCTTCAGTGACAAGAAAACTTTCCCACTAGCCCTTATCTCTTTCTTTTGTGATACTGCGGATGGAACCCATGAGCATTCTACTACCGAGCTATACCACCAACCCTATTTTATTTTTATTTTCGAAACAGGGTCTCACTAGATTGCTGAGGCTGGCTTCAAACCTGTGAACCTTTTATCTCAGTCTCTCAAGTACTGGGATTATAGACATGTACCACAACACCCAGGTAGGCCTCATCTCTTAAACTTTCTCCTAACAAGTAACCAGCTAGGTACCAAGCCTCTAACATATGAGCCTTTGGAGGGGTCTTCTGGATGTGAACTATAGTAATTTATTTCCCAACTGCAGCCAACATAATGGTTTAAAAAGTAGTTTGGTGATACTTTAGATGGCAAGCTGGGCTTGTTGGTCTAAGAATCAGTGCTATGACAAGGGGTCCTGGGGAGGAGGCATTGCTAAAGATGCCACCAGGGGTGATGCCTTGCTTTGAGGGTTTGATTAGAAGTTGAGACCTGGATGGTTCTGCATTCCTTTTGTCTTGTGGCATAGGCAACCACATTTGGACTTACTGACAAATGCACTAACAAGTATTTATTGGGCAATTATTTTCTGGAAAAGCCCTGTCATGTTCTTTCTTAAATATTAGTCATTTAACCATTGTAAGAATGGTACAAGGTAAGCACTAGTTTTTGTTTTACAAAAAATGGTTAAATGGCCCTGAACACAGGGTATAACAATGAACAGGGAAATTCTATAATGGTTTATGCTTAATTTTTTTTCTCGTCACTAATGTATAGAACAAACTGTGTGCTAACTACCTCATAGAGCCAGAGTGAGGATTAAGCACATCTATCCATTTTAATGTTAACTGCAAGCATTAGCAATCACCATTAATATGTGTATATATATTGGTGGTACTGGGATTCCTGGAAACCCTTCTACCTCCAGGCTACACTCTCAGACCTATTTTGTATTTTTTTTTTTTTTTGGTGGTACTGGGGGTGGAACCCAGAGGCTTTCTACCTCTGGGCTATACTCCCAGACCCATTTTTATATTTTATTTGGAAACAGGGTCTCACTAAGTTGCTGAGAGCCTCTCTAAGTAGCTAAGGCTGGTTTCGAACCTGTGCGATCCTCCTGTCTCAGCCTCCCAAGCGCGGGGATTACAAGTGTGCACCACCATGCCTGGCTGTATTTATTTATTTTTATTTGGAAACTGGGTCTCTTAAGCCAGGGAGGCTGGCTTCAAACCTGCACGATCCTCCTGTCTACCTTCCCAACCATGGGGATTACAAGTGTGCGCCACCATGCCTGGCTACCATTAATATTTTATAGAGGGCAAAGGTAAAGCTCAGAGAGGTTAGCCAACTTCCTCAAGATCACACAGCTAGCAAGAGACAAAGGCAGAATTTAACCTGCCCATGTGGATCTAAAAGCTGGATGCTTAAAGAAAGGTGGGAACTCGGCAGGGGCAGATCCTTAGGAGGGGATGGATGGCGAAGCTAGCTGCCAGCCAGAGATGGGGCATTCCCGACTTCCTAATGAAGATCTCTTGAAATTGCTCCAAGACTTCTCAGAAGGGCCATTGGTGAGTGGTTTTAGAGCAGATCCCCTCAGAGGAGAGCAGGTGCAGAGTGGAATAGTTGGTGCAGTGCTCTACAGCTTGTGGGCCCCATCGAAATGTACAGTATCTGCAGAGAAGCCAGGAGAAGCCAAGGTTTCCACAGGCAGCCCACTAAGCAATTGTGACAAGGAGCTGACTACACTGCCCACATACCGGATCCTGTTTCCTGCTCTGCAAATGAGTCATGGAATTGCTCCTGCCTCTGCAGGTAAGCAGCAGCTCGAGTCCTGTTTCCCATGAGCAGAATCCCATTTCTTCCTCTGGGCCGGGCTCAGCAGGGCAGGCTATTCTGGCTGGTGTTACATTCCTTCTTCTCATTTCTCTTACTTCCATTATACCGCAGTGTGGCCAGATCAGAGTGACACCGTTCATCACTAAGCAACATTCATAAAACCCTCAACCAGAGGCCCAGTGCACCTGCCCTATTCTAATTAAAAAAAAAAACCGCAAAGTGATTCAGCTTTAGAATTATTTGCTAAAAGCTGCAAAAAATGAACATTTTCCCTCGAGTGAATAAGCACAGAGCATTTCCTTTAAGAGACACCTTTTAAAAATGACTTCGTAAGTAGCAATATTTTTATAAAAATGTGTTGTAGTCAAGCCAAAGGAAAAAAAAACTTTATTGGCTATAATTCTACCATCCTAGATAACAATAGTAATATTTTGACAACTATGCAGAACCATTTTTCTATGCATGTTGTAGCCTTTTACAAAAGTAGTCACACCTCATTTATTTGTAACTGACTTTTTCACTTAACAGTATATTATAGATGGCTTGCCATGTCATTAAATATTATTCCCCATAGCCAGTGTGGGTGGCACACACTTGTAATCCCAACATTGGGCATGCTGAGACAAGAGGATTGTGGTTCACAGACAGCCTCAGCTACTTAGTGAGGGAGGCCCTTTGCAACTCAGTGAGACCCTGTTTCAAAATCAAGAATAAAAAATAGGGCTGGAGCTCAGGGGTAGAATGCCCCTGAGTTCCATCACAAGTACTGCATAAAATTATTTCCTATTATTATTTCAAGCATGTGAATAATAAGTTAATGCATGACTGTATCTTATGTTTGGAGCCAGTCCTCTGTTGTAGAATACTTAGGTGGTTTTCCAGTATTTCCTTCTTTGCTATAGTATAAAAGTACATATTTAGCTCCTTTCTTCCAAAATTGAATTGTAGACTTATGGTAGCAGCACCTTGTCAGAAAGAGATTAGTTCTTTATTGAAAAGAACTCACACCTTGAGGTCAGGCTGATGAGACCATATTTCTCTCCCATGTTGGGTTACCCTCATGAAACTCATCATTCCCAATGGCAGGTATCTTTCTTCCCAAATGCTAGCTACTTAGAAGATGGTGTTTTCCCAGAGTGGAGATGCTTGTTCGTGTGCCACAGGTCATAGCTGGGCCTCTTGGCATGCCAAGTTAAACTGCCATTTTTCTTTCTTATATTTACAACTGGTTTTTAAGAGCCCACAATATGCTAGCCCCTGGGGATATAGAGAAATGTAGGAGTCCATTTCCTTCAAGGGGTCCTTAGTGTTACATTCTGGGTGACACATTCCTTTTCCCTAGGAGTTGCTTTCTGTTGCTTAATTCTATGATAGAATAGCTGTATCAGGCTACCTCCTCTGCAGAGAATAACTGTATCAAATGGATAAAATACTACATACAAACAAACATAAGCCCCTTGCTATAGTTTGAATCCTAACTGTTCCCCAAAGGTCCAAGTATTAACCCAGAGTGGCACTACTGGGAAATGGTGGTACCTTTAAGAGGCAGGGCCTACTGGGAGGTCTTTAGGTCACTGGTTTGTACCCTTGAAAGGACTGTGGGACCCTAGTTCCGCTTCCTCCTCCCCATCTTTTTGCTTCCTGGTCAGGATCAGTATTTCTCTGCTACATACTCCCACAATCGTCACTGAAAATGCTCACCCTTTTATCCAATGTGTTTCCAATTCGTTGAGGAGTTTTTGTGGATCTATTCTTATACTGATGGTTTTAAAATGGTAATTTTCTACTTTCCTTAACACATTTACTAGTTGGCATTATATTCCTATAATGGGTCCACCTCAACTTGGGCTGAAATTTCCAAAACTGTGAGCCAAAATGTTTCTTTCTTCTTAGTAAGTACATTATTTCAGGTGTTTGATATAGTGATGGAAAGATGAATAACACACAAAACTGAAAGCATTGGAAAGAACCAAGTAAAAGATGGCCCCAAAGGCCCATGCTCCGAAAGGAATAAAACCACAACAAGATAAGCTGCCTACTTCCCTATATCTTTGACTTTGAGGTTATTTTCACACAGACAGGCACATCTTATATTTTGTCCTAGGGCTTCATTTCTCCAGGAATCACTGGTTCTTTTTTTTTGAGGAAAGGTATTTAGAACCCAAAATCTAGATGCTATGTGAGCTTATTGCTGCTATAAGGTTACAGCTTCTGGACCCTTCAATGCATTTATACCAACATCTTTTCTTTTAACCTATCAAAAAATTGCCTTTCTGTTATTCTATATTTGTATCTCCAGACTCTAGTAAAGACTCCAGCTCCCAACAACATTATAATATGTATGTACTCAATGTCTTTATAGTTCTTGTTTCATTAGACTGAATGTACAAAGCTTAGTAATCTTTCAAAAGTTATATTTATTATGGATTGATTTGTGTCTCTCTGAAAATTTTTTTATATTTATTTTTAAGTATTTAATTGGTGCTTTGTAGTCATACATCTTGGTACAAGAGGGTAGAGGCATACATTCACACAACACCCAATTAACCCTTACCCAATTCCCATCTCATGTCCAAACACTCACTAATGTGACTTTTGTAGATAGTGCCTTTATGGGTCAACAAAAGTTAAACACAGTTGTAAGGATGATTCCTTGCATTAGGATTAGTGGCTACATAAGAAAAAAAAAAAGAAGAAGACATAAAACTCACTTGCTTTCCACTTGTGAACCAAATGAGGCTCTGTGAGCACACAGTGACATGGCATTGTCTGTAAGCTACAAGGAGAGGCCTCAGAATGAAACCTATCAGTAGGTTTCTGGTCTCCGTATCTATATGCAATAAATTCCTGTTGTTTAAGCCACCTCAATCGTGGCATTTTGTTACAGCATCTCAGGTAGACTAATACATTGTTGGTCCTTTTATTTCCTTCTGTGTTCATTTTTTTATGTTAGCATTCATTTTAAGGATTTTTATTTTTTCACCTTTGTTGGCTTCACTTTATTTTGAATATGTAAAACATTACCGTGTTTCCAAAAGTAGAATCAATGCAGAAATGGTATACTTAAAGAAGTATCACTTCCTTCTCTTTCACTTTCACAGCATACTAATCCATCTTCTGTACATAAGCAATTTCATTAGTTTCTGGTTTATCCTTCTGAGTTATTTCTTTTGCAAAAATAAGAAATACATCTATAACTGTGATTGTATTTATTCTTCTTTCTCATATCAAAGGTAGCTTTATATATTCTCCTCTACATTTTGCCTTTTCAGCTTGGTAATATATCCTGAAAATTACCTCATATCACTTCATAGAAGCATTATCATTCTACTTTACAACTGCTTGGTTGGAAAAATATTTTGGAGGAAAGAATATTGAATGTGAAATATCACAAAATGTTGGATGCAGCTAAAGCCAAGGCTTAGAGGGAAATTACAGGTTCACAGCATATCTTAGGAAAGAAGAGAGATTTAAAATCAGTTATCTGAGCATGCATGTAGAAAAATAGCAAATTAGCACCACAAAAGAAGATGGAAAAGAATAGTATAGAAAAGATGACAGTAAGAGGTATAAAAGAGGAAACAAACATGTACAAAAGTGGATTTTAGAAATAAGTGTTAAGTCCTCTGTTGCTTAAGAATAAAATAGAACACAAATTACCAATATTAGCAGTGAAGAAATCTTTTAAATATTAAATATTTGTCAAAGAATAGGATGCACAACTTGTAAATAGGTTTAAGAGTCTAGATGAAAGAGACACATTTTTAAAAGATGCTTACAAAAACTGAAACTAGAAGAAATAGAAATTTGAAGATAGATCTAATAAACAAGTAATGTTTTTAATGAAAGTCATTTCCACAGGGAAAATACTGGGCCTAAATGACTTCACTTTTGAAGTCTCACAAACACTTAAGAAGCAATACCACTGTTTTCCAAACTTTTCCAAGAAATGGAAAAAGTGGGAATACTTTCTAATTTATTATGAAGCCAGTATATAATTTTGTTACCAAAAAAGAACAATCAGTATTCATTCATTTTTATGATATGAAAAGAAAAACACATTAGTATACAGTTACTCTTTTAATATAAATTTTAGAAGTTTTATTAAATGCCGGCGAATCAAATATATCAAAATAAAAATGACAGAAGATCATGCCAAGTTTGGTTTATTGCAGGAATACAAGGTTAGTCCTTGCATTGATTGGACAGTAAATTAGAGCAGTTCCCCACAGTAACAGAATAAGAGGGATATAATTATTTAAATAGGAAACCATCGCCGGGCGTGGTGGCGCACGCTTGTAATCCCCGCGCTTGGGAGGCTGAGACAGGAGGATTGTGCAGGTTCGAAGCCAGCCTCAGCTGGCTTAAGAGACCCTGTTTCGAAATAAAATATAAAATAGGTCTGGGAGTGTAGCCCAGAGGTATAAGGGTTTCCAGGAACCCCAGTACTACAGAAAAAAAAGGAAATGAGTAATCCTATTTTTGAAAAGGAAAATAATATTTCTTTTAATAATATAGGAAAAGATAGGAAAAGAATTTGATAAAATCTACTAAATAAAAACTCAATATATAATAATAGAAAGCTTTTCTTACCAAATATGAAATAGAAATGAGACTAGAAACAGGAATTAGAATTTCTTAACAAATAAAAAATAAAAACAAGTGAGCTACATGGTAGCACATACTTTTAATCAATCCCAGTACTTGGGAGGTTAAGACAGGAGAATCACAGATTCAAGACCAGCCTCAGCAATTTAGTGAGACTCTCAGCAGAGAGACTCTGTTTCAAAAACAGAAAATAAAAAGGGCTCAAGGTTTAGAGGAAAGATAGAACACCCCTGGGTTCAATCTCCAGTGCCATGACAGAAAAAGAGTTATGATAAAAAAAAGCTATATTGAATACAATTTTTGATATTAGACAGTTAAAAATCCCCCCAACATTGGGAATGGGACAGGACTATGAATCATAGCTACTTTTATTCAACCCTATACTGTGGTTCTTACCTATTGCAATATGGCAAGAAAAATAAATAACCATTTAAGACTTGTAATTAAGAGTAAAAGTAGTACTATACATAGGTTTCATAATTGTTTTTAAATCCCCAAATCTATACATTTCAAAATTAATAAGTGAACTTAGGAAAGTCACTAGACAAAAGGCGAATATAAAAAGGCAACCAATTGTATTTCTTTGTACTGGCAACCAGCAACTAGAAAATGAAGTGGAAAAGGTTAACTACAATATCATAAAAAATATAAAATGTCTGGAGGAAATCCAACATAAAGAAGCATAAAACTATACTTTATATAACCCCCCCCTGCTAATTACAACTGAAGAAAACTAGGAAGACCTAAATAATTAGGGGTAGACCATGTTTATCTAATGGAATAATGCTGGAATAAATTCTCCCAAAACTTATTTAAATTTTAAGACAACCTCAAGTGAAATCTCAATTTGTAATTTGTAAATTGAAGAGCTTTTTATAAAAATCTTCTAAAAATGCAAAGGATTAAGAAGATCTTGAAGAACAACAAAATCGAAAAGGTCATCCTACTAGATACCAAGACTTATTATAGAATTTTAGTAATCAGCACAGGTGCTGCTGGTTCCAAGTAAAATAAACAGAGCAAAAGAAAGAGAAACGAAGGTAGGGAAGAAGCACGTGTGTGAGTGATGCTGTGGATTTAATATGTCTTGTCCCCACTCAAGCTCATGTTGAGGCTTAGTTCTTCAGTGTAATAGTGGTGGTCATGGGGACTCCACATTCATTCCACAAAGGGGTAGCATCCTTTTCTAGATTCTGGACTATTGCTTTAGCTCATTTGTCTCAGCCTCTCTTCCACCATGCGGCCCTTACCAGATGCTGGTTTCATGCTCTCAGATCTCCAGAACTGTGAGCTAAGTAAACTTATTTTCTTTATAGATGATTCAGTCTCAAGTATTCTGTTATAGCAGTAGAAAATGGACTATGACAATTGGTCTTCTAATAAAAGAAAAGTATAACTCTATGTTAAATGGCAAATGAAAGGTATTTTTTTAATTGGGGGAGGACTGGGTCAATTGTTTATCTACATGGAAATCAAAAGCAATCTTGACACTACATAAGACCAGATCAAAAAACTTCCCAACAGAATTTTGATTAAATGGTAAGAGTAAATAATAAAGCTTCCCTTAAGCATATAAAAGAAAATATGTGAGAATAGCTTCTTGGGGATAGGTAAAGATTTTTTAAATAAAATAATGTGCTGATTATAATGACTAAATTGATATAATAAACTCTACAGAATTAAGCACTTTTCTATTCTTTCTTTTTTTTTCTTTTTCTTTTTCTTTTTTTGCAATACTGGGGGTGGAACTCAGGGGCATTGTACCTCCGAGCTACACCCCCACCCCTATATTTTAGTCTTTTTAGTTTTGAAACGGGGTCTCACTGAGTTGAGAAGGGCCTCACAAGGTAGCTGAGACTGTCCATGAACCTTGATCCTCCAGTCTCTGCCTCCTGAATGCTGGGATTACAAGCGTGAGCCACCACGCCTGGCCAAGTACTTTAATTCAGCAAGAGACATTTTTCAGTGAAAAGGCACATCGTAGAGTGTGACAAGATTTTTGCAATATCTCAAACTGACAAAGGATTCATACCCAGAATATATAAAGAACTCCAGTGAATCAAAATATTTTCAAAAATGAGATGAGCAAAAGACTTCAATAACATTTCACAACAGACTGCATACTAATGGCTAATAAACTAACTTCATAAGTCATCAGTAAAACGCAAATTGAAGCAAAAATCAAATGCCAACATAAAATGAAATGCCAACATATGCCTATTAGAGAACACAAACACACACACTCACACACACATGCGTGCGTGCACAAACACACACATCATCCCCAAACAATATATGGACAACCTAGGGATTGATGATGTGGAAAGTAGAGAAATTAGAACTGTCACACATTCCTAGTAAAAATTTAGTTTGTTATCATCTTTGGAAAATTCTTTGGCAAAAATTTTAAAGCTGAATATACAGCAACTCTCTCATCCAATCCTAAATTTATATCCAAGGGAGATGTATATCCTTTACCCAGAAGGACTAGATTGTTCATAGCAGCATTTTTCAAAATAGACTACATTGGAGACATCCTAAATGTCTATCAAGAATGAAGAAATCTGTCTGGGTGTGGTGGTGCATGTTTGGAATATTAGTACTCGGGAGGCTGAAACCGGAGGAGAGCAGGTTGGAGGGCAGCCTCAGCAACTTAGTGAGGCCCTCAACAACTTAGTAAGGCCCTTTTTCACAAATAAAAATATGAAAGGGCTGGAGGTATAGGTTGAAGATAGAATGGCCCTGGGTTCAATCCCCAGTAACACACACACACACACACACACACACACACACACACACACTGAAAACAAAAACAAAAATAACAAAAAAAGAATGAACATGTCTGCCATGATGTATTGATACTTAAAATACTCCAACCGGAGCGATCCATTGCAACTTATAATATTGATTAATCTTATCACCTAATGGTGAATGAAAGAAATAAGTCACGGGAGAGTGGATTCTGTATAGGGCAGCAGATCCGGTGTGGTGGTACGTTGCAGTGGTCCCAGCAAGTTGGAAGGCTGTAAGAGGACCCCTGGGTTCAATTTTCAATCTTTCTCACACACACAAAATATAGAAAAATCAACACAGAATTCATGGTTGTAAAAATCCTTATCTTTGGAAGGTGACCAGAGTGGGGGGTCCCTGGGGGCTTAGGGACATTTATTTCCTGATAGGCTTGATGAGTACATTTTCATTCTAAGTATTCATTCACAAATGAACCATTTGTGCACATAAGTTATATGTCAGTAAAATATTTATTAAGCCAAAAATAAAGGCTGGGTTTTACGTCTCCCAGATGTTGATTGAATTTTTGGGGTTCCTGGAAGCCCTTCTACCTCCGGGCTACACTTCCAGACCTATTTTTACATTTTTATTTGGAAACAGGGTCTCCTAAGCCAGCGCGCGCGGCTGGCTTCGAACCTGCGTGATCCTCCTGTTTCTGCCTCCCAAGCGCGGGGATTACAAGCGTGCGCCACCACGCCCGGCAAGACGTCGATTGAATTTTTAAGAGTGGAGCGAGAGGCAGGGGACTGGGCATAAAGTCATCATATTTACTGAGGATTATTGAGCACCAGTAACTGTCATTAGTCTCTTCCATGCCATTTTTGTCATTTAATCAAGGTACCTATTATAACTCTTGTTTTATGAGTGGAAATTGAGATCTAGAGAAATTGAATAACATGCCTAGTTTACTAGCATAGTAAGGAGCACTCCTTCGATTACAAGTCTGGACCACCATGCCTGGCTTCTGCAGGTGTTTTGATGGAAAAGAAGGGAATTTTTAAGGCATGAAATGGAGAAATGATATTCACAGACTCTAAATCACACATATGGATCTTTATTGATTAGAGATAATTGGTTAGATAAATAAGGAGTGTATAAATTCAATACAGTGTATCATTGTCCCAAACCTACTTGCAAAAAAAGGAGGGAGGGAAGAAGGGAAGAGGGAAGGAGGGAGGGAGGGATTGAGAGAGGAGAGAGAGAGGGGGGGGGAGGGAGAGAGAGAGAGAGAGAGAGAGAGAGAGAGAGAGAGAGAGAGAGAGAGAGAGAGAGAGAGCTGCTAAGCCATGTTTCTGTGCTTTGCATATCATCTTAACAGACATCCCTGACAGGTCTCAGTTTTAGAAACGGGTAGAGAATATTATGAAACATATCTTTGAATTCCTCTCACAATTTAAACTGATTCCCTGGCAACTCTCAAAATACTGCTTGCAAAGTATTTCTGTCAGCTGCTGTAGTGGGCATTAAGTATTTAGAATCCATCTCTGATCATTTTCCACCTTTTTGTTTTTTGGTAAAGAAAAATAATCGATCGGACTTTTTAGCCTCATTTAATATACTGGCACAGCCTTTGCATTTATTTACAAGACACAGCAGGGATGAACTCCTCCTCCCAGAACGGTGCATCACAGATCAATCAGTCTCGTGTTACTGTTATTGAACATCAAACTATGACCACAGCAGTCATCCTTTCTTCTTCCTGCAGCAAATTTTCTAGAACACCAGAAATGTATGTTTTGGATGGATAGGTAAATAGTGGGAAAAATTACTTTCCAATTTATCTTGCCCACGCCCCCTGCAATGAGATATTGTGTACCTGAAATGTTGACATGAGACAATTTATCATGTTCCTAATATCCTAATTTTTTTTTAATAATGAGGGTGTTCTAATGTTCTGGTCTCTTGGGACCATTTCTACTTTTGTGCCCCTTTTCCTGGAATATTGCCCCCTTAAACTCCTATAATCCTATTGTTCTGATAAATTGTACAAAAATGTAATCATAAAGAGAATATCTTTTTGTTCTGAAGAGAGGCCCTAAGACCAAAGCTTCACAGCTATATTGATTAAATTTAAAGAGAAACTCATAGACAACATTCAAGGCACTTCAGAAGCTACTTAGTTGTTTAAATAACTGGACTGAATTTAATTTTCTCTTTCCAGTCTGGCAATTATTTACTTGCTTATTTGATTAGCATCGATCTCTTTATTGGGATGGGAGCTTTAAGAGGGCCAAGACCGTGCCCATTTTTGTGTACCACTTCTAGACCTAGAATGGTGCTGACAAATAGTGGGGTTATTTGATATTTAACCATGTAACGAATAAACAAGTAACATTTTGTTGGGCTTTCCAGAAGGTTGAACATGATTTCCTTTGATTCTCTATCTATGTCATAAGTTCATAAAGGGCCAGTAGTATCTGTTTTTCTTGCCAAATGCTGAAACTTTATTCTGTAGTAAAGGCGTAACTATTATTACCTACAAAGCTGCCGGCAGATCTGGTACTCTATTTTAGGACTTCTGATCCAAATTTGCATGAATTCATTTGTGGAATTCATACAAACTTGGCTACACATAATAAAAAACTTCATCTAGTAGAAGCTTAACCTGTAAGAACATTTACTATTTATTAGTTACCCAATGTGGGGTTTGAGGGTAGGCAGATCCCAAGTGTTGCAAGTTGCTTTCTTGGCATTCTGATTATTTTGTTCTTCTCTCTCATGACGGTGTTTCAACTTCCTACTGTACATCCTTACACCAGCACTTCAAGTTTAAAGAGAGAGAATGGTTGATAGGAGAAAAAGAAGGCAAAATGAAACAAAACAAATGTTGTGGTTTGAATTGAATTATATCCCTGCCCCCCCTCCCCAATGGTGTAATCCTAACCTCAGTACTCAGACTATGAAAATTGAAGATAGGGTGATCAAATTATAGCAAAAATAGGAATATAATTCAACTGGCATATAACAGGCATATAATTATTTTATAAAATGGGAAATTTGGACCAAGAGACAAGCATATAATGAGAAGTTGATTTAAAGATGCATAGAAGGAAGATAGCCACCAATAAGTCAAGTGGTCTAGAATACAACCTTTCTTCACAGACCCAAGAAAGAGTCCATCCTGCTGGCATCTTAATTTTAGATTTCTATCCCCAAAACTGTGAGACAATGCATTTCTGTTATTTAACCTCTTCCAGTGTGTGGTACTGTGTTATGACAGCCCCAGAAAACAAACATACACCCCTGATGTGCAGATTTCCTTCATGATTTGCTAGCCAAAAAACTTGTGAGAGGCGTTGGGGCAGGGATGATTAGCAAGAAGGAATGAGGTGGCCATTCTGTGGTCATCTCTTTCTTTCAGGAAGATCGATTCCCTGAAGAAAGATCCAGTTCTGTGGACCATAAAGAAAGAGATGTTGACTTTGGAGATTCTTCATCATTGTAGCTTTGTTGGACCTGGATCCACTGATTTTATAACAGTATCTTGTGTCAACAGCAAAGAAATGATTCTTGAGAAGTAAAACTATATACATGCATTAAAATTTAGTATGGCTAGTTTCTATCAAGGTAACAAACAACCTCCCCCAAATCTCAGTGGCTTCATATCACAGGAACTTGATTTCTAGTTCATGCTATATTCTCCACATCCATTGGCAGTTTCACTCACTTGGAATCTAGACTGAAGCTGAAATTTGGAACCTCCTTCATTTTCACTGAAGGGAAAAGGAACACTGGAGCACTTTCCGCCTTCAATTAAATGCTTGGATTCAGAGCAACACATGTCTCCTCATTGGGCAGCATAATCAAACAACTGCAATGGGACTGAGAAGAGAAATCCTCTCACATGCTCAGGAGTAGAGTGAAACCAGGTATAGCTGAGTACTAAAATGTTCTATTGGAAAATGCTAATGCAGTTGTTTAGTCAGCTTTTTCATGGTTATGACCAAAATACTTGACAATAATGGCTTAGAGGAGGAAAGGTTTATTTGGGCTCATGGTTTCAGAGGTTCAGTCCATGAGAGCTGGCTCCAAGACAAAGCCATCATGATGGCAGGGCATGTTCACCATAACTACTCTGTTTATGGTGGCTTGAAGCAGAGAGCGTAGGAGCAAGATAGCAGGGGGCCAGGGACAGAGACAGTATTCAAAGCCATGCCCCCAGACACCCATCTCCTTTTGCTATGCCCTACCTTTAAACCTTGTTGCACTGGGAACTAGCCTCCAACACATGCACATTTTTTGCAGGGGGGATGTACTCCAGATCCAAACCATAACAACAGTGCTTGTATAATCCTACATTTTTTTTCTTTGCAGGTCTGGGGATTGAACCCAGGGGTATTCTACCTCCGAGCTACATGCCATGACCTATATTTTATTCTTTATTTTGAAACAGTGTCTCACTGAGTTGCAGAGGGCCTCATTAAGTAGCTGAGGGTGGTTGCGAACAAGCCATCCTCAGGTCTCAGCCTCTGGAATGCTGAGATTACAGGAATGCACCATCATGCCTGGCTACAACCCTATATTTAAGCTCAATTATCATCCTCATTTAGAAATTCTTTGGGCTGAAAAAAAAAACACCTGAGTAGCAAATTAAACTGTAAAGAGATTTAATTTTATCCCAGAACATAAAAGGTACATGGTTCAAGGGTTTGTGCAGCCATCAGTGACTGGGTCTTTCCCTCCCTTTACTCTGCCACCATCAGCCTGGCCACTTCTTATTCTCAGACCAGATCATCATGATAGTGGACCTGAGCATCTCCACACATCAGGTCCTCACTCTGTTGCTCAATCAAGGGGAAATAGCAGGTGGAAAGCCCAAAGTTCTCCTTTTATTGTAGAAGATAGTATTTCCTATTAGCATTGCCTATCATGATTCTCTTCTGTTTCACTGAACAGAGCAGGTCTCAAAGCAACTTTAAGCACAAAGAATCAATGGAAATTGTATGAATGGTGACAAAGACTAGAATAGCCTCATTAGCTTACACTGGTCATAATTTGTCCCTTGGAGCTAGGCACATGCCATCTTATTTAAAAATGGGATTCTATCAGCAGTGAAGGAAGAACAGAAGTTTGAAAGAATGCAGTCAGCCTCCCGTAGCATTCCAAGACTTTGTTTTGTCCAGAACACTTGGAAAGCAGAAATATGCTTGTTGCTCTGTGACTGCAACTGTGGGGACTATGGAGTAAGGGGATGTTCACCAGACACTCCCTCCCGCAGTGAGATGAGGCCATGATTGGCCACACAGAGCCATGGGTACAATTATTTCTGGTCATTCCAGTCACATTCAGCTTCCATATACCTTCTCCATGACTTTGTCTTCTTTGTGTAGCGTAGATGAGAGCCATGGCAGACTGATTAGAGACATAGTCACCAATTAGAGATGTGAGGGGAGCGAAGCAGAGCTTTGTTTGCAGCAGTGTGCATAGTTATCTGTGAGAGGGCCTCTATTTTCATGTTATTTTAACAACAGCGGTACTCTACTACTACTACTGTGACTACTACTAATAATAATGAAGTCATGCCATGTTTAAGGATGGGGTTACATTCTGGGGAATGTATCTTTAGGTGATTTTTTTTTTAATTTTACTGGCCAAGCATTGTAGAGTGCACTTATATAAAACTAAATCATGTAAATCAATTATTCTATGTGACCTCTTGATCAATGAGACATAATAAATAGGAAATGTAGGAGGCTGCTTCTAGAGTAACACATGTTTTATTTTTGGGGTGTGTGTGTGTGTGTGTGTGTTACTGGAGATTGAACACAGGGCCATTCTACCTCTTAGCTATACCCACAATCTCTTTTAGTTTTTTTATTTTGAAACAGGTTCTCACTAGCTTAACATGCTGACTCAAACTTGGAATCATCCTGTCTCAGTACTCCTAAGTACTGGGATTACAGGTGTGCACCACTGTGGCTCTTGGCTCAGCATATTGAAAGCAAAATTCTTTTACTTTCTTGCAGTAGTGTGAATGGGACCCAGGGGGATTCTACCTGCAAGCTATACACACATCCTATTTTTTATTTTGACACAGGGTCTCAATGAGTTGCAAAGGGCCTCACTAAGTAGCTGAGGCTGTCCACAAACCATGATCCTTCTGTCTCAGCCTCCCAAATGCTGGGATTATAAGCATGTGCCACCACACCCATATTGATTTTTTTTATTGTAAATAGGAGTAGACACTAAAATAATAATAAAAATGAAGCATAACAAGCATATAACCCAGCAATGTAGTCATTTATTATCATGATTAAATATTGTGTAGTATACAAAGTTGTCTGTGCTATACTTTTATACAGCTGGTGATGCAGTAAGTTTGTTTACATGATTGTTACCACAAACACACATGTAATATATTGCAGTACCACGGGACAATGTCTACAACATCTCTAGGTCTTATGGTTTGTGTTTAAAATGTCCCCCAAAGCTCATGTGTTAAGCAATGCAGCCAGGCTTGGAGACAAGTATTGTATCTCCAGGCATGGCTGGAGATGAGTCCTTTCAGGCATGGCCTTGGAGTATCTGTCCCTCACCGTCTTTCCCCTCTCTTTGTGCTTTCTGCCACCCTCTCCCTAAGCCATTCAGCACAAATTGGACTGAAACCCCCAACCTGTGAGCTAAATAAACCTTTCCTTCTCTAAGTTGTGCTTGCCAGATATTTTGGTCACAGCCATGACAAAACTGGCTCAAACATTAGGCAATAGTACCTTTCTGCTCCTCTCTAATCTTATGAAACATAGCCATGCATGCAGTCTGTCATCAACCAAAACATTGTCATGTGGTACATGACTTGTCATAATAATAAAATAACATGCCAACAAAGCCTCGCATAATACTCTTATCTCTTAATATATCTTCATGTATCACATCACATTCTGAATTTCTGCATAAGACTGATGACGCATTATGCATAAGATGTGAACTCTGACTTTCCTAGTGAAACCTCTGGCGCTGATGTCTATCCTGGTCTAGATTTGAAGGTGGTATAGGAGCCACACATCTTGCTTTACCCAAATGCAGAGCTGCTTTGGCAGGATGAATGAGCTGAACTCAATTTAGATTAAAAATAAAGGCAAGAGAGAGGAGGTTTTAATTTATTTTTTCCTTGTCAGATCTGAAACATCTGGAATTCTAGCTGCCATGCAGGGATTTTCATATTTAGTCTGTAATGCAACATGGGAACTCTGATTAAAGCCAAAACATTAACTTTTAATCAGTGGAAGTTTTTATTGAAAAGACTTTTTATCTGTGGCTTATGTAATATTAGTGTGCATTGTGTATTTAACTTTCTTTGTAACTGATTTTACATACTTTGGTTTAATATAGCATAACCAATACACTTCACAGATACTTTTCTCTGAAGCCTCTTTGCTCAATTTAATTCAATCATCTCTATCTAACTTTGTTTCAGGAGTTGACCCAGCTCTAGTCCAATGAAGGCTCAATGAAGAACACATGAGAGGTATAGGTTTGGGGATATGTTCAGATTTGTGCTTCTAAATGATCACTAACTTTTGTATGGGCGTGGGAGAATAAATTGGCAGGAGGCAAGAGGAAAACAGGTCCCTAACCCAACAAAAGTAATAAGCAAATGGCCAAATCGGATGGAGATGTGGCTGAATAGGTGTAGCGTAAGGTTGGTTGTCAAATTCAGGTAGGTACATGGCTGCTCACTGAATAGTTCTTTCAACTTTTCTATATGTATGAAAATAAAATAATTTTTTGGTGGTACTGGGGTTCCTGGAAACGCTTCTACCTCTGGGCTACACTCCCAGTATCTATTTTTATACTTTTTTATTTGGAAACAGGGTCTCTTAAGCCAGCACGGCTGGCTTCAAACCTGCGCGATCCTCCTGTCTCCGCCTCCCAAGCGCAGGGATTACAAGCGTGTGCCACCACGCCCAGCTAAAATAAATGTTTAAAAATGTACTAGTGCATTGTAGTTGTACATGACAGTGGGACTCATAGTGATACATTTATACAGGCACATAACATTATTTGATCTATGACCTTCTCCTCCTCCTTTCCTGATACCCTTCCACCAGTCTAGTGATTTTTCTCCTAAACTTTCAATAAAAAATTAAAAGGTGAATACAGGTAGACTAAGGAGGAGGGCATTTCAGTATCCCAGGCAAGAAATTAAAGGTTTGATTTGTGTTTCAAAGACATGATTAGATTGGGGAGGGAGTTCAGTGGTATAGTGTCCACCTAGTATGCAAGAGATTCTGAGTTTGATCCCAGCACCAAGAACCATGTGCGTGTGAGCGTGAGCACGCACACACACACACATGCACACACACGCACTCACACACCCTTAAAAGAAACCTTCCTTAAAAATAAATAAATCAGTTTAAAAAATGGCTGGAGTTTGAACCAAGAAGTCTGGTAAGACACAGATAGGGTGAACTAAGTAAACTCTTGTAACACAGCTGCACATCATTTCTGTTCTGGACAGAGAGACAGGCTGGCACCTTGCTGATGACCCCTTATTGTCAGTTCTGTTCTCTGACCTCAGCTCAATCTACATTCTCGTTTTGGGCTTTTTTCCTCCTCCTCCTCTTCCTCCTCCTCCTCCTCCTCCTCCTCCTCCTCCTCCTCCTCCTCCTCTTCCTCCTCCTCCTTCTTCACCTCCTCCTTCTTCTTCTTCCTTCCTTCCTTCCTCCTGAGACTGCCTGTCCCAAGGGCAGGCAGAGCAGAGCATAAAAGACACTCTTGAGAGATTAGATGGTTTTCTCTTTAGGGCAGTGGTTTTGTCATTAAAAAAAGAAGGTTCTGGGCTTTTGGGAAAACCAAGAAAACCTAAGACCCTCTTAAAGAATGGATATGTAAGCAAAAGGAAATGTGCACACCGGGTGGGGGGAGCCTCGAGGACCCTTTCACTTCAAGGTCAGGGACTCAGCAAGAATTTCTGCCTGGATCTGATGGAATGGGAAGCATGCCATTCAGCATCATCAGGCAGGTGTGCAGTTCCTGCCTGCCTGTCTGCCTGCAGTATCTGTGCAGCTGCAGGCTGGTACAGAAAACAAACCCTGAGAGCAATGGGAGAATAAGTAGAGCAAGGCAGGTGCAGGGGCTTCTGACACTTCATCTGGGGGAAGATGGTACCATGTAGCAAGCCTGAAGGTGGCCCAATTAGCATACGGTAATTAGGCCTTCTACAATTATGCTGCCTCCTTATTTTCCTTTGTGGGCACCATAGAGGTAACAGTGATGTTGCAGACTGGGCAGCCTGGGCAGCAGATAGAGGCATTTGTCTGCAACTCCTTTGGCTGATGTGTGGAGAGTGCTGGCCTCAGTAATTTTTGTGAGGACAGAGTGAATACTATGATATGGGTGTGGAATGTCTCTGCAAAAGTTTCATGTGTTGAAAGCATGTCCCCAGTGCAGCAATGTCTCAAAGGCAAAATAAATGTATCAGGGCTCTATTCTCATCAGTAAGTAAATCGGCTGAAGCATTAATTATTTGAATAGATTTATCCAAATGGCATGACCTGTGGTGAGTCTTGAACGTGACTTTTCTTGGATCCTATCTTGTGTGTGTGTGTGTGCACTTGTGTTTGCATGCACGCACGCATGTATTATTGAACTCAGGGGCATTCTACCCTCAAAATGCACCCCCATTCCTTTTCATATTTTGTTCTTGAAACAGGATCTTGCTAGGTTGCTAAGAGTTGGGCTATATTCCTGAGGCTTCCCTTGAACCTGTGATTCTCCTGTCTCAGCGTCTCAAGTGCTGGTATTATAGGCGTGCTCCACCATGCCTGCCTTGGCTCTGATCTTTGGATTATGGTTTGGAAAAGCTTGAAAGACAGGGCTTGATAAACTATCAGCCAAGTGAAGCTTTTATGAAGCCCAATTTGGCCACCATCTCTTCCATCTTCTTGCCTTCTGCTTTAATCACTGAACTACCAAGTGCTTACACAGCTGGTCTACTTTTTGAGGCCTTCATGTTGTCCCTTGGAGCCTGAATGATCCTTTTCTGGCTGTTACCCTTCCTACCCCAAATGTCCAGCAGCACATTGGGACTGAAGCTTTATTTTCTCATCTCTGCCTTGGAAACTTTTATATTTTGTCTTCATCTCTCACCTGATGGCTAGCAGATTTGGTAAATCTCTGGTGCCCACAGCTGAAAGTGGATCGTCTTCAGCTATAGCACTTCTCACAGGGCTTTTAAGAGAAGACTTTAACTTCCCAAACACAATTTCTTATGCACACACCTCTGCTAAAACACAGCAAGGAGAGAAAGCCATTGGAGATCTTCTATTGGCTTGTATGTAATAAAATTGCAATTTCCAGCCGGGCGTGGTGGCGCACACTTGTAATCCCCGCGCTTGGGAGGCGGAGACAGGAGGTTTGAAGCCAGCCGCACTGGCTTAAGAGACCCTGTCTCCAAATAAAAAAGTATAAAAATAGGTACTGGGAGTGTAGCCCAGAGGTAGAAGGGTTTCCAGGAACCCCAATACCACAAAAAAATTGCAATTTCCTTCCCAGGACACCCATGCCTGGCATGACAAGCCCCTATGAGCTACATTTCACAACTTACCTCCTCTGTGATCTCTAATGTATCTTACACTTCTTGCTGCTCTGCAATCCCTTCTGTTATATCTTTTTTCATTTCTCTCTCCCACTTTTTCTCCTTCTCTAGCTGCTGAAAAATCCACTTTTCCTTAAAACCTCACTTCAAAAGCACTTTCTCCATGATAATTCCTGGACACCCTACCCATCATCCTGCATATCAGTGGTTGGTTTTTCCTCTTTCACTTTTATGGGTCCCATACTTAGAATGCTTCTTTTATATATCCCTTCATCCATTCATTCACCTATCATCCATCCATCCATCCATCCATCTATATCCATTCACCCATTCACCTACCCACTCATTTATACTTCTGTCCACCCATCCATTTACTCACCTGCCTCTCATCCATATATCCACTCCCTTATTTTTTCTTTCTTCACCTCTGTCCACCCAGCCATTCATCCATCCATTCTTCTACCCATCCATCCATTCAGAAAACAAAGGACAGTTTGTGACTCCCTTTCTTATTCTCTTTTTTATTTTCCTCTTTGGGCTATGCCTGCTAAACTGTATTGTGAATTGGTTTCTCATAGGCTTGAAACTTTCAAACTTCAGATGGTGCTACAAATGGAACCTAAGATGAACATTTACCGAAGCCTCTTGGACAGTCATAGAGACTCAAGACACTCACCCATCTGACTCCCTCATCCCAAACTGCTTGCATGCACCCTAAAGCTGGGGCCCCTCTTTGTCCCTTCTCAGCTCAAAGAAGTCAATGACCGATTTCAATGTCCTTATTCCTTTGCTATGGGTATATGCAAGTAGCAAAAATAGGTGGGGTTTGAGCTTATGTTGATTGTTAATAAGAGCAGTAAAAATCAAAATATATTCCCTATGTTTACCTTTGGCCTGACAGTTATTAAGAGGTTACTAGAAAGAAGGGATAATGTACCAGGATTGGGAAATATTTTCAAAATGTATTTGAAAATAACTTAGGTATTTAAAAAAAGCCTGGAGCTTCAGGGAAAGGGCTGCAGAATTCCAGGCACCAAGGGTGATTAGCAGGACAGCAGAGCTAGTCCTAGGGCCATTTTCCATTGTAAACATAAGATTTCCCAAGGATGTGGGAGGATGCCATAAACCTTCAAGAGATCACAGACTCTGATAATCAACTAACACATTTTGGAGTGCAACAAAAGGCATGGGTCTGTGCCAGAGACAGGACAGGTCTACAGGAAGGAATCCCCACATCAAAAGATCTGCCCCAGAGAAAGGACTGATCTTGTCAGGTCAGAAGACTGGTTATAAAGATACTCTGTATCCAGAAACCTATGGTGACTTCTTTTCAAGTTACTCCACTATGTCACCCTTTATGGTGGAGTGCTTTACTCTAAACTTCGTTCTATCTTTCTGTCTTTGCAACAATAAACTTGTTTACAGCAAGAAACAACAACAACAACAACAATAAAAATGCCATCCACTACTCTGTGTTCTGAGGATAAACAGAGAACCAAACACAACTCCTGTCTCTGTACAGTTAATAGTCCAGTGGGAGTAGCAGTAGGAGAAAGAGTCATCAGATTATTGCATAAAGCCTTAATTCTTAAAATTGGAGATGCAGCGACAACTTATCTGTGCCTTCAATAATCTGGTGAGAGAGAGACATATAGATAATCATCCCCAAGACAATATATGTAATGCCATAAGAAAATATGGACAAAATGTCATAAAATTGTAGCTGATGGAATGATCACTTCTGCTCAGAGGTCCAAGAAAGTCTTATGAAAGAAAGATCAATGGATTTGGCTTACGAGGAAGAGCTGCAGGCTTCTGGGTGGTCTGACTGGGGAAGGATCAAGGTCCTCTGTGCAGAAAGGCCAACTTGTTATTTGTTGCTTCTCATTCTTGTTCCCTGTTTGGAGAACGAGACAGGTCTGCTGTGGCCGAGGGTGGGATGTGTCAATGCAAACGCCTTCAAGATGACCTGTCCCTCAGCCCATTCCCCAGCTTCTCCTGAAGCCTGTCTGATGCTGGCCATGGCTAGGCTATTGTAGAGTGGAAGTCAGCCAACAGGCTCCTGGCAGGTCTCTGCTGGAGGATCTCTGGCCCAGGGCACAGTGCCCTCCCCCTCCCCTGGTTGTGATTCCAGAGGCTCTTGAGTCTTTCCCACTCACAGGCGGCATGGAGCACTGGTGCCCCAGTGACAAACAGACACCACACACTCATTATAATGTCCTTCCCACAGAGACACAGGGTGGTGTGCCATGGAAATGGCGTTTAATAGGCACAGAACATCTGTTGCCTGCTTTTCTCCATTGCATTGTGGGTATTTTTTTGTTTGTTTGTTTGGTTTTGAACCCAGGGGCATTTTACCTATGCATTATACACCCCAGTCCTATTTTACTCTGCAACAGGGTCTTACATAGTTGAAACAGACTGACCTCAACCTGTGGTCCTCCTGTTTTGGTCTCACAAGTACTGGCATTATAGGTGTATACCACCACCCCTGGCCCCATTGCTTTTAGCTATCTAGTTAGTTTATTTATTGGAATACAAGTAAACAAGCACTACAGAAAGTGGGATCATGAGAGCTAGCTGGGACCTGGTCAGTGTGCCTGAAAGCTGGCTATTGGGGTCCTGCCATCAGGAGGGTCCCTCACCAAATGAGCTAGTCCCAACCTCCATGGCCCATTTTAGGCAGAGAGTGGAGCAGAATGCTTTAGGCTACAAGGAAAAGTAGAGTGATTTTTTCAGACCCAGCGCTTCTCTATCCTTGGGAATGTGTTATTGCTGAGGCTGGCCTGGAACCTGAGATCCTCTTGTCGCAATCTCCCAAATACTGGGATTACAGGCATTAGCCACCATACCCGATAACTTTCTTTAATATCAATACAGGCCTGTGGCAGAGCCAGAGGAAGAAGGAGGAACATATTTCTGATAAGTCTTAAAAACACAGGTGGATTTTATGCCAATCCTATCACAGAGAAGTGAGGAAAGGAGTCAAATGCATTATCTCACAGCTGGGCCATCTGCTTTTGTTTTTATTTTTTAAAACCCCTGGTCTGAAATTAGGCCTGAAAAGAACCCTGCTATTCACCGTTACCTCTTTATCCCCCCGGAAGGGCAAGATTCCTGCTTTGCCATAACGGCAAACAATGACAGTTTTTCAGATGCTGGGCTAAACATTTACATACCTTACCTCATTTAGTCTGCACAGCAGTGCTAGGAAGAAAGGCTAATCCTCTCCCATTAATCACAATTGGTCCAAAAACTATGTTGCCTGCAGGGATTAAACCAGCCAGCTTGCCTATACTTTCCAACTTTGCTCTTTCTTTTGGCAAGAGAGAGCTGGGCTGCTTTCTCTCCTGGCACCCCATTGAGGAGCTGAGTAGGTCATTACCGGCCTGCCTGATCTGCTCTTGCAACTCATCTTGGTCTTTCCCCTTCCTGTCAAATGCTTCAGATTTGGTAAGCTTAGTGCCTCTTCTCTGGATGTGATCCACAGGTCACTGTAACTAGTTAAGTATGATATTTAAGTATGTCAGAAGTGTGGGGCCTACAGAGTAACTGGCTTCTCCCTTATTCTGGATATCATACCCCTGTTGATGTAGCCATATCATCAGTTGAAAAGTCAATCATTAACTGAGCAGGGCTTCAACAAAGTCATCACTGCCAGGTGGGGAGGGGAAGGGTCTCTGGGCCCTGAAGCAGTAGTAAGGCTGGCTTCATCCATGTCTCTGGGCTACTGTCCCCTTGAGTCCATCAGGCCTTTTTTATATTTATAATTTTATTTGTGCATCATAATTATACACAGTAGCAAGGTTCAAAGTGATACAGACACCCATGCAACACATATCCTGGTATATTTCCTTTCATACCCACCCTTCTCCCCACCTCCCCTATCCCCGTACATGTTAGTGAAATTGGTATTGATAGGTTCATATATGGACATGCATTATTTGGTCTATTTTTGTCCTCAGTCCTTTCCCCTCTCCCCAGCCCTTCCACCATCCCCTTCTGCTCTTCTACTGGTCTCTCTTTTCACCTATCTGAGGTCCCTTTTCTTTTCTTTTTTTTTTTCTCTCTAGCTTCCACATATGAAAGAAAACCTGTGAACCTTGACTTTCTGAGACTGGATGATCTCGGCATATTTTCTAGTGCCATCCATTTTTCTGCAAGTTACATAACTTTGTTCTTCTAATTTCATTCTGTGTATATACCATCCATTCTTTATCCATTCATCTTTCGATGAACACCTGGGTTGACTCCATATTTTGGCTATTGTGAATAGTGCTGCTATATACATGAGTATGCATGTATCACCATAGTATTCTGACCCGCATTCTTTTGGAAAGATACATAGGAGGGGTAGAGCCAGTCTTAGAGTGTTTCCATCCCTAGTCTTTTATGAAACTTCCATACGGTTTTCCATAGTGGTTGGACTAATTTACAATCCCATCATCATGTCTTAATATTCCTGGGGCAGGTATGTGAGCTATGGGTTGAGGAAGATCTGAACACCTTACTGTTTACCTAGCTCTGAAATTTGGGCAAGTTTAAGGCTCTGTCACCTCCTATGTGATATAGTTTGTCTATTTGGGGTAAGGATTATGTCTAAGAAGCCCGAACAAACTTTTGGCTGCATGGCTGGTGCTGGAAAAAACATGAACATTACAGTTAATTCTTTCCTTGGTTCAAAACAAATGAGAAATATCTGACCTTTTATTGAAAAGCCAAGATGTCTAATGATGGGGCCCCTGGTAACTTAGTAGCTGAGTCAAGTTCCCCATGCAGGGTACAAGCTACCCAGTGAGTGCAGCTTACTGCACCGAGGGCAGCTGAGTAGAGCATCTTGCCTGCAGTGTAATAGTAGTTCAATTTTACCCAGAAGTGCATATATATGGTAATATAAGAGGTGAACACATCAATGAGGTAATAGTTGTAAAAGTGCCTTGTCAATTGTAAAGTGTTGGGGCACATGCTTATTGCTATTTTTATGTGTTTGTTCCATCTCTATAATGCACAAACCTATTAGATCAATGTTCTATTGAAGACGTTCTCATAGAAGGCTACCATATGCTGGCCAGGCTGCTGGAAGCAATAGAAGCATATTTCTTAGCAAGGCATGGCTGAAAGCCGGCGGTCTTTATTGATTTACATTTGCAAGTCATAACTCCTTATCTCTTTTATGCTCTTGATATCATGATGTCCGTTCTTGTAATATATTAGTCTGCCTAGCATGGATGCCAAGTCCTAAATAACTAGAAAGGAGGTGTTGATTTGTGTTGAAAAGTCAGTTGGGAATCCAGGTTATTTGACTCAATATTCCTTTTTTCTGTTCCTGTGGAGAAAGAGGGGCCAGCATTGCTTCTCTGTAGGGTCCCCGGATGAATCATGTATGCTTTGAAAGTTCTTTGAGATCCTTGGTTACCACCTAAATGTGAAGCATAATCATTATGAATTATAAGTGAAGCAGACGGAGGTTTTAAATTAAACAGCACCATTGTGTTATTTTTCATCAGGATTCAGAGCAGCCGACCTTCCCAGCAGAAGTAAGTTAGATAATTTGATTCTCTCACTTAACCAGGACTGATCACTGCAGGGATAGAAATTAATTTCTTGAAAAACAGCTGCTGGTTTTCCTCCCCATCAGTCTCTCTCTGAGCTTCACAAATGTGGTCATAATGAAACAGTGGCAGAGGTTCCTCTGGGTGACTGGTTAATTCAACAATGGCCCAACAAGTGGTCCTCCAATTTGAGGCTCACCTGGAAACACTCAGTGTCCTCTGGGTATTGATTAACATAGCTATGTCTTCCCACACATGCTCAAATGTTTAAAAGTACTGAATGTGCACAAACCAAATGATAGGAATCTTTAATAGAATGAGGCTCTATTTAGCTGGTAATGTGTCTGAATTCAATCCTCCCAAATAACCTTGGTAAGGGGCAGTTTTAGTTTACAATCCACTGTTTGCCTCATGCCAGGGAAATCAACAGACAAGTTATGTGTGGATTGAGCTGAATCCACACATAGTTCTGTTACCAGATTGTGTGACATGTAGCAGAGGGACATTTTGGTGCAGCCAAATTGGTTTTAGGTTGCCAGCCTGGATAAGAAGAGGTGATATCAGTTATGACAGGGAGAAGACTGGGCAGACCCAGGGAAGTGGGATAAGATAGCCTTCAGACCATAATGGTGACGTCTAATATCTACTTGTCCTTTGGTTTCTCCACTTCATGGCTGTGTGATCTGAAGGAAGTCATTTAACCCCTCTGAGCATCAGTTTCCTCATCTATGAGATAAAGTCATTGGAATAGTTGATCTCAAAGATCTATTAGGACTCCAGACTTATCTGTGGCAATCTGCAAGCATGGTATTCTAAATTTTCTACGAAGAGGCCATGCTGGAGGACCTCAGCCTGTTAGGATTCTACTAAATGGAAAATAAGTCCTCCTGTACATTCTCCTGTTGGTTTGCTCCGTCTTGACTATATATCTTAGCTCTCCAAACATTCCTCTGGAACTCATATGCCTTTCAAGAGGAGGGAGTCTGCCTTCCTGTGAGCAAAACAGACTGGGAAATGGCATTTGAGGGTAGGTGAATGGAGAATTTTCCCCAGACTTCAAGATGTAGATCTATCTTTTTTGCTAGCATTTGGTAAGTATGTAGGGAAGCAGCAGCTAAGTAAGATGTCTTTATGTGATTGGTGTGGTACCTATCTATGTGAGGTATAGTCACATGAATACCACTGGACATTAAGGCCAAAAATTCATTTACTCTGTCTCCAGCCAGAGAGTCCATGGACAGCATCAGAAATGTGACTTCTGTGATTCCTTCCCCACAGTCAAAGTTGCTTTGAAGTTAGTTTTTTCTTTCATTCGAATATAATACTTCCAATATAGTTTTTCAGGGCAGGCAATATGGTTTAGAAGGGACTTTTGGGTATTAGATTTTCCACCAACATCTATGTTTCCTCTTCTGTGGCACAGAGTTATTGCTGGAAAGTAATTTTCCAGTAAAGGTTACATGGTGCATCCTCCATGTCTGGGTTTGGCCATGTGATAAGTTGTCACCAAAAGAATGTGAACAGAGGTTATTTATAACCCTTAGGAAGCAGATCAGCATTCTCTCATCTTTCTTCTCCTTTATGCCAGCTGAATATGGATGAGGACCAGCACTGAACCACAAACTTGAAGGAGCCTGTGTCTCTGAATCAGTGCATGGAGGAAAGTCTCTGGCTAACCAGTGACTATCAAAAATAAACTTTCAGCTGTCTCTTATAACTCAGTGAAGACTTTCTAACACTCTATCTTAGCTCTCTGGATATTATTCACTTTTTCTTTGAATATGCTTTGTTGATGGCTTTATTATAACTATGGTGTAGCTGAAAGAGAACGATGTTCCATCTGGAGTTGAGTAATGGGGTTGGGACTGGGCTGCACAGAAATGAATGGCATGGGTAGTTGGGTATGAAGAGCCAATGTCCAGTTTATTGGGTACCAGTGGGAGTGGAGACTGTACAGAGCTGAAATTGGGGACTAAGGATGGAAAAAGCAACTGGGAAGAACATAGAGCACAGTGAGAAATAAAACATCCAAATTGAAGTTGGCACTTTTTGAAAACCCATTCCATTCTTCCTCTACTTTTTAACTTTCTTATGCCCAACTCCACCCTATCTGCAGAGGAAGGTCCCAAAAGACTACATTTTTTTACACTCCTGTTTTTGGAAAAATGAGATATAAGTTCTCTCTTTCTAAGTCTGGACAGGCAGACTCACCTAAGACTGCTTCAACCAAACGAATGTAATAGAAGAAAGAATGTACAAATTCCATGATCACAGAAAGCCATGAAGCTGCCACCTGTTCTCTTGGGATGCTCATTCTGGGGAAAGCCATCTGTCACCTAAGAAGTTAGATTGCACCGAAACTCTCTTACTGGAGAGATCACATGTAGGTGTTTTTGTCAACAGTCCCCACTATGTCCCCAGGTGATAGATGACACCAAGTATCAGCCAAAAGATGTGCCATTTTGAACCAGTCCAATTTATATGGCAGTAGACCTAGCTAGCATCTGATTGCTACATGAGAGACACCAAACAAGAAATTTCTAGTTAAAATGTCTCTCAAATAACTGAGCCACAAAATCATTAGGAAAAAAATGGTTGTTTAAGCTGCTAGGTTTTGAGCTAATTTCTTACTCAGAAATTGTAACCAGAACACCAATCTACATATAAAGTATTGTAGTGGTAGGGTAGAATTTCTAGGTGGAATGGAAGTCCTTCTAACATTTCCTGCAAGACAGGAGGGTTCACTATGACAGGACAATGTGGAACACACACCTTCTGTGTTGCATGATCATCAAGTCTTAGCCAGCATGCAAGCCCTTGTTCTCCCCTATCAGAATGACTTTGGCATGATGACTTATATTGTTTAAGTATTGGCATCTGCATTTATTTGATGTTAAGTTTTAGGGCTTGATTGACACCTTGTTTTTTTGTAATAGAACATAAGCTAATTTCTTTAGGCTCACACACTGTTTCTCTGAAAAAAATAAAGGTTATTGATTGTCACAATTCTCTAGACTGGGCAATCAATGTGCACCAGTTCAGGGGAAAGCAATGATGGATGGGAATCCCATTGGGTGCTATTCTGCTTGATGATACTCTGTGACAATCTGGCTTTCAGAAGGCTGTACTTTTCTAAGAAACCAAATGCAAAAGCATTAGGGGATTTAGTGTCAAGATAAGAGGTCGTGTTTGTGGGCTGACATTTGAAACTTCTTACTGCAAGAGGCATTGATAAACACAAGACCTACTGGTCAGAGAAAACCCTAGTTCTTCTTTTTTTTTTTAATGTCATCTTGGGCGAGGCACTTAATTTCTCAGCACTTAATTTTCTCTGTGATTGGTAGTAAGCCAGGAATGATAAAACAAACATCATATTGGACATTTAAAATTTCAAAGCTGGATGGCTTTATGAAGCCCACAGCTGAATAAGTTAAGATTAAGATTGATGACAAGGGTGTAAGCAAAGTAGAATATTCTTTATGGCATAGGCAGTCCAGACATGATAGTTCAGGACCAGAGTGGCCTTTTTTCTAGGTCATCAGGCTCCAAACTCCTTCTGGCTCGACTCTGATATCTCTAGTAAGTGAGGCTTTACTTCTTTTTCTACTAAGGGAGCGACAGCCTCAGATATCAAGTCTTCATCCAGGAAATGCTTCTTTGGAAAGAAAGAGAAAAATAATGTTGGGAGGCACCTAACGACTTCTATCTCCAGGAAGTAACAGAGAGCCAAACATATGCAAGAAAATAATTTGATTAGTGAGTTATAGCCAAGTAATTAAAAAAGATATTAAAGGTCTGAAATTCAGAGTGGGGGTGGGGAAGTCATATGGTATGTTAACTGAACTCTGGAAATTGAGGTGCTCCCCTTAAAATTAAGCTTTCTTTTTAAAACATTCAATCCACTTAAAGTAACAAAAGAATCATTTAAAAATTAGCAATTGAATGAATTCAAAATGCTGGCTACCAATTAGGCTTGTTTAAAAAGTAGTGTAAGACTAAGCACATCCAACTGTTTCCTTTCAAGTTGTTTTGTGCAGATGGACGCATCTCAGATTCCTAAATTTGATTTTCATGCTGACCTTAGCAGAAATGAAGTATCAGCTCCTTTTGTATGTGTATGGACTCCAGAATCATTGATCTGGAAGTCTATATTTGTGTTTGTGCATAAAATGGGGAGGGGTGGAGAGGTTGCTGGGAATGACTTAGAATTACTCAGAAAGTTCTAAAAATTATGAGAATCTCTGGCAATTTCCCAAATCAGGCTGTATCTGAAATAATAGGTATAGAGGGCATGTGTTATGGTTTGGGCTCAGAATGACTCCCCAAAGGCTCATGTATTGAAAGCATGTTCCCAGTGCAACAATATTCAGAGGTGAGATGATTGAATCAGGGCTTTCATATCATCAGTGGGTAAATCCACTGAAGGACTGATGATTTAAATGGATTTACTGAGTGATAACTTTGGTGGTAGGGCATGAGTGGAGGAGATAGGTCACTAGGGGTGTGGCCTTGGAAACTCTGATTGTTTCTTTTTTTTTGGGGGGGTGGTACTGGAGGTGGAACCCAGGCACTTTTCTACCTCCAGACTATACTTCCAGACCTTTTTTATACTTTATTTAGAAACAGGGTCTCACTAAGTTGCTGAGAGCCTCACTAAGTAGCTGAGGCTGGCTTTGAACCTATGTGATCCTCCTGTCTCAGCCTCCCAAGTGCTGGGATTACAAGTATGTGCCACCACACC
Source organism: Muscardinus avellanarius (assembly GCF_963383645.1). Classification (NCBI taxonomy): domain Eukaryota; kingdom Metazoa; phylum Chordata; class Mammalia; order Rodentia; family Gliridae; genus Muscardinus; species Muscardinus avellanarius. Next base: position 84,315,195 of record NC_137796.1, on the reverse strand, counting down.
TGGCATGTTGTCTCTCTTTCTCTCTCTTCCCCTACCTCTCTTCCAGACATCATTGAGTTGAGCTCAGTTTTCTTCCATTGTGTTGGGTTGCCATGATTTTTACCTTGGAGCTGGATGACTATGGACTGTACCTCTGAAACTGTGAGCCAAATAAACTTTACTTCCTCTATATTGTTTATGTCAGATATTTTTGTCATGTGATGGAAATGCTGACTAAAATACCATGTATGTTTTTTAAGTTTTCTAGAAAAGCCCCTTGGTCCCTCTTGAACCCCTCCTCTGTTATTATCGAATGTATTATAAAAGCGCATGAAGCTTTAATGATTCTCAAGATACGAAGTTACCATGATATACACTGCCCAAGAACAGAGAATAACAACTAGGAAAGAGGAAGCTTAGACTCTGTGGCTTTAGGAACTTGCAGAACAAAGTAGGTAGTTATATCTAGACATACTTTATTACAGTCATCAAAAATAGGGCATGCAGCAATGGAGAGTCTCTGGTCCTTGAGAAATATATGTCAGTCTAGCAACAAGTCTTTACTGAGCACTGAGGAAGATAAAGAGAAAATTAAGACAGAATGCCTACCCACGAGGACCTTCCAACCCAGACCTAACCAAGTGAGAGGTTAATAGGCTAGCAGCCCCACAACACTGAGCTTGTATCTGTACAGTGCAAAATTAATTGCTAAATATATTTCATATAAATATGCCGAGGTCTGGATGATGATCATGGCATCATAGCTTCCAGAGAAAGCACCTGCCACTCTGTCTCCTGATATTTCCCGTTCCCCATCTTCAGTGTGGGAGTAAGGCGCACACATTATTTGCTGGCAAACTCCCTGTTCCTTTTTGTCTTTATAGCAGGATTCATGTGGGGTGACATGCACAGCTGGTTTCAGTAAGAGTGGGTGACCAGAACTCCTTGTTCTTTTCTTGCTGGAAAATCAGGGGGTGGAAGTTTTGGGGAGGAGGAATCTATCATCTTTCCATTTGGGTAAATGGCTACGTAAGGCACATCTCCCACCTCCAAGGACTTGTTAGAACACAGTGAGAACTTGTTGGGTTCTGTTCAGAATGGAAAAATTGTTCACACCAGAGACATTTCTATATTCAATTAAGCAAAGTAAATACACATTCATGAGACCCTCCTAACACTCCTCTCCTGGGCAGGTGGCTTTGGCTAGAAGCTTAGACTCTACTGAGTGTTGAAAGCTTAACTCAGAGTCACACTTGTTGCCTTTGAACCTTGGCTCTGACCTGCACTTAAGAGCAATTGTGCTAATTAACCTCTCTGTGCCTGAGTTTTCTCATTGTTTTGTGAGGGACCATGTGTCTTAGACCAGTAGTTGGTGTCAATAAAAGGTAAATCTTACCAGCATTATATTTCTAGCTGGGTGCTTACAAACTGTTAAGAAGAGGGAGAGATAGAAAATGATGTAATGGAACATTTGTGCAGGGAATGGGGATACTAGGCTGATAGAGAACTCAGGTTTTTTTTTTTAAGGTGTATGTGTATGATACATCTATGAAAAGGAAATAAGCCAGGTATGATGGCACATGCCTATAATTCCAGTACTTGAGAGAATGAGAAAAGAGGATCACAGGTTTGAGATCAGCCTTAGTAACTTAGTGAGACCCTCAGCAACTTAGTGAGACTCTGTTTCAAAATAAAATGGGCTAGGGGTGTAGCTCAGAGGTAGAATGCACCTTAGTTTAACTCCCAATATAAAAAAGAAAAGAAAATAGAAAATAGAACTTATACATTAAGTAATAATTGATAGTGGAGAGAAGGGGTTATGTCCATTGATAAATGTCAATGTTGTGGTTGGCAGAATTCTAAGGTGGCCACAGGGTTCCTACCCTCTGATATATAATTCCCTCTTCTTGAGTATGGGTGGGACCTGTTGAGTGTTTTGGACTTGCACTCCCATGATCATGTTATTTTGCATGGCTTGGGGATTTTGCACATGTAATTCACACTCCTAATCAGTTGGCTCTAAGTATATCTGAAGGGAGGTTACCTGGGTGGGCTTGATCCCTAACCAGCCTAGTATTTTTTCCCTCAGTTATGGGGACTGAACATAAGCCTTTTCTCATGCAAGGCAAACACCAAACCACTGAGCAACATCCCAGCCTTCTAAAAACTTTTTGAGACAGGGTATCGCTAAGTTGTCCAGAGTGAACTCAGACTTGTGATCTTTCTGCCTCAGCCTCCAGAGTAGCTGGAATTACAGGCCTGAGGCACTGGGTCTGGCTTCAGCGGAGTCTTTTCAAGAATCTGACATTCAGATGCTAATGTAAGAGAACTGGACATATGAGAGGGGTTCAATGTTAGGTAGCTTCTCTGTTGCTGACTTTGACGATGGAAGAAGGCACATGACAAGGAATGCAGGTGACCTCCAAGAGCTGAGAGGGGCCTCTGGTTGGCAAGGAGAAGGAAATGGAGAATTTCAATGCTACAGATACTAGAAACTGAATTCAGTCAACAATGTTAATGAACTTGGAAGCAGGTTCTTCTTGAGTTATAGCCTGACTAAACATCCTAGACAGAAAATGCACGCATGGTGTGCATAGATGTGCCTAGACCTTCAACATAAAAAAAAAAAACCTGAAAGCAAATAAATTGTCACTGTTTTTCGAATGCTGAATTTGTGGTCATTTGTTAGACAGTAATGAAAAAACAAGTGTGATTTAATGAACACTACAAAAATGTGTACTCAGAACAGTTATATTAACTTCTTGTTGCTGCTATAACAAGTCACCACAAACTTAATAGCTAAAAGCAAAACAAATTTTTCATCTTATCTTCTTGGAGGTCAGTAGACTGAAATGGATTTCTCTGGGCTAAAACTAGGGTGTTGGCAGGGTAGTGTTACTTTTCTGGAAGCGTAAGAGAAGAATAATTTTTTCTAGTTTTCTCCAGCCTCTATGAAGCTACACACATTTCTTGATTTGTGGCTCCTTTCTGTCTTTAAAGCTAGCAGTGGCCAGTTGAGTCAACATTCCATCACTCTGACACCAACTCTTCTGCTTCTCTCTTTCATTTTAAAGGAATGTGTGATCACATAGGACTCACCAGGATAATCCATAATAACATTTCTATCTGCAAGCCAGCTGATTAATAACCTTAAATCCATCTGCTTCCTTATTTCCACAAACTACCTTATATTCCCTTTGCTATGTAATATAATATCATCACAGGACCCAGGGACTAGGCTGTGAATAGCTATTATAGTTTAGATATTGAATGTCCCCCAAAAGTTCCATGTTAAAGGCTTACCCTCCTGCTTGGTATTCATAGGAGGTGGTAGAAAGTTTAAGAGGCAGGGCCTGTTGGTAGGTCTATTGGGTACACCGGGGATGTACCCTTCAAGAGGATTGTGGGACAAAGCTTCTTCCTTTTCCTTTTCTTTTTCCTTTTCCTCTTAACTTTATTTTCCACAACCATAATCATGGGTTCAAAGCTCAGTTTAACCATTTGCTAACCATGTCCTGCAGAAAGCTTGTTTAACTTTGCTTAAACCAGTTTCTTTATCTGTAAAATTACAACACTAAGGCTTGCATGTATGCTTATTTAGAGGGATAATTATCGGGGCTGAGGAATCCAGCCAAGTTCAAAATGATTGCTACCATATCTTGAGTGGCTTCTCCAGCTGTCTTTCAATTTTCTGTGATACTGGGTAAGTGTGTGTGTGTGTGTGTGTGTGTGTGTGTGTGTGTGTGTGTGTATGTATGTGCATGTGTGTGTTAATGATAAATAATCTTAAATCTATCTGCTTTCTTATTTCCATATACTACCTTATATTACTTTTGTTATGTAATACAATATCATCACAGGGCCCAGGGATGATATTAACCCACTGGCATTCTACCTCTAAACCCCCAGTCTCTCTCTCTCTCTCTCTCTCTCTCTCTCTCTCTCTCTCTCTCTCCATATATATATATATATATATATATATATATATATATATATATATATATATAGGTGGTACTGGGGTTCCTGGAAGCCCTTCTACCTCCGGGCTACACTCCCAGACCTATTTTTACATTTTTATTTGGAAACAAGGTCTCCTAAGCCAGTGCGCGCGGCTGGCTTCGAACCTGCGCGATCCTCCTGTCTCTGCCTCACAAACGCGGGGATTACAAGCGTGCACCACCACGCCCGGCCTATTTTTTGTTTTTGAAAAAGGATCTTACTAGGTTTCTGAGTCTTGCTGCATTGCTGAGGCAATCCTCAAACCTGCAATACTCCTATCTCAGCCTCCCAAGTACTGCAATTTCAGGCAGGAGCCACCATGCCTGGCTACTGGGTAACTTTTGGTAGTCATTATTTCTTGATTTTATTACTTTTACCCCTTATGGTTATTTTTAATGATTCATGGTCAGAATTGAATACATTGTTTTTGGAAAGTTTTACTTTCCATCTGGCTATATTAACATCAGGTTAAAGCAACCGCCACATAAAAAGCCAGTTCCCGCCGGGCGTGGTGGCGCACGCTTGTAATCCCCGCACTTGGGAGGCAGAGACAGGAGGATCGCGCTGGTTCGGAGCCAGCCTCGCTGGCTTAAGAGACCCTGTTTCCACATAAAGTTAAAAAATAGGTCTGGGAGTGTATCCCGTGGGAGTGTAGCCCAGAGGTAGAAGGGCTTCCAGGAATCCCAGTACCACCAAAAAAAAAAAAAAAAAGCCAGTTCCCTTTCCACCATCTGTCAGTTTTTCTATACAGAATCTTCCTGAAGCTGCTCCAGCTGATGGGGACACTCTAACATAGACCATGGATCCCTGGCCCAGGCACAGCCTTGTAAACTGGTCTCTGTGTCAATCTGCCTCAAGTGTTAATTCAGGCTTAGAGTTATGAAGAATGCTGTTGACATTGTTAAGGTTAATGGCCAAAGGACAAGCACCAGGGAACAGGTTTGCAATAAAGTTTGGGCTGATTGCTTTCATGATGAATGTGGACAAGGGCCCAGGAGTGATATGCTAAAAGGCTCTGAATGGCTGCCCTGCAGTCCTGTAGTGCTGAGGGCCATGATTTGGCAAGTTCTGGAAGGCTGTTTGGAAAAGAATAGAGGGATTTCCCTGAGGTCTGCTTGGGGTAGAATGCTGATAAACAACACGAGAAACCAAGGTACTTCATGGCTCCATCAGATGTTAGGAAGCATGATATGTATTTGTATAAGTGTGTGTGTGTGTGTGTGTGTGTGTGTGTGTGTGTGTGTGTGTGCAGATGCACACATATGTTAGAAAGTGGAAAGAACCCAAGGGTCATTACCAGCTAGGTTAGGGACATCTATGGTTTGAATCTGGATGGGGGCCTCCTGTATTGTTCAAGATTCACTGGAGTAACAGAATTCACAAAACATTAATATGGAAAAGGGAATTTATCAAATCAGCTTACAGTTCAAAGCAGTGTAGTCCCAAGTTTCTGACCACACAAAGGGAGCTGAAGGAACCAGCATCTAGTCCAGTGATCCAAGAGCTCGAGTCTCAGAATAAGACTGACCGCCAATTCAGTCCCAGTCCAAGATGGAAAAGCCAGGACTCCCTGGAGAAATGATGGTGAGGATCCAGTCTGAAAAGCTGAAGGCTGATGTCTCAGATGAGAGCAGACATGTTTTCTTCAGGAAGAACCACGCATGCCTTCACGTGGCCTTCTTGTTTTATCCACGTCCTGTGCCTAGCAGAACCACGCTGCCTGCATTCAGAGCAGGACTTTCTCTTTCAGTCTGCCATTATATAAAACAATCATCTCATCAAAACATGCCCAAAGTCACATAATCTTAGGTGTTTTATGATCCAGTCAAGTGGACAATTCACACTATAACAACCCCCAAAAGCTCATGTGTTGAAAGCATAGCTCCCCACAGTAGCAGGATTAAGAAGTGAAGCTTTTAGGCAAAGATTAGATAGAGTTAATGCAGTTGATGGCTTTATAATTTAAGTGGACTTCCTTGGAAGCAACTGTAGGCAGATTGGGCATAGCAAGAGGAGGTATGTCACTGGGGCTTTGCTCTGCAAGAGTTGGTCTTCTGCTCTTTCCTCTCTTTCTCTTTGCTTCTTAGCTGCATTGACCTAAACAGTTTTCTTCACTGTAGTCTGTTGCCGTGATGTTCATGCTTTGGAGCTGGCCAACCATGGACTGAATCTCTGAAACTGTGAACCAAAATAAACCCTCCTCTAAATTGTTCTCTTTGGATATTCTGGCCACAGTGATAATGGGTCAGATTTCAGAGGCTATCATTTTGATTTTGGTCCCTTTTAATAATATCAGGGCTGCTAGTCACAAACATCAATGTCATGTGTCTCGCTCTCAACTGCTTGCTCTTGTGGTCTTCTCAATTGCTCCAGAAATGACTTTTAAATCCTGCTTCTGCTCCCATGTTTTGAAGGCCCCTTCTCGGCTTCTGAAACTAGGATTCCATGCATATTTCTGGGTGTTTCTCTGATTTCATTTAACCCTGTCTATAATTTTCTTTAAGAAAGTTCCCTTCTTTAGCTTAGGCCTCAGGTTTATACTTTAGCTTTGTTCTAGAAATAAGACCATAACTGCCCAACCAATTAGTCTAGAATTAGACTGCTTCATCAGACAAGAATGAGAATAGCTAGAACTAGATCCAGCAGTAATCAAAGAAGGAAGCCCAGTCCCACCTATAGGACATAAACAGATAGACTATGTGGTAGGAGACACATTGGAATAGCTCAGGCAGCAACTGGTTAAAAGTTGAGAGTGTTCCAAATATGTGGATCAAGAAAAAGGTGGGAAATCCAATGTCAAGAACTGCAAGACATCTGCACAGAAACCACATAATCTCTTATTACTGTATCACATTTCACATCACAAGTCATTTCATATCATGTATCAATCATATAACCTATTCATTTATTAATATTTACATTTACTTAGTGCTTCTGACTATCAGAGATGGGACTTCTGCTCTTGGTTATAACAGACTGGACCCAGTCCTTATGAGAGTGAGTTATTAATTTGCTCACTGAGATAGAAATTGAAGGCAGGGAATCAATCTCGGAGTAGAGCTGGGAGAGGCCTTGAGTGCCTACAGAATACTTTTATTATAACCAATTTTTCTGTTCTTTTGTTAGACTGAATAATAGAGATTAAAAAAAAAAAAGAAACCATGATCTGGGCTAAAACTCTGAATCTCTGTGTCTCGGGCCAAGTTTCCTTCTGGAACCTAGATGTTGAGGGGTCTATCTGCTAATAATGGTCAGTCAGCCTCTGGAGGGCATCAAAGTCTGAGAATCTGGCTTGAGCCCAAGAAGGAGAGAAGGTGGTGATGGCATATGGATCTTCTTCTTTATATCACCAACCCTGTGTGAGAAATACAATGCATTAAATATTTTAATATTTATTTTGAAAATACAATAATAATCCTAGGTAATGAAGCCCATAACTTCTGCAGGGTTCTGAGGTAGAAGCATTACAATGCTATCCATCATCTTGAGGTCAGGGTAGGAGTTTGGGCAGGTGTAGGATTTGAGGGATGTAATAAACTTGAAAAGAAGCCATGTCTTTGTAGTTTGGTTTGTGTATGTGTGTGGAGAGAGATGTAGGGGGAACTGGGGATTGAACTCAGGCACATTATACCTTCAAGCCACATCCCCAGCACTTTTGTAATCTTTTTTTTTTTTTTTGGTGGTACTGGGGTTCCTGGAGGCCCTTCTACATCCGGGCTACACTCCCAGACCTATTTTTACATTTTTATTTGGAAACAGGGTCTCCTAAGCCAGTGCGCGCGGCTGGCTTCGAACCTGCGCGATCCTCCTGTCTCTGCCTCCCAAGCGCGGGGATTACAAGCGTGCGCCACCACGCCCGGCCGTACTTTTGTAATTTTTAAGCAGCATGTCACTAGGTTTCTGAGGATCTTACTAAGACCTTGAACTGTGATCCTCCTATCGCAGCCTCCTAAGTATTAGGATTACAGGCATGTACCACCTTGCCTGGCTTATGGTTTGATTTTTTGATTGGGGAAGGTGATGAGCATTGGAGTTATGGTGGATAAGTCCCTTTGGTCTTTGGATGACCCTGTTGCATTTTCTAAGAAGCCAACTGCAACCACTATTATGATAAAGCACATCGCCTTAATACCACAGAGATGTCAGCTATATTCATGGGCTGCCAAAGCAAACCCTTGAAATGTGAAGATTCATCCCTCTAGATTCTCTCTTTCTATGTCTTTCTCTATTTGAAGTATGGAATAAGCTAGATAAAAATCATCAAAAAGTAATAGAAACTCTCTTCAATCAGTTAACACATGTAATTGGGTGTGCTCATGTGTGTGTATGTATGTTTGAGTGTATAAATCACATGTATATAAACAACAGTCTAAAGGGATGTGGGGCCCAGAGGATGTACAGATTATCCCTAAGGATATGACCCTGTCCATCCAGCATAGCTGCAGATGTGTACTTAATTATATAAGCATGACTGGGCAAAATGCAACCTACATGCACACATTCACACTGGCATGATGTGCATCATTTTGCCCAGCACCCTATAGAAGGGACAGGTCTCTAGAATAAAGCTGCTGTTGTTTTCTTGAAGGTAATTCCATGTGCTTTCTCTTCTCTGGGGACCTCACCACCAAAACCTCCCCTGTAACCAGTTAGCCTCTGATAATTTCTTAGTTGGCAGGGTGAGGTGAGTGTCCCCAGTAGCCCTCTGAATGAGCAGCCCTGGCAAGAACAACTCAGGTGGATGAGATGAGGCCCTCAGCCTCCCTGTGGTTCCCCATAGCAACCTATCTGATAGCATGGACTTCACTGGAAGATTGGGACCATGTATATACCCAGTCATAAAAGTCTAAAAGGCTTTAGAAGTCCTGGGGCTGCATGTTCTTGTGGCACATTGCAAGACAACAGGATGGGTGACCTGGGAGCTGGGTGCTTCTGGGTGCTTCTGGTGGTGCTGAAGCACACCAGCCATGACATTTAGGAGCTGATGCAGCTAGTCCACTGGCTGCAGGAGCAGGAAGAGGAATCAGATTAATGTTTAGCAGCCTCCAAATGAGTTTTGCATGGTCCTATGGAGTCCACTCCAGTGTCTAGATCCAGTAGTCTTGTAGGCTCATTCTGATGTGCCTGGCCCATGATAAGGCAGAAGGTAGAGATAGAGGAGTCTTTGGCTCCCAGAGGAGGGGCCTCAAGACCCTGACAACCCACCTGCCACACTTCTATGACTCAATATATGCCTATATGTGATTTGGAAAAGCAATGTAAGCAAAAAAATAGAGTAAGCAGTTTCTGCATGGCTGCTGCACCCATGGGATGAAGGAGCCCATAATACTGATCTGAACCTGACTGAAATGACCCAATTGACTAGTATAACCACCATGCCCTTCTTGCAGCAGTGGTGGCAGTATGTGTCTGTGACAAATGTACAAGCCAGGAATAAGACTCTGATTAACTGGCTCATGGCTGCAGCTTGAATTATTTGCAATAATGCTGGTGAGTTGCTGGAGACTGTAAGTGGACTACCTATTTAGACCCGGGGCAGATCAATTGTGAGATGATTCTGCACAAGATGATGTATGAAGCCTGAGAGATACATGTGATTGACTTTCTCCCAGACTAGGAACTCAGCTGGGGTACCTGGATAGCGGGGTAACTGGTTGACCTGAGGCCCCATGTGGACTTGACTGCTTACTGGTCCCCTACAATGTGCAATGCATCCTGGCACTGGTTGATATGGGAGTAGACAGTACCATTTGTTTGGAAACCCAGACAAATTCACTAGACTTAAGTCTGTCATAGAGGGTTATGGGGTCTGTCTCATTATGGTTCAATTAGTCCTGGTGATTTGGGGAATCATATATCTACCTCCTAAGCAATATGTGTATATATCCCCCATAGTTGAGTTCATCCTAGGTATGGATGTATTGTAGGTATTGACTGTGCAATCAGCTATGGAAGAATTCTGACTACAGATGCATGTGGTAAAGACCATCACTAGAGGACATCCCATCATGCTCCCTTAACAATTCCCCAAGCCATGAGGATTTTGAATGGACAGCAGTACAAGTTACCAGGGGTGCATGAGGAAATTGAACAAATGATACTGAAGCTCGAACAGGGAAATATAATACACTTGACTCCTAGCCCATTCAACTCTCCTGTATGATCAGTACAAAAATATCATGGTTCCTGGTGCAGTAGACTCCTGGAAGCTATATAAAGTGACACCACCTTGCATGCAGTGATACCCAACATTTCAGACCAGATGGATCATCTATCACATGAACTGAGACAGTTCCATTGTGTTATAGACTTGGAAAATGCCTTTTTCTCCACTGATATTAGTCAAACCAAGAACAATTTACTTTTACCTAGGAAGAATGGCAATGGACTCTTGGTATCACCCCAGGGATACCTGCCTAGTCCTACAATGTATCACAGTCTAGGGGCATAGGATTTAGTCTCTTAATGGAAGCCTGAGGTTGTACCCTTGTTCCATTATATTGATGATATTATGCTAACCTAATTCTCTTGCAGTTAGAATTAGCTGCATGCAACCTCTAATCCACTCTCTAGGAATGGGGATAGGCTGTCAACAAGAACTAGGTCCAGGGACCTGGGTATTCTGTCAAATTCTTGGGAGTTGTCTGGTCAGGTAAGATAAAGGTGATACCCAGAGCAGTGATAGACAAGATACAAGCCTATTCTTCACTAGGAATGGCCAAACAGTTACAAATGTATCTGAGTCTTTTCAGGTTTTGGCAAACTGATCGAGTTTTGGTCACACTTATGGAAAGGGGTAGAGGTATGTTACTCTCTCATTGAAAAACAGTTCACAGACATATATGCTGCCCTCTTAATGTGTGAATCAATTACAGGTACTGGGCCAGTGATGGTGCAGACAACCTACGCTACTAAAGCTGGTTACAGTCTTGAACTCATGCCCCCCAGATAGCAGCACAAATGCCTACTGTGACCGAGTGGAGTGCATATTTAGAGCAATGAGCATGGTTTTCTGATATCCTTTTGTCTTAACAGCTATATACTCTGTTGGGGTCAGTACATTTCCAAGAGACAGCTCCCTTAGGATTCATGGAATTGGTAGATGCCTCAAGCCCCTATGAGGAAGGGAAATCCCCAATACCTGCAAAAGCGTGGTATACCAATGGTTCCTGTCACAGCAGTCACCCACTTGGGGTGCTGTGTCTTTATAGCCTATCCTGGAAACCTTTTGGTATGAGACTAGTGCCAGACACTCTAGCCAATGGGCCAAACTCTGGGTGGGCTGGTTTGTTCTCATGGAGGAGACTGGGCTATTATGTTTGTACAGATACCTGGGTGGTCTATTTGGGGATAACATGTGGCTTCCCCAATGGGCATCACAAGACTGGTTGATGGGGTACCACCTGTTGTGGGGCAAGGGTCTATGGGAAGACTTGTGGAAACAGGCCACATCTATACATCATGTTCCAGGCCATAGACCTTTACAGGCTCCTGGTAATGATGCCTATGCTTCAGCACAAGTTCAGCTTTTCCAACTAGGTCTCTTGTGGCGAATTGCCCCTGATACTGCAGACAACTGGACTACCTTATAAACCTGGAACCGCAGCAGCTCAGAATGAGATGAGAAACACCACACAATAGAGGAATTGTGCCAAGATTGTGATAACGCCCCCCTTATTAGGATACACTATAGAAAATGGGTGGGGATGGTTAACAGGGGAACTTGAAGAGCCAGCAAGAACAGGAGAACCGGTCTGTAACCAATTGAATCACTGGATGGTTGCTCTGAGAACTATGTCAGAATGTTATTTGTTTACCTAATACCAACCAGTGGTGGGGTGAACAGAAACTAACAGGGACCGAGCCCACTGATTTCCTCCTTAATGGTTATCTCTAGGTTTGTGGACATTATGGCTGGTTGTACCTCCCTGCCCACTGGACAGGAAAGTGTATTTAGGGAAGCCCATATGTACATGGATGAATACTCCTGACACTTCCCCATAAACCTGATAATTGGGACCCCATATATCATTGTTGGCTCCGTGAGTGCCAGGCTGCATGGTGGTTCTACCCTCTCTCCAGGAGTGATACTCTAGACTTGGAGTAACAGGTGAAAGCATTAGCCTATGTTGGTTTCAGGGGCTTTAATATAGTCTGTTAGGTTCTTTCATTTTAATAGAAGAAAGCACCCAGATGTGGAAGGTGGTTTTGGAGAACAGAATGGCATTAGATATGCTCATTGTTCCCCAGGGTGAAACATGTGCTCTTCCCCATGTAGAATGCTGTGTATACACTCCAGATCACCAGCAGCAGGTACAGAGCCTTAGCGGAGATGGATATGGAGGTACAGACTATTCAGGCCATATAGGAAGACCTCTTATAACCTGGTGGAACTCATTTGGCTCCTCCCGGAGATGGATATTGACTATCCTTACTCATGTGGCTGAACGACTAATCCTCACTTGTTCCATTCTCTTATTGCTGTTGTGGTCTTTGGGCCCAATGCAATGCTCTCTGGGTCAAGTCTTATATCACCATCCTATAAGTGGTGGGGTATGGGGTCCAGAGGAAGTATAGGCCAGTGGTAAGGACATGCCCCTACTCATCCTGTGCAGCCACAGATGTGTACTTAGTTATATAAGCATGACTGGGCAAAGCGCAACACTCCTCTGGTCCACACTGGCATGGACATGCGCCATTTTGTCCATAACCCTGTAAAAGTAACATGTCTGTAGAATAAAGCTGGCTTTGTTGTTGTTCTCCTGATGGCAACTCCACATGTCTTCTCTCAGGGGATCTCACTGCGGAAGCCTCCCTGAAAACACTGTTGGCCTCCGACAAGGCAGAAATTGCCTGTATCATTGGTGGTAGGGAGATGGGAGAAATAATACAATCAATGAGACTTCTCTGGGGCCTATTTCAGAAGTTTTGGGATCTATGGATAGGAGGAAGGGAGGCGGGGAATGGATCAGGAGCATGAAGAAGGGAAGCCAGGAGTGAGCATGATGTCACCTCCACCCCCAAGTTGAGCACTACTATTGTATGTGGCATGGAGGGATCTCTTTACCTTTTGCACAGACTTGACTAACCCATTTTGTTGTTTTCTTGTATGCAGACGGGGCCTGTTTGCTTGCCAAGTGTAGTGAGTAGTTTCATGTTCACCTCTCAGGGAGTGTGAGGCACCCGGTTAAGAGGTTCCTGGCAATGATTCCCCTCTGAACACTGGAAGACATTATTTATGATTCAGAACAGGCAGTGCATATTAGGAACTGACTTCTAAATTTAGAGATGATTCATGTAATTTGGAACACTACTGTTTCAAGTCACATTTTTTTAAAAAAACACAGCAGGTGGCCCTTAGCGTTAAAACATTGTTTGCATTTTTCTGGAAGAAGACAGAATGTTCAAACCTGGTGGTTGCTCATACAGGGCAGTCAGAGAACACATGAATTTGCTAAGATGATACGCTTTGGGACAGCTGAGTTGGCTAACCTTGACCTCCACGTGCTGTATTTGCTTCTCTTTAGTTTTAGAATGTCTCTAGAGACTACAGAATTCTGCTAATCTGTACAATATTCTATTCATCCATTGCAGAAGAATGGTATTATAGCCAGTGAACCCTCAGATAGATAAGAATCTATAGACTGATGCTACGGGAGGGTCATCTGATTTTTTTGTTGTTGTTGAGGGAGGTGATGGCCAAATACAATTTGTCCTTGGGTCTATCTTCTTTTCTTTCCTAATTCTTGACATTTATTTGTCTTCTTGTATGTTTGATAATTCCTTCTAGATCAGGGTATTACACAATTATTTTTAAGTATACTTTAACTGATACATTATAATTATACATCACAATGAGATCCAGAGTAATGGAAACATACATGGACACAGCCCTTGGTTTATTTCCCTCTGGATTCTACTCCATTCCTTCCCTTCCCATACATGTTATTGAGATTGATGCTGATGACTTTGTATATAAAATCATGATATGATGGTCATATATAAAATAATAACTTAGCATTATTTGGATTGTTTTCTTCATTAAGTCTCCATCTCCTCCCCCACTCCCTCCCTCCCTCAGTCCCTTTCCACTATTTTGCTGATATCTCTCCTCATTTATCTGAAGAATCTTTTGCTTGCAGTTTCTCTCTGGTTTCCATATACAAGAGAACACATGCCACCCTTCACTTTCTGAGACTCTCCAATCTCACTTAGCATAATATTTTCTAGCTCCATTTATTTTCTTGAAAATGACATAATTTTGTTCTTTTTTATGGCTCAGTAAAATTCCACTGTGTGTATATACCACAGTTTTGTAATTCATTCATCTGTTGATGGATACTAAGACTGGTTCCATAATTTAGTTATTGTGAATTTTGGTTTTATAAACATGGTTATGTCTGTTTCACTATAAAATTCTGACATCATTTCCTTTAGAAATATATCCTGGAGTGATACAGCTGATTCATATGATGGTTCCATTCCGAACCTTTGGGTCATTTTCTTTTTTGATTAGTGGTCTGTGTTTTCAGATGTTTGAGATGTTAGATGTAGAGCTGAGTAAACAGAATGAAAACTTCACAGCAAAAGGAAGAATTTAGAAGCTGATAAACTACAGCTTAGTTTTCAACCCAGTATTACCTTCCCACTTCAAGTAATGTCTAGAGGGACAGAAATCAGGGTTAGCTTCTGTTTTAGCAGCAGTCCTAAATCAGAGTGTTTTTAAAATTCATTAGGTGAGCACTCTCAAAGATCCATACCTGCTGCTGTTTGGGTATAGAATGACCCCCAGAAAAGTTCATGTGTTGACAATGCAGAAATGTTCAGAGGTGAAGTGTTTGAATGGACCTACTGGGTGGTAACTGTAGGCAGGTAGATTGTGGATGTAGAAGGTGGGTCACGGGGGCATGGCCTTGAGACTATGCCTGTCTCTGGTCCCTTCCTCCTTGTTCTCTGCTCTGGCTGCCATGAACATCTTTCTTCCATCTCATTCTGCCATCATGTTGTTTCTTCCTTGGAGCTGGCTGGCCATGGACTAAATTTCTGAAACCAAATAAACTTTTCTTCCTCTAAGTTGTTCTCAACTGGTGTCAGTGACAAAAAAAAAAAAAAAAAAAAAAAAGCAAACCTAATACAATACCCTGAGATTTTTTTTATTCAATAGATTTTGAGTTGGGTCTGGGTGCATTTACCTTGAAAAGAAACCCCTCTAAGCCACGTGATTTTGATCTGTACCTCTGTTTAAAATCCACATCCATAATAGAACCATCACTGGAAGCAATTTGCTGGAATCTGGGACACTGTGAATGATGTGGATGGTTCCGGGGAGATGGCCTCGTCTAACCTTCTTGAGGAAGAAATTATTTCTACAACATCACTGCTGTGTGGTTATCAGGCATCTGCACGAATATGTGCTCTGAAGGGGAACATCAAGAGGGAATTTAGTCAATCTTCTGATGGTTCTACATGAAACAAGAAACTGTTCTTCACGTGCATTTGCAATCTGCTGTATACAAGTTACATCTGCTTGCAGGGCCCACTGCAAAACAAAAACTCGGGACCCTTTATTAAAAAATTATGAACACTCTTAGGGACAGCACAGTATTAAACCAGTTAACCAAGTCTGGGGCTCAGAGAAACTGCTCGCTGGCTGCATGGCTATGGAGCATGCACATTTTATTGCCACAACACCAAAATAAATTCGAATGACCTTCCGGTTTCATCATTCTATGGACCTCTTTTTCAAATTCATTGGTTAACACTTTTCTACATGGATGAAAAAGTATCATATACAGACTAACAGATGTCTGTAAGGTCTCTCATTTAAGACAGTCTTAAATGAGAGAACCAATGAACATGTGTGAAGGTCAGGATTAGCCAGTTTAGCTGTGCCAAACCTGTACCATCTTAGCAAACTGACATGTCCTTGGACTGTCCTGTCTGTTGCTTCAAATTCCTTTCACCCTCCTTCAGACGCAATTTCTTTTCTTCGTTTCTTTGCACTTTGTATAATTGATAAAAATAATGGTTGTGGTTACTCCAAAAGGCAAAAGTGGTAACTAGGGGCTAGTGTGAGAGTACATGGTAAAAACATGGCTACTGGCTGGGTGACCATGGTATAATTTCTTATGGGAACTACCTATAGGTTTTGAGCATTAAATGAACCAGATGAACCCACATACATAGTCATAGCTCAATGGGCTACGGGCTCATTGGAAGAAGCAGGTCATTGGGGGTGTAGCATCTCTTGCCCCAGCCCTTTCCCTTTTCCTCTCTCTCTTGCTCCCTGGCCACCATGGGGTGAGTGGCTCAGCTGTACCACATATTTCTGCCATGATGTGCTTTCTTATCACAAGCTCAGCAGCAATGATGCCAAGAGACTATAAACCAAAGCCCCTGATCTTTATCCCTTTAAGTTGGTACACTCAGATATTTTGTTATATTGATAGATAATTACTAATGCAGTGAACTTGCATAGAGCACCAAAAATAGTGAGAGTACAGCCCAGAGTGAGCTTTCCAGGCCAGCTGTTTTTATTCAATGGAAACGTCCTATTTTGAGTGATGGTTTGTGGCACCTACTATCAACGTCCTTTTGTATGTAATAGGATTTCCTCATTTCCATAGCTCAGACATTTCCACCATCCTCCTTGATCTTGCAAGATGTTCTGGGCTCTTCTTGTATGTCCTCCAATCCATTGTCCAGAGAGAAGCTGGAAAAACATTAATTAATTAATTAATTAATTTTTGTGGGACTGAGAATGAACTCAGGGGTATTCTACTCTGAGATACACCTTCAGCCTTATTTTTAATTCTTTATTTTGAAGCAGGGTCTCCCTAAGTTACAGAGGGCCTCACTAAGTAGCCGAGGCTGGCAGCGAACCTGTGATACTCCTGTCTCAGCCACCCAAGTATTGGGATTACAAGCATGTTCCACCATGCCCAGCTCAGAATGAACTTTTAAAAATGATACCAACCCTGGCATGGTGGCACACACCTGTAATACCAATACTTGGGCAGTGGAGATAGGATGATCACAGGTTCAAGGCTAGTTTCAGCAACTTAGGGAGACCCTGTTTCAAAATTAAAAAAAAAAAAATTAAAAGCTGGTAGTTATAGGCTAAAGGTAAAAAAATAAAAAGACATTAAACTCTGTCAGGTTCCTACTTTGTGCTTCTCATCATCCTTCCCTGTTGCCTTCTGGGAAAAGCCCACTTTTCTTAGATGCCCCAGGGCTTCCTCCGTGGGACCTTGCTATTCTCCAACACTGTCATCGTTTTCTACTCATTGCTTCTATTGAATGAATAAGTACATGAATGAAATATTCACTAAGTAATTACGCATTGAGCACTTTCTAGTAACAATGTTATAAAGCACTCAGAGCTCAGTTGTTCAATCCTTGTTAGCTATTGCTATCGTTGTGTTGTTGTTATTCAGTAGCAAGCATTCACCAGGCACTGGAGATTTAGTAATGAGTGAAAGGGACAGGGTTCCTGTCCTCATAGCACCTGCTGCTTAGTCAGGGAGGCAGACATTTAACAGATAATCGCACAGCTTCGGAACGGATTGACTCTGTAAACACGCCATGCTAACCGTTACTCTTCACCCCAGATTCCCCAGCTGCATGCCATTTTATCTGGGAGGAGCACTTTTCCCTGATTCCTTCCACTTGCTAAATCCTGTCATTTTCAGCTAGAATGGGAGCCTTTCTGACACTACAAATTCTGTATGTGGTATCCCTTCTCTGCCACCAGCAGCTCTGCTTAATTCCAGACCTATCTCTGCAGAAATGCTGAAGCTCCTAGTGCCGAATTCATCTCCATTTCCTCGGCACCCAACTCAGTGTTCAGAGATACAAATATTTGTTGAAGACATTTGGGAGCTTAGAAATGTGAAGGTCACAAGAGTAACCAGGGGAGGGATGGACCTCCTATCGCACATCTCCTGAGCTTCCATGCGTAACCTCTTCTGTCTGATAATTATTCCCTTTTCACGCAGAAATGACTGTGGGAACTTGGACTATGTCTAAGGCCTGGGTTGTTCCATCTAGGAAATGGGCTTCTGACAGTGTGCCCATCTCATGGGGCTCTGCAGAGGGTTTATGGAGACGCCCATAGAAGCGCTGGACTTGTGGCAAAAGCACTGCTGGAATTGGAAGCAATGGCAACCTGGGTCTTTTGCTCTCTATCCCACCTCTGTGAGAAGACCTGCGCTTTCTGCTTGGTGGATAGAAGCCCTTTGGTGCTCTATAAAAACCTGAGCTCATTTAGAAGTCCCATTGTTGGAGAATACTTCTCTTTTTAACCGACATTATTCAAAGATGGATAAATATCTGTTGTGTGTGTCTGGTGTGTGTGTGTGTGTGTGTGTGTGTGTGTGTGTGTGTGTGTGTTTAGTACTAGGGACTGAAACCAAGGGTATTCTACCTCTGACCCTTCAGCCCTATTTCATCTTTTATTTTGAAACAGGATCTCACTAATTTGCTGAAGGACTCACTAAGTTTCTGGGACTGGCCTGAATCTGTCATCTTCCTATCTCAGCCTCCCAAGTACAGGGTTTGCAGGAATGTGCCACTGTGCCCAGCTAGTTTTTTTTTTTTTTTAATTAAGAGCCCCTGAGTTTCTTGCAATGTATTTCATCTCAGAATTTCAAGTTAGGCAAGTTCGATTTTCTTGTTTGTTCTCTAAACTGTTTGAAATCCATTTCCAGAATATAAGGTACACATCTGACTCAACCAGATTCACTTTTCCCTGGGTGTTGAAGACTCCTGTGTGACTGGGGAACTGCATGCCAGGGCCCCTCTCCTGTCCACACCATGGATCATCATTGGCAATATTGGTCTCAGTGGGTCAGGATCCCTGTCTCTTTCTTTCAACTGACAACTGATTTTTTTTTGTGTTTGTATGTCTTTATGTTTAATTCTGAATTTTATCTTTTAAAGTGTAGCTATTAGCTGGGCGTGGTGGCATATATCTATAATATCAGTTCTTGGGAAACAGAGACAGGAGGATCACAAGTTTGAGATCAGCCTCACCAACCTAGTGAGACCCTGTTTCAAAACAAAACAAAAAGGGCTGGGTGTGATGGCACATTCCTGTAATCCTGGTACTTGGGAGGCTGAGACAGGAGGATCACAAATTGTAAGACAGCTTCAGTAAGTAGTGAGACTCTCGTTAACCTACTATGACCCGTTTCAAAAGTAATAATAAAATAGGGCTGGGGATGTAGCTTGTTGAAAGCTCCTGGGCTAAATCTCCAGGCTCTCGCTCTCTCTCTCTCTCTCTCTCTCTCTCACACACACACACACACAAGAATAAAAGGGCTGGGGTGTAGCTCAAAGTTAGGATTGGCTTCAATCCTCAAAATCTCCCTCTCACACACTATACATATTTATACTGAGAAAAACACACTAGATGAGGAATTGTTCATTGCCTTATTCATTCAGTCGAAATGTATTACCTGTCTGTGATGTGCCAGGGAGTTTCTGAGTTAATGAAGTAGTCACAAAGGCACAGAGCACTGACCGTGTGACATGCTGTCCACATACTCACTCAGCCTCCAGAGCATCCCAGTGGGGCTTCTCCTTGCCTCTCTGTCATACAGGTGAGCAAGTGGAGAGAGAGAGGTCAGTTAACACGCCCAAAATAGAACCATTAAGGGCTAGACCCAGAATCCCAACTCGAAGAGTTTAACTTCAGTGTCTGTCTCTCAACCACTTCTCTATAATACTCCAAGGCTTGGGGAACATGGTGCTAGGACAAACCTCCTTACTGCATGATTCATTCTAAGGGTAGCAAAGGTCAAAGGCCACATACAATAAAAGCGTGAACAGACAAGCTAATTTCAGGTAGTGGCAAGGGCTATTGAGCTGAAGAATGTGTCTTCCCACAGAGCTTTGTGAGGGGAAAGCTGTCTGTCTGTCTTTCCAATTTCTAGCCTCCAGAACCATGAGAGGACAAATTCCTGTTGTTGGCAGCTATAGGATTATGATAATTTGTCACAACAACCCAGAAAACGAATCCAGTCTCCAAGAATGGTTTTAGATGAAACATCTGTTATCCCAGGACCAGCAGTGGAGGACGCTGCCCCTGCCCTGCCCCGTGTCTCCTCAGCTCCCCTCTGAGTTTGTCTGAAGCAGAGATTCCCAAACTTACTGGTTTTACCACCTCCCTTTTCAGAAAAAAAATTAGTAAGTACCTCTTCATCCCCAAGAAATCTACTTTTTTGTGTGTGTGTGGTACTGGGGGTGGAACCCAGCGGCTTTCTACCTCCGGGCTATACTCCCAGACCTATTTTTTATTTTATTTTGAAACAGGGTCTCACTAAGTTGCTGAGAGCCTCACTAAGTAGCTGAGGCTGGCTTCAAACCTGTGCGATCCTCCTGTCTCAGCCTCCCAAGTGCGGGGATTACAAGCGTGCACCACTACACCTGGCGAAATCTACTTTCTTTAAGCTAATTGATAGAAGATGCAGGGACAAATTTGTATCCTTTTATGTATCTATATTTTATTCTAGTACCCACAGCGGGCTGTATCATCCACTTTGGGAAGCTATGACAAGTTCCCCCAAGATTTACCCTGTGTGATGATATTTTCTACATTGAATAGCTACAGCTGTTCTGCAGCTCCCTAAGGACTTTCTCCAGGACCTTTACTTCTCTCTCCTGGGAGTGGGCAGCTTTTAAGGCTGGACACCTCCAGGCATTGGACATCTCCAGGAACCATCCTCTATTAGCAAGAAACAGAGGTCTTGGTAGACAATACCCTAGCTTAGATAAATATCAGATTCTGGGGTGTGTTCTGGAGGGCTACATGGCAGGTCGTGGCTGTATGAAGCTTGGGATGCACACAGAGGCAACCTAGTCCTTACTACTCAGGTCATAGTGTTTTACCCCTTTCTTGCCTCACTTCGGTTATATCTCCTGAGAATTCTTCCCAGATAAAAGGTCTATTCCTCAAGTCCTTGTTTAAGAACCCGTTAAGGAAGCCTGGTGTGGTGGTGCAGGTGCAGTTTATAATCCCAGTCCTTAGGAGGATGAGACAAGAATATTGAAGGGGCGGGTGTTGCAGGTTCTAGAATTATGTCAGTAACTCAGCAAGACTCTGTT
This sequence comes from Muscardinus avellanarius, assembly GCF_963383645.1. Taxonomy (NCBI): domain Eukaryota; kingdom Metazoa; phylum Chordata; class Mammalia; order Rodentia; family Gliridae; genus Muscardinus; species Muscardinus avellanarius. The sequence continues at coordinate 84,294,111 of NC_137796.1, read as the reverse complement.
TCAAAGTAAAACATAAAATAGGGCTGTGGTGTAGCTTAGAAGTAGACTGCCTCTGGGTTCAGTCCCTAGTAACACACACACACACACACACACACACACACACACACACACACACTATCCCAAGCTAAGACCCTGACCAATATTATTCTTTTCTAAAAGAATATTTACTGCAGCATTATAATTTTACATCACAGCGAGGTTCAGTGTGATATAAACAAACATACGTACACACAGCACTTGCTGTGATTCCCAATATTATTCTTATTACTTTAATTAAGGTTCGTCTCAATAAGCATGTAAGTCACTACATGATTTTACATGTTGTTTATTAACCCATTAAATTCAGAATTCTCAATTCTGAGTATATCTCAATGAATTGAAACAGGTGAGTTTCTATATCCTTTATGTCGTTTTCAGATTTATGAAAATATGTGTATATGGTACCGGAGATTGAACCCAAGGACATTCTACCTCTTAACTATACCCCCAGCCATATTTTTTTTTATTTTGAAACAGGATCTCACTAAGTTGTGGAAGGCCCTTCTAAGTTGCTGAGACTGGCTTTAAATCTGTGATTCTTTGTCTCAGCCTCCCAAGGACTGGGATTACAAGTGTGCACTACCATGCCAGCTAGTTTGGGTATTGCGTGTCCCCTAAAGGCCCATGTGTCAGAAGCTTGATCTCCAGCTTGGCACTATTGGAAAATGCAGGAACCTTTAAGAGGTGGAGCCTTGAGGGAGGTCTCCAGGTTATTGGGAACATAGTCTTAAAGGGGATGTGCAACCTCAGACTCCTATTCTTCTCTCCTACTCCTGACCATTAGGTTAGCAGTTTTTAGTACTCATGATAGTACTCCTATGGATGTGCAATCCTCCTGTATCAACCTCCCAAGTGCTGGAATTATAGGTGTGGGAGTTAGTACTCCTTCACCCTGTCCCCCAAAGCAATGAGGCCCACCAGTCATAGACTGAAGTCCTTCAAACTGTGAGCCAAGTAAACTTTTTTTGTGTGTAAGTTGATTATCTCAGGTATTTGTAGGAATGATGGAAAGCTAGATAACACGAATCCAAGCCAGATATATCCCTGGGAGAAAGGTGTCTCCCTGCTAGCCTGGTAGATAAAAATACTAACCGGTTGACTATAACAAATGGGGTCAATTAGTCATTGAAGGAGAGGATTAAGATCGATTCCTGATATCTGATCTTGGAATAGAGGTAGACTTAAATCTCAGGAAACATTTTGTAGTTTGCTTTCAATAACTCTATTTCAAGTTGAGGAAAACAGAATTCTAATACTCATTTCTCCTGCACTGCGATGGTGTAAACATTGCATGTATAAAATACTAAACAGAATGACTTTACACAGGGAGAGAGCTTTGCCTTGGCATGCAGAGCAGTGCCCAGTCCCATCTGCTAGAAGCCCCTAGATCTCAGCAATGCAGATTTATGAGGCACTTTGGTGGCTGCATTTTTGCCACCATCCTTACTTACGTCCAGATACTGAGACCAGAAATAGAGATGTGGATATCGGCATTGGTGAAAGCTGAGTCTGAGACTTTGAGATGCTACTTGCTGACTGTGAGACCCTTCAGCACCTCTAACCTCCACCTGGTAGGAAGGACAATGGTTCTTCCTGTTACCTAACAGAGAGGCTCAAATTCAATAAAGTAATAGGTTTTTGCTATTGAGATGGGTTTGGACTGGGTGCTGTAGCCCACACCTATAATCTTGGCACTTGGGAGGTTGAGACAGGAGGATTGTAAGTTCAGTGTCAGCCTCAGCAACATACTGAGGCTGGCAGAAACTTAGTGAGACTCTGTTCAAAGAATAAAAAGGGCTGGTAGTGTAGCTCAGAGGCACAATGCCCCTGGGTTCAATCCCCAATAACAAATGCACAAACACATGGGTTGGAAACAAGTAACTCCCTATATTTATGTCAGAGATTAACCTATTTTACTTTGGAGAATATATTCTTGACATTTGCTTGACATATGCTTGTTATTTTCCAACACATTGGGGGAAATTGTGATGGTCCACCACATCTACAGAAGCAGAAGTTTCTATCCTCTGCTTCTTATTATACCCAGTGGGGGAAAATCATTTTATTTAACTTGGGCATTTTAAAGGTGTGATCACATGAAGTGCATTCTTAAAAAAAATTCACTCTTCTCTTTGGGAATGACAAAGAATATGGTTGTGGCCATGCAGGAAGCACGGTGTCACTAGTAATGCATAAAAAAAGTAACGTGACTGGGCATGGTAGCGCACACTTGTAATCCCAGCATTTAGGAGTCAGAGACAAGAGGATTGCAGTTTGAGGACTACCTCAGGTACTACTTATTGGGGTCCTTTGAAACTCAGTGAGACCCTGTTTCAAAATAAAGAATAAAAAATAGAGCTGGGGGTGTAGCTTGGAGGTAGAATACCCCTGGGTTCCACCCCCAATACTGCAAAATAAATAAATAAATAAATAAATAAATAAATAAATAAATAAATAACCTGTGCTGAGTGGAAAGGATGAAGTGAAAGGCTCTTTAGGCTGGCCTGGCTACTCACGTTCTGGGGACACTGCTGATATAAATGTTCGTCAGTGTCCCTGTGCTTTCCACCAGGCTTCCGTGTGTGACTCTCCCAACCCCTTTCTGCTAAGGGAAGTCCCTTCTCTTACTGTCAAGTCTGAATATTCATTTCCCTTCTCTCTTCTGGGTCCCATCAGGGAAGGATGTGGTAACCAGACTTTATCTCTTAGATGGAAATACAGGTCAAGCCAAACACTTTTGGTGCTAAGACGTCTCGGCATTTAACAAAGATTACCAGCTAGGTTGCAAAACGCCCCTCTGGTCTACTTTCAAGGGTAGCCTGGAAAAAAGGAGGCTCTTGTGTCTGTTGAATTTGTTTTCTGGTGAGGCGGTCTGGAGGTGTATCACAGGGGGACCTTCTGATTAGAATTTGCTTTCCCATCACATCCTTATTGAAATCACTCTGCTACCGGAACTTCTTCATCTGTGGCTCCTTCACAGACAAATCCAATCCACAAAGAGAATCGCTGGTTACCGTGCCAATTTTATCTTGGGCTGCACAGATCATACGGATGATAGGAACTAAAATGTTTCAGAGCCTGCGAACTCCCAGCAGTCTGAACCTTCGCTGAGAATCCTTGATTTGCCTGGTTGGCAGTTTCCTGGCTCTGTTGATGGGGGCGGGGATGTGGGTAGGGACCAGCAGCAGTTCTGGCCTTAAAAAGGATGAACCCATGTTCATGTGGGTATGCAGAGGGGACCGGGGACTCCTGGGGAGGTGTCCCTGCTATCTCCACATTGGTAATGTTAAAGGCAGGAAGGTCTCTGCTAGACTTGAAGAGCAGTGGAGGGGGAAAGTAGATTTCAGGAAACCTTAAGAAATCATACTATGTGAATGACCAGAACCTCTGAAAGAGGTTTTTCTTTTTCTTTCTTTTTTATTTTTTGGTGATACTTGGGTGTCACAGAGGTGACTTCTGCTGAAAGGGAAGCAGTCATCTTAGTGGTATACTGGTTTTGTCCTGGCCTCCCCTTAACTACTGTTCCTCTATTTGTTTCATTTAACAAATACTTAGCTAAAGAGCTTGTCTGCATCTGCATAGGCTCTGCCTCTCTGGGGCTGCTTGGTGAGGTCCATTTGTGGATCATGGGTAGAGTGGCCGCATGCTAAACAGGAGTGCAAGACCCTAAAATGAACAATGAAGGCAGCTGCTTGACCTTGACCCAGCACAGAGCTGATATGAGGACTCGCATTTCGTCAATGAAGAGACCAGGGCTAAAAGTGGAGAGTGGTTTGTCTATTGCAATATAGCTAGTAGCTTTGAACCTGTGTCTTTTTGATGCCATCAATTTAATTTCTGGCACCCCAGTGTCACTGGGCGAACCAGCCAGGGAGCAGCCCTGCTCTCTGCAGCTGGCCCTGTTTTGCTGTCAGTCCCTCCACCGATGGGGCCTCTGCATCCCTGCTGCCTCTTTTCCTGTCCACAGTCAGTGCTGTTATTGCTGCTGCTTCTCGATGCTTCCTGCTGCTCTCCAGAAACCCTCTTCCCCATGTTAAGGGCAAGCCATGCCCATTTGAGGCAGACAACCCCTCAATTTAGTCTAAGCAGCTTTAAGGGTGGTTGTTTTTGTTACCTGCACTATATGCTTGTTAAGAGTACCAGCTCTAAAATCTGGAGAGCTCAGTTCCTATCCTGATTCTGTTACTACCAGCTGTAGAACCTACAGCAAGTAACTGGATTTGTCTGAGGTTTCAGATTGTTATTATTTTAATGTTCAAAGTAGGGTTGAAATTAGAATATGCCTCATAGGATTGCCAGCTCATGGGACTTTCTAGAGCTTTCATGAGTAATGGATATAGTGTTCTGGCTTGGAACTTGGCTCTTGGTTATTGCTCAGGCAATGTTAGTTGTTGTGATAATTATTATATTTGCTGTGATTTACAGTTTATAAAGTATCTCCATGCCCTGAAGTGAGATGTTGGGCCACTGAAGCAGGAGGTGCTGAGAGAATACAAAGATGTTCTGTACAATAATCCCTCCTTTGTACTGGACACACAGGAGAAACACTGAGGCACAACAATGGCCCTTGGGGAAAGTGTCTTATGAGATCACCTTATCAGCTGTAGTTCTTTCAGTAAAATGTTATGGTACATGATGAAGATAATCATGGTGTCAATTTAATACAAGAGGAGGCTGAAGGATAAATAAGCAAAAAACTCACATATCTTCATTCTTCCTGCCCATGGGCAGCCTGAGGTGTCCATCTACCTTTCCATCCTGCCATCCTGCCATACATTCATTCATCCATCTTTCCATCCCTTATCTTGCCATCCATCCATCCTTCAATACACTCATCCATCCATCCATCCATCCATCCATCCATCCATCCATCGATTCATTGATCCACCGATCCATTGATCTGTCCATCCATCCATCTACCCATTCATCCACCCACTCATCCATATTCATCCATTCATCCCACCATCTAGCACTAATTTTGTGCACTGTGCTGTCCAGGGCACTAGGGTAGGCACCAGGATCCACTGAGAAGGGAATCCATGAAGACAAACCTTGCCCTGTGTGAAAGGTTGGTTCAAATAATACTGATGTGCAACCATGTGCTAATCCCCAGTTCTCACAAGGCCATAGAAGCAGATATTATGAGCCACTGCTTGTAGATTAAAGTCTGATTCTTATAGATAAAGAATGTGAAGCCAAGAGATTATGCTGGATAGCCGGGCAGGGTTGCCATTGTGGCAGGACCAGGAAGCAGATCCGCATTTTTTAAATTATAAAACTCATCATCTTTTGTCTCCTATGGAAGACCTTCTGGAAAAACCTCTAAGGTTCCTACTAGTTCTTTGTCAATGTGTTTTTGAAGGAGACATTGTCAGAGTAGCCAACGCTCTACTGCCCCAGCGCCATGTGTTTAAACTCTTTGACACAAATTACCTTGGTCACCAAGGGAGAATGTGTAAGTGAGGATGTATGGAAGGTTGGGGGATGTGTCATTTGCTTTGCTAATGAGATTGGTGTATTCTTTGGACTGCTTCTCCCTGAAATAATAGGGGAGAAATTAAAATTGATTTCTAACCTCACACTGTCATGGAACATCTCTGAACTGCCTTTTGGGATCTAATCTCTCTGCCCACTTCTACAGAAAGGTTGGATGTCATTTAGAAAGATGTCAACATGTTTGTCCTTGATGGATGAGCTGACTTAACAAAAACCTCAAGCTCAATATCAGCCACAGGGTGATCATCACTTGAAGAGACTGGGGCCACTCTGACTGTGTTAATAGGAGCATGATGCCAGTCTGGGGAGGTGATATGTTTTTTTCTTCCTTCCTTCCTTCCTTCCTTCCTTCCTTCCTTCCTTCCTTCCTTCCTTCCTTCTTTTCTTCATATATATATATATATTTTGTATATTTTATTTTATTTTTTTATGCACAGAAGGAGAAGGTACATATGTTTCCTCTAATATGCCCAAACTAGGAAACACAAAGGATACCAGTGGGACTCCAGATAATGGAGGGGAAATACCAGCAAAGTTTGAATGGAAAGATAGGAGACGAGGAAGGCTGATCTTGATTAATGAGGGTCTACATCTGAACATGTGTAAAATTATGAATATGACATGGTTAACCTAGACAACCATTGGTGGGAAGGGGGAAGGGAAAATGGGGACGGGGGAGAGGGCACCAAATATAGTTTAAATGTATACTATTTATGTTCAATTAAAAATTTGTTAAAAGAAAAAAATATATTTTTTTAACTTTTTATTGATGCATTGTTGTCATAAATCTTAATGGAGTACAATATGGTGGAGGCATACATGCACGTTCACCCAATTAGCCCTTACCCAATTACCTCCCTATTCCCTACCCCTCCCTCCTTCTTATGTTTGACTTAGTGATTGATTTTGATATATTCGTTAATATATATCATGAACATTAGAGAATTTCCCTCTTCCTCCTACCATCCCCTCTGGTCACCTTATTTGCTCATCTATAGTATCCCTTTCTTCATCTAGAGATCCTTCTATGACCCATTTTCTTCCTAGCTTTCACATATTATGGAAAGCATCCAATTTCTTTTTTTTTTTGTGACTGACTAATCTCACTTAGCATAATGTTCTCTAGCTTTATCCATTTCCCCGTAAATGACTTACTTGTGTTTTTCTTTATGGCTGAGTAAAATTCCATTGTGTACATATCCCATAATTTTGTAATCCATTCATCTGTTGATAGACATCTTGGCTGTTCCATAGTTTGGCAATAGTGAATTGTGCAGCTATGAACATAGATACACAAGCATTAGTTTGGTAGTTTGGTTTCCATTCTTTTGGGTAGATACCAGAAGTGGTATTGCTGGATCATATGTGAGTTCATTCCCATTTTTCTGAGGATCCTCCACACAGTTTCCCAAAGTGGTTGCACTAATTTTCAGTCCCACCAACAATGTAGTAGAGTTCCCACTTCTCCACATCCTCACCAGCATTTGTTGTTGTTTGTGTTTTGAATGATTGCCATTCTAGTTGGAGTTAGGTGAAATTTCAGGGTTTTGATTTGCATCTCTCTGATTGCTAATGATGTTGAACATTTTTTCATGCATTTATTGGTCATTTGAATTTCTTCTTTCATGAAGTATCTATTTAATTCTCTTGTCTATTCTTCGATTGGGCTATTTGTTTCCTTAGTGCTGAATATCTTGAGTTCTCTATATAGTCTAGATATTACAGAGCAGCCTGCTTTTACCTGGGCCCACTTGGGGATGTTAAGGCTATAAAGTCCAATCAACAGAAGTTAACCAGCTTTAGGAAGGATCTGGAGTTCAAGCAGATGATGAATATTTGAGAGTTAATTAATTAGTGAGTCTTCATCAGAGAAGAAAAAGAAGGATAAGAATATTGTCTTTAGAATTTAGAAGGGAGCTGGGCGTGGTGGCACACGCTGGTAATCTCAGCATTCGGGAGGCTGAGACTGGAGGATCGCGGTTTGCGGACAGCCTCAGCTACTTAGTGAGGCCCTCTGCAACTCAGTGAGACCCGGTTTCAAAATAAAAAAAGAATAAAAATTAGGGCAGGGGGTGTAGCTCAGAGGTCGAATGCCTCTGGGTTCCATCTCCAGACCTGCAAAAAAAAAAAGAGAAGAGGATGTAGGTTTTAGTCAGTGAATGTTCAGGAAGCCATGGGTAGAAATCGCAGGATGACAGATTTTATCTTCCTATAAGGAACGCATGTCTAACTCTTGGGGCTGCCTGACATTGTGGTGTTTGGGATAAGCCCTTTCTCCCTGACTTCTCTATCAATCCCTCTTCTGAGCCCCATTCCCAGGAAGATGCAGCTGACTCTGAATCAGGGAATTTGTCCAGGAATCATCTGTCCACAGCCTGCCCTGGTCCTCCTTGGACATCATCCTTCTTAATTATCACTTCTGTCTGTCTTGGCCCCTTCTCTTCTCTATCACAGGCCCCTCTCCCTCTGTCTGTCCCTTGGACACAGGCATTAGAGGCCTCTTTTCTTCTCCTTCCATGTCCTCCCCATTCCTTACTCTCAAGTCTCCCATTGCTATTTATAACCTGATGATAACTAGGTTAGAAGGATTATATTTGGCAGCATATAAAACTACCAAATACTTGTGGCTAAGCAAAGAAGGGATGCCATTCTCTGGGGACCTGAGAAAACATTCTTCTGTAAGACTATGCTCAAAGCCTGACTTCTACTTCTTGGTCCAAGGTGAGTCCTTGGGGTTCCAGTCATTACATCTGCATCTCATGCAGCAGAAAGGATGAGATGGCAAAAATAAATCTTCTGTAAAGAGACTTCTTAGAGTTGCATTCCCTCACAACATTTTTATTCTATCTTACTAACCAAATCTTACACTGGGAAGTGTTATTTTTTGGCCAGGTTTAACATAGTCCTGAAAAAGTTGGGGTACTATTTCTGAGATAGAAGAAAGGATGTAGAGAGTGGAAATCACCATCAATCTGCCAAAATTCTCAAATTCCCAGCCCAGACCCCTCTGGTTGATGATCTAGGATGGCATTTACCAGTCCGTGAGGATGGCTCTACCTGAGTGTTTCACAGGAGCCCCAGATCTCCCTGCCATGCTTCTTCCCAGAGGCCCTCTAGCAGGGACTGGCACCTCCATTCACCCTATTGCCCAGACCTAGGCCTGGATGTCATGGTGATGCCGTCTCACCCTAGCCCCACAGTCAATCAATCACTGCATTCTGGACAGTCCTTGGCATCATCCACTTCTTCTCCTTCCTTTCGCCTCTATGCTGGTCCACACCATCACCATCTCTGGCCTGAGTTTCTGGAAAAAAATAATCCTGACTCCCTTCTCCTGAGACAGAGAACACTATCATCACATTGCACTTAGAACAGGACCTGACCTCTGACTTTTCCTGAGCACGTCTTTCTGTTCTTTTCGTCTTTCTGTCCTTCTGTCCCTCCATCTCCCCAGCTAGCTGAAGCTCTTTCAGGCCTTTGCTTTCTCACATCTCTGAACATCATCACTTGCTCTTCCTTCATGTATTTACACTACATCCTGCCTCTTTCCTTTCCTTGCCTGACTCAGTCCTATTATTTATTCTTCAGCGCACCCTACAAAATTCCCTTTCCATTTTTCCCCCAAGCTAGCATTTATTGAGCATGTGCTATAGTCACGTCAAAGTGCTTAGCTATTTATGTAGATGATCTCATTGTATTCTCTTACTGGAGCTGTGTATTTTGAGACCTATTGCTATTATCCCTTTATGCATGCGAAAACGTGAAGTCACATAGGTGATAAGTGATAGGTTTAAAACTCAAGCTCGTGCATTCTGTGACTGAGGCTCTGCCTTTAACACTTTGCTGTTGTTAGACTGATGTGCCTCCCAGGAAGCCTTGGTCCACTTGTGTTGTGATCCCAGGGCACAATCACAGAATGACCACCTGTCAGGTGCCTTTTAGCCCCTTGGTGCCCTGCTGGGTTCCTGCCTACAGCCAGCAAGGCCACGACTTCTGGATCCTCATCGAAGCATCTGCAGAAGGAGTCGAGCATACACAGCTTTTGGAATTATCCTGGATTCTTACCTGCATCTCACCATTTATTGTGACTTGGGCCAATTACTCAACCACTCCTTCCCTATGTGAAATGTATAACAAGTGTAAAATGGAAGCATGGTGTTATCTTCTGCATAGGGTTGTTAAGAAGAATGATTTAGGTAATACAGTTGTCCCACAGTATCCCCAAAGGATTGATTTCCAGAAACCCTGTGAATACCAAAGTCTGCATATGCTCTAGTCCCTTATATAAAAAGGCATAGTATTTGCATATAACCTATGGAGATCCGCCTGTATCTTTTAAATCATCTCTAGATTACTTTTGATACCCAATCCAATGCAAATGCTACGTAAATATGTGTTATTCTGTGTTGTTCAGGAAATAATGACGAGGAAAAGTCTGTACATGTTCGGTGCGATGCAACTATTTTTTTTCCTTAATACTTTTGTTCTTCCCTTGTATCCATTGGTTGAATCTGCAGATGTGAAACCCACAAATCCGAGGGTTGACTATACATGCAAAACACTTGACGTAGCCTCTGGTCCTCGGTAAGCCCTTCAAGGTCAGCTGCTGTCATTCTGCTTGTTGTTATCATTATACTACATTAACCACAGCCCCTCTCGTGCTCCCTTCCAGTTTCTTGAGGGCAGGCACCATGCTGGGCCATCTTTGGATCACCAGCATCTGGTGAACTGCCCAGAGTGCAGTTTAATAGCTCTGGGTAGAAAGAAAGAATGGCAAAATGTCATGTCAGGTCAGGTCCTTACTAAAGGAGGAGCCCCCGGAAGTCAGACTGTTGGGTGGAGGTTGGTGACACAGACTGGCTTTGCCTCAGGAAAGTCACAGCTGTTTGGGTTAATCCTGCCTGCTGCTGCCTCTGCGTTTGCTTGGATTTCCAGAATCACAGATGAGCAACTTCTTACTGGAAAGGGTCTTGGAGAGTTTGCAGGACATTACTCTGAGAGGCAGAGTGCAAATTGCATTTCCTGCATCTGAGCCATCTTTCAATTGTCTGTGAGAAGGCTCAGATCAGGGTGAGAGCTGGTGCTGCAGAATAGTCAGGCCTGGATTCAATCTGAGTTCCTCTATTTACTACCTATGTGACCTAGAAGAAGCAATGTAGGGAATCCAAGCCTCAGTTTCCTCCATGAAAGGGGACTCATATTATTGAGTTAATTGCATTTGTTATAAAATCTGTTTCATGGGGGGCATTATGAGAATTAAAAGAAACACATGATAAGCACTTGGTGCAGATTTTAAATGACTACTAATTCTTTTCATTGTCATTAATTTCTCCTTTAAAGGGCTTACCTGTCCATAACTGAGGGCCATGGAGGAGAGATTGGCTTTAGGATAATCATTAATTAGCTTGATATTTATCATTTATTTATGAATTGCAAGGCCTGTGCTAACTTCTTCAGGGGTGTGAATTAAACCATCAGTGAGCTTCTGTTTTTATCTAAGATGACAAGATAGTTTCATAAGTCAGAGAAAGTGACTAATCTCTGGTCTTGGTTTATCTAACTCACAATAGAAGATTATGGGCCAAGAACTAAAACTCATTGAACAAAGCTATAGTGTTTTGAAAGTGTAGATACTTTCAATTCAGTAGATGGTTAAATGGATGGATGGGGATGGTTTCAAGTTAGTGATGTAGAATTCTGAGGAGCTGAGCTTGGTGAAAGATGATGAAGAGATTCCCAACCCTGCCATTCTCTGAGCCTTTGTATTGCTGTGCCTTTCCACACTGGAACCTGGTACCTATTGCTCTCATGCCCTTCTCTATCTTATAGCTTCTGTTTACCCCACTGGGTTCAGTTCAAATATTACTGCCAATGGGAATGCTTTCCCCGACTAACTCTACTTTACTTCCATTAGCCCCTTCCCCAGAAACACCTATTATCAAAGTTGCTATTAAGTGCTTTAATTGTCTGTTAGAAACTTTAAAGGTCAAGAGGGCCTCATTCATCAGTTCTCCAACACTTTGTAAGGTATATGCATGATGTGCAGTTATTTAATATCTGAGAGTATTAATGAGTGTCATTTAATTTAATGAATAAATAAGTAAATGAGTAAATTATACCCACTTACAGTTAGTGCCTCTTTGTGTGTATATGAATGTGTGTGTGTGTGTGTGTGTGTGTGTGTGTGTGTGTGCGTTTTACTGGAGATTGACCCCAGACATGTTCTATTTCTGTCTTATTTTATTTTTACTTTGAAAGAGGATCTCATTAAGTTTCTGAGGCTGACCTGGAGCTTGCCACCCTCCTGTCTCAGCATCTCAAGTACTGTGATTATGGGTGTGTGCCATAGCACTCACGTAGTTAATGCGTTTTTAGAGTGTGTTTACTTACTGCTTGGGGCTGCCAAAAATCTGTTTCCCTTCTTTTCCTTACAGCATGCCATTTTCATGTGAGGATCCACCAATCCTCCTAGTGGTCATGTCATCTAGGAGAAAACAAATCCATTCTCTTCTTCCTCAATGACTCCATCACCTGCTCTTCTGAGCAGAGGACTGTTTGGTTCAGGAAAGACATGTGACCTGGGTTATCCAATTAGACTGAAGCCCAAGACATTTGCTCCAAGATTGATAGAAGAAGTGCTCTTCCCATTTGCATTAGGTAAACCACAGGAACTGAAAGGATGAAGTTTGTTAGGCCTAAGGGGAAGTAAGAATTCAAACTCTGTCGAAACTTTTCCTGCCTCTCCTACTGATTTCTCTTTACATGTTGACTTTATATTTTTATATCAACTTTTTTCATACATCAGGAAACTTGGCAACCATTGATACTGTGCTTCACACCTGGAGGAAGGATTGAAAATGTTGGCTCACAACCTCATAGCAGCAGGAGGAAGCTGATCAGAATGCAGTGCTCCCAGGCCAGCTTATTGTTTGGAAGAAGACAGAGATCTTGCTGAACATTAGACCTTGTTTAGCGTACTGGGAATATTAAAATATTAAGGATGAGTAAATCAGCAGAAACAGAATATGTAATTGCTGACTAAATGAGTAGAAATTAAACAGTACCTTCCAACTAGCAGAGGGAAATAAGGAATTGTGTTGATTGATTTTCATTGCTGTGGTAAAATACACGAAGTCAACTTACATGAAGGAAAGATTTATTTTGACTCATGCCTTCGTAGGTTTCAGTCCACAGATGGATGGCTCTCTTGTGCTTGGGCCTGTGGTGAATCAATGCACCATGGTAGGAGGATGTAGCAGGAAAAACTGCTCATTTCATGGTGGCTGGGAAGAAAAGAGAGATAAGGGAAGAGAGGGGAAGGGGGTTTCAATATTCCTTTCAGGAGCATGCCTAGCTTCCTTCTACCAGGTCCTACCTCTCAAATGTTTCACCACCTCCCAATGGCACCACAGTCTGGAGACCAAGCCTTTAACACATATGCTTTTGGGAAAAAATTCAGATCCAAACTGTAGCGAGAATAAAGAAAAACTGATTCATACAAAGAGAAAGGAAAGAAAACATTAAAAATAAAAGAAGCATAAAAATCACAATACGAAGGCACAAAACAGGCATTTAAAAATGAATACATAAAATCAGCAGGAATGGCCTTAACTCAGAAGTTGAAAGGCAGATATTGAGCAATTGAATTTAATAAAATAGAAAAATCTGCCTCGGTGCAAGTTGTAAGTGAAACAATCAAAACCTAAAGACATAGGTTGGAAGTATTGGGATGAAAAAGATAGGGGAGCTGTGCGCTAGCCCAGACAAAGCTCTTAGATCCCTGTGAGCACTGGACAAATGTACTTAAAGGCAAAAAGAATACTTAGGTATAATGATAGACACTACATGATGTTCAAAGTCACAATTCTTCAGAAACACATAACAATCTTAAGCTTTAAATAATAGTCTTAAAAAACATAAAGGGCAAAACATGACTGACTTGCAAGTAGAAGAGGATAAAGCCATAACAATTAGGAGAAATTTTACATCACTATCAGTTTCAGATCAAGCAGACAAACATTTGTAAGGACAGAGATTATTTAAAGATCTTCTGTAGGGCTGGGAGTGTAGCTCAGTAGTGGAATATTTATTTGCTTAAGATGCATGAGGCCCGTCTGGCCATGAGGGAGCATGCTTGTAATCCCAGTGTTTTGGAGGCTGAAACAGGAGGACTGTAGGTTTGAAGCCATCCTCAGCCACTTACTTGACAAGGCTCTCAGTGACTTAGCAAGACCCTGTTTCAAAATAAAAAATAAAATAGGGCTGATAGTGTAGCTCTTAGGTGGATTCCCTCAGTTCAATACCTATACAGCAACACACACACACACACACACACACACACACACACACACACACACACACAATGCATGAAGACTTGGATTAGATCCCAGCACTAAAAAAAAAAAAGAAAAAAAAGAAAAATAAAAAAAGAAAACAAAAAATACAAAAGGTCCTCTGAAGATCTCAAAGACACAAAATGCATGCTCTGATGCTCTGTACTAAATCATCTTCTAATTTATATTTACTTGAAGCATGCCAGCACATTTGCAAAAACTGACCTTGTAATAGGCCATAAAACAAATTTCAGAAGATATAAAAATATTTTATAGGCCACAAGTTCTGTCTACACTACAATTAAATTAGATAAATACCAATAAAAAACCTAAATCCATGAAGTTGCATACATTTGGAACCTAAAAATGCACTTTTAAGTAAGCCATAGAAAAAAGAGAAAATTTTAATGGAAATCAGAAGACACTTAACAGAATTGCTCCATATGAAAACTACCAGTTCGAAAGGAGGAGAAATCAGATGAAGGGTAATAGCATTTCTCTGCATTATCTTTGCAACTTCCTGTGAATTTATAATTATTTCCAAAAAAAATATGTTCGAGTGAGCTGTCTTGTGTGTGTCCCTTGTATCATAGCTTCTCAAGGAGACACTTTTGTGTAATGTAAACATTTTTTTTCTAACTAGAACATGAGGTATTTCAGGTGCAAGATTTGATGGTACAGGAGAAACCACATGAAGTAAAGTGTAAGAAGGCCCAGAGCCCTTGTCAGAGAGACTTGGGTAGGTGATTGCTTGGTCTTCTGCAGCCATCCGAACTTCACCAAGCCTCAGAATCCTTAGCTGTACCCAGAGATAATATGGCATAACTCATTTGTCTGTGGTCAGGTCTGAGAAAAACACAGCTATAAAAATACCTGGCATATAGTAGATGGTCCATAAACTGCAGATCTACCTCCCCCTTCCCATCACACTATCATACTCCCTGGACCAGCCATCATCGTGATCTATCCCCTCACAGATCACTGCTGTTTTTTCCCCATTGTGGTGCCAGTGCATCACCATCCCATCTTTTGGGAGTAGCTAGACATTTTTAAAGGGTGTTGCAGAAAATGTGGGTCTTTTTGAATGGTCATTTTATAGTGACTTAAAAGCAAGTTGAAAGTTCATAAGCCAAGCAGTCCCATGTGGCTCAAAGGCAGACATGGGCTATCTGAGAAAAGGTTCTTTGGTACCTCGAAAAAAAATTTAGGGAAAGCAAGAAGTGAAGGGAATTGATGCAAGAGGATGAACTCAGCCAGAGAAAGAGCTAGAAGGTAAGCTCCAATGGACTTGTACCAGGATGGAACCTGAGAAAGAGGTGTGCTGAATTTTTTTTGTGTGTGTGGCACTGGGAATTGAACCCAGAGGCATTCTAACTTCAAGCTACACCCCAAGCCCAATTTCTTATTCTTTATTTTGAAACAGGGTCTCACTAAGTTGTGGAGGGCTTCACTAAGTAGCTGAGGCTGGCTGAGAACTGTGATTCTCCTGTCTCAGCCTCCCAAATACTGGGATTACACGTGTGCGCCACCATGCTCGGCTGTGGTGCCATAATTTTAGTATGAGAACCTGAGTGAATGTCTGTGGTCTGGATTTGTATCTTTGGGATAGATTTGGTCTTCAGAAATTGATGATTAAATATACATGAGAAGGCAGGACAATGTACATCTGTGTCCTGATGTTTATCTTACTCTAGTAAAGCAACCTATGAGTCCCCATAGACCTCTGTGCTTCACATTGATAATTCACAATGGAGGGAGATTATATGTAGTTTAGGGGTGAGAGGCATCCTTTCTTCTGAGAATAGAATCCAAGAGTAGGATTCTATTTGTCCTTGGTGTAGGGACCATGGGCAAGGTCTATGGCAAGTGGAGAAATCCACTTGGTGCAAGGTTTTATGCCTCGTTGGTGCATAGCCCTCAAAGCAGATAATTAACACTTCTATATTAAAAGAGTCTGAGACAAGAGAAGTTAAAAGAGAAGGAAGCAGGCTGGCACTAAAAATTTGGATAAGAAGAAAATCTTAGCTTTGTAACTCACACAAAGCACATGAATTTCTGCATAGTCTTTTCCTCCAGTACTACCAAAGAAGAAAGAGAAGGTGTACAACAAGCATATGCCCTTTCAGTCAAAGGTGGCACACAGTGAGCAACACCTGGCTTCTCTCAAAAGTCAAGTCATCTTAAGAAGTAGGTAAATATGAAACCCCACCCCAATTTGACTGAACATTTTGCCTTTGTTATGAAGCTGGTCTACCATCATTGGAGGCATTAAAACAGGCCATAGGGACCTAGTGTACTACAGAGGAAGCACCATTGGGCTCCTCTGGCTGCCTAAGATGACATAGGCAAACAGGAGAACTGGCCTTAGTTTTTTTGGGGGGAAGGAACAAGACAGTACTGGACCAATGGCTGCCATCCAGGATTCAGGACTTTCTATAAAATACAGACACAATGGGTATCTTCCGTGGACACTTGATAAATAATTATGGAAAAGAGGTTTTGGAGAGTAAACCTGACTTTAACTCATTACATAAAGATATTTTATTTTCATGCATAAATTGCCTATGAATCAGCCCAAGTTAACATGCTCAGAGAAGATGTGTTTTGAGATCCCTGTCACAAGTTTTGTGTGTGGGTAAAAATGGGCTTTTTTTTTTTTTTACAGCCTTGCAATTCCTTTAAGCAAAGTATGCTAGATGTGCATAAATCTCTGCTCCTGGGCAGGTCCCAGAGATTTGCTTGGTTTTCCTAGAGCTCAGGGAAAGGAAAAATGATTTATTTGATCATGGATGAAGCCAAATATTTGCACACCTTGCAGTTCACCTCTTGCTCACCTGGTGGTTTGGCCGTGACTGAGGAAGCCCGCAGCCCTTGGGGAGTAGATTAGCTGAGTGGGCTGGTGAGCAGGTTCAACTTCCTCTGCTGTTTAAACATCTCTGACCTCTGGGGGCCCTAGAGAGATTAATGAAAGTCAGCAAAGTTCATTTTACCATGCACAATGCTTATGTGGCTGTTGCTGTTCTGGGCCTGGCAGACAGCTGCAGGTGCTCTTACCTGGCTGCCAGGTTGGCATCTGCCAGGGTGCTGCAGGTAGTTGCTGGTCACAGCCAGCCCACAGTGAATTGTGGGAACTCAGAGCCTCCAGAGAAGATGAGTAGTCTCTGGTAGTTGCTATTTGGTGATCCCTGAAATTAAGGTCCCGTGTTTCTGGGTAGGATGTGCTAAGCATTTTGGGATCCAATAATACTGCAATTGGGAAGCCTACTGATGACATACTGCTTCTTTTGGTTATAAATAATTAATTTTCTTTTGAAAGCATAAAAATGAGGAGTTATGAAAGGTTTGGGATATAGTTTGAGTGTGTCCCCCAAGATTTCATGTGTTGGAGGCCTGGGTAGCAATGCTGAGAGGTAGTGGGACTTTTAAGAGGTGGGTCTTAATGGGAAGTTCTCAGGTCATTGGAAGAACTGTCCTCAGAAAGTATTAGCTGGGTATGGTGGGGCACACCTGTTATCACAGTACTTGGGACAGGAGGATCGAAGGTTCAGGACTAGCCTCAGAAACTTAGTAAGACCCTCTTTCTAAAACTAAAAATAAAAAGGGCTGGAAGTATAGCTCAGAGGTAAAATGCTCTGGGTTCAATCATTAGTATCATACACATGTGCACGTGCACACACACACACACACACACACACACACACACACACACACAGAGTTGCTTTGCCAAGTTGCAGAGATTAGCTTCAAGCCTGTGATCCTTCTGTCTGTGAGCTTCTTGTCTGTCAGCCTCCTATTTGTCTTTGAGCCTCTCAAGTACTGGTACAGCAAGTGTGCACCATCATACCTGGCCCAGACTTTATTTTTAGAGCTCTTTTACATTCATGACAATATTGAGGGGAAAGCACTGTGTTTTCATGAAGCACCCCCAACAACCTCCCCAACTATGAGCATTCTGCACCAGAGTGGTATGTTTACTGAGGCTTATGAGTCTCTGTTGATATATCATTATCCATTATCGCCTGGAGTCCACAGTTTACATTAGTGTTCACCTTTAGTGTTGTATATGATATGGGCTTTGACAGATGTATAATGACACATATCCTTCATTACAGTATCATGAAGACTGTGTTCACTGCCCTAAAACTCTTGTTTTCTGCCTATTCATCCCTCTCTCCCCATCCCACAAAGCCCTGGCAACCACTGATCTGTTTATGGTCTCTGTCATTTTGCCTTTTCTCAAATGTTATGGAGTTAAAATCATATGGTTTGTAGTCTTTACAGATTGGCATGTTTCACTTACAAATATACCCTTAAGTTTCACTGATATAATATCAATTCTTAAAATGTTGCTTCTTTTCTCCTCTCCACTTTCAGACTCAGCCTTAGTCCAGCTTGAAGATTCCTTTTCCTTGTCTTGCATCTCAGTCTCTCAGTTACAACCTGACGTCAAGAATTCCTCAGACTCTTTGCCATGCAGTGTAGCTTTGGCCCACTCTCTCTGATGTCCTGGTTTTCGATCATACACATTCTCTGCATAACCTTACCCACTCCCTATAGACTCACTAAGGTCTTTCTACAGACAAAGATACACTCCTCTAAGAGAGAATCTGTTTTTAACAAATTCAAAATGTTCTCCATTTCTTTATACTCACTAAAGTTGCTTGATGAGAGACTGACAGAGCTGTTGGAAATAGCTGGGAGTCCCATTTTGGTTAGAGCAGAGCTGAGCCTCTCAAGAAGAGAGAGAGAGAGGGCTGACTTTTATAGAATTACTTCCTGTTCTTCCCAAACTGGCCCAGGAGTTTCAGGATAAGGCATTTTAATGAAGAGCCTATTTGTCAATAGACCCCACCTCCACCCCAACCATGACTTTCTCTATAATCTCTGCTACCACGAGGCTGGCTCTTCCAGCCATTGGTTGGCACCTTTCGCTGACTCTTTGACATTCTCCTGAGGCTTAGTATTTGGTGCCTAATCTTTTTTCTCAACTCTTAATTTCTTATATCCTCATTCAATCTACTAAACCACATTCAGCTGCTGTTGGTTCTGCCTCTGCTTTGAATTTAGGCTTGGAGACCTCTCCTCATTTCTGATCATGTCAAAGGCATGCAAAACTCATTGCACAAATCAAACTGGTGTCCCTCCCACCCAAACTTAGCTGGTTTCCTGACTTCACACATTCTCTGTTTGATGTTATCAATATTTTGGTCCTTTGTTCCTTCTTCTTTTTAAAAATATATTTTATTGGTGCAGTATAATTATATATCATATGGAAGTCCAGTGTGTTGGAAACATGTACACACAGCACCTAGTGTGATTCTTTTCTGATCTCACCTCCCTCACCCTGCTCCTCTACTCAGAGTATTAAAATTGCTATTGATAGCTTCATATTTGTACAAGAGATTGCTTGTCCATAGCCTTCTTGCCCCATCTGTACTCATCACCAAGATCCTTTACAATGTTGTCTTTGGTTGGCTCCAAGTGTGGGAGCCTTGCACTTCAATCTCCATTCTCCAGCTGACTGCTGAATTTCAAGTCGCATCATCATTCCAGGTCAGTACAGGAATCTTTGAGCCAGCTAACCACTTCTTCAGTCCTCCCAAACACAGTCTTGGATTAAACTTCTTATAGAGATTACCTGTCATCCCTCATCAATGACCATAAATGGTCATCCCCATCAGTGACTATCAATGACCCCATCAATGGGATAAAACATCCTTAGACTTTTCAATCACTTCATGACTCAAGTCTGGTTTCAACCGAACTTGCTAATGTTATTTCATTGCTCCTTTTTGTGCAACCTCACCAAATCAGATCATTCTCTGTTCCCCAAATTCTCTGTGTCCTTCCTCTCTCTATATTTTTGTTTGATTTTATCTCTGTCTCTAATGTTTTTCTCTTCCATCATTGCCTATCAGATCCTACCTATACCAAATGCCTGTCTCAAAAACTATCTTTCCACTAAGCTTTCCCTTTCTTGCTTCAGGGAGTAGTGTTGAGAGAACACTACTTTTCTAAAAAATATATGATTATTTATTTATTTATGTATTTATTTATTTATTGGTGGTACTGGGGTTCCTGGAAACCCTTCTATCTTTATTTTATATTTTTATTTGGAAACAGGGTCTCTTAAGCCAGTGAGGCTGGCTTTGGACCTGTGCAATCCTCCTGTCTCTGCCTCCCAAGCGCGGGGATTACAAGCGAGTACCACCACGCCCAGCATGATTTTATTTTTATGTTATCCCTTAGTGTCTACAAATTATAACTGTATGTTAGGATCTCTCTAT
The DNA here is from genome assembly GCF_963383645.1 of Muscardinus avellanarius. Taxonomy (NCBI): domain Eukaryota; kingdom Metazoa; phylum Chordata; class Mammalia; order Rodentia; family Gliridae; genus Muscardinus; species Muscardinus avellanarius. The sequence goes on along the minus strand of NC_137796.1, from coordinate 84,273,956 downwards.
GTTTAAGATTGAAGGATCCTCCAGGAGATGTACTACATCTAGTTCACCTTTGTATATTTTAAAGCAAGTTATCTGGGCTTGAATAAATCATTCCATAAGACTGGCAGGAAACACACTGGGTCCCAAGGGAATGGGACAAAAGCCCAGTGAATTTTGAAGCTAATGTGGGAGCAGGAAGTAACAGTGTGCACTATTGAGCCTCGTGGGCAATGCTAAGATAAGTGAATACATTTACCTGGGTGAAGGGCATTGACTGGGGAAGGAGGGAATGTTGACAGCATCCTTCTCCAGCTTTACAATGTTGCCTCTGGCTGGCTTCAAGTGTGGGGGCCTGTGGACATGGGCAGGGCTCGGCTAGAGCATGTGTTATGTTGGATTATTCATTACACTCAGAACAATGGGGAATTCTGCTAGGGAGAATTTGCTAGAAGTCTGTATTACATCTCATAATATTACATCCAAGTCTTCTGTGGAATGTAACCCATTACCATATCCCTTGGGTGGCTCACAGTCACAGAATCATAACATGTTAGAGTTGGAAGGGAATTCAAAGAGAATAGTGTCAAATCCCCTAGTTTTATGGGGAGGGAAATTCAGACCCTGAAAAGTTAAATCACTCTCCCAGAGTTACATAGGCATACATAGTAGAGTGATGATGAAAACTCAAAGGAGAAAAGAATAAAACATTTGTCAACATTTACTCTGTGCTGGTGCTCTGTGTCAACAAGGTGAGGTGAACCTTGCATTTCACTTTTGCAGGCAAGATGGTAGCAGCTCAGAAAGGTAAAATGTCTTGCCTGAGTTTCACAAGTGACACATTCATGATCTGATCCCAGATTCTGATCCCAGATTCTGATCCCAAAGAGATGGTCTTTTCCCCACTCATTTTCATCCTCATTGACAGATGAGCTGATGGGGAGGTACCTGGCTTTGCAAAGAAGGGCACTGTCTCTATAAGCAACTCCTGTATACACAGAGCTCTTGAGATATTTCACAAGGACAGTCTGGTATACGCTGCACAATGACCTGAGGAGGCAATTACTACTCTTCTCATTTTGCTGGTGAGAAGCTATGGCAGTCTTCCCAGAACAACAGGGCTTATGACAGTTGCAAATGGGATGAAGATTGTGTCAGTTTTGCTAGCTTTTTAGACTCTTGTCTCCTCACCTGTAAAAATAAGGAATCTGGACATTTCCTATCTAATGTTTCACAGAATCCTATTCCTTCAAGGCCAGTGCCAGTCATTCTGCATCTCCAGCTCTTGTTGAATGTTAGAGTCAACGAAAATAGTTTCACTCACTACATTTCCTAGAGGGTGATCATCTTTGTCACTCTGTGGCATTGACTGCTCTGTACTCTGAGACTTTTTTTTAACTGTGCTGGGAGAGGACAGAAACATTTGGGGGGACTGTGATGTCTTTATCTTTCTCAGGTAGAAAACTGATGACTAGGGGATAGTATTTTTTAGGATTTTGTCTCTCAATAATTGAACCCTGGGGAAAAAAAGGAGAATATGGATACAGCCTACCTCTAGATAGATGGTGCCATGGGTATGATTGGGGTTGATTCTGAAGGCCTTTTGGTTTGGCATAAATAATATTCAATGAGAATGGCAGGGCCCACCAAAGCTGATGAAGTCAGAATTAAAATGAATACGGGGGGGGGGTGCAAAAGCCACTCTGAGTCTTATTCCCATGGAAACAGTAATTGTGGTCTTGGATCTTGAGCACAGCATAGGTAATTAAGTGAATCAGAGATTAAAATAGAGCTTCACACATATCAATTTAATGGGTGGGAAGGAGTTCAGAATTTGAATGTGGTCAGAGCAGTAGATGCCATAATTAAAAGGAGATAGACAACTGCATGAACTAGATGGCTTTTAAGGCCATTTTGAGGGTCAGGGATTCTTGACCCTGCCCTTGGATTTCTCATCCCTTAACACAGACACACAGCCCAAGAATGTTCATAATAAGGGCACTGAGTTTGGCCAAATTTCCCATTTATCTGCCAAGAGATATTGAATATATTTGATTTTCACAACTTAGCTTCTCTTTGATAATTGGAGGACACATCATTGGCAATCTACTAAAGCTAATGGGTACTATATATTTAAAACCTTTGATTTGGTTTATAAATAACTGTCAAGTTGTCATCTCTCAGTCCCACTTCTAAAAGGAATTGAAACCCCCCCGGGGGGGAACCTAAAAAATCTAAGATTTTAAGCTTGAATCCAAGTAAATAACAAAGAACACAAGGCTGGAAGAATATAAAATAAAAATACCCTTTTCCACCATTTTTAAATATGTAATTTGGATTTTGAATTCAACTAACATAGAACTGGTCTCAATCAAATTATCCAATTAGAATGATAAGTAGAAATCATTGCATTCTAGTTTTAATGATTGAAATTATGCTAGTTCAAAAACCACAAAATAAGATATTTACTTGTATAAATGAATTGATTAGCAAAATATGAATGAATCCTCTTTCCTCCTCTTCCCTTATTTTGGAAAACAGCTTTTTTGTTTTTGTTTTTGGTTTTTTTTTGGTGGTACTGGGGGTGGAACCCAGAGGCTTTCTACCTCCGGGCTATACTCCCAGACCTATTTTATATTTTATTTGGAAAAGGTCTCACTAAGTTGCTGAGAACCTCTCTAAGTAGCTGAGGCTGGCTTCGAACCTGCCCGATCCTCCTGTCTCAGCCTCCCAAGCGCGGGGATTACAAGTGTGTGCCACCATGCCCGGCTAAAACAGGTTTTTTTAATATGTTTTTTTTCCTATGTTTTTCTATACCAAACCACAATGACCTTGTCATAAAGATTATGTTTGTTATGAAAGTAAGAAGCAATTAGACATTATTCCAAAAGTTTATGACATTGGCTTGGCAGAAAAATTCCAGTAGAAATCAAATGTATATTCTCTGTCCAATTAATTAATATTATATCAATTAAAGAATATCATCTATAAATGCTACTCATGGTATCATGCACAATTAAAACAAGTTCCAGGGTTTCTAGGGGTATTTTGAGGGATTTGTATTTTCTGATTCTCAGGAGGTCTTAAAAAGTTAAAAGTAAGCTGGGCGTGGTTGTGCACACTTGTAATCCCAGCACTTGGGAGGCTGAGACAGGAGGATCGTAGTTCTTGGCTAGCCTCAGTTACTTCGTGAGGCCCTTTGCAACTTAGTGAGACCCTGTTTCAAAATAAAGAATAAAAATTAGGGCTGAGGGTGTAGCTCAGAGGTAGAATGCCCCTGGGTTCCATCCCTAGTAACACCCTCCCCAAAAAATAAAAATAAAAGTTATATTTTTTTTTCTATTTTTAACTTACTTGGCTCTCTAAGAACTGATGTTAGTCTGTTTTTTAGTGCTGTGACCAAAATACTTGACAAGAACAACTTAGAGGAAAAATTCATTTGGGTTCATAGTTTCAAGGTATAGAAGGTAGTCAACAGGCTACATGGCAGAATGGTGGAGAAAGGCAACTCTGCTTCTTGCAACAGCAAGAAAGAGATAGAAGAAAGGGCTATGGAGAAGATAAAGCCTTCCAGGCACATTCCCAGGGCCCTAATTTCTTCTGCCATGCCCATCCCACATCAAATGAATTAAGCCACTGATGAGATTATAGCCCTCATGATTTAATCATTTCCTAAAAGCCCCACTTTTGAACTTTGTTGCACTGGGGTCATACTTTCAACATATAAAGTTTTAGGGCACATTTCGCATCCCTAACAACATATCCCTAAGACAGATGCTGCAGATGCTCACATTCGAAAGCTGACAGGTGTGTTTCATTAAGGATATCAAACCTCTTCTCCCAATCTCTTTCTCCACCTGATGATTTTTGGTTTCTCACTCACTCTCTTTTTTCTTTTTATAAAAGTCTATACCTTTAGGATTCTTTCTTTCTCACCACATTTATATGCTGCTTTCAGAAAGAACTCCTTTTACATTCAGTAAGGAATGCATGCTGCTCGATTTTCTTAACATTACAACCACAGAAGAGTGCATGTGTCCCAAGCATGATCAGCCTCCCTACCTTGCCTGGCTTTTGATTGCTCCTTATTCTACTTCTGCTCATGGCCACGACCATGGTCATTGTCATTGTCACTATTTCAATTTGTGCTGCTATAATAGAATACTCGAGACTGAGTAATGCGTGAATAACAGAGGTTATTTCCTTATAGTCATGAAGGCTGGAAAGTCCAGGGTGGAGGGGTCTGTATTTGGTGAGGCTTCTCTTGCTGCCTCATCTCATGGTGGAAGCAGAGGACAAGAGAACATGTAAGAGAGCAAGGGAAGGGAAGAGGCCAAACTCATCCTTTTATTAGGAACCTACTCCTAAGATAATGGCATTAATCCATTGTAACTCCTATAAGAAGCCATGTTAAAAATCCCATCTCTGAACCAGGCATGGTGGCACACACTTGTAATCCCTGTACTTGGGAGGCTGAGACAGAAGGGTCGCAGGTCCAAGGACAGCCTCAGCAACTCAGGGAAGGCCTCATCAATTTAGTAAAACCCTGTTTCAAAGGTTATAACTCAGAGGTAGAATGCCCCTGTGTTCAATCACTAGTTCCAAAAAAGGAAATAACTTTAAAAAATTAGAAAAGAAAACATTCCATCTTTCAACATTGTTGTATGAGGGACTAAATTTCTAACTCGTGAACTTTGGGAGACATGTCCAAGTTATATTCTTGACTCAATTTCCTTACTATATTAGTAACACATCATGTGTTTGTTATTAGGTTTAGCATTATCCACAGTTTTTCTGGCCTCCATACCAGTCTCTCTGGCCTGTGGTTAGGGGCAATATTTTCCCTTCATTTGGTCCATGAAGGCTGTAATCCAAGTATATGCACAGAATGTAATGGAAACTCCATTTCCCCTTGATTTCATGCGGCAAATTTGGAATGGCTCTTCCTTACAGAAGAAAAACTCTGAGAGACTGAAGGGTAAATTTGATGTTGGAGAATGAGGTTGGAGAGTGGTCAATGCCTACTTTGAGTGTATGTTTAAAGGCCAAACACTTAGCAGCTTCCTCACACTTTCACCCCCACTATCTTCTACTACTGAGATCAAGTCGAGGGCTCGCTCTGCACCAGCCATCCCTCTGAAAGCTCAGAAGTCTCCAGAGCACAGGTTAATCTCCCAGCATCACAGCGATCCAACATGAACAGCTCCTGAAATTGTGTTTCTTGGACTGAGAGGTTATCCCCGCTGCAGCTGCAACTTTGGCTGAGCTCACAGCTGAGTGGAGGTCCCCTGTGTGAAACTCTAACAAGGACTTAAGAGGCCGCGTTTGCTAAAAACATTGACTTTTCACTTGGGCTTGTGAGTTAAAAAAAAAAATCTTGGCATCTATGCCTCCATTTTTCATTTGTCTCCTCTGCTCTGAGTCAGTCACCATGGATTCCAGCAACAACAGGTCTGATCAATAAACATCTTGTGATGAGTTAAAACTACCTCCAGACAACAGTTAACTTTCTTATCACTGTGAACAAGGCCCCTGCCTGCCTAATCCTGAGATAATGATCAGCCAGACCAGTCTGACCACCACTACCTGACTCTGCGCATACCTCTGGCTCCCCTTCTCTGTATAATCTGGAAACTCAGGTCAGTATCCCCACCCAAAACAGGGCTGGAAGTGCTGGTCTCCTTCTCTTTTTGGTATAGCTATACTGATTTTTCACATCTACAGACCTTGCTCAAACACAGCTGCTTAGATTTTAATCCCTGGACTGTGCCGGCACTATGTAGATCTGACCAGGGAAGTTAGTAGACCTCAGCCTATCTGAGCCTGATAGAGGAGGGTGGCCTGTACAGATTGACGCTCATGTAATCTCATCTGTTTGCTTCTGGTACCCACCTGCTAGCTCCTCCGTAATTCATATACAAGCCAAAGGGAAGACAAATTCAGGTACAGCCAGGCTGGAAATCAATGGCCCCACCTTAGAACCTGAATTTCCACAGCACGTGTCTGAGGTGGTGTATATAGCTATACTGCTTTTCACCATTACTTTTCCATCTGTTTTTTAGAGTGAGCATTTGGACCTGATTTGTTGGGACCCCCAGAGTCTGTCCTCTGGCTTAGGACTCTGATAACAAAATGAATGCTGGCAATAGCTGCCAGGTTGCTTGACTCCCTGGTGGGTCTGTCTGTATCTAACCTGGAGCTGGGGCAGTTAGGGGACAAAGCAAGGTCAATCAATTATTAAACCTGCCATTCTTCCCTCACTGATCCACTCTCAACTCTCCATCAACCTCTGCTCAGGTTTCTGGAACCTTAGTAATATCTAATCTACAGTCTCTTTAGCACAGCAAGGATCCTATCTCTGCTACAGAATTATTAGTTGCGAGTACCTGATATCATATTGTAGGACCAAAGTGTGTCCTCTATAAAAATGGGTCTGAGCCCCAGGGGTACGAAGTGAGTACAATCTGTCCAGACCCCAGGAAACTTGCTCGGTGCTGATTGGACCCATATCCTATCCCTGGGGCTCAGACTCATTTTTATAGAGGACGTACTTTGGTCCTATAATATGATATCAGGTACTCACAACTAATAATTCTGGTTATTTTTTTCCTCTGCAGAGAGGACTGAACCCTTTCTGTTAAACCTGTTTCACTCATTCCAGGCCTGCCCCAAGCTCTCCTTGTATAGGTCTCCTTGAACCTCCTGCTGTTCCTAAGACAGGCCCTGGCTGGCAGTGGAGCAAGGAAAAGGAGTCTTGATTAAAAACCTCATTGTGAAAGCTGGGCAATCAGGTGTTCATTATCTTGTGACATAGGAGTACTGAAATGGAACATTCACATATTTTAAACTTGCAGAGCATTGTGCCTTAATATAATTATTTTTGAAAGATTCTTCATCAGAAAGGTTAATAAGAGCAATATAGGTTAATGGCAGCACCAAGGAGTCCAACATCCTCTGATAATTGACCTTATTGATATGTAAAGCGCCCCGTGCTTCACCTTGGGATGGCCACTGCTCTCCCTAGTCAATTATCTAGTAATGACACCTGCCTCTTCTGCGGCTGCTGAACTGTGGCCAGTCCGTAGACTCTCTGCTTTCCCTGAAGAGTAGCCCTCTTTAAAATTCTGGACAGGTGCTAGCTAGCCAGTTCTCTGATTTTTCACATCAGGATGGTCAAAAAGTAGAAGAAAGGGCGGTGATACTTCTGTAACATGTTGGTCCCATTTGCAGGACCCCAGGTGAGCTCTTTTATAGGCTTTGATCTTCTTAGACCTCACAACTAGTGCGTGGATCAGGCTTGGCTCCATCCATTTTACAGATGGAGAAATCAGTTCTGTGAAAGGATATGCCATATGTTCACTGGTCAAAGTTGAAAGTGGCGTTTCCGCTTATTGGGTTTTCCTGTGACTCGGTCCCTGCACATGTAGCCACCCCTGTGCATGCCTCAGCAAAGCTCATTTGGAGAGAGTCAAAAGGCCAAAGGTGAGGGGAGGTGGCGGTGAAGACCTGACTCTGGCTCTTCTGCTTTTGTTTTATGGTCAGTTCTTGGGGTCTATCTTTCAGGCCAGTGGAGACAGATGCTGAGATCTGAGATGCAGGTTCCAAAAGGGTACTTTCAGAGCTGAATGTCATTCCCAGAAACCCACCTGGAAGCACAGCATCCATGGCTACTTCTTGTCATTCACTCCTGGCTCTGAACCTGATCTTGCTTTAAGTGCTGATGCTGACATCGTGATGGAACCCAAGTGGCTGATGTAGTACAGTTAGAGTCAGCCCTATGGAAAGCAGGATGTGCAGCATAGATGCCAAACAAAATTGCCACAGGTGCCCACCTTACTTTGAATTTCTGCTACTTTCTTTCTGGCTCCATCCTGGAGACCTGCCTCTAAAAACATCTAGACCTCAGTTATTAGTAACTTAACCCCCATGGATGGGCTTTTGATCTGAGCTTTGTCTAGGATCCTCTCTGGGGTCCTGGCCCTATGGAGGCAACCTAGAAAGGGTCTCAGGGTTTCTAGGATCACTTGTAACACATTTCTGGGGGAGATACTTAGGGAGCTTGGTTGGGATTGTAGGGGTATAATGCCGATGCTCCCTCCTCATTCCTGAGCTTGTCAAGAGACAGAAATCACTATGTCTCAGGTCATCTAAAGAGGGAAGAGTTATTTTTACCAACATAAATATTTCAGAGTCAATAGAGTGATAATCCAGGTGGGTTTGAGCTGGGTAGAGCTGGGTGAGATAGAGAAAATGGTTATTTTCTCCTTCCTGAACTCTTCACTGGGTATGAAGCAGCCTTTCCCATAGTCTTCTCTACAGTGGTCAGCGAGTTAATCAATGTCCACTCAGCATTTATAGGATAAGGGTTTAGGAAATATCAGGCCAGATGTGCAGACACCACTGCACTGGACTGGCATCAAAACACTGTGATTTTTGTCCTGGATGGCACACTGCTGACTGTGTGACTTTGAACAAGTTACTTAAATTTGATAGAAACATCTGCTTCTCGGGATTTTTGGGGGAGCTCAACAAGACAATTGAAATGAACATCCCTAATATTACAACAAGGCTCAATGCATTCTGATGAAAGTCCCTTGCTTTTGAGAAATTTTTATTTATTTTTTGTGGTACTGGGGATGGAACCCAGGGGCATTCTACCTCTGAGCTACACCCCCAGCCCTATTTTTTATCCTTTATTTTAAAACGGGGTCTTAGTGAGTTGCAAAGGGCCTCACTAAGTAGCTGAGGCTGCTTGTGAATGTCAGTCCTCCTGTCTCAGCCTCCCAAATGCTGGGATTACAAATGTGTGCCACCACGCCCGGCTTCCATTTTCTAATTTTGAGAAACAACCTAAGCATGACAGAACCTCATCATACATGTGCTAAAATGACTTAGTGAAAAGAGGAGGCCATAAATGGACCCAGAATTCTCTTGAGTTTGAGGAAGCTGTTCTAAGGACGTACTGGCCAGTTACAGTCAGTCAATGACGAATGGCATAGATGACAGTGGTCCCATAGATATAAAAGAGCTTAAAATTTCTGTCGCCTAGTGACACGGAAGTCAGCTTAATGTTGTAGCTCAGTGTCTGACTCACGTGTTTGCAATGATGCCAGTGCAGACAAACCTACTGCTCTGCTGGCCACATAAAAGTCTAGCGCCTACAATTATGCACAGTACCTAATACTTGACCAGATCATTTGCAAGGACTACGTTCCGGTTTATGCGTTTACTTGATCATAATCATAAAGGACTATGTTACTGATTTATGTGTGTACTATACTATGCTCTTTATATTTTAGTACACTCCTTCTATGAATATAAAAAAAGTTTACTGTATGGCAGAATGCTGTATGGCCTCCTGCAGCTTGTATTTATCCAGTCTCCTGACTACATCAACTGACTCATCTACACCATGTAGATTCATGGAAACACACCCCGGGCTGTTCACACAATGATGCAATTGTCTGAGGATGGGTCCTGCAGGACAAGTTCTGTCATTAAGCAACAACGCGTGACTGGATAATGGAATGAGGGGTTTGCGGAAGGTACTCAGAACAGAAAATTCCTGAAAGAAGTGAGTTCTAAAAATGGAAAGAGGCATGTATTTCTAAAGATGATAAGGTCCTCAGGAAAGCATTTTGGGGACTAAACTCCCCTCGGTGTCTCTGACATCAGTGGTACTAGCCCCACAGGGGCCTCAGTGTACCTGATCCTGAGCTGGGGCCGAGCATAACAGCTGCTGGGAGTTTGCACATGCAGGCAGCCTGGGCTGATTCCAAAATGCAAATGCTAGGCCCTGCTCCTCCCTGCCCTCCTCCTTTTCTGTCACCAGCCTGGGGAGATGTCTCCACACCCTCCCACTCACAGTGGAAGCCTTCCAGCAGGGATCAGATGTTAAATTGAGGCTATTTCCAACTAGATGGCCTCATTTGGTTAAAATAAGACTATGACATGGAATTTGGGGAAAACAATGATCGATGCTGCCACTGTGAGTCTAGATTTTGTTTGCTACGAACATGAAAGCCACGATCATGGAGGAATAGGTAGTATTTTAAGGCACTTTCCCACTGTTTGAGTGTCCCTTTCTCTAACTGTTGTGAGCTACATATTATACCTTATAGGGTGGAATGGCTCAGATCACTAGGCTCCTTCAGCTGAAGAAGGCTTTCTCCTCCTCCTGGCTTCTGCCATCCCTGCTTCTCCATCAGGTCACCCTGCATGCAGGGCTGTCATTGGCTCTGCAGCTGCTGCAAAGGCCTGGATGCCCGGGCTATGAATCTGGTCTAATTGTACAGTTAGGGGGTATGTCCTCATTCCACGCCTGGCAGCAGAGAGACAGCTATATATGCTCTTCATGCCTCAATCATCAGGGGGCTCCCACTGTCAAGGAAGCACCTGACCCCTGCCTCCAAACACACTCCCCCTTGGGTCCTGCCTGTTAAAATACCACATCACAGGCCTGAAGATAGGCTGAGGTCTACTAACTTCCCTGGTCAGATCTACATAGTGCCGGCACGGTCCAGGGATTAAAATCTAAGCAGCTGTGTTTGAGCAAGGTCTGTAGATGTGAATAGATTTAACCATCTAGACTGTGATGGCATTTAGGTACCCTGTTTCAGCAACAGGGTAGGGGATGGGATTAGGAGGAGGGAGGACGGGAGGGCGAAGGCAGGTACTGGGGAATAAAATTGATCAAATTCCGTTATGTGCACGTACGGATATGCAAGAAGGAAACCCATTATTCTGTGTAATTACTATGCACCAATAACAAAAAAAAGCTGGTGTAGGCCCCTCTTGTTTCCCTTAGGCCCAGAATAAGACTAGCAAAAGAATCTGCATAATGTTCACCAGTTGAGGATCTCATTCACATTAAGGTGTGAATTTAATTCTCTAAGAAATTAGAGAGATGAAGCTGGGCATGGTGGCGCACGCTTGTAATCCCAGTACTTGGGAGGCTGAGACAGGAGGATCGCAGGTTCACGGCCAACCTCAGCTACTTAGTGAAGCCCTCTGCAACTCAGTGAGATCCTGTTTCAAAATAAAGAATAAAAAAGAGGGCTGGGACTATAGCTCAGAGGTAAAATGCCCCTGGGTTCCGTAACACACACACACACACACACACACACACACACACACACACAATTAGAAAGATGAATTTCATGTAACATAAAATCAAACATTTCAAAGTGAACAACGCAATGGCATTTAGCACGTTCACAGTATTGTGCACCTATCTCCTATTTAGTTCCATAATATTTTCCATTACTCCAAAGTAAAGCCAAGTTCCCACTGAGACATTTTCCCATATCCCATCATTCCTCCATTCCCTGGCAACTGCTACCTTGCATTCTCTCTTTATGAATTTACCTATTTTTGATATTATATATAAATGGGAGCATATAGTATGTGATTTTTTATAGCTGGTCTTTTTCACTTGGCAAAAATGTTTAAAGATTCCTCTATTTTTCTCTAGGTTAGCACTTCATTCTTTTATATTTCAATGCATGGTTTTGTTTTGGGTTTATCTATCCATCTATTGATAGATAACTGGACAATTTTTACCTTTTGACTATTGTGAACAGTGCATATATAAACGTGGGTGTGCATGTATTTATTTGAATGTCTGATTTCAATTCATTTAGGCATATACCTAGGAATAGAATTGCTGGGTCACATGGCAGCTCTGAATTTATCTTTTTGAGAAAAAGACAAGCTATAGGCCACAGGAGAAATGAATAGTACATTCTTGCCAGCAATGTGCAAAGGGTTCCAATTCCTTCACATCCTTACCATCCTTATTTATTTTCTGCTTTAAAAAATAGTATTATAATCATGCTAGTGGGTGTGAAGCGGTACCTCATTGTGGTTTTGATTTGCATTTCTCACCTATTGCTTAATTAAGCAAACTCAGTTTTCTATAACAAACACATCTGACTGATTTTTTTAGTCAGTTAGAAGAACTACTTGTTAAGGCAGATATAAATAATACCATGTATCTAATTTGTTGGCCAGTAGAAAAACAAGCTTCTTATTTGATATCATGGTAGAGCTAGATCCTTAGGATATTCATCCATTGATTGCTTCATTTAGTCAGAGACATCCTTTAAGCAAAAGAGATGCTCATAGTGCCTTGCTAGGCAAAGGGGATTGCAAACATTAAGATCAGGTCCCTAGTGAAAAGGACTAAGCTCTGAGCTAAGGCAAAAGGAGGAGGGTGGCCTGTACAGATTGACGCTCATGGTACCCACCTGCTAGCTCCTCCGTAATTCATATACAAGCCAAAGGGAAGACAAATTCAGGTACAGCCAGGCTGGAAATCAATGGCCCCACCTTAGAACCTGAATTTCCACAGCACGTGTCTGAGGTGGTGTAAGGAACTGAGTGTGTATGTCCCTTTACTCTCAGGTTCCAAGGGGCTCCTGCCCAGTGGGTGGAGCAGGTGTGTGCTTGCAGGCAGTAAGAGGAATGAAGTACTGTGCTTCCAATCCCTGAGAGGTACCAGCTTCCTGGGGAATGTGTAGGACACGGTCTGATAATCAGAATAGGATGAGGTGACAAAGAGCAGAAGTGGCTTACTTCTACTGTCTGCAGCTTAGAGCTGGGCTTTCCAGTCCCAACATAAGATACTGAATAAGCCGCAACACAAGAGGTACCCAAACGTGTGGATGGGGGTGGGAGGAAGCAGCTTCTCAGAAGGCGTGCTACACCAAGACTGAGCTACGGCAACTATCAGGGCCAATTCCAGGCTCTGCTTGCTGATTGTACTGAGGTTAACTGCTTCATAGCAGCTAAGCTGGTCTGGAATGAATGAGAATTGGACTGGGCACAGTGAAGATGACAGAAACTTCTGTGCAATCAGATAGCCTGATCACGTTGTTCTAGAAGTTGAGCAGATTTCTATGTGTTTCACCTATGTGCTGTGCTAGGGATGAAACCCCGGGCCTCATGCATACTGGGCAAGCACTCTACCACTTACTTCCACCCACAGCCCAAACAGACTTCAAAATGCTCAACTTGTATGCAGAGTTGAACTGGGTTTGTAAACCGATTGCAAGTTGCTACAGTCAGCTTTTATATGAAATATAATTATGGCTTTTTAGAACAAAGGGTCAAATGATCCCACTCAAAATTATATAGTATTAGTTAATTCATTTGAACCAATTTTAGACTTTAATAAATAATAATAATAATAATAATAATAATAATAATAACAACGGTATTGGTAATAACAGCCAGTTAATGTTTTTGTGGCTTTACTATAGGTCAACCATTATGCTAAGAACAAACTCCCAAGGAAATGTTTCCAGGGACTGGCCCAACCTTCCAGAAATGAAGCTTCATAGAAAATAAAATCATCCTCTGTTCCCACTAGTTGCAGTTTGAGTTTGGGTTTTTCATCATTGTATGCTTTCAAGTTAGTTGAAGAAATGCCAAAAAGATATCCTTTGTATTTTTTTTTTTGTTCCAAGCAATGCAATGGGGGTTTTTGCCATCAATCTCAAGTGGTCTATATCCCGCTTAAGAAGGCAGATATTTCAGCTATCCATTATTTTCAGAGATTAGCCTTTCTCACTGGGGGCAGATGACAAGTTCTTCTAGACCATTTTATCATAATTCCAGGAGTGATGATTATTAAGTAATCAAAGCTCTTGGAGATTAGACTTTCTATTGACAACCAAGTGCTCTAATATTTGGAAGCAGATCATATTCCTCTTTAGTAGACAAATATCAGAGCCCTAAAGAATGGAACGAGAGTTCTGTTCTTCTCTCACTGTGGCAGCTCAGGAGACCTAAGGCCTTTTCCAAACAAGGTGCTTGAGTACAGCAGATAGAGTGTGACGTGTTGAGAGGAGAGTAGCAGAAGAGCATGGAAAGAACACAGCTTTAAAAGTGGAAGAACTCAAACAACTTAGGGTCTGGGGAAAACCTTTCAGGGAAGAACCCCAGGAAGCTCAGTTCTCACTCTATAAAAGGAGTACTGAGTTGAATTAGGGATACTTTGTGACCACTATAGTTGGCCCATAAGCATGACCATACTTCAAAGGCTCTGACTTTGATTCAGGTGCCGCAACATACCTGGGATTTCACATCTCCCCAGGCATCTGATATCTTAGCTAGAGCCCTGCTGCACGGTGAGGCCATTCAAGCTGCTGGAATGGAGGCAGCAAAATGGAAAACTCAGACACAATGAAGTGAGGTATTGGGTAACTGTGCTGGTAAGATATAACCTAAGCCCAGACAGGAAGCAGCCAAGGCCAGTGGCGGAGACAGGCTTAGAAGGTCTGGGGTCCAAATCAGGGTAATCCAAGAGTCAGAGAGGTGTCGAAATCCTACAGCAAAGCCTGCAGAGAATTGGCAGGAAGTAAAGTTTTGGAAAGATGAACATAGATCCTGTCTAGTGACTTTACACAGTGGACTGAGTTGTATTTGAAAGGCTAACAATCTGTACCTGCAGATTCCATTGGGCGAATTGCCAACGTACACTCCTTAGAGCTAAAAAGGAGAATGGAGGTATGGAAATAAGGTCATTTGTGGAGGTCCCTTCCAAAATCTAAATTCCGAAGCTTTGTGAATTTGGGATGCAGAAATAATTAATATGGCTGAACCTGGGCTCTGTGTTAACATTGACACTTTCCAGCTGCCAAGCTCTATAACAAATGAGATTTGATACTAAGAGGTTCTGAAATGCTGCCCAGAGGTCCCTGGGACTCACCTGGTTGGGCTCCCTAGCTTCAGCCTTAGGTATGGAAAAGGTGATCAAAGGGATACAGAAAAGCAGGGGTAATTCACTTTGTTGCTTTCAATGTGTATTTGGCTATATGGGCGCCTTGAGATTTTTAAACATTAGCTACTTTTAAATCAAGTTGGGCACCTTATAAATCAAAATGATAAATGATTGATAAATAAACTGTCATTGCTACAATTAGATTTTCCATTATACTTGTATGCTATAATTTAAAATGTAATTTCCCTTGAAGCTCATAAAGGCACCGTAGTAATAGGGTGTCACAATGTATTAGGGGCATGTGTAAGTGTTGTGGCTGAGCACGCACCTTGATGAAGTGCAGGATTGAGCTGCAGGTTTTAATGTGAAATAACATGCACTGCCTCGGGTTCAGGGGCAGACCATAAGACATTCAAGGAACTGAGTTTCTCAGCAAAGCACACAGGTAATTTGTGTGTGTGTGTGTGTGTGTGTGTGTGTGTGTGTGTGTGTGATACTGGGGGTGGAACTCAGAGGCTTTCTATGTGCAGGCTATACTCCCAGACCTATTTTCTATTTTATTTGGAAACAGGGTCTCACTAAGTTGCTGAGAGCCTCACTAATTAGCCGAGGCTGGCTTCGAACCTGTGTGATCCTCCTGTCTCAGCCTTCCAAGCACGGGGATTACAAGCGTGCACCACCATGCCTGGCTCCCACACAGGCAATTTTAGAGGAAAAAAATCTTCCAAATGTATGTAATTCAAATGTATGTAATTCAAAGTGAATTAGCATAGGCATGCACCTTGGACTTGCTGTTGAAGACCTCAGTTCTAATCCTGGCCACTCATGACCCACTTGCATCATTTTTAGTGCATTGAATGAGATTTATCGTGAGAGATAAACACATATTCCACAGCTCAGTTTCTCTGCCTGCTGAGCAGAGAGAGGAGGGCACTCGTGTTGACCCACTTGAACTCATTTCTTGGCGATGTGGTTTAGGGATCTGTTCTGATAAATTGTCCTGATCAATGTTGGATACAGCAGCATCGTCTCCAGTCTTCAAATATGTCACCAGCAACAACCGACACACAGTTTATAATCAGAAGACAAATCCTTCAAAGACCAGGCTTAAAGCTTTCTGATTTAGCACTCCATGGCTTGGCCAAATGAATTCATAGCCTAGTCTTTTAGATGGATTTTTTTTCCTCCACTCAAATTGTATCTTTCCTTTACCATTATCTATGAGAATCATTACCACTGCTATAATTTAAAAGACTTGACCATACAACTTAGAGAAAAGAAGATTTATTTGCTTATGGTTTCTCTGAAGATTCCAGGTTCAGTCCATGTGAGGCTGGCATCTGCATCTGGATCTCAGGGCATAGTGGTGAGAAGCTGGAGAAGGGAGAGTGCAGGGATCTTCTCTTCATATCATAGAGGCCAGAAGCAAGAGAGAGAGAAGCACAGAGGGAGGAGAAAACAATATATAATCCTCAAGACCACATCCTCAGGGACTCCCTCCCCTACCTGACTAGGTTACCACCCAGATGACTCCATTGCCACACATCTATCCACTTCTTTTTTTGTGTGTGGTACTGGGGATGTAATCCAGGGATGCACCTCCAGCCCTATTTTTTATTCTTTATTTTAAAACAGGGTCTCAGCTGGGCATGGGTAGTGCGTGCTTGTAATCCCAGCATTCGGGAGGCTGAGACCAGAGGATCACGGTTCTCGGACAGCCTCAGCTACTTAGTGAGGCACTCCATAACTTAATGAGACCCCGTTTTAAAATAAAGAATAAAAAATAGGGCATGGGGTATAACTCAAAGGTTGAATGTCCCTGGGTTTCATCCCCAGACCTGGAAAAAAAAATAAAATAAATAAACAGGGTCTCACTAAGTAGCTGAGGCTGTCCTCGAACCATTATACTCCCGTCTCAGCCTCCTGAGTGCTGAGATTACAAGTGTGTGTCACTATGCCTGGCCGTACTTCTGAAATTACAACCAAGCCCCACTTTCAACATTGCTACCTTGAGGGCTGGGGGGACATTCTGAGTCCAAACCATTATACACACTGACCTGATTTAGCTTCAGAATTCATCAGGCACTTCCCCTAATATCTGCCCCCTAAAGATCCCCTCACATCTCCGTGAATAACTATCTGTCTCAAGAAGTTATCCTTTGTACTATTCTTTCCAGTAATTCAGATATTCACCTCCAGTCCCACCTTTTTCTGCCCTGATCCATTAGAGTATGGAAAGTATTGTCGCTAAAACAGGATGAATCTTCTAGAATTAAAAAGAGAGCCCATGACTGTCAGACAGAGGTCAGGGTCCCACAAACACATTACATCCCTTCCCCCGCCCTCGCAGCTCATTAGTGCTATATCTCCACATTGAAATTCCACCCACAGAGTGAGCAGAACGGATGTCTTGGGGCTGGTGTTAAATCAACAGTCCCTGCGCTCACGGGGGCCCCTCTGACCTCAGCTTTTTGGATTGACCTGAGAACATTATGGATTCAGTGGAGTGTGGCTGTGAAGGTCTGCTTGGTGTCAGAAACCCTTGTGCCCATTTATAATTCCTCGTGTAGTTCTTTTCTTGTCCCCAAATTGGCCATCAAGTGGTTCAATTGACCTTGAAATGTAGATTGTAAATTGTGACTTGAGAAAATCAGAGATCCAAAGTGATCTTCCTCTCTCTCTTTTTTACAATTTGGCCTTAACATGTATATATAATTTTTTTTAAGTTCTCCAAGATTTTTTTTCCCTGCTCAGAAGGATGCATGACCTTGTTAGTGAGGGCTCTTGTTCAGGCTGCCCTAGCTTTTCATTAAAAGTAATGAATACAGCTTCCAAGACATGGATTAGAAGTTCACACTTGTAAGAGAAAGTTTATCAGCACTGCTGTTGAAAGGGGAAAATTTCCCCAGCCTCTCTCCCCAGTTTGAGAGTAACCTATGTGGGAATTTCCCCTTTTAAGATTCTTCAAGAGGTCTGATGCTACACCTGACAACACTGAAGAGTTCACCCAGGACAGTGTACTGGCTAATGCTTGGGCAGAACTAATTTTATGTTTCAAGTTTCCTAAGGACAGTGTCAAACCTCCCTGGCTCTTTCTATCCTCTCCATTGTCAGATATGATTCAAGAATTGGCCCAGATGTTGTCTGACATTCTTTGCTATCACCGAGGTTTTTTCTTTCTCTCTGTATTTTCTCTTAGCTTACTATTAGAGTTAAATACAGAATGGTCCTCTGAAGAGCTGGTAAATTGGTGTTTGGAGTTAATGTAATTGAGTTGTAAGGGATGTAATTCCAGCAGTGGATAAATCCATCTGGGTAGTGGCCTAGGCTGGGAGGGTGTGGCTAGAGAAGGTGGGTATCTGGGGGTGTGGCCTTGGGGATCATATGTTTTTCCTCCCCTTGCTCACTCTTTCTTGCTTCTGCCTCCATGACATGAGGAGCACAGCCCATATGCTTTCTTTCTCTCCGCTTCCCATGCCATGCCCTGATATTTGGGGTCCCTGGCCTCACACAGACTGAACCCCCAAATCATGAGCAAACAAAGAGTACTTCCTCTAAGTTACATAGTCAAGCCTTTTAGATTATAGCTGTGAAAATTCTGACAAATACACCTGTTTTCCATATTTTTTTACTCTCAGCTTCTAACGAGTGGCCCCCATGTCTTAATTGTCTCTGACTTATGGAGATCTTGCTAGGTAAATCCAGCTGAATGGAAATAGATATGTCTGTAAGTGCATTCATTTCTTCTGAATTGATCTAAGTGTGCTAGTCAGCTTTCTGTTACTGTGACAAATACCTGAGATAACCTATAAAGAAAAAAGGTTCTGTTTTGGCTCACAGTTTTTGGCACTTCAGGCCACAGCTTTTTGGGCCTGTGGTGAGGCAGAACATCATGGAGGGGTGAACTTGGAGGAGCCAGCTGCTCATGCTATGGCTAAATGTGGTGGACATAGGAAGACCAGGGCCTGGGCCTGTGGTAGTTCCTTCAAGGAAATGTATAAACCCAGTGACCAGAAGAAATTGACTAGACCCTGCTTCTCAATTTTCATCATCTCCCAATAGTGCCACATGCTGGGGACCAAACCTTTACTGTGGGTATTTGGGGGACATTCTAGATCAAAGACAAAAAAAATGTCACAAATAGGAACTGACTAGTTCACTAATTTCTAGACCATAAAAATCTAAAGAAATTTGGCTCTATGTCATCATGTTACAGGAAATGGTTGCATAGAGTGGAGATGTGATTTACCAAAGCCAGTTGACATGGTGCTGCCACCAAGCTTCTTCCTTCCCAGCCCCCTCACCATCTTTTAATTTAATGTATGATCCCCATGCCATGGTGATTTGAATCCTGAAGCACTGAAGTTTATAAATTCTGCCAATATGTAATTCAACGAATATATTGAAAAGACTTTGTTATGGTGGTAATTCATTTTGCCAGAGAGAAGTTTCATGTAAATCAAATCACATTTTTAAGAAACAGAAGGAAATTGCTCTATTTAAATTAACTCCATAGTCAAATCTTTCACAGAGCTCAGGAACTCTTTCCTGTGTGAATAACTGCAGTCTAATTAATCTATTTTTGTTACTTTTTTTAGAGAGCAAGGGCCTCCTCTTTTTTAGGAATATAACAAATCCTGAAGGTGAGGGTAGCAAATATTCCCCAGAGATCAAGTTAGTAATTGATAAGCTTATATACCCTATAAATGGCCTGCTATACAATTATCACATCATTATTATGGTTATTATTATTATTAACAGCAGCACTGCGGATTGAACACATGGCATTCTTCCTCTGAGTTACACTCAGGCCCTACTTTTAATTTTCTTTTCTTTTGAAACGGGATCTTACTAAGTTTCTGAGGGCCTTGCAAAGTTGTTGAGGCTACCACAAATCTGCAATTCTCCTTTCTCGGCCTCCCAAGTACTGGGTACAGGCATGTGCCACCACATCTGGTTCTGGGTTCTACAATTATGATACTATGATAAAGAATTAGTATACTTACTTGAATTCTCCTTTTCCTCTCTCCTCTCTCTTTGTTTCCTCTCCCTCTTCTTTTTTTATTCTTTTTTTCTAACTTAAAAAAAATGGACATAAAGGTGAATCTATTTCTTGGAGTCTTGATTGTTTTTGGCCTTTAGATTATAGAGAGTTCCTCTGTTTTCTGCTCAGCTGAGGAACAAGGAAGAGTGAAGGATTCAGACAGCTAGTGCTGGGCACCTTGCCAGGCACCCAGGGAGTATTCAGCAAATACTCATCAGTGTTGCCGCAGCTGCTGATCCAGGAAATTCACATCCAATTCCAGAAAATTCCAGAAACATCATTTGCTTAAGCGCCTCTTTATTAAGTGTCTCAAGATGCTCTGCTGAGAACTTAGGAACGATTGGGGAACACCGGAAGCCTTTTCCCAGGCTCCTTGTTTCTTTCCCTCCATCTACCCTGGAGGTCACCTGTGGTCACTTGTCTGGCTTCATCATAACCCAAGACCAAGGGGCCTGGAAAAGCTCACACCATATGTGGGAAGGCAGAACCACTCACTCGGAGGTGAGGGACAGAATTAAAGTGTCTACTGGGATGCTAGATGTAAAAGTAGTAGCAATGATCTCAACTGCAGGAGTGGCCCAAGTGCTCAACTGCTTTATATTGTTTCCTTTAATGCTGTAGCCTTCTTTTTCCTTTTGGCTCCCATCTCTCCCACCTTCTACTCCTTTCTATGTTCTGGGTTCGCTCAAATTACTTATTCTCTCCTCCTCCACTCTGTCCCCTTGGCAATTGCACTGGTCAAACTCAAAATTGCCTGCACCGCCAGTCTTGATGAACTGGGCCTGGGACAGGGATGACCTTTGATGCCAGTGGCCAGTGCATTTCAGGATCTCCTGGGGCCCGACTATCCAAGCCATTCAGTGACATCCAGTAATGGCTGGGGGCTGGCTGGCCACATACCACAGCTGGGAAGGGCTACATTGCTCTCCTCACCATGCAGGTGCAAAGAGTTAAAAATTCAAATCAGTAAACACCATGTTGACAACTATGAACAACGGAAGATAACTGGATTTTACATTCTTAGCCATAAACTGTGCTCCAATTCCCCAAAAAGCATGTGTGCTGGTGTGTCTCCTCCAGTTTCTGGGTAAGGTTCGACTTGCTGGAAAGCATGCCGGATGTGTAACTATTCTTACCACACTAGAATTCAATTGTCTCTTATTCATTAACAGCTATTCATTCTCTCTAGTCTTTTAAAAAACTGTCCTTTGATCTCTTGGAGGACCTAGGGACTCAATTGCTTTCCTACAAGCAGCCACTCTGTGTGGCTTGCAAATGTGTTTTTAAATGACCTGGGAGCAGAGCAGTCTCTGCATTGGGCTGGTAATGCATATGCAAATGACTGAGGGCTCTGACCTCCAGCAAGCTGGCCTGTGCCTGCTGGTTTATTTAATCTTTGCTCATTTCTTCTACTGTGATCTGGAGTCTTTGTAACTTGGGCATAAATTCACAAATTTAGGGATACTACCTCCTGCGGAGGGAGTGCAGGACAGATCCAGGGAGGTGGTAGTAACATCAGGTGCAATTGGAGAGGTTGAACAAACATAAGGGAGCTGTGCAAGTGCCCAGGGACCACTGAGCAATTTTTTTTTTTAAAGTGGTCAGTAAGCTAATAAGTTTAGGAATTTATGTATAGAGCAAGATGGACTCATTGCCAACCTCCTAGACTATTCTACAGTATATTTTTTTTCTTGGGTTATTTGTCAAAGATTCTCAAGACCGTTTGCCCAGCTCTTGATAAAACAGGTTTTCAGGAGTCCTGCAGATTCTGAAGATTGCCCTTCTTAGAATCAGGTCCTGAGGACAGGGACCCAGAAGCCAAAGGGGTGTGGCAGGGCTAGTAGGGTTTCCGGCAGGCTGCAGCAGGTAGCAGGGAGGCAGAACACATGGGTTGAACAACACAGGTAGAAGTTTGGAAGGTGATTTTAGATCTCAGGGAAAGAAGGTAGGACTAAGTAGAACTCTCTTGCAGACAGATCTGGGCAACTAGGTTTTCTAAGGAATCCAGGTGAGGGAGCAGGCAGAAAACAGGAATGCCCAGCATAGCTGATTCCAAGCTGTCGTCTACTGAAGGTGTGGATGTGGACTGGGTTAGAGCTGAGCTAGGATCCACATTGATGAGATGCTCACTGAATCAGGTTTGCAGGTCCTGAAGCTTTCTCTGACCTAGAGCAGACTGGCTCTCAGGCCTGGCTCAATGGAGAAAGGGGAATTGTTTTTTGAACTTGTTTATGACACTAGAAATGATGTTGATAGAAGGGAGGAAGGGACTAATTGTCAAGTATTGATAATTGATACTCAGCTGAGGATGTAGTTTAGTGGTAGAGCACTTGCCTAACATGCGTGGGATTTCTGGGTTCAATCTCTAGCACTGCAAAAGTAATAATATTTAATTACCAATTACTAATTATTAGTTGCTACAACAAATCATTGGTTTAATTATTAATCAATAATGAAGTGATGATTAACACTCAATTGATTGTTGAGTAATAATTTATCTACTAACTATTGAGTATCAGCTATGTTCCACAGAGTGATTTTAAATGCATATACTATTTTACTCTTCAAAGGCCTGTAAGCTTCATGTTATCCTTTCTATAGGATAAAAAGGGCACTGAGGTTTAGAAAAGCTGAATGCTGCTGGGCGTGGTGGCGCACGCTTGTAATTCCCCGCTCTTGGGAGTCAGAGACAGGGGTTCGCGCAGGTTCAAAGCCAGCCTCGCTGGCTTAAGAGACCCTGTTTCCAAATTAAAAAAAATATAAAATAGTTCTGGGAGTGTAGCCTGGAGGTAGAAGGGTTCCATCCCCAGTACCACCAAAAAAAAAAAAAAAAAAAAAAAAAAAATCTGAATGCCTTGCTTAAGGTCATATTGTTAGGAATCAGTAGTTAGCATATTCTTTTTTAACATTTTATTCTTTTAGTAAACAATATCAATACTAATGAGAACAAAATTAAAATACCAAAGTGCGGTTCTTTTTCTGGTAGAAATAATGAATATAATAACTTGTATTTATGGAGCACCTCCAACATTCCAGGAACGGCACTGATCACTTTGCACACTGTATTGAATTTATTTCTAGCACAAACAAAAGAGAAAAAAAATTCTTTCTCTATCACTAATTTGCAGTTGGAAAAATCTAAAGATTAAAGGTGTAAAATATGTTGCTTGGGCCATAACTGACACGTGGAACAGATTTAGAACCACCCCTGTTTTTTTAACTTGTTTATGACACAAGAAATGATATTGATAGAAGGGAGGAAGGGACTGTCAAGTATTGATAACTGATACTCAGCTGAGGATGTAGTTTAGTGGTAGAGCACTTGCCTAACATGCGTGAGACCCTGAGTTCAATCTCCAGTACTGCAAAAGTATTAATACTTAACTACCAATGGCTAATTATTAATTGTTACAGCAAGTTATTGCTTTAATGCAATAGTGCAATAATTTGCAAGTCAAGAACTCAAGGTTGAGCAGGGTTCTCAAGTCAAGGTAATGCAAATCAAGAACTCAGGCTCCTAAACATCATGTAATAATGCATGCATTTATTACGTGTGTACTATGGAGGACATAGCAGCTCTTGCTCTTGAGAAGCTCAGAGTCTTTCAAAGGGAAGGGCATGTGCACTGTTAATGAATGTAAGTCTTAGAATATTCTTTGACAGCAATTGCAGATGTATAGGAATCTGAAGAACTTAGCTACGTATGAGGGGAGCAGTGTCATAGCTGTGAACTCAGCAGGAATTGCTTGTGTGGGGGATATTCAGGGTTGTTTCAAGTGAGCAGTAATATAACTGATGGGAAGAGATATAGTGAGAAGATATGAAGCCAGTTGACGAAGAACAGTCATATAACAAGATGGCTAAATAAATCAGAAAACAGCACAGTGTGCTTCCAATAGAGCTTCTCCGGTCACTCAAAGAGCCCAGGGTAACATACCCGGCATGATAACCAAGCCACGGAGTGAGGATTCTGCCCAGTAGAAGGCATATCTTGCTATCTTCAGAGGGCCATATTCTCTTGCTCCTCCTTTCAACCTCCACTATAAGAAAGCAATAAACAAGATACATGTGCTCCTTGAGGGGAAGGGGGACAGAAATAAAGATGCACGGACCTGCGCTTGGGAGGCTGAGACAGGAGAATCGCAGAGGTTCAAAGCCAGCCTCAGCTACTTAGTGAGACCCTGTTTCCAAATAAAATTAAAAACAACAACAACAACAACAAAAACGTCTGGGAGTAAATCCCAGAGGTAGAAAGCCTCTGAGTTCCACCCCCAGTACCAACAACAACAACAAAAAAATAAAAAGAAAGAAAGAAAGAAAAAAATAAATAAAATAAAGAAATAAAGATGCACGGAAAGCTGATCAACATGGGGGGATCTATGGAGATCAGTGTGGAGATTCCTTAGAAAACTGGGAACAGATCCACCATTTGATCCAGCTATACCACTCCTGGGTATCTCTCCAAAGGGGTTGAGATCAGAGAACTACGTTAACATATGCATACCCATGTTCATAGCAGCACAGTTTGTAATAGCCAAAATATGGAACCAACCTAGGTCTCCATCAACAGATGAATGGATTGCAAAATTATGAGAAATACACACAATGGAATTCTATTCAGCTATAAAGAAAAATAAAATAATAGCATTTGCAAGAAGATGGAAGGAACTGGAGAACATTATGTTAAGTGAGATTAGTCAAGCACAGAAAGAGAAGGGACATATGTTTTCTCTAATATGTCCAAGCTAGGGAGTAGTGGTAATACCAGAGGGACTCCAGATGATGGAGGGGAAATCTCAGCAAAGCTTGAATGGAAGGATAGGAGAGGAAGAAGGCTGAGGTTGTTCAATGGAGGAACTACATACGAATATGTGTAATAGCATGAATACAACATGATTAACCTGGACACTCTCTATTGGGGGGGAGGGAAAGGGAGAGGGAAGGGCATGAAGCACAATGTAAATGTACACTACTCTCAATATGTTCCACTTATAAAAAAATAAAAATTAAATTAAAAAAATAAAAAAAACTAAAAAAACAAAATCATTATCAGGATGCCAGGTATATCCTTATTGCTACTGAGGTTTCAGGCCCTTTTAGTTCACAACACTAAGATACACACACCCATGCATGTAGACACCTATACATCTCTCCTATCTAAAGTGTGCTCACCCCAATGCTTCTGATTCAAATTCAACAATGCAGAGTTCTGTCTCATATTTCCAAACTCCATATGTGTAGCTCTTTTGTCCCACAGAGAGAATCTTGCTCATACAACCTCAATTATATTTACTCTTTTCTTTGTCTTACCGAAGACACACTCTTTTCTCTATCCTACTAATTTCATAATTACTGCACCAAGACAACTAGTAGAGATAAGATTACTTAGTAGCTGACTGTCTAGTTCTTTTTATATTTAGGAAAAGATATATATGTTTAAGATCACTGGATTAATTCTCATTTCTGTTAGCTTGATAAATTAATGTAATATCCAGGTAGATGCATTTGGCTTTTTAAAAATTGATTTTAGAATGCCCTTTATTCGTCCTTTTAAATGCTCTAAATTCAAAATTGTATAAAAAATTTTATTCCTATCTGTTCTTTTTTTTTTTTTTAACCTTTTTTTCTCTCCCACAAGTAGCCATTTTAATTAGTTTTGAGCTTATTCTTCTGGTGTTTTTCAAAACTGAGTCAACCCACATGCACCATAAACATACATCAAAGATAATATCCTATGGTCTTAGTCTATTTGGGCTGCCATTGGAAGGTTCATAAACAGTAGGAATTTATGAAAACATACATTTGTAGTTCTCGAGGCTGACATCTGAGATCAGAGTCCAGTACACCCTGGCCGGGACTCTCTTGTGGGCTGCACACTGCTGTCTTTTTGTTGTGTCCACATGTGGTGGAAAATGGTGAGATGGTGTTCTCTTGCATAGTCCCTTTTATAAGGCCACCAGTCCCATTCATGTGGAGCATGCATGTTGAAATTAATAGGGAGATCATAGAAATGTAAGCTTGGGAGTCACTGTCATGTAGATGGTAGTTGAACTATGGGACAGAATTGGTTTATCTTTGGAAAGTAACTGTTGTTAACTATTTTAATTCTCATTTACATGACACAGGGCCATGTAGTAGCAAAACAATAACCATTGGAAATTTCCTCCTCCTCTTCCTCCTCCTCTTCCTCCTCCTCTTCCTCTTCCTCCTCTTCCTCCTCCTCTCCTCTTCCTCCTCTTCTTCTTCTCCTCCTCCTCCTCCTCCTCCTCCTCCTCCTCCTCCTCCTCCTCCTCTTCTTCTTCTTCTTCTTCTTCTTCTTCTTCTTCTTCTTCTTCTTCTTCTTCTTCTTCTCCTCCTCCTCCTCCTCCTCCTCCTCCTCCTCCTCCTCCTCCACATCCTCCTCCTCTACCTCCTCCTCTTCTTCCTATTCCTCCACCATTACCACCTTCTTCTCCATCTCCATATCCTCTTCCTCCTCCTCCTCCTCCTCTTCCTCCTCTTCTTTTTCTCCTCATCCTCATCCTCATCCTTCCCTCCTCTTCCTCCCCTCCTCCTCCTCCCCATCCTTTTTCTCTCCTTCCTCGTCCTTCCTCTTCTTTTTTGTATTTATTTGTTTGTTTATTTATTTATTTATTTATTTATTTATTTAAATGTGGGGTTGGTACAAGGGCATTCTACTTCTCAGATACATCTCCATTCCTATTTTATTTTGAAACAGATCTTTGCTAAGTTGCTAAGGGTCTTGTTAAATTCCTGAGGACTTTGGTAAGTTGCTGAGGCTGGCCTTGAATCTGGGATTCCGCTGTCTTGGCCTCCCCCTCCCAAGTACTAGGCACACCTGGCTGAAAAAACTTACTTTTCAAGAGACTGTATTAAGTGTCTGGCACTCTGCTAATCTCTGAAGATGAAGATGCAAATGAATTTTGAATATGTATTCTTCTCCCTTGGAATACACATTGTATTAAATGACTCAAAAAGACATAAAAAGTCTCAGTAACATTGTATTTCTTCCATGTAATTCTGCCAATAAGAAAAAAATGTATAAGTTCTATAAACAGGAACATCATGTCCTTTGCTAACTGTTCTTGAGTTTGCCTAGCAATTCCACACGTCTAGCAACAGAGCAGCTCTCAGAGTGCCTTCCTGTCCCAGGCCCCTCAGCTGCCCTGAAGTGGGGGTTGTGGGGGAAAAGTGCTGTAGAAATGAGTCAACAGAGTCTGTCAATGTTCAGACTAAACAATGCTGTTTCAGGAACAAACACTGCTGTGTCCTGGGATACTGCACTTAGCTCTAGGTCCTGTTCTTCAGTGTTCTTGTTCTGCTCTGCTGACAGAACTACTCTCTGTGCATAAGTGACCCCCAAATAATGATACCCTCCCATCATCTCTGAGTTCCCAGCTAGGCTACCACCCCCTTTATTCTATGCAGAACATATTTATTCAAAAGCCACATGAACTCCCCCAGGACATCAACCATGCATCACTAAATTAAGCATCTTCTTCCAGAAGCCCAGATGAGCAAGCTTTCTTTTGGGCTCCAGATCAAGCTATGTGGCCACCAGCCACCCTCTCTATTGACAAAGCTTGGCTTCTTCCCTCACATCCCCATGTCTAATGAATCACTAAGCTCTGCCATTCATACACTAATTTTTATTGTGGCAAAATTTACATAGCATAAAATCTACAATCTTGACGTGTGTGTGTGTGTGTGTGTGTGTGTGTGTGTGTGTGTGTGTGTGTGTTACTGGGAATTGAGCCCAGGGACATTCTACCTTTCAGCTCTACCCCTATACTTATTTTTAAAAAAATATTTTATTTTATTTTGAAACAGGGTCTTACTAGGTTGCTGAGGGCCTCACTCAGTTGCTGAGACTAACGGAGAACCTGGGATCCTCCTGTCTCAGCTGCCAAGTCCTGGGATTACAGGTGTGCACTACCATGCCTGGGTGATCTGGTCCTTTTGTGAGTGTACTCCTCAGTGGCATTCATGGTTTTGTGCAGCCATCATGACCATCCATCTCTGTAACTCTTTTCATCTTGTAAAACGGGAATTTTATAGTCATCAAATGATCCTCCCTCCTGGAAAACCACTGTTCTACTCTATTATTCCCATCCTTTTTAAGATGGAAGGTTTTACTTTTTATGCTGAATGCATATACCTGCTAGAGTTTGCATTAGAAATGTCCCACAAAGTCCCTTGAGTTAAAGGCTTGGCCTGTAGCTTGGCCATACTGGGAGGTGGTCGTGGAACTAAATTGCGCATGGTAGCACATACCTGAAATTCAGTACTTGGGGGGCTGAGACAGGAGGATCACTGGTTCAAGGCCAGCCTCAGCAACTTAGCGAGGCCCTCAGAAGATTGATGAAATACTATTTCTTTTCTTTTTTTTCTTTCTTTTTTTTTTTGGTGTTGGTACTGGGGTTCCTGGAAGCCCTTCTACCTCCGGGCTACACTCCCAGACCCATTTTATATTTTTTTTTATTTGGAAACAGGGTCTCTTAAGCCAGCCAGGCTGGCTTCGAACCAGCGCGATCCTCCTGTCTCCGCCTCCCAAGCGCGGGGATTACAAGCGTGCACCACCACGCCCGGCACGATGAAATACTATTTCAAAAAAATAAAATAGGGTTGGTGGTGTAGCTCAGAGGTAAATTACCCCTGGGTTCAATTCCAGTCTACTCTGCTTCCCCTTCACAGGAGCTGGGACCTGGTATGAAGTTTTAGGTCACTGAGGGGTATGGTTTTGAAGGGGATTGTGGGACTTTGCCCCTTTCTCTTTCTCAGTTTTGCCTCCCAGTCATGAGGGTGTCAGTTTTTTCCTGCCCATGTGCTCACACCATGATGAGCTGCCGCACTACAGGCCCAAAAGTAACGTGGCCAACTGTCTCTGGACTGAAACCTCAAATGCTGTGAAACAAAATGAATCTTTTCCTCCTTATAAGTTGATTATATCTGGCATTTTATTATAGCAATAGAAACCTTACTAACACAATGCCGTAACTTGAGTTAATTTGTGGCCTAATACATGTCTATCCTAGAATATATTCCATGTGCAATAAGAAAATCTTGTATCCTGCCATTGTTGGGTAGAGTGTTCTGTATGTGTCTGTTCAATCTAGTTGATGTATTATGTTACGTCCTCCATTCCCTTATCTTCTGTCTAGTTGGTCTAGCCATATTGAGACTGGAGTATTGAAGAGCTTATTAGTGTATGGCTATCTACTTCTCTCTTCAATTTTCAGAATTTATATATATTCATAGTCTGTTCTAAGATGTGTTTGTTTATAATTGTTTAATAATTGTTTAATTTTGTATTGGGCCCTTTTTTTATTCATACATAATATCCTTTGTCTCTTGTAAGCTTTTAAAAATTAGAGGTGGATTTTGCCTGACACCTGCTCTCTCTCAGTTATGGTCTGTATTGAACAACTTTTTCCATCCATTCACTTTTAGTCTATTTGTATCTTTGGATCTAAGGCAAGGTTCTTGTAGACATCAAGTTCTGCCAGTGTGTGTGCGTGTGTGTGCGTGTATGTGCGTGTGTGTGTGTGTGTGTGTGTGTGTGTGTGTGTGTTGGGGATGGAACCCAAGGCCTGGTGCATACCAAGCTTTTGTTTTACCACTGAGCTGAACCCCTAGACCTCTGCCAACATTTAGCTCCTAACTACTTAATTTTCTGATTTTATAGCCTACCTTCTGAGATTCCAAAGGGCCTTCATGACTCTAACTTAGTCCATGGTTGTCACCAACTGGGTTGCAGATATAAATTTTATTGCCTTGAAATCCATCCTTGCTACTGAAGCAGGAGTAAAAGGTCTCACTGTCAACTCTGGACTTGCTGAATTTCCCTCCCTACCTTCTGTGCCTGTCTGTTTTGTTCAGGATCACCCTCAGGCATGGCTTTCAAGCTAGTTAGTCAGGCTTCCGCCAACTCTCCCAGCTTCTTCTCTGCTCCCTTCATAGCAATACTGAACGGCTGGCAACTGGCTCAAATGTATCAAGAATCACTTCTGTTCCTTCTGCAGCAACCTGTTCCCCAGCCTTCCTCTGTGTTCTTGATCATCACTGAGTCTGGCTGGGCAGGGGAGAAAGCCTGCCAGGAGTCTTAGAGTTACCAGACTCACCGTCATAATATGCTGATATTTACCTTTCATAGACCTCTGGAACTCTGCTAGGCTGTACAGTCTTGTGGAGATAGAATGTATACTTCATAGGTAATTTTAACTGTTTAGTAACCACATTTAGAAAAGTACAAAAGAAAGGGGTGGACGTAATATTAACAAAATGGTTACTTAATACATTCAGATATCATCTTGGCATGTGGCAGTTGCCACATTTCAAGTCCTTGGTAGTGGCTTCTGTGTTGTATAGAGCTCAGCTCACATAGTAAGTTTACAAGGGCTGGAATGCATGTCTTTCATCCTTTCTCCTCTGTGCCTAGGGACAGTGTTCCTCAAATTGTGCTTCCCAGATTACCTGCTTCAGAACCACCTGGCTTCCTGAATTATTAACCCTCCTGGGCTTCAGCGAAGGCTCATTGAATCTAAAACCATACAAGTAAGATACAGGGATCTGCATTTGCAACGATGGACTCAAGAAATGCTTCGACACATCCAGGTTAGAGAACTACAAAGTGTTTGAACCATATGTTTGTGTTTAGTTGACTGCTTATTAGATGTTGAATTTAGGTGTCAGAAATAAAGGAATTTACCCAGTTTCCTTGAAATAAGGGTGACAAGATTTGCTCAGTTTGTCTCAAGAGATTATTGTGCAGATTAAACGAGACAGGAAGATCTGTTGTATCCTCTGAGATACTCCATAACTAAGATTATTATTAGAGCTGGGCGTGGTGGCACATGCTTGTTAATCCCAGCATTTGGGAGGCTGAGAATCGGCTTTATGGCCAGCCTCAGCTACTTAGTGAGGCCCTTTGCAACTCAGTGAGATCCTGTTTCAAAATAAAGAATAAAAAATAGGATTAGGGGGTGTAGTTTAGAGGTAGATTGTCCTTGGGTTCCATCCTCAGAACAGCAAAAGAAAAAAAACGATTATTATTATCATTGTTATTGTTACTATTGTTAAAATGTGCCAGAGGTGAAAGGCAGTACCTCACATGGGCTAGGCAACTTCCTGATCCCATAAGTTCGTTTCTATGAGACTGTCAGCTTCTGGTAGCAAAATATAAATATATAATAAATGTAGGGATGGCACTCAATATTTACTTACTTCACACGTGCACCTGTTGTGAAGCTTGAAGGACAGAAAGGATGAGAAGTATGTGGCGCCTGTTGTGCCAGCTTGCCATAAAAAGTCTTTCTCTAAGCTTCCATCCCCTGGTATGCCGTGGATCCTGTGAGCTGCCATCAGGCCAGCTGTTGCCCTGGGTCACTTGAAGAGACAGTCTGTTCAGCCGCTGAGCCCCTCCACAGCCTCCCCTTAGCCCATGGGCTCAGTCGCCCCTCGCAGTGGCCGCTACTGGTGAAGACGGCAGTGCCTGGGAGCCACTGCCGCCCGGATGGCAGCTCCGCTCCAGCAGCACGTGGCGCGACTGGCAGGCTGCCAGCTCCCGGTTCTCTCTGTTTTGTGTTCCTCACTCATAACTGTTTATTGTGACAGGTAAACACTTGTTTTGAAAGCTTGCAGGCATACTATTAAAACACAAGTGTTCTTGACACAGTCAAGCTGGGCTGTAAAATGTTTATCTTTTTGAATGACAAATGCTGGCTTTTCTCCTTCCTTCTCTCTTTGCCTTCTTTCCTCCTCTCCTTTTTCCTTGTTAGGGCTTCTCTGCATTCTTTCTTTTTTTCTCTGCTTACCCTCTCTCCATGCTGGTCTACCGGGCTAAGGAGTGACCACAGGCTGCTGGTTGGGGGCTCTGTCTTGTGAGGAAGGGGTGCAGGGTGACTGGATGGAGCAAGTGGGATTCTCCATTGACTATTTATGTCAGGCTCAGAGATTCTGAGCATTTGTATCTGTAATGAGTGATTAAATGATGTTATCAAAAGATACTGCTGAAAAATAAGTAAAAATTTTAGGTTAAGCGAAAGTGAAGTTTTTCTAATTTGTTATTTTGAAATAATTTGAGATTCATAGGAAGTTACAAGAAATGGTATAGAGAGATCTTATATACTCTTCTCTCAACTTCCCTCAGTGATATCGTCTTGCGTGACTGTAGTACCATATCCCAACCAAGAAATGGGCAGTACAGTAATCCTCAGGTCTTATTCAGATTACACATCTTTGACACGCATTCGTGTGTGTGTGTGTGTGTGTGTGTGTGTGTGTGTGTGTGTGTGTAAAGTCAAGAGTCTTGTAGAACAGCTCATCTTGGAAAATAAGGGGATGTGGTAGAAGCCCCTTTTATCTGAAAACAGGACTTTGAAGGAAATGCCTTCCATGGGTCGTTCTTGTCAAAGGCATTCCTTTCTCTCAGCTGCTCTCCTTCAACATATCCTACTTCGCAGATTCATCTGAGATCTCTGTTGGGTATGCCCATCTTCGCAGGGAGTTTCATTTTGCTTTCATAGATGACAATAGGTTTGTGAAACTAATCTATGCAAATATGTAAGTGGGGATGGATGGTGCAAGGTGTTATGCATTGTAGGTAACCCCTGGCACAGCTGCCCTTAAAGTATTACCATGAGCAGCAGAGACTGTTCATGTTGGATGGCGAGTTGGGGATGTACTTGAAGTAGGCCTGTCTTGAGACTCTCGGACTTCTTTCTATAGAGTGAACTGGACAATTATTTAATATTTAATTATCTCTAAATTTGGCTTTTAACTTTTCTTTTTTTTTTTTTTTTTGGTACTGGGACTGAACTGAGGAGCATTCTATCTCTGACTTTTACCTCCAACCCTTTTTATTTTTTATTTTTGAAACATGTTCTTTCTGAGTTACTCTCTGAACAACTCTCTGAGGTTGGTATCTAACCGGTGATCCTCCTGTCTCAGCCTCCTGAATACGGGGATTACAGGCATGTGCCACCACGCCTGGATGCTTTTTACAAATTGATTTGCTCTTCCTCAGAATGGCTCTTGAACTATGAGCAGCCATCTCCAAAACCCCCTTTACATGTCTACTTCTCCAGATTAAATATTTCTTAACCATTTTCTCATGGATAGAAGTATTATCATTCTTCTTGGCTGCAACTTCAGTTAGTGGATGTCTTTCTCAAACTATGGTTCCCCAAATTGAAGAGTGCGAGTATTTTCCAGCCAATGGGGATGGACACAGACCATGACATCTCACTCTGGATGAGTTTTGTTCTATAAAATCCCTGCTAACTGCTTTCTCCAGTAATGAACCAAATGTGGCTTCAATCACTGAAATCCAGGTGTGTCCACATTACACTTAGCACTGTTAAACTTTATAAGATGTCACTTGTCCTCATCTTTTAGAATAATTTTCTATTATACTTCATCATGGGAGTTCATCATAGTAGCAACTTTAAAAGTTATCAGTAAGAATTAATATAAAATAAGACAAACATATGCCATTTTCTATCATATAATGGATCAATTCATCACTCCATGTGTGTAATTAATAAATTTTCCATTTTATAAAAACAAATGCAAGCATCCTGCTGGAAAATAAAGGAGATAAAAATTAGATTCAACTAAAATCAAGTTATTTTAACTTGTTATTTTGAAATAATGATAGAGTCACAGGAAGTTATAAATTATAAGACATAGAGGTCTGGTGTACATTTCACCCAGTTTCCCCAGATAGTAACACTTGTCTGACTAGAATATAATGTTTTAACCAGGAAATTGACATTAGAACAATCCATAGGCCTTATTTAGATTTTGCATATTTTATGTGTGTGTGTGTGCGTGTGAACTCGAGTGTTTTCTTTTTTCATAATATTCCTTTATTTATCTATTTATTTTATTTTCTTAATATTTTTTTATTGGTGCACTGTAGTAGTCAAACATCACAATGTAATACAAGACTTTTGAGGATATCCAAGCATACATCATCTAATTGGCCTTTATCCAATCCCCATCCCACTCCTTCCTCCTCCCACAATCCCATGCTTGATTTAGTGATTAACTTTGATATATCTGTTTACATATATCATGTGTTTTAAAGAGATTCCATCTTCCCCCATCCCATCCTCTCTGATAGGTCATCTTAATTGCTCTTCCATAGGGCCCCTTCTTCAATCAGATTTCCTCCTATTACCCATTTCTTCCTAGTTTTTGCATATTAGGGAAAGCGTCTGATTTTTTTATTTTCTGTGATATTTCTATGTGTATGCCGCATTTCAATTTCCGACCCACTCTTGAAGGCTCCGGCACTGGCCTAGCCTCCCAGCAGACTCTGATCCTGGCCTAGCTGGCTCTAGCACCAACCTTGCCTCATGGCAAGCTCTGATCCTGGCCTCGGAGGCCCCAGCACCAGCCTTGCCTTAAGGAAAGCTCCTATCTCAGTCTCGCTGGCTCCAGCTACATACAGCCTCACCCATAGCAGGCACCAATCCTGGCCTTGTTAACCCCAGCTCCGGCCTTGCTGCAAGGCAGGCTCTGATCCCAGCCTCAGAGGCCCCAGCACTGGCCTTGCCTCACGACTCGAGTGTTTTCAATGCTTGAGGTCAGAGCAGATCTAGTATGGACACCTTTGCAATATCACACAAGCCTGATTTGATGGCATCATGGAACCAGAGTGCAGAGAACAGACTGGCTGTGATTATCCCCCAGCACTTAGCTTGTTCTCTTATCTGTGAAATGACCATAATTCTATTGACCCTCACTCTTCACGGGGCTGAGATCATGACCAGAAGAGTACTTTGTAAAATGTAAAGCTTTGTCTACAATTTGTCCTCATTATTAGAACATTATTCTCTTAAAAGACACATGCTCCATTCGCATCAAACAACACATTATACTGTATTTAGCGTAAGTAAGCTCATCACATTCAATGCAACTGAAAGAAATGGAGTTTTTTTAGCCTGGCTTCCTGTTTCCTTTCATGTACAAAAACATCCATCTGGCAATTAAAATACAACATTCAAAGGGAAAGAAAATAAAAGTGCCCTGTTAACATTGAAGAGTGAAATGAAAGTTCAGGCAAAGTAGAGCGTGGAGGCTCTCATGGAGATGAAGGAGCGCTTGTGGTGGAGAGGATTCTCAGAGCAATTAAATTGGAGTATCAAGTCGGGTTCAATGGCTACTCTCAAGAGACAAAATAGGAAGGACTCATTCTTTGCAATATTGCACTTTAACGTCTGTGGTGTTAGGCATTCTACTGGAGTATTTAGAAGTATATCAGAGTTAGAAGCTCATAAAGGGCATAAAGGACCTGCTCTTAAGAATGGAGAAGGCCAGAAGTCAGGCATGGCAATGCACACCTGGAATCCCAATACTTGGGAGGCTGAGACAGGAAGATCACAGGTTTGAAGCCAGCCTCAGTGACTTAGTGAGACCCTGTTTGAAAAAGAAAAAGAAAATAGGGCTAGGGTGTATAGTCTAGATGTAGACTGTCTCGGGGTTCAATTCCTAGCACCACAAAAAGAAGAGAGAGGGAGAGGGAGGGAGGGAGGGAGGGAGGGAGGGAGAGAGAGAGAGAGAGAGAGAGAGAGAGAGAGAGAGAGAGAGAGAGAAAGAGAGAGAGAGAGAGGAAGAAAGAGGCAGAAAGCCTAGTCATGGAAGTTTCTCATAGGGGATGAAGGAGGAGTGAGCTACGGTTGAACCATAGGGTTCTCATGATTTTTGGCATGTGAAGACACTATTGAACTCTAGGAGAGACACTCACTGTAATTACTTAACTAAGGCCTTTATATAAAAGGCCAAACTACCTTCAAACTTAATTCTTTTCTGAGAAATATGACTACATTAGAAGTTGAGAGTATAAAGAACTTAAAGAAAAGGTTTAGAGGAGCTCATGAATAATAGATCTACTCTGTATTATTAGGGGAAGTTAAGGATGTTCCAAGTCCTACCTTTGAGGTCGACATCAATAACTGTGTCCTCCCACAGCACATTACCGGGGGGCCCTGTCAAATGAGGAACCCTGGCTTAAAGGCCCAGTGTACTGCCTGCAAAAAATTACAAGAGGTCTATGAAGTTCTTAAGTTTCAGCATTTAAAATGTAATCAGAGTTGAGAATTTAAAAGTAATCCATTGATTTATGGATTTAAAACCTCAGAGTTTTTTGGTACACAGTAAATCTTTAAAAATATCCAGCTACATCTAAATGTTTTTGTATATAGTGGTATATACTTCCTTTTACTAATCTGTTCTCCAGGCTGTCTGGGAGAGAAAGAGAAGGAAGATCTTGGATTTAGGAGAAAAAAAAAAAACAAAAAACAAAAAACTGGGGCCTGGTTCTTCCTAGTGCCTAGGTACTGAAAGGCTGCTTTGTAAAGCATCTCATGATTTAAAGGCAGTCAAATCTTTTTAAGCATTAGACTAAAGCTGAATGGGCTGGGAGGTGATAGAGCTCACATGCAGACCTGATAATGGGAAAAGTTAATCCTCAGGCAGGAAGATGAGTCCCTTTGCCCATACCACATACATACAAAGGAAAAAGAAACACAGAAGCAAATTATTTCCAACCTTTCCTTCTTTTATCATTCCCTCCAAACCTGTCTTTAACTGTCTTCCAGGAGCAGAAATATTTGGAGGTCAGGGTCTCCCCCAGGCCTGACTTAGGTCCAAGGCTGTGAAGACCTATTGGCAGTAAGAGACACTGGGGGCTGGCTAACTTCTTAGAACAATTTAGCAGGAGAATGTGGACACAGAAGCAAATTTTAAAGATGCAAAGAAGCACTGGGTGTGGTGGCACATGCTTGCAATCCCATTACTTGGGAAGCTGAGACAAGAATGTTGCAGATTCAAGGCTAGCCTCAGCAATTTAGCAAGACCCTCAGCAACTTAGTCAAATCCCATTTAAAATAAAAATAAAGTAGGGCTGAGGGTATAGCTCAGAGGTAGAATGTTCCTGAGTTCAATCTCCAATACCAAAAAAAAAAAAAGCAAAAATTTCAAGGGGAATACATAAGAAGGAACAGATAGAGGCCTATGGAGGTCCATGCTGCCAGTCAAAGTAGCTCTGAGCCAAGTGGTGCACGTCTGTAATACAAGTACTTGGGAGACTGAGACAGGAGGACTACAGGAGGACTGCTGTGGCCAGCCTCAGCAATCAAGTGAGGCCTTCCCAAACACAGTGAGACCCTGTTTCAAAATAAAAATGAAATAGGGTTGGGGTGTAGCTCAGAGGTAGAATACGCCTGAGTTCCATCCCGAGTACCCCCAAAATAAATTAGTAAATAAATAAATAGTATTCAGGAAACAGTCTAAAGTTCTGAAGCATGAGATTCTATACTCTTGCATTGTATAGAAACTTGTTAGCTAGATGGGGGTGAACTACAACTTTATGTTACTTCTTCCCTTTAACACCATGATTTTTGTCTGCTCCTCAAAGAGTTTGTGCGCAGCAAGAACAAATGTGAGGGTGATAGGAATGTACCTTCAGTTTCTAAAATTAAACTTAATTTCTCTTACAAGCCCCCATTCCATGAAGTGATGGGGGAAGGGGGCTATTCCATCCATTCATGATTCTCCCAATTTCTTGTGGTGTGTGGTGAGGATCCTTGCTTGCTATCTCTACAAACTGGTGTCTTCTGAAATTCTTCTGCCGGTCTGGACTTGTATCGGTGAATACTCACATCTTAAGCCAGAACGGGGAGAGAGAGAGAGAGAGAGAGAGAGAGAGAGAGAGAGAGAGAAGAGAAGAGAAGAGAAGAGAAGAGAAGAGAAGAGAAGGGAAGGGAAGGGAAGGGAAGGGAAGGGAAGGGAAGGGAGGAGAGGAGAGGAGAGGAGAGGAGAGGAGAGGAGAGGAGAGGAGAGGAGAGAGAGGAGAGAGAGGAGAGAGAGAGAGGAGAGAGAGGAGAAGAGAGAGAGAGAAAGAGGGAGAACGAGAACATGCCCATGACCCCCTTCAGCATCACACACCTGATATCTAAGGACTCCCACTGACTCCACCTGCTCAGAGGTTCCAACATCTCCAAACAGTGTCATCCTGAGGATCAAACCATTTATGCGTGGAGCTCTGTGGGGATGCTACCCATATTTGAACTTAGGACTCAAACACACTCTAAGAAATTTCTGCTTTGGGGACTCTGTTGGACCAGGCATCGTAAGATTCCCTGATCTCTGACTCCCCAAATCTGTCTGCTGATCTGAGTGTGTGTGTGTGTGTGTGTGTGTGTGTGTGTGACTAGGGATTGAACTCAGGGGCATTCTACTTCTACACTACACCCCCCAGCCCTATTTTTCATTTTTAATTTTGAAACAGAATCTCACTAAGTTGCGGAGACCCTTGCTCAATTGCCGAAGCTGCAATCCTCCTGCTTCAGCCTCCCAAGGGCTGGAATGACAGGCGTGTACCACCCTGCCTGCTGCCTGATGATCTGTTGCTCCTCTTCTACTTTGAGGACTTGGCCAAAGGAGGCAAGTTGCAGAGCTCACTCCTAGGAACTCCGCAACATCCAAGGGTGCTTCTTGTGCCTGAGGCTTGCTTTTGTTTTCCTTAGAGATTAAAAAAATCCAGTAGCAGAAGTGGGTTGGGGCAGAGAAGCAAGGCGGTGTTCTCTTTACCCATACCTTCACCTTACCATCTCCGCCCCCACAACAGGAAGGACCAGCAGCGGCAGGTGGAGGACATGGAGCAGAAAACTGTCTACACTGGAGGAAGAGCAGACTGAAGGAACAACTGGATAGATTTTCCAGGCCCCAAGATTTTTGGAGTTTTTCCACCTCTCTTCCTTGAGTATCTCCTCCCATCTTTGGGGGCCTTTGAGAAGAGGTGTGCATCTATTTGTCGTGGGACAAGGAAAGGATTGAATTTTTTTTTAAGACTAACAGTAGGAAATCTCACAATGGAAATGGGAGCCTAAGAATAATGCTCTGCTCAGAGGTATATGGGCCTCAACCTGGGGAGGCCTCCGTGACCAGCATTCTGCCTATTTTACCTTTCCTTTAAGACTTTGGAAACTGAAGACAAATCACAGCCAGCAGACTGTGGAGGAGGAGGCTGATTTTTTTAAAATTTAAATTTATTTTTTTAATTGGTGCATTGTAGTCATATATCAATCACATTGGAGTACAAGACTTGAGAGGCTATACAAGCACACATCATCCAATTAGCCCTCATCCAGCCCCAATCCCATTCCATCCCCCTCCCTCCATCCCATGCTTCTTTGGTGATTGACTTTGATACATTTGTTTATGTACCGGAGGAAGCTGATTTTGCTTTCCAGATTTCACATCCCATTTTCCCAGTAGCAGGTGTAAGACTTTGACAAGTCAAACAAGTCAAACCTGGCCTCATTTTCATAGAGACCAAGGCACCTCATGGTGCTATTTGTACCTATGTGGTCTGGTTTGGGAGAAACGAATGCAAATAAAACTCACTCAATTTGAGTCTACCTACAGAGACATGCCAGACTCCGAGGTGCCAAAGAAGTGGCTTTATCTATTGGGCAGCCAGAGGAAGCAGTACCCACTATACTGACACCTTTTATACCAGCTGGCTGGGACAAGCAGCAATTGTGAAAATGCTGCTGCTCTGAACATCAGTCTTAACAGCCTTTTATACCCCTTGGTAATAGAGTTGGGGATACAGAAAAGTCAGGTTTTCATGGTTATAAAATCATTACATCATTTGACAGATGCCTGGTATTCATTCAGGACATCAAATTTTACTCCGATGCTATCTTGTGGCCAAGACAGCATCCTCATACCATGCAGCAGTGAAGCAGATTATAGAAGCAGATAATGGCAGTTAAAATCCTTTACATACCCAGGTTTAGTTACGAGATGTGCTTGCCTAAGACTTCTTCGTAGAAGGGACATACTCTTTCAGATGTACACTTTCGGCATGGTGGTGGTACCAGATTGTAATCCAGTACTTAGGAGGCTGAGACAGGAGGATCACAGGTTTAAAGCCATCCTCAGCAACTTAGTGAGACCTTGTTTCAAAATAAAAAGATTAAATAGCGCTAGGGGTGTAGTTTAGTGGTAAAACGCACCTGAGTTCAATCCCCAGTACCAAAACAAAAATAGAAGAAAAATATTTTGGTTTGCATGAGGATAGAGAACAAAATGATACACTCAGGGTATGATCATAATGAAATATGATTTGGTTTGATTAGCAGGGACATTAAACATATGATGGAGATATTTAATTTCTCATTTTGTAAAAAAATCCCCTCAACCTGTGGAAAT
The DNA here is from genome assembly GCF_963383645.1 of Muscardinus avellanarius. Lineage (NCBI taxonomy): Eukaryota > Metazoa > Chordata > Mammalia > Rodentia > Gliridae > Muscardinus > Muscardinus avellanarius. The sequence continues at coordinate 84,233,985 of NC_137796.1, read as the reverse complement.
AAAATATCTAGCTCTTGAAGCCTGGGTATTTTAAGTTCTTTCCCCTGCTTTAGATTAAATTTTGATTCTTCATTAAATGCTATTTTTCCCAGTGCTTACGTACAGTATTTCCATTTTTAAAGGAGCCCACGGCAAGGGTAAATTGCATAATAGTTGCTGAGAAACAGAACAGTTGCGATTAATTCAAGTTGGTTTGTTCAGGCAACATGCATTCATCATCCACCATACAGAAGTGCCTTTTCTAGTAGAGCTTGAGCCAGGATGAAGTCACCACCTCCTCCTTTGGGTGGGCCTCTGTGGAACCATGATGTCAATGATTCAGAAGCAATAAGAGTCAGCCGAGCCTTGTCTTGAAGCTTAGCCAGAGTCCAGCCATAAGATGGCACCTGTAAAGTATCTGGACCTTGTGAACTGGTAAACATAACAGCTGATGTTTAGTAAACCCTTGCATGGGTCAGCTGTTGTGCTGAGCAACGGATGAGAACACTGATGTCTGAGACATTGAGTGACCAACCCAACGTCACATGCGATGTTGTGCCTCAGAAACTGTGTACTTGATCTGATTTCTCCTACATCTACATTCACACCGAGAGCCAGGGCAGCCACAGAACTGATACGTCTAAGCAGGACCAACAACATGAGTAGCTCTGGGCCATTTGCAGCAGAAATAACACAGTAGAGACACTGGAGCCAAGTGGGGGCAGTTGCTGCTCCAGAGGGACACTTCTGGGCAGCCCACTGTGGTGTATCATTCCTGCCTCTTTTTCCTCCACTCTAGCCCCCTTTGGACATGTTTCTGTATGTGGAAGCTGTGATTTTCTGAGAACAAGAACCACATTTAATTCCCATGATCAACTGGTCAAGGCTGATCTTCCCCCATCCAACTTTCATGACCAGAGTTTGGTACAAGGGTAGGATTCAGACTTGGCTCATCTCTGTGAGATGTGCACATCACTTATGCATGCTTGTCTCTGCATTTGTATACACATGTATTGTTGTTAAGAAGAAAACCCACCCCTGAGAGGAAGCAAGGAGTACAGTCCAGAAAGAGTAAAACTGTGACATAGAAGCAACGATCTTCAGCGGCCCAGCTATAGTCTAATTCTTTCCAGATTACTGGCGAGCCTCTGCTCCCACTTTTAATTCCATAAAGGTCTTATACAAGCCATGTACACTTTAGAATCATTTTTAGGCCCATCAGGGAACCTTCAATACTATATGCAGTGACTACAATTCCCCCTTCTCTTTCATTTAAGAAAGCAGTTACGATGGCTGGAGTGAAGATATTGTCAAATAAACAGACACTGTAATCCATATTTTAAATGGCAAAATAATCCCCAATTTTCAATGGATATTATCCTGTATCTGAACTCACAAGTGATCAGGTCATACTAGCATGTTAGGCTGTTGCCATAGAGATGTGTTGGTGGCTTAGCATGCAAAACAAATGGGTTCAAGGTCCCGAGGCCCAGTTTTAAATCCTAGTTATTGACCCATCATGAGTAAGTGGGCCTCAGTTTTCTCTTCTGTAAACTTATCTGGCTGGACCAGAGAGCTTATTTAGCTGAAGGAGTCTTGGACTATTTTAAAGACCAGAATGACACTATGTCACCCGTCCCTGTACATCTATCTATCTTGTTTTCTGTTTGCTATAGAGAGTAGCTCACTCAAACTGTTTTGTCTCATAAATAAAGGACCCCTGATTTATTTCACCAGAGCATCCTGGTTACTCTCCATGGATGAAGAACCTCAGCTTGGTCTTGGTGAGTTGAAGCCAGGTTGCCTGAGAGGTACTGGCCTGAAAGTGATGCCCAGGTCACTGTGTAGGAGACAGTAGGTGAGGTCTTTCCTTTTTCTTGAGGACAAACTTGCTGAGCACCTGTCACTCTAAAGACTGCCAGAAAGATGGGTGGAGCCTGACTGTCCCTAAATGTTGACATTTAAGCAAAAGCAGATTCATTTTCTTTTCCCAGCTAACAAGGCAATGTCATGGCCAAAGCCCGAAGGCCACAGAAAGAGCAAATTGCCTTGCAAACCTCAGATGCAGAGCACAAATGGAGAAAAAAAAAATGATTTAAGTTCCTGGTAATCTCTTGGGGGTGACACCTTCAACCACTTAAAAAGAATAAAAAAAAAATCTACAAATTTAGGTCTCTTTTAAAATTCCTCCCAGGCTTGCTCCATCTATCATACCAGTGGAAACTGCTCTTATGATATATTGTACGTGGAGACCACACTATATCATCGGAGTTCTGACATTGCCACGCTTCTGTAGTAGGTTATAATGCAACGTAACAAATTACAATGGTGGACATTGACAAATTCGGTTTTGGAGGAGTTTAAATTAATTTTGAGCTGCTTCAAGTTGGTTTAGAAAGTAATTTTTAAATAAATCAGAGGTAGATGGAGAAAGATCGCTCCAAAGATTTAACGTGTGCATAAGGAAATTCAGAGCCAGATCTGGCTTTAGTTTTTGAGAGGGGTGGGAGTCAGCTCAGCCTCCTGCCCCAGGGACAGCAGAGGCAGAGAGGGCTAACCTTAGAGGCAAAGATGAGACCATCAATGGTGGAGTGTAGCTAGGCACGGTGGTGCATGTCTGTAATCCCAGTATTCGGGAGGCTGAGACAAGAGAATCACAGGTTTTCAGCCAGCCCCAGAAACTTAGCAAGGCCCTCCACAAATTAGTGAGACCCTGTTTCAAAGAAAAAAAAAAAAAAAAAAAAAAACGAAAATGAGACTGGTGGTATAGGTTGAAGGTATAAAACCCCTGAACCCCTGGGTTATATCCCCAGGACCAAAAAAAGAAAAGAAAAAAAGTTGAAGTGTTTGCTAGGATCCTGGATCCTACAGGCAAGACTAGTTCATCTTCACATGACACTGGGTTTCTTAGAGTGCAAGAAACAGAATTACATAGCAGAATGTCTGAAGTAGTAATTAATTCCAAAATTAGATGATGTTTTGAATATGTTGCAGATGACAAAGGTGGTTGTTAAAGTAGGAAAGCACAGAATTGGGAGTCAGGAAACCTGTCATCTGTTCTCACTCTTCCCACCCGCTTCTGTGTGTATGTACCTGGATGTCTCTTGGCCTCGGTTTCTTGATCTGCTGAAGAGTGGAATGAAATGTTTCACAGAAGATGCAGGAAATGCACGTGAAACCCCTTGCCTCTTTGAAACTCTAAAGAGAACAAAACGTCATTACTCTGGTGGCTGCTCATATTGGTGGTGGTGGTGTGCCTTAGAGAGCGAGGGATTCTGCTCTAATCACAACCATGCTAGCAAAATTTAAAATAAGCTGGGAGAAAATGGGTCATAGGAGGAACCCCACATGGAGAGGAAGAAACCATATATGAGCAAATAAGGCGACCTAACTGAGGGGGATGGGAAGGGGGAAGAGGGAAATTCCCTAATGTACATGATGTAATTCACAGACATATCAAAGTCAATCACTAAGCCAAACATGAGAAGGAGGGAGAGGGAGAGAATGGGTTTGAATTTGGGAAGGGCTGAGTGATATGTGTATGCATGTGTCTATCACCTTGTACCCCAGTAAGATGTATGACTACAATGCACCAATAAAAAAGAAAAAATGTAAGGAAAAAGAAGCAAACAAAAAAGGCAAATGAGAACTATTCAATAAGATTTTGTTATTGTTTTGATATTGGGGGAAAATTATGTAGTTTTTCCTCTACCCTCTATACAAGATAATCAGGGAATTAGAATACTAAAAGTATCATTCCAAAAAGTAACCATACCAAACTCAGGAAGCAGGAATGTACATGGTGGTCCAGAAATAAAACAAAATTTACTTACAATTAAAAATAAAAGCCAGGTGGAATATGGCACATGGTGGCACATGCCTATTATCTCAATACCTGAGAGGCTGAGGTAGAAGAATCTCAGGTTCGTAGCCAGCCTCAGCAACTTAGCGAGGCCCTCCATAACTCAGTGGGACCCTGTTTTAAAAATAAAAATGCAAGTAACAAATAAAATAAGGCTGAGGGTATAGCTTAGCATTAGCATGCCCCTGGGTTCAATCCTTAATATCATCATAAAAGATATACATATATACATATATGTCTTTATATATACCCTAAGCTCACACTGAATAAAAGCAGGGCAGGAGCTGGCAATGGGGTATATTGTAGGGTGAAGAAAGATGCTGAGATGAAACTGAGCAGGATGTTCTCTCATAGATAACTGAACAGACCCTGTGGTACCCTATAAAGGGAAAGATTGCTTCCCATCTTGGTTCCTTTTATAAAGAACCGAGACAAAAAAAAAAAAAAAAAAAAAGGAATCCACATCAGTGGAGCCTTTTTATCCCCACAAAGAAATACTAATTTCTCCAAGCATGGGGGAATCAATTAGCCACAGTACCGTGTTCAGGTAGACTTTAGATTAGCTTGAGACCACTCCACTATAGATAATTAACCTTCGTACCCAAATTAGCAGTGAAATAAGCCAGTTATTAGTTTTCATAATGAACAAAATTGAGTATTTTGGAAATTTAAACCCCTAGAGCTTAAATTAAAATAAGCATCTGGGAGAAATCCCTAAAGTATGCTTCAATTCATTAATACTACAAATTCCACAGTAGATTGAACTGACAATGTGCCTCTTCTAAGGGAAATTGAGTTCCTCACATAATCATTTGGATTGACCTCAGAGAGTGATTCTACTTGACTCCTGGAATCTCAGAGACCAGCAGAAGTACCAAATTCGATGTCTATTTCTTGCTAAGGGGCAAGTGGCAGGCGGAGAAGAACAGCTACATGTGGCACTAAAGTAAAAAAAAAAAAAAAGGCTTTATTAAAGGTCTAAAGAAAAACCGTCTTACCTCCAGCCGGAGGACATGCATCCATGGTCTTGGCTTTCACTGTGAGCTTTGGGGGGCTGTGGATCCCTGGGCTAAGGGTCAGAAGGATCACTGCTCTTCCTTGCTGGCTCCAGGATGATGGCAAGGGCACTGAGCATCTTCATTGCTCAATTCCCTCCTTGGTAAAATGGGAACAGTAATGACTGCCTTACTCATACTCATTTCACATGTTTGAGGATCAGTGTTCACAAAACTCTGCACTGGGAAAACTGCTACAGATATTAACATGGTCTTCTCTCTCTCTCTCTCTCTCTCTCTCTTTTTTTTTTTTTTTTTTTTTTTTTTTTTTAGTGGTACTGGGGTTCCTGGAAGCCCTTCTACCTCCGGGCTACACTCCCAGACCTATTTTTACATTTTTATTTGGAAACAGGGTCTCCTGAGCCAGCGCATGCGGCTGGCTTCGAACCTGCGCGATCCTCCTGTCTCTGCCTCCCAAGCACAGGGATTACAAGCGTGAGCCACCACGCCCAGTGGGTCTTCTCTTTTATTTGGAAATCAAATAGACTCTATTAGACTCCACTTTTCACCAACCCACAGAAAATGATCGCTAAAACAATCAAGGACTTGGATATTAACAGGTGCTTACTGAAAATATTTGCTAACAATTTCATGTGGGCTATTTATTTTAATCACTCTCAAATCCTACCACTCCTATAATTATACTTATTGCCTGTTGAAGGCCATTCAGCCATCAAATGGCAGACCTAGATTTGAACTCAGACTGTCATATCCCAGAGGCATGTGCCTTAACAGTGTTGTGGCTCAGTCTGTGAAGATGGGCCTTGCCCAATTTCGGGATGCCTAGAGAATTCTCTAGATGCCAAATCTGAAGCGTTGCTACTAGATCAGAAGCCAGAGAGAAGGGCAGAGACTATAATCAAAAGCATCATCTTACTTTGTTTTAAAGCAACCATGCCATGTGGGTAATACTGCCTCTGTTTTACATAGGTAACATGGAGGATCAGGAAAATTAAGTAACTTATCCAGGCCTATGCATCTAGAAGTAGTGGAGGATTTGCAAACAAAAGGGGCAGGGCCTTAGTGTTTCCTGGGCCCATTACCATCTAGAGAAAGGGTTCTAAACTGTTTCAGCTTGCCCTGGAGAGAATTTCCCTGAGACCATGTTCCAGGGAAATGTTCCACAGTTTAATGTAGAGGCGAGGAAAATTTTTCCTACTTTTAGTCCCTATTTGGAGTGGCAAAGAATGAAATCCCTTATTTCGGCATCGTTTGAGTGTGCATCATCTCACAGAAAATGAATGGGGGCCATCCTGACATACATATGCTACTAGCACTTCCATTTTCTACTTCAAGTACATTGTATCATGTGACCTCATCTCTCAGATTTTAAACCAGAATGGTCCTGATGCAGCAACTTCAGCATATAGTTCCTTCGACCCCTACTGGCACTGAAAGGCACTGGGTGGAGGCACAGACCCAGGCCCAGGCATGGCAGAAGAAGCCAATGAGGGTCATTCCACCATTCTATTCAGCTTTGAAGAATCAGGGCTTTGGGCTGGCAATTGTGTGTGGCACGGGGTCTTCAGGGGGCTGCAGCTGCTGGAGAGGTTTATGATTTAACGTCCATCTTGTTCCCAATAGCATATGCACTCAGAAGGCCAACCGGACAGACAAGGAAGGAAGAAAGTTAGCAAACCTTCCTTTTCACTCTGCAGTGCATTAATATCAGACACTGGTGAGAATGAGCGGCCAATGGAAAAGAAGAAAGGTGAACCCACATTGGAGATGAAGATAAATTCAGAGGGATTTTTCATGCACATGAAGGGTCTGGAGTTCAGTAAGGGAGATGCGGTGGACTCCAAGTGAAGACAGGATAATTTATTGAGAGAGAAGGAAAACAATGAAACAGAAATTCAATGCATATTTGCCCAAGTATTCAAAAAGAGGCTATAAAAGATGGTTTGGATTGGATTGAATACACATCCCCAAGGGAGAAAGCAGTATAGAAAGAAATCAAGGCCGAATCAGAAAAAAGGATGGTGAAGAAATTAGAAATTTTAAAGACAAACAGAATTCAGATACTTAAAGAATCTGCATGGACATCCAGGTCTTGGGAAGGAAATTGATGGGTGGTCCTTCCCCTATGTCAGGCCGCCATTGGTCGTTTGAGATGGGTTAGGGTCTAGGTATCTCTTAGCTTCTGGTTCAGTGTGTGAAGTCAGGGAAGACAGTAGTCAAGGCTGGGAGCATGTGTAGGGCCATATCCAGGCTGGACATTCAAAAGGCCCAGCCGAGAACATAGAAAACAGCACTGGGAGAATAGGTATCACAAAATGAAGTGTAGTGACTTGAGAGGCAAGGCAGGAGGACTGAAGATTCCAGGGAAGCTTTGGAAACTTAGTAAGACCCTATCTCAAAAAATATTTAAAAAGGGCTGAGAATCACTATGGAGATCTGTGTGGAGATTCTTTAGAAATCTGGGAATAGATCTACCATATGATCCAGCTCTACCACTCCTGGGTATTTTTCTAAAGGGGTTGAAATCAGAGAACTATAGCAACATACAGATGAATAGATTGCAACATTATGGGAAATAAACACAATGGAATTCTATTTAGCTATAAAGAAGAACAAAATCATATCATTTGCAAGAAGATGGAAAGTCCTGGAGAGCATTATGTTAAGTGAGATCAGCCAACTACAGAAAGAGAAGGGACATATCTTTCCTCTAATATACCCAAACCAGGGAGCATTGGGGATACCAGAGGAACTCCAGATAATGGAAGGGAAATCTCAGCAACGTTTGAATGGAAAGATGGGAGAGGAAGCAGGCTGAAATTGATTAATGAGGGTCTACATCCGAATATGTGTAAAAGTATGAAAATAGCATGGTTACCATGGACAGTCATTGGTGGGAGGGGGGAAGGGAAAACGGGGGTCGGGGGAAGAAGACACCAAGTTCAGTTTAAATGTATACCATTTATTTTCAATAAAAATATGTATTAATAAAAAAGGGCTGAGAATATAGTTCTCAGTGGTAAAGCGCCCCTGAGTTTAATCCCCAGGACTGAAAAAAAAAAAAAGATATCAGAAGAGATTTGGCCATCTGGATTTTAAGAATGAACTAAGATTCATTAGGATGGCCAGATCAGAAGAGATAAAAGATCAAAATTCATGACCAACTTCTATTTTGCTGAGAGACACTTATGAAAATTTAGAGACTAAAAATCATGGTTCGTTGCATAGGCATTTTCTCACAGAAGACTTAAAAATAGCCAACAGGGATATTAAAAGGTGCTCAATATTGCTAATCATCAGGGAAATGCAAATTCAAACCATAATGACTTATCAACCTCACACCTATTAGAACAGCTATTATCAAAGACAAGAGATAAGTGTTGGTGAGGGTATGGAGGAAAGGGAGCACTGGTATACTGTTGGAGGATGGGAATTAGTGCAGCCAATATGGGAAACAGCATAGAGGTGCCTCAAAAATTAAAAAATAGAACTATGATATGATCTAATGAGCCCACTACTGGGAATATATCCAGAGGAAATGAAGTCAGCATCTCATACAGTTAATTGCCCTTCCATGTTCATTGTAGCATTATTCTCAGTAGCTAAGTAGAAACTACCAAAGTGTTCATTGAAAGATGGTTGTATAGAGAAAATGTGATTATAAATGGTAGTTATGGAGATCATAGATCTATATGTGTGTGTATAGGTATGGATATGTGTATATTTTGGGACATAACACACAGACATACACAATGGGATATTATTCCACCTTAATAAAGGAGAATTTGTCATTTTCAATAACACTGATGAACCGAGAGGACATTATGATAAATAAAATAGGCCATATATAGAAAGAAAAAGACTGCCTTATCTCACTTATAGGTAGAATCTAAAAAAGTTAAATACATACAATAGGAAGCAGAATGTTGTTCCCCAAAGGCAGGCAGGTAGGGAAATGGAGAGATGTTAGGTCAAAGGGTACAAAGTCACAATTCTTTAAGATGGGTGAGTCTGGAATTCTAACATATGTCATGAAGACTCCAGATCTGAGAATTGCGTACCCACGGATTCAACCAAGTATGGCAGAAGACGTTTATTAAAACTGTGCCTGTATAGAACATGCAGGGACTTTTTTCCTTGTCACTGTATCTTAAACAATATAGTACAATAACTATTTACATGGTATTTACATTGTACTAGATATTGTAAGTAATCTAGAAATGTAAAGCATATGCAAGAATGTGTAGATCTGATATGCAAATACTATGCTATTTTATTATAACAGACTTGAGCATCTATGAATTTTCTTATCTGTAGGGGGTGTTAAAATTAATCCCCCAAGGATACTGAGGAATGACTATAGAGGAAAATTGCTAAGAAAGTAGATTTTAGGCCTTCTTACTGTGCATACACGTGTAAAAAGGTTACTGTGTGAGATGACGGATATGTTAATTTGATTGACAGTAGTAATCATTTCAATAGGTATGTGTACATAAAAATGTTTTACACTTTAAATATATACAATAAAGGGGTCTAGGGATGTAGCTCAGTGTTAGAGCATATGCGTAGCATACATAAACCCCATGTTCAGTTTTCAACACTGCAAAAAGGTTATAAGCCATTTAAAAGTAATTTAAAAATAACGACAGTGCCCATAGCTTTGAACCCAGAATGGCTTGGGATAAAAATGGAACAAGGAGCCTATAAAGAGTCACTTCTAATTGTCTCTTCCTAAGTACAGAAGCCATTTTTCTGTCCCTCCAATCCCTACCACCATCACCATAGTTAATTTATTAGGGAAGGATCTAAGATCTCAAGGGGAAAACTAAGAAAACAAGGAGCAGTAGCAAACACCTGAACGTCCCTAGAAATATTTTTAGAGGTTAAATAAAACACCATACCACATATAAAAAGCTATTCATCAAATTTAAAATGTCTGAGTTTAGTAACATCGTGCTAATTCCCATTTCCCATCCTTCTGTGCCTTAGAACCTTTTTATACTCTCCCTTTCTTGCAATCTAAAATAAGCTTGTTTTGCTTTGCCACCGTTAACATACATGCTGAAGAGTCTTACTCCGAGTCTGATTCTTCATTCAGATGTTCAATGTGTTTCTGATTTCGCTATGGTGGTTAATTCTGTCTTCTTGGATCTCACTGTCGCCCCCGAGTAACTTGGATGCTGGAGATAGTCAAAAGTTTTTCATACCTTTATTTAGCTTGTGATGCTTTATATGTCTTCCTCAAACCCTCACCCTCCTCTGCAGGTTTACACAGTAGCTTTGAGCCAAAACACAGGCTGGCAGGCCTTTTATTCTCAGCTCAGCTCATTCTCCCAACAGACACCAGACAGCGTTCCTAAAGCCTGTGCTTATTTCCTATCCACTTCCTCTGTCTCGCTCGGATGATTGCAACACACTCCACACCTTCCAAGCCATCTGCTCCACCACCCTGCTCTGTGCCAACCCTCTGTGCCCTCATTTCAAATGATCCCCAATACAAATGACAACCTCACAGTGTTCCTGAACACAGACAGACCTGGTTTCAAATCCTGACTCTGTGGTCCAGTGAACATTTGTCATAACTGCCCAGCATCTATCGCATATGCTGTATATTAGTTTCCTCTTGTCAATTCAACAAATTGCCATAAATGCAGTGGCCTAAAGCAACACAAATTTATTATTTAAAATTTTTCGGAGATCCGAAACCTGAAATAGGTCTCACTGGGCTAAAATCTCTAAGTGCATTCCATCCCAGAAGCTTCCTTAAAAATCCATTTTCTTGTCCTTTCCAGCTTCCAGAGGCCATGCACATTCCTGGGTTCAGGCCCTTGAGTCTTTCTCATGATGTATCATTTTGACACTGGCTCTTCTGTATCCTCTTCTCTTTAAGAGGATCCTGTGGATTGCACCGAGGTCTCTTGGATACTCTAGGATAGACTTCCTATTTCTGGGTCAACTGATTAGCAACCTTAATTTCATCTGCTTCTTAAATTTCCCTTTATATATATTCAGGAACATATGAATATATGAGGAACAGTTCCAGGAACTGTTCATATGTTCCAGGAACATCTTTTCAGGGCATATTTTGCCTTCCAAGCCTGCCTGTGTTGCAGACAGTTTCTGACTTCTGGGATTTGAGGCTATGGAAAGACAGCCTTGCACTCCAAGGCTGGCCAGTGTGGGCCATTTGCTTTCCTAGGCCCAGGCTGGTGACAGAGGTCCAGTCCTTCAGTGATGTTTGCATTACTACTGGGCTTGGGATGCACAAGAAGCAAGGAAGGGAACTTAGAACTGTGGACCATTTTTTCCCCTGGCTACCTAGACTCAAGATTGATTCTTCATTTCAATTATTTTTTTCTTTGATTTATTCTTTAATATCTTTTTAATACAAACCCTATTTTTGCTTAACCTGTTATCATATATATATATATATATAGTTCCTTATAGCTATAAACTCTAGAAACCTAGCCGGTGGTGGATGACCTTGGCCAGGATGCTAAACCTCTCTGGTCTCAGTTCAGGCAGCAATGACTTCCAGAGTTTGGGGAAGGGTAAATGAAGTGGGTAAAGTGTTTGTCCTAGGGCTTGGCATTTGAGAAACATTGACTGCATGGAAGGGAAGAAAGAGCCTGGAATAATACCCGTGCCCTGCATCGAGTAATTAAAATCCCTAGATCACAGAAGGCATACAGAAGTAAATGGTGCACAGAAGCAGGAATAATGCATATTATTTCAGAGTTGTCTGTATATTTTGAAAAGCACCAAGAGCCATTCAGAGGTTATCTCTAAACCCAGGCCATAAAAACAATTGATTGAGACACAACTGTAAAAAAGATTAGAGCTAATCAATTGAGACATAAGAGAAAAAGTCAACAATCAGGTTATTATCCTGTAGACAAAGACTCTACAGAGAGCCACTTGGACTTCTGCCTTTTGGGGGGACCATGGATCAGGAGGATGTGGAGAGCCAGCTTCAAAGAGTCAGGACTGTTCAAGCACTTTCCTAGCACAAGTCCATGAGAAAAATGCTTTCTTTACAGATAAACAGATTTAAAAAAAATTTTTTTTGAACTCAGGAGAATTGTACCTCTGAGTTACATGCCCAGCTCTATTTTTTTTTTTTTACTTTAAAACAGTCTTGAAAAGTTTCTGAGAGTGGTCCCAAACCTGTGATCCTCTTCTCTCAACATCCCAAGTACTGGGATTACAGGTGTGCATCACCACACCTGGCTAGATACACAAACTTTAATTAATTCTTCAGCCCTGGAGAGTGAACTAGATATGATTTATTGGCCATGAATGATGCACAATCAAATAATGTGACTGTCAAGAAGTTTCTACTGAGATGATGTCTTTGAAAATAGCTCACTGTCAAAGAAGACTTAATTTGAATGGGTTAATCACTTAACTGCACTGCTTCAATTCTTCTGATTGTTCTCAGGGTGAAGGATGATGTAGGCAAGTATTTACTGCACTCTTAGTGCAGGCTTGTGGTGGGTGAAGAACTTCCTCTCCATCATCTCACAGTGATCTGCCCAGGTAAGTATGTTTACTAGGTAGGCACTTATTTATTTATTTATTTTTGGTGGTACTGGGGTTCCTGGAAGCCCTTCTACCTCCGGGCTACACTCCCAGACCTATTTTTACATTTTTATTTGGAAACAGGGTCTCCTAAGCCACCGCGCACGGCTGGCTTCGAACCTGCACGATCCTCCTGTCTCTGCCTCCCAAGCGTGGGGATTACAAGCATGCGCCACCACGCACTGCTTAGGTAGGCACTTAGATCCCAGGAAAGCAGATGCTGGAGAGAGTTAGGAATGCAAATGGGTTACTAGGAAGTATCACCTATGAGTGACAAGGGAGAAGCAAGTGGGATTGGCTATATTGAGGAGATAGAAAGGAAATAGGCAGATAGGGAAAAGGCCTCGGTAGAAAAAGCTAATTTCCTGAGTTTCCTGAGGGGTGATGAATATCTGAAATTCCAAAGGCTCAGAGATAAGAAGGACCTGAGCTTCACAAAAGCCATCTGTTTACCCTATGCAAATTCTGAGAGCTGCTTCCCAGAATTCCTGGGATTCCCAAAAGTCACCCTAACCAAAAAGAGGACTCGCAAACATCAGGCAAAGGCCCAAGGTGGCCAGCAAATTGGGTTTTTCTGTCTTGGGACCCCCTCCCTTTTTGGGGAGCTGTTCTCTTTCTCAAAGGTCGTGTTAGCCCTGAGAGAAGACAGAGTGCAACTGACAACACTTGGCTTGGGCAACACTCGGGTAGTGACCTAAAGGCAGCTACTGGACACCAGAGACCCGACAGCCCGAGTGGTGTTCTGGCACTTTCTCTGTTCCCTTCTGGCAGATCGTGTGGACTCTGGAAGAAAGCAGCCTGCAACTGAAGGCAATTCGGCTTGGGCTACTCTCAAGTATTGTCCTGAAGGCAGCTGGACCTCAGAGTTCCAGCCCCTTTGGGGTGTTCAGCCACTTTTCCCCATTCCCTGCTGCTTCCAATAAACCTTTTACTCCCCTTCCTGAGGTCTGCGGGTGTCATTCTTTGCTCACCATAGACAAGAACCCTGTAAGGAAATGCGGAATTTCTTCTCAAGAAACTCCATTTCATCTATGATGAAACTCCAGGTTTCTTCTCAGGAATCCCCCATTTCATCTTGGGGGTGGGGGCTCAGAAGAAACCCCCATTTCAATATCAATGCAGAACCAACAAGGTCTCTGCCAGCTCATTGGAGAGTTCCAGAGCAAGGACTACCCATTCCAGAGAGTTCATGGTGAGTAAAAATGGCTTGATTCAAGCACCACCACCTTTCTCAGTCACTAGCCAACAGCTGCTACCTTAAAAATAGAAGGACCACAGCCCCTAAGCAAAGGTGGACCCTGAAGGCCTTGTCAGCTTGAGGCTGTGAACTCAGCAATTTCACTCTTAGCAGGTCCTAGCCCACCAGGGTGCAGTTATCCTCAGCAGACAAGTAGGGCCAGAGAAGCAGGGATCAGTTAAAAAACTCGCCTGCAGGTGCACAGCTCAGAGTGGCAGGAGCCTGAGGTTTAAGCTAGAGCTCTTAGCACTGACTGTACCTTGAGATCCCTTTCAGGAACTCACAGAGGTGTTACCAAGATGAAAGGAGATAAGGCACTTGAAAGCTATTTGAAAAGAATAAAGGTTCATAAATGTTCAAAGGATTAGGCAAGTGGATATTAAAGAACAATAAGCAATATCCTATTTATTAATTTTTCTCAATTTGCCCTGCCTGCTCTTTGAGACATTTCGCTCCAATTCCCAGAGAAGCATGAAGGCAGGCTTTTTACAGCATATGAAAAGTATTAATAATTTGGTATGGTCTTAATTCATTTCATGATTCAGTTCTGCTGAATCTACAGAGACTGCTTCCAGCCTCGTAATTATAAAAGGTGCTTCCAAATCAGTCCTGACTTGATCTTACACTATTTGATCATTTTATTATTCCGTTTTACTTTATTATTCGGTTTGATTTGGCGCTCAGAAACCTAAGGCTACATAAACTGTATGTTTTATGTCTTTAAAAGTTCTGTAGAGATAAATTCCTATATAAAAAGGCTCTAATGCTAAATCAATGTCATTTATTTTTAAAACTGGAAATATTGCTCTAAGAGCGGACATCCTTGATACCAGATAGGTAGAGTGTAATATATAAACCTGTTACTATTGGATATTTTATATGTATAATATGTATGACTAAATTTGAGTTTTTCAATTTAAACCTTATTATTTTAATTGGCAACTTAAAAAATATAGACTCCTTTGCGCTAATGTCAAATATGTAGCTAAGTTAGGATTATTTTATAGTTGGTGTCTCAGACAACATCCTCACTGATGTTATTTAAAACAACTGACCACACAATTTAGCAGATTTCTTTGCTCACAGATTTTGGGGATTTGGGGGTTCAGTCCATGTAAGGCCAGGGTCAACAGAGTTCAGGGCATGGTGGCAGGAAGCAGATAGAGGAAGAATGTAAGGGCTCTGCTCTCACATCATAGAGGCTAGAAGCACTAGAGAGCAAGCAAGAGATTCAAACACCCAAGAACAGTTCCCGAGGTCACAACTCCAGAGCCCTACCTTCTCTAGCCACACCCTCCTGCCTAAGTTACCACTCAGTAAATCCATTACAATATATTTATCCACTGATGAGATTTAATTGACTTAATTACATCACCTCTGAACATTAACACATGAGCTCTTCAGAGGACATTCTGTATCTAACTTTAACAGTTGGTATTGTTGGTGTTGTTGGAAAAGTCGGGTAGAATTTAAGGTTTCTGAAGGCAGGTAAGAAATATTTGTTGCTCCTGTCAATCATGTAAAGACTTTCAAATAATGATCATTTGATAAATAACCATTAATTGCAGAAAGAGAAGGCTTTGAAAACAGAAAGGCCTGGATGCAAATCCAAAGTGTGTTGCTTTCTAGCTAAGAATGCCATGAACCTCATTTAAGTTATTTGTTCCTTGTTTTATTCTTTAGTGATCTGGTGAGGTGAATAATCCTACTTCCCAGGGCTGATGTATATATAAATGAAACCTTCCATATCCAAAGTAACTATTATTTTGGAGAGGCTCTGTTTCACACATGCGTGTCCTAGTTCTGAACAAACAGCTCCAATCATCAGGGAACCACATGTGAATGACACATGTATCCCATCTGACATTTACTTGCTCAACAATCAGGTGCTGAGTGTTCATCCCCAATATAAAACATAATGCTAAGTACTGGAAGAGACAGAGTTAAGGGTAGCCAGTCCTATTACTTGACTTTCAGGGAATTATTAACAAACGAACATACAATTCAATCTGTTCTATAGCCTAGCATCTCTCAGTCTGGCCAATGTTCCTTCCATCTAATCTTTAACAAATTAAGTCCACTCAGTTTAATGCAACAAGGGCTTGTTAGGCTGTTTAGCTAGAGACACCCTTTGAATTGCACAGTTCTATCAGATGGGTTTAAAGCCAATGGCAGCTTAGTTAAATTCTAATCAATGATCAGAGTTGGTAGTCACAGTTAAAGGCAGAGAAAGAGGCAGAGAAATAGATGTTTACAAAATGTTTACAAAAGCTATTTGAAATCCAGGCAAACCTGCTTTCTGATTGCTCTGGGTTTGAACGAGCCTTTGTTCTGATAACAAAAGGAGTCTAGATATCATTATGGGAAGAAAGGCTCAGTGTTTTGAATTCTGTAATACTACATGTACATATTTGGCTACCTGCTCAAGCACCTGTACTCCTGGGAAAACACTGCTAATGTTTGACAGTATACTGACAATAAAAATTCTTTACTTTTTTTTTTCTAATAAAGCTTTAGCATTTACAAAGCCTCTCCACATTCATAAGCTTATTTGATTCTCAGAATAATCTCATGCATTAAGTTAGGCAGATATCATGTCCTTATTTGATAAACAGGCATTTGGCACTTGGAGGGTTAGTCAAATTTCCCAATGTAATTGTACTGCTGGCTTGAGCCACAATGAACACCCACATTTTGGACTTCAACCTTTTATGGTCATTTTTCTTCCAAAACTATTATATAAGGCTAACAGATGTTATATAAGGCTAACAGATGAACTAGACTACTGTTTTTGTTTTGTTTTGTTTTGTTTTGTTTTGTTTTATGGTGCTGGGAATAGAACCCAAGGGAATTTCTACCTCTGAGCTATACTTTCAGCCCTATATATATTTTAATTTGGAAACAGGATCTCACAAAGTTTCTGAGAGCCTTGCTAAGTTGCTGAGACTGGCTTCAAACCTGTAATCTGCCTGTCTCAGCCTTCCCAGTAATGGGATTACAGGAGTGTGCCACTATGTCTGGCTTAGACTACTATTTTCAATGCTTGCGAATTAAAAGCTATTGAATTGAATTGGAGTAGTTGACAAATAAATGTATGTATCCTGCCCTCATCTATTTCCAGGGAAGAGAGTCTTCTCTAGGCTAACCAACTTGACATTCTCTACTACTGCACCCAGATGCAACTCTAGAAGCTCTCTGGTATCGTTTGGATTTTATTTGAGTATCTTCCCTAATGATTTATGTGTTGGAATCTTGTCATCCAATGTGGTAGTATTAAAAGCTAGTGCGACCTTTAAAAGATGGGGCCTAATGGAAGATGGTCAGGCCATTGAGGGTCCTGTCCTTGGAAGATATTAATGTAGTTTGCACAGGAATCTGGTTAGCTCCTTTAAGAGTTAATTATAAAAAAGAGAACCCAACCCTTTAATCTCTCCCTCAATTTCTATCTCATCATGTCATCTCTCCCTCTTGCATATGCTTCTGCCATAATGCCAACCACGATGCTGTGATGTAGCTAGCAAGAACCTTAGCAGAGTTCAACTGATAACGCTGATATCATGCTCTTGAAACCCCAAAACTGAGCAAAATAAATCTCCATTCTTTAAAAATCACCTCAGGTATTTTGTTATAAGAGTGAAAAATTGAGCAAGATACCCTTGTAATCTGCTGCCCAGGCAATCACCATTGACTAGACTGAATAAATGAGCTGCTTACACATGGGAGTGTTCAAGCAGGGACTAAATGCTCAGTTTTCATTCAATTTATAGAGGAGTCCAGACATTACCTAGCAGGTGCTGTGCGTCAGCCATGTTTTTTTCAGACATGGTTGTACCACAGGACTTTCTGATGGATGGTATTCAGAATGGCCTTTGTTGAGGGTAGAGCTCAGAAAATGTGAATTTAGAAGGACATTTGTTGGGGGTATAACTCAGAGAATCTGACTGCAGAAAGTAATTTATCTGTTCATTTTTTAAGTGGCATTTCTTAGGTCCAACCACAACTTATAGAGCCACAATCTTTTGGGATGCAGCCCAAGATACTACCATTTGTGAATTGTTTAGAGCTGGTTAGGATGCAACAAGTCTATTGCTTGGGCAGTGGGCCAAATGACCTCAAAGGGTGCCTCTGAATATGAAATCTAAATTTTGTGATTTCCTGCAACCCTGCACTGGCTCTTTTATGCACTGTGTGTGCTGCATTATAGTGTATGGAGTTTTTAAATCATACTGAAAACAATTAGCCAAACAGGTGAAAGAAAGCACCAACTAGCCTACCATCTGCATATTAGTAGCAAATTAAACTTCCCACGTTAGCTGTGTTCTTGGCGATATTAGTGTTACAAGCCCTAATGTATTGTATTTTATCCTTTGGAGAGCTGGAAGAGAGTACTAATTACATGCAAGTTTTCCAAGATTTCAGTTGGGAGTATTTCACATGAAAGTTAATTGTTCTTTGGGGGCTTTACCACTGGTTTATCCAATTAACGCAGAGTTTGCCTATATATCATGGTTTTGCTTACAGAAGGGAAACCATATTATTCACTTGGATAAAATGGGGCTTGTTCTAAGGGCGTTTTGAAATCAGCCTGAAAGCTTCTGGCATACATAAACAACTGTGTTCACCTGCTGCCTTCTGAGCTTCAATGAGGTTTATTCTGCAGGAGAACAGCAGAAGTTGCTGATGAAACACAGAGTTTTTTTTTTTTTTTTAAGAAAAAGAGGCCAAGTGGATTTGCTTCTAAGGCTTTCCCCCTTACTGCTCTCTCTACAGACTTGGAAATGGGCTTAGATCATGTTCAGAAATGGTACCAAAAAGCCTTCCCTTGCTATTACATATTATTCAGTCCACAGATAATTTGCTTTCATCTCATCTGACCTCAGAGGAATCTATAAAGTAGGTAGAATTATCCTCACTTCTACGGGCCTCTATGTGCTCAATATTTTTCTATTTGTCCTTGTAGATTCAGCCTTCTTGCTTCAGTCAACAGTCTCACATATATTCCAAAACAACTGACCACACAACTTAATGGAAGGAAGATTTATTTGTTCACAGTTTTCTTGGAAGTTTGGGGTTTGGTTCCTGTGAGTCCAGGGTCTGCAGATCTCTGGGCATGGCAGTGGGAAGCAGAGAGAGGGAGAGAGAGCAAAGGCTCTGCTCTTACATCATGGAGACCAGAAGCAAGACAACAGCAAGAAAGCTATGAGATTCAAAGACAAACACACAATCCTTAAGGCCATACCCCAGGTACCCACTTTCTCCAACTACACCTCATTTGCCTAGGTTACTGCCCAATCAACCTATCACAATGGATCTACACATTGATGAGTTTACAGCCTTCATGACTTAACTATATGAACCCTGAACATTGATACATGAGTTATTGAGGTGACATTCTATACCTAACCATAACACTATTCTCTTTTGGACAACTCTAGAGATTAATTTAAACTACTTTTTTAATGGGCCCTATTATCTCCCAGAAAGAGTAAGTGGTGGGGATGGTTGGTATGGTCTTAAGGTTGACCCTATGCAAATACCATCTCTACTTGATTCTGATTAAAGATATTCATCTGCCTTGATTCGTTTTCTCTTTAGCTGATCGTGAGGATCAGTATGGTGTTGAAATCAGGAAGAGTTCAATGTCAGAAATTCACAAGGTAAACATTAGGCATCTAGCCAGCATGGTGGTACATGCTTGTAATCTCAGCATTTTGGGAGTCTGAAACAGAAGGATAGTGGTTTGAGGACAGACTCAGCTACTTATTGAGGCTCTTTGGAACTCAATGAGACCCTGTTTCAAAATAAAGAATAAAAATAGGGCTGGGGGTATAGCTTGGAGGCAGAATACCTCTGGGTTCCATTCTCAGTACTGAAAAAAGAAAAAAGATTAGACATCCATCTAATCAAACAGAGTTCACAGTGTGAGTTCACAGTGAAGGATGCTACAGAAGCTGGGCATGGTGGTGACCCTTGTAATCTCAGTACTTGGGGTGCAGAGACAGGATGATTGCAGGTTCAAAAACCAACCATAACAACCTGGTGAGACCTTGTTTCCAAATAAGAAAAAAAATTGGGCTAGGGGTTTTATTTAGAAGTAGAATGCCTCTGGGTTCAAACCTCAGTACCATGTACATACACAAAAAAGGATGCTATAACAGGTAGTCACCAGAAGAAAAAACAGTCGTTGTTATAGTTATATATAGAATGTCCACTGAAGAGTTAACACAGTAAGCCATATGGGTCATAATCTCATCAGTGGATAAGTCCATTGCAATAGATTTACTGGGTGGTAACCTGGAAAGGTGGGAAGTGGCTGGAGGATAAGGTGGGTCCCTGGAGTGTGGGTTTGGGGCTTTTATGTGGTTTACCCTCCCTTACTTGTTCCCTCTACTTTAAGCCTCTGTGATGTGAGAGTAAAGCCCTGATCTCTTCCTCTCTCTGCTTCCTACCACTATGTCCTGAGCTTTGCAAATCCAGCCTCACATGGACTGAACCCAAATATCTCCAAAAACTGTGAGGAAATATTCCTTCCTCTAAGTTGTGTGTTCTGGTTTTTTTTGCATGAGAACTGTGAGAATTTTGATTGAGATAGTCACCAAGAGCTGTCTGTGAGTGAGAGAACATACATGCACATAACATTTGGATCCCTACAGATACTATCCTGTACCCCTCCTTCTTGCACATGTTATTGAGATTGTTATTGATAATTTTATTGGGAAAATATCACTCAATTTTTGATACCCCTAGAAAGGTCTCATGTGAAAGGTATGCAGTGATAAGACCCAGACAGGAGAAATTGGATTGCTAATGGTAAGGTCCTAGACCTCACATTCTTGCTCAGTTAATTCAAAGGGCATCTCTATGAGGCACCGTGCATCATGCTCCATTTATACTTATCTTTATATGCTGCACATAGCAGTAAATATGCGTTGCTTTGCAGGTTAGGTATCAAAGTATCAGTGCATGCATGGAGAGGTCCTGAAGGGGGTGTGCTAGTAATTAAGAGCTTGTCATTGAGTTGCAAATCTACCCTACACTCTGTTTTGTCATTCTGGAGATGTAACTGTGCCAAATCTCATTTCTTTTCCAGCTGGTTGTACATTAGACTCTACTAGTATAAGACACTGCAGGGAGGTTGGAAGCCTGGGGAAACCAGGAGGAGGATGACTTGGTCTTCCCTGTGTTTCCTTGTGAATTCTGTGAGGGAATACTCACACTCAACAAGGGCAAAAACCGGGACCCTAAAACTTCTGGGGTACATCTTCCAGGGCGGTAGGATCTCCACCATTCCTGGACTTCCATATTTCCATATGAGACACAACATATGTAGGATGCTGAGGTTAACTGGCACTGAATGGTCAGGGAACATGGACAGTGCT
The DNA here is from genome assembly GCF_963383645.1 of Muscardinus avellanarius. NCBI lineage: Eukaryota > Metazoa > Chordata > Mammalia > Rodentia > Gliridae > Muscardinus > Muscardinus avellanarius. The sequence goes on along the minus strand of NC_137796.1, from coordinate 84,212,931 downwards.
GGTGAACAAATATGACAAACCCCTCTCAGCCTGGTTTTTTCTTTTCTGGCATATGGGACAACCATCCTTTGGTTATGAAAGACATTAACTTGGAGGTTAATCTTAATTCCTCCCTTGCTCTATGTTCCATTTAAAAACCACCAAGTGATTCTAACAACAAATAAGTGCCATATGTACTCAAACAGCTGGCTTTATTCCCCCATCTCCATTCTGCTGTGGTCAAGTTACTGCAAAACATACCCTAACCTTCCCACGTCAAATTGCTCAAATTCTCTCTTGAGTCTCTAGGGTGTTACGGATTGGGAGAATATGGTTCTGGGGAAACTGTTCCCAGGGACCCCTGTTAGGGTCCTGGACACACTTTCCCTCAAACCACAACCAAACCCCAAAAGACCAAAAACAGAAATAAAACTGTGGGTTCTTGTCCTAAGCTAAGAACAAATATGCATAGCTTGGACAGTTGCTGAATATTTAAAGAAGTTTATTAGAAAGATAGAAATACAGAGGATAGGTACAGCTCCATACCAGATTGGCATGGAGAGGTGACTTGAATGAATATACCAAAGCGATCACACGTGGACCAGACTTTTTATACCCATGACCTCCATCTTGTTTATGTAATTTTGACATAGTGAACATCCCTGTAAGGTACCTCCCCTTAACCCTGTAAGGTACCTCCCCCAGCAAGGTGTGGCGAGGTGTCTCCTTTCATGAAGGACCAAGGTCAAACCCTGCTCCATCCTCCCTAGATTATCATGTAGATCTGTCTTTATATAGAGAAAGGCCTCCTTCTCTCCTATTGATTTGTTAATTACTTTTAGCTATGTTAATTTTCATTGGAATAGTTGCCTGCTTTTAGGCAGAAACCAAGTCCTTGCACATATTTGCCCCTCACCCAATATTTGAAATATATTAATAATCATAGCTTTCTCAAATCTTCCTAGGCCATTCCCAATACTGGTACACAGGGGCCTTTGTAATCAGCCTCCACAGCCTTTATTTGTTATCAGTTTTGACTCTGCAGTTGTGCTCCTTGGGCCCATCTCAGTCTCTGGCAATATGATAGAAAAAACATTGCTTCCTGAGTCTCTTTGTGACTTGCATTATGCTCAGGACATAAATGATCTTATTTTGCCAATTCCTTGGGCTGATGCCTGGTGCATAGTGAAGGCTGGGACAATGTCTGAAGGACTGGATGCAATGAAGTTGGCTTGCTCTGAGCATGAGTGGTTCTGAAGGGCAGGAGAGGGAGGTTTCCTGGAACGTACTAAGAGGCTCCTCTGGGCTTTAGAGGAAGAGAGATGGATCACCCATCCTTAGTTGAGAATGATGAACCCTCCTTTCAGGTGGTCAGTCTCATCCAAATTCCACTACAAACCTTGATAATGACCTCCTGGGTTAGGGTGATTTTGCAGGAGGGTGGCAACAGAGCCTCTCAGATTTCCTGTGACACCAAGTCTCCCTTTGGACAATAGCTACTCAATTACTTGGAGCCCTTGAAAGACCTCAGGCTATAAAAACGGTTTCATTCTGCTCTCAATTCTGTGATATTCTCGAAATATTTAATTCTGAGCCGTGGTTTGCATCGATGATAAATCACACCATCACCATTAATATCAAGAAATAGGACAAGAAAAGGAAATCACAGATATTACCCAAGGTTAATTTTTCTTTTTGAGGAAGAATGCTTTGTCCTTATTTAGCCAAGAAAAAAGATCCTAATGGCTGGTGTGAGTCCCTTTCTAGAGTCTGGATCACCAAAAGACTTCCAGAAGAATAGGCCAGCAATTTCCTATTGCTTACTGTCTTAGAAATCATCTCCAGTATCACCTGATATTCTTTCTCATATTGACTGACAGCCAACTTTCATTTTGTGACTGTCACTTGGAGACAGCTGGAAAGACAGACATGGGGAGGACAGAGAAAAACAGAATGCTTTCTTGCTTCCACAAACAGGTTTATTTCCCTGCTTGGCAAGAAATGAGGGGTGTGGTGGCTGAGGATTCCATTGTAAGGATTCCATTGCTTACAAGTTCCTAGGGGCCCTAGGTTGTTTTCTATCAATAATTTTGGGATAATGCAAACAACCAACTCCAGGGAACTGGCTGGGCAGTGCCCATTACAATTTCAATCTGTTAGATTCTATTTTTCCCTCAGTCAGGATGGTAGAATGAGGTCCTCAGTGCTAGGTATTGATCCCCAGTTGGCTTAATCAAACTGATTTACTTCCTGGTAGACCTAATACTTTTTGCAAGACATGGTTTCCTCAGCAGAAATGACAGGCTGGGCTCTGTGGCATGGCTGCTCTTATTCCTATAATACACATCTCTTTTCTCTGGAGGATCTTTCAAAGTATGTCAGGACGATTGCATAAGGAAGCACAGAATTTTAGAACTAGGGAAATCCTAATTTAGTGCCTTTACTTTATAAAGGAGGAGACTGAGAATTCAAAAGGCTAAATGCCTTAGCTAATTCCAGCCCACTTTTTTGGTGACCTTTCCAGCATCTCATGGCTCAACTTTTCACTGTTAGACAAAGATCTATCTAAGGTGAAAATACAGGGTTAGAGTTAAAAGAAAGGAGAGCCTCATGTGGTGGAATATGGCTGTAATTCCAGTACTTGGGAGGCTGAAACAGGAGGGTCTGGGTTCATGGCCAGCATTAGCTACTTAGTTAGGCTCTCTGCAACTTAGTTAAGACCCTGTTTCAAAATAAAGAATAAAAAAATCAGGCTGGGCTGGGGGTGTAGCTCAGAGGTAGAATGCTCCTAGGTTCAATCCCCAGCACCAGAGAGAGAGAGAGAGAGAGAGAGAGAGAGAGAGAGAGAGAGAGAGAGAGAGGAGGAAGGACTAAAATATGATTGTTATCATTATTATTTTAAATAGAAAAAGCATATGGAAAATCTCACATTTTAATAACATGAATTGTTTCTTTTTACAAAATATTTGTCTGTTGTTAGATATTTGAGAAATAGGGAATAGGTAAAATGAAATTAAATGTCTCCTGAAATTTTATCATTGAAAGATAAACACTGCTAATACTATAATGTATTACATTTAGACTCAATATCTAACATGTTTTAGGGATTATATAATCCTCTTCATACAGAGGGATCGAGTGAGACCTAGGAAACTAAGGATACACAGAGTAAAATGTAGGAGGAGGACTAGAAACCATGTCTCCTAGGCCCCGGCCCAATGTTTTTTTCTGCCCTACCATGCTGCATAAAGTTTCATTAACACTCCAGTCTTAGAGAAGATGGGCTGTAGAATCTCCCAGCAGGGTCTAAAACGCGGCGTCGATGAGGAGGGCTGCACGCCCTTCCTCAGCTCTTATGCCTGCATAGTGATAGAGCACAGGGAACTGCAGTGATGGCAAGGCAGCCTCCCTCTCCACCTCTCCCGCCTCATTTATCTCATAAGTATTTATTGAGCATCTGTCCTAAGCCAAGCCTTGTGCTAGGCTCCAGGACTGGCAGGGTAAGCAAACCAGATCCTCCCAGTGTCAGAGCTAAACACTGCAGGAAGGAGGTTACACAGAGCTTGGATAGAAGCATGCCACTGTTGAGACTCCAGATTCTTAAGAGTGTGCTCTCTTCACTTTCTGTGACCTCCCCTTTCTCAGTGCACCTGGAAGTTCACAGCAGGTGCGGGATCTGTTGTAAAGGAGCCAGGTGGAGCATTTGTGTGTTCACTCCGCCTTTTTCTCTCCCATCACTGGCTCTGAGGAAATGAAGTGACTTTGGGAACTTTTAAGCTGAAAATGTTCTTTGCAGAGATGATCTAGGTCAATGCTCCGTTTTGCTGGTAAGAAAACCAAAGCCTGCTCACTGGCCCCAAAGCAACTACCTAGAATATCTGCAGCAAAGACAAAGCTAGAACCTAATGCCTTTTGATTTTATTACAATTCCTTTAGTCAGGGGAAATGAATAAATTGCAACTGTGCCCACTGGTTAAAAAGTCAATGAAGCTTGGGACATATGGGACATAGCTCAGTGGTAAAGTACTTGCTTTGCATGTGCAACACCCTGGATCTCTGGATTCAATCCCCAGCACCAAAAAAAAAAAAAAAAAAAAAAAAGACAAAAGACCCCAAGGTCAAGGACATGTGTCTCTGAATAATAGCAGCTAACATTTATTGAGGGCTTCCTGTGTACCAAACACTGTCTTTAATGCCTTATAGAAAGTGATTGGTTTCTTCTCCTTATCTAAGATGAATATATTACCCATCATCTCATTTTGTAGATCAAGTTCATGGTGCACAGAGGGTTCAGTAAAGCATTCAGAGCCACACAGGAAATGAAGGTAGTTCAGAGGTTAGGCTCAGGGACATTTGCTCTCAACCATTACTTGGGGCTACTCTCACTATGACTGGTCTGCATCAGGGAGCAGGCTAAGGACAGGCTTCTGGATCATATGGGCTCCTAGTTCCAGAAGGACTTGCTAACTCCAGATCTTTGTATAGTTCTTCTCTCTGTCAATAGGTCGTATCCAAATTCCATTCATTTTTGCTGGTAGCCAGGTGGGCAGAGTGTGACTCTTACCCCAAATTTATAGTGATACTGAGATCAAAGTAACGTAAGAGCCCAAGGTCATGCAGATGGAAAGGTGGGTTATGTACCAATAAGTGGCATCCCACTGGGCTCTGAGAAACAGAGGGGAGGGCCAGACAAGGGTGTAATATTGGAAATGAATGAGAGGATGTGGAGTTAGAGGAGGGTGTGGACAGTTTAGAGCAAGTAAATAGAATCGAAGTCCTAGCTAGTCCAGGGACAGGACTGTCAGCCTCAGCTTGTATGTCTGTGTTGTCTTTGGAGGGTGCCTAGAGCTTGGTGAGACAGTGGACATCGGCAATAAAACCTTGAGAAGGGGAGGAGCAAGTAGAGAGTAAAAGCTATGTATTTTGGGGATGTTCATATACAAGTATTGGGGAAAGAAAGGGAGCTGGAGGATTCAGGCAGGGAGAGTAAGAGATATAAAGTCAAAAAGGCCATATGGGAGCACTCCACTCTCTCTCTCTCTCTTTATCCAAATACACAATTCCAGCCAGGCGTGATGACGCACACTTGTAATCCCCGTGCTTGGGAGGCGGAGACAGGAGGATCGCACAGGTTTGGAGTCAGCCTCAGCTACTTTGTGAGGCTCTCAGCAACTTAGTTAGACCCTATTTCCAAACAAAATATAAACTAGGTCTGGGAGTATAGCCTGGAGGTAGAAAGCCTCTGGGTTCTATTCCTAGTACCACACACCAAAAAAAAAAAAAAAAAGAAAAGAAAGAAAGAAAGAAAATACACAATTCCTTAAGGATATCTCCTAGGTCTGAAATTGAAAGCTGCACCATAGATACAGGGTGGAGCTTTACAAGAAAAGCAACAAAATGAAAGTCAGTGATAGATTGGAAACTTTAATAGACCTTGCAAGTTGCATGCTAACATTCCTCGTGGTTGTGGAAAGCCTTATGAAGGAACTAACTCTCGTTTCCAATAAGAATTAGACGTTAGCACTGGGAACCACTGCAAGGAGAGGCTCCAACCAAACCAACAAAAAAGCAAATAAAGTCAGAAGTTTTGAAAGTAGCACTTACTAATGGGGGAAGAGGAGGGGTGGAGCTGATCCAATGTTGTTGAAAGTAGGGGCTGGGACTGCCAGGCGTTTAATTCATGCTCCCTACCAAGCAAAACATAGCAGTGCCTTCTTTCTCTGGTTCTTACTGGTTGTCCCAGTAAGGTGCTATGGGGTACACTGATACTTAGAGATTCCCATGGTCTTCATTCTCCAGCTATGAGTGTGATTTAGAAAGATTGACTCTTATCCTCAGACCACAAACTAGTGACAAGATGGTTACAACTGCCATTGCAAATCAAACTCTTAATATTTAATCATACAGGTACGCATTGGACATCTTATTTTTTTCTGTGATACTGGGAATTGAACCCAGGGATGTTCTACCTCCTAGCTACACCCCCAGCCCTATTTTTTCATTCTTTATTTTGAAACAGAGTCTCACTAAGTCGCAGAGGGCCTCACTAAGTAGCAGTGGCTGGACGCAAACCCAGATCCTCCTGTCTCAGCCTCCCAAGTACTGGGATTACAAGTGTGCACCACCACATCTGGCTTGGACATCTTAAAATACTGGGAAATACATGAATTTCCAGAATTGTGCCGAAGCCTAAGAATTAGATGGAAAAAGCCTAGGGAAGGTTTTCTGTTTCCTCTTCAACTTTTCACCTAATGCATCAATGAGGAGCAGAAACACCCTGAAAATGTGTGGGCAGACCTGTGAATCACAGTGACTCCTGAGTGTTACTGACTTTTATTAGGTGAGGCCTAGGATCCTGCAAGAAAATAAATAATTGTTTCATCTGAAATGCCAGCCTAATGGCGTCCGAATGGCAAGAACAGTACTAGAATGAAAGGCACCCTCATTCATGTGTGTCTTATAAAATCAAACCTATAAAGAAATGGGTAAGTATTCAGAAGCCAATATCTAATTCTTTGCTATTGTGCTACTGAAATCTACCTAAGGGCTATGACTGTGCCTTCTTTAGTTTTGTCCTGGTATACAGCGGGTGCTCCAAAACTATTTACTACAGCATTAAGTAGGTCAGTATTGAGATGCCTCTTGTTAGCTTGGTCACCAGGGCCAGTATGGTAGTGCTGTAGCAGTTTTTGAAAACTAGATGGATTTGACTCACAATGGGGGAGAAATAATGATGATGATTAAGGTATAGATGAACGGAAGAGGTTTGAGTATCTCCTTTCAAATATTTACATTATAGTAGAAGAAGAATGGCTCTCCAAAGAGGTCTGCATCCTAATCCCCAGAACCTGTGGCTATGTACCTTACACGACAATCAAAATTATGCAGGTGTGATTAAGGATCTTGAGATGGGGGATATGATCCCAGATTTGTGTGAACTCAATGCATTCACAAGGATCTTGGTGAGAGGGAGGAATGAGGGTCAAAATCAGACACATTTGAAGATGCTATGTTGATGGCTTTAAAGATGGAAGAAGTGGTTATAAGACAAGAAATGTAGGCAGCCTCTAGAAGCTTGAAAAAGCAAAGCAAGACTCCAGGAAGCTGTACACAGGCCTATGATGCATTTTAGACTATAGAGCTCTAGAAGTGTAAGATAATACATTTGTATTAAGTAAGTTTGGGATAGTTTATTATACCATCAATAAGATACCAATACACACATGTAGAAACACAAGTGCCAACATATGCATGTTGCTCAAAGCCATGCAACGGGTTAGTGCCAACATTAGCCAAACAAAACAAAACAAAAATAACCCAGACCTGTTGACTATCTCCCCAGTGCTGTTTTCATATTGTCATTGAGAAAGAGTACTTGAACAATCCATTCTGGAACAGGTTGAGAGCTCTCCACCTTCTTAAACCACTTTTTATAATGACTATGTCAATAGGAAATAGTCTGTTGGAGCTCTGCTTTTTTACCAGATGCTGTCTCACTAATCTGTTGAGGGGACATGGGCCACAGCCAACAATCAGTGTGAAGCCTGGACATACAGGGCTGTTTGACTCAGGGATCTAGGTGTGGGTATCCACTTGTAGTATTTGAGGCTGTCTGTCTGAGAAATTCCATTATTTTCCAGCTGGGCAGAGGAATGCCAATTAACTATCTTCTCTACATCTGTATTTCTCTTCATCTGCCCCAGTAGCAGTGTCTGCTATCAGCACATCACTGGGCACTTGAGTGGCATCAACAGGACAAATCCCTGGAAACCATCCGTCTCACACATGCTCTAGTCACATCCGATTCCCACGTTTCATTAAAGGGAGTTCAAAAAGCTGTGAGTGGTGGCGCACGCTTATAATCCCAGCATTTGGGAGGCTGAGACTGGAGGATCGCGGTTCGCGGACAGCCTCAGATACTTAGTGAGGCCCTCTGCAACTTAGTGAGACTCTGTTTCAAAATAAAAACACAAAATAGGTCAGGGGTTGTAGCTCAGAGGTCAAATACCCCAGGTTCCATCCCCAGACCCCCCACACACTTAAAAAAAGTTAGAAGATTGGCACTCGGCCCTGTCTATGGCCTGTGGACCACTGCACAGGTCTGTTGGGGGTGCCTTGGTAGAATTTTGCATCTAGAAGGCTTTATATTTAGTGAGCTCAGCTTTTGCCTGTGGAGAGAAGTTTTCAGAGGGTACTAATGGAAAGTGTTTGTAGTGTTCCTCATCTGTAACTTCTCTGGTTCCTGTGTCTGTGCAAAATGGATTGCCTTGGGATGACTGGGGGTTTATTCTTCTCCCCAAATAGAAGCACAGAAGCAGATATTTCTGGCTGTCTGGGAGCACAGCTCATCATCATAAGCGAGGATGCTTCTATTTTTCTTCTTTTAGTGCATGGTTTCCACTTTCAAGTTTGTCTCATGATTCCATGTGGCAGTTGGAACATCAGTCTTCACGTCTACCCTCTATGTTGAAGTAGGAATAAAAACAGAAAGGCAGCTGGGCATGGTGGCGCACACCTATAATTCCAGTGCTTGGGAGGCTGAGACGGGAGGAACAGAGTTTAGAGGACAGCCTCAGCAACCTAGCAAGGCCCTTAGCAAATTAGGGAGACCTTGTTTCAAAGTACAGAAAACATAAAATAGTGCCAGAGGTATAGTTCAGAGGTAGAATGCCTCTAGGTTCAATCCCTAGTACTAAAAATAATGATAAAAATAAATAAAATAAATCCAGAAAGGCTACCGCCTCAGCTATTTATTTATTTATTTTATTTTTATTTTTATTTTTTGCGGTCCTGGAATCCAGGGGCATTCTACCTCATAGCTACACCTCCAGTCCTATTTTTATTCTTTATTTTGAAACAGGGTTCTCACTGAGTTTCAAAGGGCCTCACTAAGTATTTGAGGCTGACTGCAAGCCATGATTCTCCTGTCTCAGCCTCCCATGCATGCTTGTATTACAAGCATATGACACCACACCCAACTTCTACCCTTTGTAAAGAAATATTTCTAAATATCTGGCCCAATAATTTCCTCATACTTCTAGTGATCAGAATGTAGTTAGGTTCATGCAGGAAGTAAAAGGCATGAGAGAGACCAGGAAACACGGTATGAGTTTTAAGGTGGTCCTCTCAGGGATGGGGGCTGGACAGCCCCAGAGACCTGAGGGCCCCTCCGAGGTGGAGGGAAAATGCCTCTCATTTTACGGCATATGTCTTGGGGGTGGAACTATGTGTGGGAACCCTGCTTCTCTTTCAATATTGCCTGCCTCCCAATATCACCTGTGATATCACCTAGCAGAGTCTCCTCCTCCTTCTCCAGGGTTCCGCCTCCTGAAGGAAGGGGGAGGGACCCGACTTATCATCCCGGCCTTTTGGTGATAATGGGTGGAGATTTGAATCATAAACTACTTCCTGCTGCCAAGGGGTGTTGTGAGGGAGCCCCTAGGCCGGGAGAGGTCAGGTCCTCCAGAAGTGGGCAGGTGGGAATATGGCTGCAGCGTGAGTTTGAGGTTACCCTGGACAGCTTGGTGATGTGTGCTCGAGGAGACTTAGCAGATGAGGAGTTATGGCAGTTTGGCATCCGAAGAGGGAGGACACCATAGTATGTAAACAAGTGGACCTGCTAAAATAAAAAACATCAAAGAGAATTATGCTAAGAAAAACGATGCTTAGTAGGCCCCAACACTGTGCAAGAGAATTTGTCATGGAACTGTTGTAACGGAGCCCTTTTTATCCGGGTAAGATGATACCAGTTGGGGTTCCCCAGAAGTTTGGCTGCAGTAGGTATGGTGAGGATCACTGTGAAGGGCCCAGTCCATCATGGTTGGAGATGTTTTGGTTGAAGTGACTTGAGGAGGACTTGATCCCCTGGCTTAAGGGCCTTGGCTGCAGGGTGTGGAGCTGCTTCTCCAGTCCCAGGTTGGGAAGTCAACACAGCTGCCGGCTGATCCTAGGAGAAGAGTCTGACCGGGAGGCAAGATGGTCACAGGCTCCCAGGGCAAGCGTGCGGCCGGGTAAATGACAGCCAGCTCTCAGGGCGAGGGTGGGGTGGGGAAGATGGACGCCGACTCTTAGGGTGAGCATAGGACCGGGCAACATAGCTGCCGGCTCTCAGGGCAAGCCCCCAGTTGGATGGCGTGGTTACCAGGTCGCAGTATTGGAAACAAAATACCCCCCCCCAAAAAAAAAAAAAAACTGCTCCCAGGCGCCTGCCAGATGCTAAGGCAAGGCAAAGTGGCGTGCGCCCCTACGGGGCAGGAAGGCCAGAGTCTGGGCTGGGGTCCTGCGGGAGTTCTAGAGTCTGGGAAGGGCAGGATACTGGCTGGAGGAAGCACAGGCAGAGTGAGCAGGGAAAGGAACAGGGGCCCTTGTCCAGGTCGGCTGAAGGTCGGGCCCAGGTGGAGCGGCACCGAAACTGCGGGGTAAGGATCCGGAAAAGGGTGGCTTAGGGTCCCAGGTCTGGTCAGGCATGGGGCAGCGGTGGGGCAGCAGCAGTTTCAGGGTGGTGGCGGTGTCCGAGAGGCGGGTGTTCCAGAGCTGCGGCTGGGTTTAGAAAAAAAGCGGCCGGCTGGGTGGGCACAGTCCCAGTGGATCTGCACGCCCCAGTGGATCCTGGAAGGTGGAGGTTTCAGCCAAGGCCGCAAGAGTATGCTGTGATAGTGGCGGTGGCAGGGAACTTTTTTTTAAAGAAAGAAGAAAAAATTAAAAAAAAATAAATTAAAAATAAAATAATTGTCCCGGGGTCGACACCAGATGTTAGGTGTGCGCAGGATGTAAAAGGCATGAGAGAGACCAGGAAGCGCGGTAAGAGTTTTAACGTGGTCCTCTCATGGATGGGGGCTGGACCGCCCTGAGACCCTGAGGGCCCCTCTGAGGCTGGAGGGAAAATGCCTGCTTGTCTTTTAAAGGCATACATCTTGGGGGTGGAACTATGCGTGGGAACGCTGCTTCTCTCGTGATATTGCCTGCCTCACGATATCGCCTAGCAGAGTCTCCTCCTTCTCCAGGTTTCTGCCTCCTGCAGGAAGGGGGAGGGACCTGACTTGTCAACAGGGATACAAGAAAGGCTGTCAAACTGAAATTCTATTGCTGGGGAAAAGAAAAGAATTGACCTAGGTTACACAAACATACACTTTTTATACTGTGCGGCTTTAGGGCACAAAGTCCCTTTGCAACTGTCTATGTTTCCTCTCTTTCACCCAAAGGCCTGACAGTTTATAACAACTCTGCCAGCCCCTCTGTGAAGGGGTCAGGCAGAGTCAGTTACCAGTTATTATTGGTGCGGGATCAATAATAAAGCTGTGAACAAGGCCCAGACAATGTTGAGTTTCACCTGAGCCTTGTGCTCCGGATTTCCGTGGAGATTAAGAAATCTCCTTGTGGGGGGAAGGGAATGCACACCCATAACCCCAGTACTTAGAAGACTGAGACAGGAGGATGGCAGGTTCTGGGACAGCCTCAGCAGTAGCGAGGCTTTCTGCAATACAGCAGCGTGACCCTGTTAAAAATAAAACTGGACTGGGAGCATAAAATAAAAAATTGTGCTGGGAGTGTAGCTCAGAGGTAGAATGCCTCTGGGTACAATGCTGAGTACCATAAACAAACAAACAAGCAACAACAAACAAACAGAAATCCCCTTACCTTTTATGTTCTGGAAAAGAGTCCACTACAAAAAACCTCCCTTCCCATGTAACTTAGATAAGATTAGCACATAGGTTCCCAAACTTATTGGTTCACCTCCTACTGTTAGAAAAAATATACTCAGTGACCCCCTGGGTACTTATATTATTCCCTTATATCAAGCCTCCCCCCAGTTGCACCCAAGGCTAGCACTGCCCCCCTAGATAGTTCCAGCGTTTCCTGCAGATTGCTATTGCCGGTTTGGGGAATCTATGGATTATAGATGCCTAGTTACCCTATGATAAAGCTGGACTCCATTCGATAAATCTCTGGTTTGGGCCTCATTAATGTTTATCTGGACTCTTTCATCCCCACAGGTTTATGGGACCAAAAGCCGTGTTAGCCGGGCTCAGGTCAAGCTGCCCTTCTTCCTCCGGCACCCAGATTTTGTGCTACCTTCATCCTGAGACAGTGATCACCTCTCTGAGATCTTAGCCTCAGAGTAAAACACTCCTGGACCCGCCATCCAATTAGGTTATCTTTCACCCCTCTTCCTCACACGGGCCTCTTTCTAGCTTTGCTTATTGTTCTCTGTAAAAAAAAAAATCCTTTTGCCTAACTCTTGAGCTACTGACAGATTTTATGCTAACAGTGTTCTTCAGTTTGTTGTTATTTTTTTTTTCTTGTAGTGTTAGGAATTAAACTCAGGGTGTTCTGTCTCCAAGCTACATCCTCTATTTTATTTCATTTATTTTATTTATTTATTTTTTGGTGGTACTGGGGTTTCTGGAAACCTTCTACCTTCAGGCTACATTCCTAGTCCTATTTTATAATTTTATTTGGAAACAGGGTCTTTTAAGCCAGCGAGGCTGGCTTAGAACCAATGCGATCCTCCTGACTCCGCCTCCCAAGTGCGGGGATTACAAGCGTGGGCCACCACGCCCGACTTATGTTTTACTCGGAACAGAGCCTTACTAAGTTGGGAGAGAGTCTCATTAAGTTGCTGAGGATGGCTGTGCGCTTGAAACCCCTGTCTCAGCCTCCCAAATACTGAGGTTACAGGCATGTTCCATTATGCCCAGCTCATCACTGTTCAGGTTTTTAAATTATTGGTACAATATATATAGTGAGATTCTCTTGTGATATATTCATACATATACATATTAAATTGGTCTTCTTCATTTCCCCACACCTCTTCCTTCTCTCTCCTCCTACCTCATGCCCTTTCTCTACTCTTCTTTCTGGTCTCTCTTTTAACCTAGATGCCCATCAACAGATGAATGGATAAAGAAAACATGGTACATATGCACAATGGTGTTTTACTCGTCATAAAAAAGACAATTAGGTCAGCTGCAGGAACAATGTTCTTTTAGTTGCAAGAACCCTCCTTCTGCCTTGCCCTATTGAAAAATTCTTTTCCAGACTCCCCCTTACACACACACACACACACACACACACACACACACACACACATTTTGCAGTAAGCTTTTTGAACCAAGGTCTGTCCTTACTAAGCCCAGATTTTTTTTTAACAGCCCCCTAATATTGGCGCATTGGCCAGGTACCCAGGAACAGAGCAAATGCAAGCTGGACAGCTGGGCAGACCTCTGTTGCCAGGTAAAGCTCAATTACTGTTCCCCCATGCAGCTGATATTATCCTACAAATCCTCTGGAGGACCCATAGAAGTGAGAGGGGCAGTTGGCTGAATAGCTGCTATAGTTATAAATAGCAATAGCCATGGAGCTGAAAGGTCCACAGAGCTGTCCTTGTACCCTATCAAAAGGTTTCTTATCAAAATGAGTGGGCAACCCAAAGTTAAAGCAAACAGGTTTTCTTCCCTCAGGATTTTTCACAGGTGCTTTGTGAAACCCTCAAGAATGAGAAACAGTATCCATGGCTTTTCCCCAAATTATTTGATCGTGAAATGCTTTTATTTGTCAAATACCTAGCAATACCAGGTGGAACAGTTGGGAAAATGCTATTTAAAAGCCTTTTATATCTCCTGCAATTGCCTAATGCATGGTATGGCAGGCAGGCTTTGGCTTGGAGCTATCATGGGGAAGAGAGATCAGGCTGGGGGCCCAGAGGCTAGGGCAGCGAGTTGGCCTCGGATGCTCCGAATGTCAGGCATTTTCGTTCTGTAAGTAGGAGGTGTGCTAAGTAGCCTCTCTCCTCGGGGAGATACAGTAAACGAGTCAGATTTCCCAACAGGAAGACGCTGCATTTAAGGCACATTTGATTTACGGCAGCTTTTGCCGTGACCTTGGCTTTCCAGTTGCGAATAATGTCACCAGGGTATCTGACTAATGCACGGTTGTGAATTTTTCATGGCAGGGCATGTGTTTGTGCTATTGGCCTCCTGGGCACAGCAAAAAGCATGGCATGTCAAGAGCAACATAAATTGTTAGGTAAATCTCGATTCCCCCCAGACCTCCCCGCAAAGTCCCATTATTCGTGTCCCACTCAGCCATTCATTCATTTACAAACATTTATTGAGCAACTTCCATCTCCAAGTACTGTGGGGGATACAAGGATGCATAAACCAACCGACGTGCCCACGTGGTGACACCAGTGTTCTCGCAGCCGGTGTGAACATGAGGGGAAGGAAAAGCTCCGGAGGGGGATCCCCCTTTGAAGTACTCATGCCTCGGGAGAGTGCTGTGAACATGCTTATCCTGTACACTGTCTTTTCAGCCCTCTAAGACTCCCCTCAAGGGGCACCCTGAGGGATCAAGTGGCAGGTGTCTTACTGGGTTCAGATCTCTTCTGTGTGACATTAAACAAGTCTCCCAAAGCTTTGGGACTTAATCCTCAGATGTGTAACAGGAGGAGTTGAAACAGATAATTCTTTAAGTGTTTTCAGCTCCCAAACAATATCACTTGGAGATGGAGATATACATATGCATGCATGTGTGTGCACATATAGAAACATACAGCGAAATACATATTTACATATCCACATGGAGTAGGTAAAGATTGCTTCCAGCCAGAGTGTGTTCGTAAGACTTGGAGAGTTTAAAGCATAGGCTTTAAAAGACCCTCAGGCTTTAAAAGACACCTCCTTTTGGAGGGCAGGGATGCGAGGATGGTGCCACTGAGGGTAGAAGGCAACATCGAGGGCACTGGCACACGCTTGCAATCCCAGTACTTGGGAGGCTGAGATGGGAGGATGGAAGGTTCAGGGCCAGCCTTGGCGACATAGTTGCAGAGGCCTTCTGCAACTTTGTGAGACCCTGTTTCAAAAAATAAAATGAAATAGGCCTGGGAGTATAGATCAGAGGCAGAACGCTCCTGGGTTCAATTCCTGGTAACACACACACACACACACACACACACACACACACACACACACAGGCAGAGAGAAAAGCAGAGAAGGAAAGGTAGGAAGACTGGTGGTTTGAGTGTGGGGAGAGCCATGCAGTAGAGGGCTAGGCCTTCCAGGGCCCCCACTGCCTGGCAGCCTCCCTGTACTGTGCCCACTGGGCTCAAGCCCACCCTGGTCTCTGTCCTCAGGCTACTTGCACATGTCCTGTCCTGTGGGCTCTCTGGCTCTCTGGCTCTTCAATATCTCCTTGTGTGTGAGTCCTTTACAGTCCTCAGATTCCCTTCCTAGCTGACCCTGCATATCCTGTAGCTCCATATTCAGTTTATTTCCTCTGGAGCATTTATCATCTTTTCTTTTCATATATTCACTTTATCTGTTCATCATCTGTTTGCTATCTGTTTCCTTGGGAATGGAAGTACAAGGGGGAAGGGACAATATCTGCTTAGTCTACTTTAATATTCTCAGTGGCTATGGGTAGACTCAATAAATGTTACTTGAATGAATGAATAATCTAGAACAGGTTTAAGAAATAGTATTGAATGAATGAATGAGTTTGGTACACTCAATAAATATTGTTTTAATAAATGAATGAATGATTTGTATTTCTTACTATTGCAAATCCACAGAGAAAACTGAGACTATATTTCTGAAATGTACAAAGCCTCTATTATGTTAATAAAGTTTATTTCTTTCCCAATATTTATCTCACATCCAATATATAGATATAGACCATTTTTTTTAAAATGAAGACATTATAAAAAGACATAAATACATTTGGTAGCTCTGCTTTGTGAATGCTGATAAAGAAATCCTTTATCATGTTGCCCAGGAAGGAAGATGGCTAACTTAGGTATGAACATTGAGCTCTGGGTTCTGTGAGAGCCACACCCTTGTCCCCTGTTCAATGACCCTCACTGTCCACCCTGACATTGCCCTCCGCACTGTGGTCTTCTGCTCGTTGGGAAGCTCAGGCTTCTTGCTGGAGCTCTCTTTCATGTATGGCTCCTCGTCCTGACTCTCTTTCCTTCAGGTGCTGGACCCGGGTACCTGTGCATGCACCTGGACACTAGGACACCTGTGCACCTGGTTACAGCCCTCGGGCTTTGCTCAGAACTGAGCTGGGAGAGCAGTTTACTTAGTGGGAGCTGCCTGACAGTGTCTCTGATTCACACTGTGTGTGAAATCTCTGACAAGAGGAAAATATTGCCCAACTAACAAATGTTACTCCAGCTTCAAACTATGAGGATCAGATTCCGTGATTCAACCAACTACTGCTTTCATTATTTGAGGATGGCTGCTAACCTGTAAGTGAAGCCCTTTCAGAAAACAGTGGCTTAACTTCAAACACCTGCTCCTCTGTAGCAATAGGCAAAGGAGTCATTTTTGCTAATAATAATAACAATATAATTAAGTGATGTTAATGTAAGTCTCTAGGAGTACAATGCTTTCTTGTACATTATCTCATTAAGGTCAGACTTGAATCCGTGGAGTCATATTTTATTTCCACTGCAAAGAAAAATGGGACTCAGTGTAACTTGCTCAATGTCACTTAGAAAGCAACAGAGAATGGTATTGAGCCTCTGCTCTCTTCAAACTTTTCATGCATTTAGAAACATCTTAACATGGACTTTCTACAGCCCAGTAGCCTTTTCCCAAGGTCCTTGTATAGAAGGCTTAGGTGATAGCCAGGTTAGATTTTAAGAGAGGAAAGGAAAGAAGGACTTGGTTGCCCCTTCTGCAGAGCAAAAGTGGGCCCTCTTTATGTTCACCCAATGTTATAATCATGCTGAGAAACAAAGACTGACAAATCCTTCTAATCATCCCCATGTAACACTGAAGTGGCTTAAGCCTGAAGTAGTGTAGCCTTGTGGCAGATTATCTGTAATTAGTTCCACAGTACATACCCCTCTGCAGTATGACTTTACCTTCCATTTCTCCTCCCTTCACTAAGAAGTGGAGTCTGTTTTCTCTCCCCTTCAATCTAAGATGGCCCTGTGACATAGTTGGATCACTAGGAAATGATGGAAATGACACTGATGACTTCCAAGGCTAGATCTGGATAGGCCTTGCTGCTTCTGTCTAAACCCTTTTGGAACATGTAGATCGCCATGCTATGAGAAAGCCCAGCCCAACCTCCTGGAGGACCAGGAATCATCAGGAGAACAGAGGCACACCACCAGCGACCAATATTAACTGCAAGCATGTGATCGAAGCCACCCTTGACCTTCCAACCAGCCAGCCAGTCTTCCGTCTGATCTGACTACACAAGGAAGGGAGCCCACGAGCAGGTAGAAGAGTCACAGCTCAACCAAGCACATTATGAGCCAGTGAAAGGATAAACTGCTCGAGTTTTAAGCCCCTAGGTTAGAAAAAAAATAGGTAACTAAAATGGGAATTGAGGGCTGTCATGGCAAAAGCCTGAACTATGTAGCACTGTCTTTGGGACCAGTTGGTGTGTAAAGGCTGTAGAGCGTGGAGGAGCCCATTAGGGGAGGCTGGAAAGGTTATTAGGAGCTGGAGAAAGGACAACCCTGCTGCACTGGAGTGGAACAGTCAACAAAGCTGAATTGTGAGGTTATCTTGTGAGAGAGAAAATGTATCTCATTGACCTTGAGATCCTGGCTAGAAAACTTCTGACTGCAATGTTGAAAGGATCAAGTTGTTTTAATTATTTCACTTATATGAGAGGGGGGGGTGTTCTAAAGCAGGAAATATTCAGGCTTTTTAAAAACACAATTTAGAAGAAAAAATAGAAGGTATTGGACATGCTGGGTTGAAAAAGAAAATTATTTCTACCCCTAGTATGCTGCATTAACGGATTTTCAAAATAAGAAATGGAACATGATGTACATAAACAAACATATCAAAGTTAATCACTAAGCCAAGTATGGGAAGGAGGGATGGGAAAGGAATGGGATGGGGATTGAGTAAGAGCTAATTGGGTGATGTGTGCGTGTATGTCTCCACCATCTTTTATCCCATTAAGATGTATGACTACAGTGCACCAATAAAAAAAAAAAAACTTAAAAAATAAGAAATGGACTCAGGGAAAGATAAAATCAAGGGCTGGGGTGGTAAAATCCTTTATTGAATTCAGAGGATTAGTGTCAATGCCTTGCTGAAGCTTTTAGTCTTTGCAAAGGAGCTTCTTAGAATCTGAAAGGCATTGCCTTATAGCAGCCTTACCTGGAGCCCAAAGGGCAGACGGGTCTGACACAAAATAATTACAGGTGTGGCCAAAGGGCATGGAGTCGACTTCAATTTGATTCATAGGAAGGACATAAAGTTTATAAGGTTGTTATACTGGTAGGTGGTTCTGACTTGGAATATGAACCATGTTTTCCTCTCTACAACAGCTGAAAAAAAAATGACTAGCACAGACTGAGCAATTACCATCTGCTGGGGCCTGTACCGAGGATTTGATACATCATCACACAACTGCCCTTCTTTGAGATAGTGACCATGGGGGTTTCTGTTTTATACATGTGGAAACTGGGGATTAGAGAGATATCTGCCCAGTATCACTGTCTTCATCTATGTTCTGTTGCTATAACACAATACCACAGACTGGGCAATGTGTAAGGAAATCTATTTCTTATGGTTCTGGGAAGACAAAAGTTGTGGGGCCACATCTGGTGAGGCTCATCTCACCTGGTTACAACACAGAAATGGTGACTGATGATTACATGGTGTGAGAGAAAGAGTGAAGACTTCTCTCCTCCCCCTCTTCCTCTTCCTCTTCCTCCTCTTCTTCTCCTCTTCCTCCTCCTCCTTTTCTTCCTCTTCTTCCTCCTCCTCTCCTCTTCCTCCTCCTCCTCTTCCTCCTCTTCCTTCTTCTTCCTTCTACTAACCCCATTATGAAGGCTCCACCCTAGTGACCTACTCTAATACCAACTACTTCTCCAAGGCCCCATGTCCAAATAGAACCAATATGGGACTTTCATTTGATTGCCTGCCTTTAAAAAATGCATTAATGTGTTCATTTTGGAGCTACTTATGACTGCAAAGCAAAGTACATATTGCTAACATCTAATCCCAGCACTTGGGAGACTGAAACAGGAGGATCACAGGTTTGAGGATAGCCAAAGCAACTTAAAATTAAAACATTTTAAATGTTGGTATACACACATAATGGATTCCACTCATTCCATAATATATGTGTATTATAGATGCAGGATTTTGTGCCCTCTTATTACTGTCACAGCAGCAATCAAATTTCAATACATGCATTCTGGGGGCACACATTGAATCATAGTACCACACAGCTTAGAAGTGGGATCCCCAGGATCTGAGCTGTGTCGTGTATCTGGACCCTAAGCTCCAGCCACTAGGCTTTACTGCCCACAGGCAGTCCACACAAGAGATAACTCACGGTATTTGGTTGGCTCACACTGAAATGCCATTCCTTAAACCTCGACTGAAGAAACACAAGATTCACCTCAACCAATCATAGGCCATTGGAATGATGATAACTTCCTTCTGGTACCCTGAGAGCTTCTCCCTGACACTGCCAGGTGCCCTTCAACTCCCGGTATGAATTCCAGGCAGCTTTTATTCTTCAGATTTTCTGAGAATCTGGGAAAAAATACCTCCTGTCTTATTTATAACACCATTTTTGGACCTGTGAACTCTCTCCCTGCCCTATACAGCCCCTGCCAATACTAGTTGTGTGGGATTCAAATGGTTTGACAGACCTCAGATGTTGGGAGGATAATTTGTCCCTTTGAAATTGCACTTTTTTGCCACCCCCAGGGCTTCTGCATAAAAATATATCTTTGGTATGTTTTTTTCTTTCCTCTTTCCAGACTAAGATGGTGCTATTTGCTTGTTTCATTTTTCCCCTTCCCTCAGGAGTAGAAACGTGAATTGCTTTGTGTACTAAACCAAATTATTGAATTACAAAAAAAAAAAAAGAAAGAAAGAAAAAAAAAGATCTATTACTCCTTCAGAATGAAGACAAATATGCAGTGGTGGTGTAATGCATCAATTTGAGTAGTAAATACAGAAAACAAAAATGATATTTATATAGAGGAAAGGAATGAAGCTATCACATCACCATAGAGAACAATAAAGATGAAGAAGGCAGGCTGAGTTATATAACTGATGGCGTCAAGCCCACGGGCAAGGCTAGCTGCACGCAGAGATGTAGTGGGTGGATGTCTACATGACAGGGATGAGAGCTCTGGGTTTGTGCCTCTGTTCAGCACTGTCAACCGCTCAGTTGTTCTGGTGTGTAGAATTCGACTCCAGGAAACTCATTTCTTTGCACAAAGTGCTGCAAAGTGAGTACACAGTAATAGCTGTGACATATAAAGTTCCAATGACATGAGAATTTCATATAAATTTAATCTAATCTTTACAACAGGCTTTTGAGGTGGGGGACAATTATTGTTATTGGTACTTTGGTGAGGGAAATGCACAACATGCCTGTAATCTCAGTCCTTGGAAGGCTGAGACAGGAGGATTATAGGTTCAAGACCAGTGAGATCCTCGGCAATCTAAAGACCCTGTTTCAAAACAACAACAAATAATAATAAATAGGGCTAGGGGTGCATCTCAGAGACAGGATGCCTCTGGATTCAATTCCCAGTACCAAAAGAAAAAAAAAATAAAGTACATGAAGGAGTTAGGAGACAACTATGGGTTTTCTATAGTCACTCAGCAAGTAAGAAACAGATTCTGGATCCACAGCAGGCTCTGATTTACCATGAGTCCTCCTTACCATGGTTCTATGCTGCCTCTTCTCATTACTGGCAGGGTGAACTGGTCTGCTCTAGCTCATTTTAGGTATGAGCTGAGTAGACACATAAGAGGGACAGCTCTGTGTGTTGGTGAGATGGTGCTATGGTTTGGATTTAGAATGTTCCCTTAGACCTTATGAAGACAAGGCAGTCACGCTGAAAGTGAGGCTTGTTTAATGAGGAGGGGCCCCTGGGGGTCCCTCCTCCTGTTATTCTTGCTTCTGACTTCCATGATGTGAGAGCAAAGTCCTTGGCTCTCTCTCTCTTTGCTTTCTGACACTGTGTTCTGACCTCCATGGGCTTCACCTTGCATAACATGGACTGAACTCCTGAAATCTCAATAACAGTGAACAAATACATCTTTGTTTTTCTAAGTTGTGGTGGTCAGGTGTTTTATATTACAGCCCTGAGAATGAGGACTGAAACAGGTAAAGGGAGGCCTTGAATTTGATGGGAGAGGGATCATGAGAGCAGGCATAAACCAACTTCTCTCAGTTTGCCGTATCTCCCAGAGCCTACTGGGTACAGATACCAGGTTTAAATAGTGACTGACTTTCCAAGGTACCATGGAAGACCTGCACCTGCTGTGCTAAGCAATAGCTGCAAATTAACTGCTCTGGTTTCTGTACCTCTAGGACTGAAGGCCTCAGGGTAATTGTGTGTGTGTGTGTGTGTGTGTGTGTGTGTATAATGAATGGTCATAGTTGTCATTTCTTTGGAGTCAACAACCACAAGACTGGAATTATTTGCAGAGGTATTTATTACTCTTTAAGGTGCTAGTTATTGTTTCATTGGTGTCAACGTTGATTGTGGCACAGGTGATAGCCTCTACACTTCCAGGCTGTGATCTTACATTTACATCATATAATAACAACCATTGCTACATTTTTTTTGTTATTGTATGTGATGATGTGATGATTATGGCTAGTGTGTATGCATGCATACTCAGTGCTTAACTTTTACTGCTTCATTTAATCCCTGCAACACCATCAGTACAGTTACCTTCACCTTATGGCTGTAGAAACTGAGGTAGGTGAGGTTAAATCACTTGCCTAAGATCACACAGAGAGAAAGAGATGCTCAAACAGTCCTATGAACGTTTGTGATATTATACTATCAATATCAATTTCAATATTATACACGGGAAAGGGGAGGGAGTAGGGTGGGATTCAGAGGAAAATTCACTGTGTGCTGCATACATGTATATTTCTATCACATTAAACCCCAATATGATGAATGGCTACAATGCACCGATGAAAGTTTATTAAAATATAAAGAGAGTGGAGTGTTAGGAGTGGAATGCAGGCTGCCTTCTCTTCTGCACTCTAGTTTTTAGTTGCTCTTTCTTTTCCAGGACAGTGACACATAGAGATTCACATCATAAAGGGAAACTCTAGGCTCCATCTCTCTCATTCCCCCTCACCCCAGGGCCCAGGGGCTTACAGGGTACACAGTGTGGGGATCATTTTCATAGTGACTTAGAAATGTCCCGAAATGTTCAACTTCCTGTCTGTCCTCATACTATTCTTGGGTCTAGATTCCCTGCTAAGATTTCTGCAATGTGGATAGTCTCTGCCTTTGGACACTTGCACAGAGCCTTTTGTGATGCATCCCAAATGAAGAGGATGCCACCTGGCTCTCTGCTGCTTCCCTGTGTGCAGAGCTCCACAGTGATTATGGGATCTTTGCCTTCTCTTTGTAGGACCCTCTATCAAGCACATTTTAAAAATCTCTAGCTTTGTGGGAGCAGAAATGGCATTTTAGATAAAATAGCACCTTTTGATGTGGCCGATTTGACACATAAAACACTTACTGTATCCCCTCGCAATCAATGTAGACATGCCCAATGATAGTAATGTACCTTTGATACAGGAGTGGCTTTCTTTAAATCGAGCACTTATGCTGGAATAAGTACTTGATGTGTGTTATCATATTTATTATTCCTGATTTTGCAATGGGCTGAAGAGACCAATATGCTCTTTATCTTATTTTCCCCAAGTGAAACAGGCTCACGGGCACCAGATTAGTAAATGAAGACACCTAGACTTGGATTTGGATTCATGGTGAAGTCAAGCTAACTCCGTCCACCTGAGATCCCAGTCCTGAATCTCACTTCAACTTCTCACTCCTTCCCTGGCCCTACTACATTCCTGGGTCTGGAGGCAGCTCCAGGAAGCTCATGAGATCCACAGCGTGGGGTAGAGCTGAGGCACTGGATGAGATGAACTAACGCACACGTAACATAGAAAACATAAATACGAACCTTGTAACTCGAATGACATCTTGTTCCAACTGTATCAAACTGTCACTAAGACCATATGATAGGATGGGAGTGACTTGTCTATATTTGTCACAGAGCCTACCACAGCAGCAAAGAGTGTGTTTAATTACTTCCATAATTATATATATATATATATATATATATATGTGTGTGTGTGTGTGTGTGTGTGTGTGTGTGTGTGTGTGTGAATACTGATGCTAATCTCCATACCCTGTATCGGGAAGGTGGGGTTGGGGGAAGCTCACCCAGCGCTCTGTGCATTTATATCACTACCTCTATGAACTACATTATGACGTGAGACTGTAATGCACCAATAAAAGCATATTAAAAAGAAAGGAGGGTCCTTGATATGTAGAAGATGCTCATTAAGATTAACCAAATGAATGATTGCTTCTTATTTTCTGTTATGAAGTGAATCGATCTCTGCGTGCCTGAAGAGCCATGTAATTGTTTTGTAATTAATAAAAGTAGTGATTAAAATAGAACGTGCGAATCAGAAGGGGTTAGAAATCCCTTTTACTCAACAATCTTGTTTTAGAGCTGAAGTCCAGATAGCGTATCACAGGACCTGTTGGAAGTAAACTAGAAATAAGCAGCAAATGTGCTACCCCCAGGTCCTTTCTGATGTTTCTGCCCTGGACAGCTAGACAATGGAGAGGTTGATGACCGACTTAGTGTAATTTGTTCAGAAACAAGACTGGTCCTGTCTCAAAGGAAGGAGTGAGCCAATAGGAGCCAATACACTCCTTTTCCTACATGTGTGTGTTGGGGAGGGGTTATAGTGGAGGCTGAAG
The DNA here is from genome assembly GCF_963383645.1 of Muscardinus avellanarius. NCBI lineage: Eukaryota > Metazoa > Chordata > Mammalia > Rodentia > Gliridae > Muscardinus > Muscardinus avellanarius. The sequence continues at coordinate 84,189,194 of NC_137796.1, read as the reverse complement.
CCAAAGACATTCTACCTCTGAGCTATACTCTCAGATCTATTCTACTTTTTTGTGTGGTACTGGGAATTGAACCTGAACTCAGGGACATTCAACCTCTAAGCTACACCCCAAGCAAGCAATATATATATATATATATATATATATATATATATATATATATATATATATATATTTGAAACAGTGTCTTGCTAGGTTGTTGAGTTTGAGTCTCACTAAGTTGCTGAGGCTGGCCTATAATCTGCAATCCTCCTGTCTCGGCCTCTCAGGTACTGGGATTACAAGTATATCCCATCATGCCTGGCATGATTTTACATTTTATTTTGAAATAGGGTCTAACTAAGTTGCTGAGGGTCTCACTAAATTACCAAGGCTGGCCTTGAACCTGTGATCTTCCTGTTTCAGTCTCCCAAGTACTGGGACGACAGGCGTGTGCCACTATGCCCGGCTTTCTCTTGTGTTTTGAAGCACAGCAGTCACCCTTGGAATAATGTATTTTTGCATGCAGTGATTTGTATGTTAACAGTGAGATGCTTCCATCATGCCAGAGAAATTGATGATCTCATGAGGACCATGTTCAGAACCCTCCTCTGGTGCCAGGAAACCTTTCCTAGACATGGGCTCCCTATTCAGTTGTCCAAACACTGTATGATTAATCTGGCCTGCTAGGGAGAAGAGAGAGGGATTGAACTATGGGAAGTGACAACAGTTAGGGGAATTGTTATGTTACAAAGCCAATGATTGCCCTCTAAGTCTCACATATGAATTAAGCCGTGTGCACTGGCCCCTTCCAACAGAGGTGTAATTATGCCCAGCCAGCCTTGGAATCCCACAGAGGTCTTGCTCAAAGCCCTTTTCTAGGGAAGCTGTGGCTGATTTTCTAAGCAGAAAGGACTATTTGGGGCCTGCCTGAAAAATTTCCCTGAGGCCCAGAATTTAAAGTCTCATCTGTACCAAACATAACATTAGACAATGAAGTTGTAAGAAGGGCTCCTGTGCCACGGGCAGAAATCAGACAGTTTTCATTGCACTTGTCAGTCCTCCAAGCCTGAGTGAGTTACTCCTTAAGAATTCAGAAAGGAGGGAAATGAGGATGACTTTTGAGTGTTAAACTTTTATAGGGATGCATAATAGATCAGAAGAGAAATATTGCAAAGTCATCTTAAAAAGACAGTAGGAATAGACAGCCACCTTATTAGCAATTCACCTTATAGCTATTAGCTATTCACCTTATAGCTATTTTGCATATTCAAAGAAAGACCTTGACAAGCAGAAGAATCTTCATGGGGAATATAGGCCCCAGCAGGCAGAGGCTGGAAGCATTTGTGGAAGATCCTTACGTGTTCCTGATGTTGTACACATGCATACGCCTACCACGGGATGGACGTGAACGTTGTGGTCAGCACACTGTAATTCCTACTAGTAAGGCAGACTCGGCTTCATTCTGAAGCTCTCTTTAACACAGTCCACTTCTTCTTGCTCCTGACTGTATATACTGCTCAACACTATATAGCAGTTATGAATATTTTCACTGTAAATTGAGAAACCACTGTGTGACTTTAGACATCAGTTCTACAAGCTTGGTTAATGTAAGTTTTCCCTGAAGGAGGGATCTGCTCAACAGGGGCTGATGAGATTACACTTCTAGATAAAGGGGAGAGAGAGAGAGCAGAGGCAAAGTCCTAAATGGTGGTTCATCAGATGAGGTCAGGATGGCCACACCATGAAGGCACTTCAAGGAGAATTAGTCTGGCCTTCATGGGGTGGGATATATTTGTCTCTGTCAACAATCCCACTGTTAAAAATCCAAAACTCTGTACCACACAACTTAGAAGAAGGAAGGGTTATTTTCTCACAGTTCCTTGGATATACTGGGTTCAATTCATGTGAGGTCCAGGTCTTGGATCTCAGGGCATGGCAGAGGGAGACAGAGAGAGGAGAGGGAGACAGAAAAGGCTGTGATCTCATATCACAGAGGCCAGAAGCAATAGAGAGCAAATCAAAGAGATACAAGGACATAGCACAATCGCTAAGTCTACACTCCCGGGGACCCACCTCCTGCAGCCATGCCACACCGGCCTAGGTTACCAACCATCATAATGAATTTATCTACTCATGAGATCACAACCCTCATGACTTACCTATATCAACCCTGATCTCTTCAGGGGACAGTCCAAATCTGACCATAACAGCATTCGAATTTCATTCCATTTAAGAGCAAGAATTTCAAAAATATCCCAGTACTTGGGAGGCAGAGAAAGGAGGATCACAGGTTCGAAGTCAGCCTCAGCAACTTAGTGAGACCCTCAGCAACTTAGCAAGATAGTTTTTTTTTTTTTAATGTTGCCTTATGGAAAGGGAAACTGTAATGAAATATATTAAAAAGGTGAAGTAACTTATAAATTGCTGCTGAATTAAGACTGCCCAGTGCAGCCCCAGATGGATACAGTCAATTCCCAGATGCAGGATCAGCTTCAGAGAGGATTTTTGCCCCAGACTGATGTCTTATTTACTGGAGGCAGTTCTGCATCATTTAATTCTCCCCTGACAGATGAGAGTGATTTAAAAGTGAAAACTGCCAAACCCTATTTTTTATAGTTCTATGGTTTTATTCTCCAAAAAATGTTGAGAAGCCAGAAAAAAAAACGGCATACCCTGCTCAATGCAAAACCAGAGTGCTTCTAGAAGGAATGAAATAGTCCTTTGGTATAATTCTCCTGAATTTCCTCTAGTTCTTGGTCAGTGGTCGACCACTTCAATTGTCCAGGGTGGGCACCAGGGTTGATGGGATTCACAGGAAGCCAGAGTTTTTGTTTTGCTGTCCTTAACATGTGTCAGTCTTTGGGGTTCCAATATGGCCTGTGCACTCCCTTCCAACTTCCTGGATTTGTTCCAGGCATGAAGAATGGGAGAAAGTGACATAAAATGGTATGGGCCCTCATTAAGACACTTTCCAGAAAGTACCACTCAGCACTTAACATCTCATTGGCTAGAACAGGGTCACATGTTACCTTTTGTTGCAAGGAATTCTGGGAGGCTATTTTTTAAAAAATGTGACGATCCCATAGTATCTTGGTTTTCAAATAAAAATGAAGAAGGGTTGGTAACTACAATCTCTGCTATGGCTTCCAAGCCAGAAATATGACATACCCACCATCTGCCTTTCTCTATTTCTTCATTCAACATGTCAAAAATTCACACCAACATACCAGCCTTTCTTTCACATTTCTCCCCTAGCTATCAATTCCCAATGTGCCTGCTTTAGTTCAGTCCTCATATGTGTTCATCCAAATGGTTATGTAAGAACTATTTGTTCCACTGAGCATCAGCAAGTCAGCCCCCTGCTGCTGGACATTCAGTGGCTCCCCTCTGCCCTCCAGGTGAAGGCCAGATTTTTTGTTGTTGTTGTTGTTCCACTCTGAACAAACTAACAATTGCTGCTGTTATGTTGATTTAGTACCAAGCAAGGCACACACATTATTTCTATTCATCATCATATCCCCAGAAGTAGATTCTTTGTCTTTTTTTCTTATTTGTTAGTTTACTGATGAGAATAATAGTTTATCATAGTTAGCACTAAATTAAGTACTTTACATGTAATTCCTTGTTGGATTCTCACCACTCTTCTGTGAGGCAGGTTCTATTCTTGGTCCAGCTTCTCCAGAAGAGGAAATTTTGGGTCAGTGTGATTGAACAACTTGTCCAAAGACTCAGAATTGTTGGAAGATACTTTCAGTTCACTCTCAGCATCCTACAATTGTAGGAATGTGGCAAGAAAAAAAATTCTTTGACAATTTCCAAAACTTTTGATAATAAGTAGCCATGTGGGGATCTGAGTTAGACTTGGGCTGAGTATCTCATGTCCTTTCTTTCTGTGGCTTTATGTTTTCTTCATAAACAATTAAAAGACCTGTCCCTTCACGAAGACTAAAGGTTTAAGACTGGGGAAGGAGGGAAGGACATTAGCAATAATTATCTTAAATCACACTGGCTCTTTCTTTTCAGGTCATACTTTTTTTTTTTGTGCTCTCTGAAAGAGATGTTTCATGGTGATAATTAACACAGTGATCCCAGAAGGCAGACTGTCTGGTTTCAAATCTTGATTCTAGGTTCATGATCCTGGATATTTTATCTTTTCTGTGACTCAGTTTCTTCTAACACAATGTGAAGATGATGATAGTTCATCTCTCACAGACTTGCCATAATCAGACAATTTTAAGTGCTTATGACAGAGATGACAGTATGTAGAAAGCAGTGTACAATGTTAGCCAATAGTAATAATACCATATAGTTAGTATAGTATAGAAGTAACAGTACTTACTACCTAGAGTGCTAGTACTAGTGGTAGAATCTGAAGTCACACTAGTTGCTGTTGTTTTTGTAATAATAATAGTATTGATGTTCAGATATTTCTAATCTGGTTTGGCTTCCATCAGAAGCTATAGAGTTAATGTTGAGATGACAAAAGATTTTTGTCATTGTGAGTACTTTGCAAGATCACTTTGAACTGATATAGTACTAGTTATTAGTTTCAGAAGCATTAATGTTTCCCTAAAATGAATCAGGAGCTATAGAAACATAGTGAACACACATTGTCTCTCAAAATCCATTTTCTTCTTTTTTTGGTAACTGTAACCAAAATTTCTTTGGGAAACAGATAAAAATGGAAATTCTTATACCCTACCCCATCCCCATGGAGTCAGAAGTTCAAAGGTTGGCAGGAGGGGACTGGCAATCTTTGTGTTTCAGCAGGGCTTTGTAATAGATTTCAAAAGCACATTAAGGTTTTAGAACCGCCACCTGGGTGTGTCTTCATATCCTTCAATTTCGAGCAGAAACCACTAGATTCAAGTGTGTCTCCTCACTCATAAGCTCAATTAAATTATGGCTTTAAAATGTGTTAAAATATAGACTGCCAGACCCTTTCTCGGTTCCCCTCCTCCCAAAAATTTATTTTAGCCAGATCCCCAGGGAGGAACATGTTGGAAAACATTGATTTAGTGTACCAATTCTCCAGCGTGGCTGAAAATTCAGAATCATCTGCAGAACTTGAAAAACTAATGCTGATGGGGCCCTACTCTTAAGAGATTTTTGGGTCTGACTAGTCTGAGGAGCAGCCTGGGTATTAGGAATTTTTAAAATACTCTCCAAATAAGTCTCATATGTCATAGAGTTTGAGAGCCATTGACCTGGAGAAATTGTTCTCCAAGTATGGCTCCTGGTCAACGTAAGTGAATCAGAAACTTTGGAGCCCAGTGGTCATCTGTGCTTTAACAAGACCCAGAAAAGGTATTCATATTTATGTTTAGGCCAGGTGAAGCATGGACAACAGGTAGAGATAGGCCTGGATACAAAGAATGTGGTCGAGAGGGAACAGACTAAGTGAGAGAAACCCAGAAAAGTCCCTTATCTCCATTGAGATTCTTCTTGGCTTCCTCAGCTGTAGTATTGCTTCCTTTTGTGGGTAGGACAGGACCCCTCTGAAAAGAGATCTTTATTTCTTTATGGCCAGATGCTACACAGAAAAGTAGGAGAAAGAGTTATATTTTTAGGTTTTATGGGGAAAAGTTTTAGGCTTTGGGGAAAAGTTCTGGTTTCTATGGCACAACTTAGAAAAGAGGAATTCTCATCTCTCACCCCTCATTGTCCTTGGAGGGGTGAGGGACAAGAGAGCAAGGAGTAAATTAGAAAGACATGTTGCTTACAAGCTCTTAACTTTGGGGTTGACTTTCTTAACTTATGTTTTAGTCAACTTTTACATCGCTGTGATCAAAATATCTGATGAGTACAGCTTAGAAGAGAAAAGGTTTATTTGGTTCACAGTTACAGTTTCAGAGATTCAGTCCATAATTGCCAGCTCCAAGACAGGAATCACAGTGGCAGAATGCATAGCAGAGAATAACATTCTTAGGGCAGCCAGAAGTAGAAAGGAGAGAGAGAGAGAGAGAGAGAGAGAGAGAGAGAGAGAGAGAGAGAGAGAGAGAGAGAGGCAGAGAGAGAGAGAGGCAGAGAGAGACAGAGAGAAAGGAAGAGAGAGACACAGAGAGAGAGGCAGAGAGAGAGAGAGAGAGAGAGCGAGAGAGCGAGTGTGCGTGTGTGTGTGCGTGTGTGTGTGTGTGTGTGTGTGTGTGTGTGTGTGTGTGCCAGGAAGCTGTCAGATACAGATAGAGCCTTCAAGACCATTTCTGCAGTGACCTACCTGCCTCAGCTGTGCTCCACCTCTGAACTTTTCTGCATTACCAACACATGGGCTTTTCTGGGGGACTTTTTTATTTCCAAACCATAATACCTTAGAGCAGAAAAAACTGACAAATGTGGCATAGCTGTGTGCCCAAGAGAAAGAGGCAAGTGTTTTGATGAAGAACTAGCCAGTCTCTGCCGGAGCTCTTCAGTGCCAGTCTCATCTTTTAAGTATGCACAGGAGCTGCAAACATCTAAAGATGCCTCTCGAAAGTGCTTGTTAGGAAAGGCTACATTCTTGTTCTCCAGGGACGCTATGCTTGCTGCTGACTTTTCTCTGCCAGTTCTCTGATTGTGACATCAGCATCTGGTATTAGCAGTTCCACAGGAAAGGGGGAAAAAAAAACACCCCTAACCCCTCCCCAGCAAGTCTGCTCCCTGTTTGCAGGAGGGCTGCAGCTGGGATGTGATGGAGTGAGCATATGGCTTTAGGGAGGCCCATTTGGTTCACTTAGCAGAGTTCCGTGGCCTGTGAATGTTCAACACATTTTAGCATTAAAGTCGTCAGGCAGCTGGCTTGGTTCCTGCCTTCCTGCGCTGGCTGGCTCTGAGGCTGGCTCTGCAGAAACAGACACACGGGGCAGATGATCTCTGGCGAGGCTGACGGACAGGAACAGAGCAAGGGGATTTCTGAATGCATGGCTTGCTCCAGAGCATCTCAATTCAGGCTTTATGCAAATATCATTCCTTTGCTGAGGGAGGGCGGGTTGTACTCCTTTGAATAGAAGGCACACCAGGCCCCTCAGGTCAGGGGGGTTCTTTGAGGCAGAGAGAAATTAGGACACTTGCCAGGCAAGCCTTGGCCTTCAATGAGGGAGAAAGACAGGCTCTGGAAACATATGAGCAGGATTTGCAGATGAAATACAGTTGAGTCTTTCTGGTTGGCAAGGTTCATAAGAAAGGGTTTTTATGTCCCTTGATGTGTGCCCCAACCTATCCTGATCTTTCTGACTGTGTGTGGTGGACAGAACTCTGGACAAGGACCTAGAAGGTCTGAACTCAGTGTGAATGCGACTCAGGATGCATGGGGCTGCTCAAACTCTGAGCTCCTGAGGTATAGACAGGAGCCCCTGGGGTGGAGGCAGGGCATGGGAAGGGGATAGGAGAGGTCAGATACCTGGAGGGATACAGAGTGACTAGATCCCTAGGAATCAGAGTTCAGAGGTATCAACACAGAGCAGGGAGGAGCGTGTCCTCCCAGATGTGACGCTGCAAAGGTGGGGAAGCTGCTTCTCTATGGGCTTAGATGTAATGAGGTGCTCTACATATTCATGAGGAGGGCTTCCTTTATTAAAGAACTGCATAGCTGGGTATGGGCACATGCCTATAATCCCAGTATTAGAGAGGCTGAGACAGAGGATCACAGGTTCAAGAACAGCCTCAGCAACTTAGTAAGGCCCTCAGCAACTTAGTGAGACTCTTATTTTTTTTAAAGGTAGTTCTGGAAATGCAGCTTAAAGGTAGAATGCCCCTAGATTTATTCCTCAATAACCACTCCATTTAAAAAAAGACATTGTAGCTGGGCGTGGTGGTGCACACTTGTAATCCCCGTGCTTGGGAGGCGGCAGACAGGAGGATCACACAGGTTCGAAGCAAGCCACGCTTGCTTAAGAGACCCTGTTTCCAAATAAAAAAGCATAAAAATAGGTCTGGGGATATAGCCCGCAAGTAGAAGGGTTTCCAGAAACCCCAGTACAAAAAAAAAAAAAAGACATTGTACCTGGATAGACAAATTTTGTTCTTTCTGAAAATACTTTCTCTTCAGCCCTTAGGTGTTTTAGGTACTCCTTATTTTTTTCCCCAAATATAAAATAGGCATAAAATATCTTCCATGTTCTTTTATTTTCCTTCTTTTATAAAGTGTATTAGTCTTCTATGGCTGCTGTAACAAGTTATGAAAAATGTGGTGACTTCATACAAATTTATTCTATAGACTTGTAGATGGTAGAAGTCCAGAATCCAGTCAAAGTGTTGGTGGAGCTGGTTCTTCCCGGAGTCATTAGGGAATAATCTGTTTCCTTCCCTCCCTTTTCTAGCTTCTGGAGGCCACTACATTACTTGGGTAATGCCTCCTTCTGGAACCACTGCAACCTCTTGGTCCCATCTTCACATCCCCTGCTTCCTCCTTTGACCTTCTTGCCTTTCTCTTATAAGCACCTTGTCATCATCTTGGATCCACTTCTTATCTCAGCCTCCAAAGGGGAGGGATTGCAGGTATATGCTACCATGCCAGACTCATTGAGAACTTTGTATGTTTCATGTCCTGCACTTGGCACTGGGGACATGGTGGTGAGAAGAAAGAGACTTACACTCCAGAGTAGAAGGCAAACATAGAACAAATAGTCACACAAGTGAACATACAATTATACGCCCATGGTAATAGTACCTAGAGTTGTAGCCAGGCACTAAAGGGGTTTGCTTGATTTAGTCTGGGGAGGGAAAGTTAAGTAGCTTCTAAAATATCTACAGAAACCAAATAAAAACCATGTTAACAGCTTTGGTCTTTCCCTCTAAGAACCAGGACGAGCAGGATTGTGGTCAGGACATTGTGAAGTTGTCTTCTAACGCTGAAGAGCAGAAAAACAAAGAAAAGCAAAGCAGAGAGGGCCTGCATGGAGTGTGTGAACTATAGTAAACCTATCTCCTTTCATCGCCCCTCCTCCCGTGCCAGTGTGCAGGAAATGACTGCCTTGTGTAGGTTAAGTCATACTAGCAACACGTAAATGAATAAGAGTAAAGATGTGTCAAGTCTTCTCAAAGAGACAGAATGTCTCCCAGGCCAGATTAAGACTTGATTGATTGTGTTAGCATACCAAATAAAGAGTTGCCCATTAGTCAGCCAGGGAAGCATGACTCTTAGTCATTGAGCAAATGCCAGCATCGCTGGAGGCACAGATCCACGGAGAGGGACTTTGACCTAGAGATGAGAAGGATCTGCTTTAATGGCAGGGATAGCCTTGTGGAGACAGTCACTCGCCAAATGGGAACCTTATGGCTGCAAATGCACTACTGATCACAAAACAAGGCCCCTGATTCTCTATCCATGCCTCCAAGACTCTGCTGATGTGTTGGATTTCCTCAGAGCTTTCCTACAGGGAGATAAAGTTCAGGCTTTGCAAACTGTCTCATCAGCCAAAAGGCTTCTCTGTTTTTTTTTTTTTTTTTTTTTTTTTAGCTGTATCAGACTTTTAGATGAATTTCATTCAAGTGAATTTATTTCTAGAAGTCAATAATTTGCGGTCAGAAGGAAACTGTGGGTTGTGACACAGAGTGCTAGATTCTGCATTGTAATGAATTTATTGAGTCTCCCTTAGTCTCTTAGAGGCCTCCTGCATGGACTCTTGAGAGTGGGAGCCACCTGTATGCATGGCCTTCAGTGCCAGCCATTTTCTTATTTGTTCTCAGATCTGTGACCTGTCCATCTAGCACTTTTTACTGTGCAACAATGCTTCATTTTCCAGGTTACCCTTGCCATCTGTCTTCTTGCTGATGGACAGCAGAAAGGAGGAAAAGCCTTGGAAGCTACTGTTGCTGTTCTGGTCCCCAGCTTTAGCTCACTGCACTTCCAGCTGTGTCCATGGACTCAGCTCCCATGCTCAGATAAAACTTTATTACAATGTCAGGTCGCAGGTTGCTTTTTGCCTAGGCACTGACCATAGGCAATGGTGGTGGAGGAGTTAGGGAATTTTACAGAGTCTACATAAGATTCTGGTTGAAACTGTGATACAGGAAGATTGGTAGCAGTGAGCCTGTTGAGTTGGAGAGGCACAGAGTGGCGAGGGTCCAGAGGCAGGAACATTGGTTAAATGACCATCTTGGCTTTCACGTTAAGAAAGCTGGTAAACTTAAACCAGGTATAGATGGTCAGGTTGGATGGTTGCTAATTCAGTTGCTCCCTCTCCTGGTGATAATTCTCAGGGAGATTGTTTCAATTTCCCCTCCTTTCTGTGAATGCTGGGTACATTTAGGACATCATCATCATCGTTGTTGTTATTATTGTTATTATTATTATTATTATTATTATTATTATTATTAATTTGTGGTACTGGGGATTGAATCCAGGGGCACTCTACCTCCCTCCAGGCTACACCTCTAGCTCTTTTTATTCTTCTTTTTTTTAAATTTTGAAACAGTCCCACCATGTTCAGCTCCTTAGGACATTGTTACTTCATTCTATCCCCCTTGATGCCTATGACCATTAACAGAACTACTTCTGTTGTTTCATTTTTTTCTCAGGTATATCACATAGTATAAAGCTGAATTCTGAGCCATTGACCTCCCTGTTCTATCAAGAAAGTGGCTCAGGGCTCCTTTTCCAGTTTCCAGTGACCACCATACTCAGCAAGGGGCAACCCTGAATGAATGTAACTAATTAACATTTTCCCAGTGATTCCTGCTGCTGAGGTGAGAGCCACCCAGAAGGGCTGGGTATAATCACTGTTATATCTGTGGCTTACACATTCCTGGTCCACCCTGGAATGCTTTTCTAAGCCTTGTTAATTGGGGAATTACAGTGTGAGTGCTGAAAACCAGCTGTGGTTTTAAGTGCTACGAACATTTCTGTAGGTGGTACAGAGCTGGGTGTGCATGTTGATGGATGTGTTAGGGAAATTAGAGTTCAGGTTCTCCCTTGCAGCTGCTTGCAGGAAATATCAGACAAAGGACATTTCAAGGCAGATGTGAAATTAGCAATTAGATGGTTTAAAAATCATCTAATCAATATTTATGTGTGCATACAGGAAGGATATTTCTTGTATGTTTATGATCTGGGTAAAATCAGAACAGTGGTTTGAACTGCCTGTGATAAGCTTAGGCTGGAAGTCAAAGGACCCCAAAGAGAACAAACTGGAAGGCGCCTGGTAGGTCTGGTTTTTAAATAGGTACTTACAGAGTCTCCATCTCTTTTCAAGTCCCATCTATCAACATCCTTTTCTTTCCCTGGCAGGTTCCTGGCCCCCACCTCCAGCCTCAATCCCCCCTCCGATTGGCTTGCTTTCCTTGAGCAAATGTTTTATGTCTCGCAGGGATGGATGTCTTGGCACTGCAGCGCCGGTTATACATGGGGCTGAATGCCATACCCATTGAATGAGTGGTAAGGTCTGGTTTTTAAATAGGTACTTACACTGCTGAAGCTCCTATTTCCAAGGTCTCTCACTGAAGGAAGAATTATTCACTGAGGATTATTAGATGCTAGCAAGGATCTTTCCCTGACAAAAATTTCCAGGTTACTTCAGACCACCTGGATTTATAAGAGGCCCATTTAGTTGACTTGACTAACACTGTCTGCTAGTAAACATGAAGCCCATGGAAGACCTCAGAGCAAGTGGTGATGAGCTGCTCCAGGAGGCAGGTATTACGCTGGCCTCATTACAGAATAGCTCCTGTAACGTCCGTACAATGCTGTGATTTATTGTAATTTCCTTCTTATGACCTAGAAATAAATGCTGAGAAGCTATGTGAAAGTTCCCAAGATAGGAAGTGCTAAGGGTTGGATGCAGTTTGTCTCAGAAGAGTGCAAACATTGGGAGCTTGGTCTTCAGTGTGATGCTATTAAGAGGTGGTGGGACTTTTAAGAGGCAAGGACTAATGGGAGGTCCTCAAGTCACTGAGGAGTGCACTCTTAGAAGGGATTAGTGCACTTCTCCTAGGTAGGACCCTGGTTTGTCTCTGGTCTGTTGCTCTGGCTTCCTGATTTACCATAAGTTCCCTCCCTCTCCAGTTTTCTTCCATCAGGACATCTGCCACAAGATCCTCACCTGAGCTTAGCCAATCCTGGTGCCAGACCCTGAACCAGCAGAAATGCCAACCAAATAAACTTCTTTTCTCTATAAAATTCCCAGCCTTAGGTGTTTCATTATAGTAACAGAAAACCGACTGACACAGGACATAGGTAGAATATGACAGAACTAGTATACTAGTATTGTTATCAGAAATCTATGCCCACAGACCCTGTATTTGCCACTATCTAGAAATTTCAGACTAACAACCTCTCCAAAGTGGTCTGAGGATGTTTTGTTGTGGGTGGTTTGTTGGGAATAGCAATTGTTTTTTTTTTATTTGAATTTAAATTCCCTTCCAAAGGGTGCATGATCTCCACTCCCCCCTGGTCACACCCCTCCCTGTAATTTTATTTTTTTTTTACAAGGGATCCTTTTTATTATTGGTATAATCTGTCTAGCCCTGAAGGCATCTACATTTGCGGCTACTGATACATATGATATGCCGAGTCTTTGTTTCCTCCCAGTTACATACCTCCTGTGCCATCTTTGCACTTCCAGACAGAATTCTTCTAATGTACCTCTCGGGGGCCAAAATGCTTCAGAGCACCATGAGCAGTGGGTGGGAAACTTAAAAATCCCTGCTCCATATCTGCAAGAGAAAAAAAAAAAAGATTGCCCTTCTCATTCAATGGGTATGGCATTCAACCCCGTGTATAACCGGCGCTGCAGTGCCAAGACATCCATCCCTGTGAGACATAAAACATTTGCTCAAGGAAAGCAAGCCAATCGGAGGGGGGAATTGAGGCTGGAGGTGGGGGCCAGGAACCTGCCAGGGAAAGAAAAGGATGTTGATAGATGGGACTTGAAAAGAGGTGGAGAGAGGCACTGGAGCCTAGGCTTCCAGCTGGGTTTTGCTAGACAGCTGGGCTACTGACAACATGTCCCCTGCTCTCGCCCCCAGCCCTCCCCAGAGCAGGGAGGTGGGTGCCCAGAGCCATGACAAGTGTTGGGGAAGGGCTAGCCATGCTGGAGTCCAGGAGAGGGCTAGTACTTTTTTATTGACTGGTTGACAGTTAACCCATGATGATTCTTGACAATAAACCCATGGGTTTATTGAATGAAGCAGGCTGGCACACTCTCATGAACCCAGAAGCCATTCACTCCCTTTGGAAAGGAACCATCAAGAGGGAGCAGTGGTAAGGGGAACCATGTAACTCCGGTCCTCCTTGGCTTCTGTCCCTGGGTGTTCCATCCTGACATCCAGGCCAGCCTTGGACTTGTTTACCTTTATTAGCAACATGCCTGGAATAAAGGCTCTGTTGAGATAATCAGCTTTGTTCTCTATGCAGACATTCTGGCGTAGGGCTGAGCGTGGACTAATGCCCGTAGCAGAGAAGAACAATGATGACATTCATGAGTCAGCGTTAGTTCTGTGCTGCTGCTGTCGGGCTCATTATTTGTTGCTTTTAAGAGAGATGCGATGCCTGTAGCCAAGCCACTAACACCCACGGGTAAAGGAAAGGAAAATGCACGTGGATATGCCTGATGTGTTTGCATTTTTCATCCTGTGTTTCTTGGCTACAGAAATCTAGGTTGTAAGACTGGGGGAGACTCAACCACGAAGTCAGACATCTGCTGGCAAGGTGGGTGTTGAGCCTTGCCTCAGTGGGCTGGGGACACACACCTTCCCGCCCTCTCAGCTATCATAAGGAGGCTGCCCTGGAGTCCACAGGGCTCTTGGTGTTGGGAAGGAACTTTAAAGAGGCATCTGGCAGCTTCGACAAGGAGAGACCCTCCTGACCTTTTCAAAGTGAGTTTTTATTGGGGCAATTTTTGTAAGAGCAATTTTGCAAAAATGTATCAGAGGCACTTACAATGTCTCAGGCTCCATGATCCTTTAAACCCCTGTGTCTTATATGGGTGTCTTGGAAGGTGTGGCGAGGTACAGGTTCTGGGCAGCATGCAGGACTCTTTCTGGTCTCTCTGGCCTGTGTACCCTGCTGTGCAACCTTAGAAGTATCGTGGACTTCCTTTAGAAGAAAATAACAGCTTGGTATGGTGACGCATGCTTGTAATCCCAGTATTTGAAAGGCTGAGACAGGAGGATCATGGTTTCGAAACCAGCGTTGTCAACTTAGTAAGATTCTCAGCAACTTTTAAAGACCCTGTTTCAAAACAAAATAAAAAGGGCTGAGGGTGTAGCTTGGAGGTAGAATTCTCCTAGGTTCAACCCTCAGTATCCAAAACAAGCAAACAAACAAACAAAAAGAAAAAGAAAAGAAAAAAAAGAAAATAACAAAAAATGATTTTCCAAGTTAGGCTTCAAAGAGAAGTTTAACAACTAGATTTTATAATAGTTTCTTCCAGTTATGGACAATCCCCTGTATTAACCTCACACATTCAGTAAATGAAATAAGCAAAGTATACATCAAAACTTCCCTTTCAGTATTTTATTCAAGTTAGAAAAACAAAAACAACAGCCAAAATCAATAAGGCTTGTTCCAATTCAATACATGACCAGGAGCGACATGTTAAAAAACGTGTGTGTAGATAGCTCTGTTCTTGAATCCCTCCCTTTTGCAGAGAGTAAAACTGAGGCAGAAGAAGGTGGGTGGGTTCCCTGGGGTCCAGAGCAAGGAAAACAGCATTAGAAAAGAGTTCAGGCAAGGCCTTCTGCTCCCATCCCATTGCAAATAGCTGTTTGTCAGGTGTTTATATTCGGCAGGGCCTGGAGAAACTTGGGCAACTAAAAACAAAAAGCCTCCTATCCATCCGTAGCATTACCCGAGCCTAGCCGGGTTTGCAGCTTGTAATGTGTTATTTATTTTTGGTTTTAATTGCTGGCAGTCCCAGAAACATTAGTGTTATATATAGTGCTGGGCTCAGCAGGAGTAATTAAAAGGCGGGGGCCCTCATGGTTGGTAGTAAAATACCAAGTGCAGGCTGTTTAAGAAAAATGTGCCATTGATTTGCCATCAGCAAAACACAGGGCGGTAGGGAGAGGACAGAAGCCAGGCAGAAAAATCACATCAAATAGGAAAGGTTTATATTCAGGCTGATGTTTGCTGAGTTTTAGAAAAAAAAAATTGAAATGGAACTGATTTGGACCAGCCTTCCAGGCAGCCCCGTGGTTTGAGGAGAAGAACCTGTGTTTATTGAATGCAATGCCAGCCGCTCAGATCTGCATGATCTCATTGAAAACTCACGAAACACTTTCAGGCCAATGTGTAGATTCCTCTCAATTTCTATTATTCAGGGCACAAAACAGGTCCAGAGGGGACAGCCCTATCTTGCTCAAGGAAGAAAACACAGCGCAATATCTGTGTGTATGAATTCATGCATGAGCGCATGTGCACGCAAGTGTGTGCGCGCGTGTGTGTGTGTGTGTGTGTGTGTGCGCGCGTGTATTTACACTGAGGATTAAACCCAAGGACATTCTATCTCTGAGCTACAACCCCAGCCCTATCTTATTTTTTAGATTTTGAACCAGAGTCTCACTAAGTTACTGTGGCTGGCTTTAATCCTACAATCCTCCTGCCTCAGCCTCCCAAGTCCTGGGACTGCAGGCATGCACCACTGTGAAAAGCTCAAGCACAATATTCATATTGGCTGCCCCACGGAGGCCAGTCATGGGCTATTTTTGTTTGTTTGTTTGTTTTCTTCTACTTATTTCCCTGATACTTTGGAAGGAGACAGAGGAGAGAGAAGGGAAGTAGAGTGGTAAAAGTGGCTGGGGCACAAGAGTTCTTTCAAAGGCCTAGAAGGAAGTTGGGAAGGGATGCAGTAGACACTTCAGATATATCATGTTGTGTGATTATTGCCCCTTTTACAAATAAGATGAATGAGGTGCAAAGATTTTTAAAGGAACTTTCCATAGCATATAAAATACAGTCCCATTTATGTACCTGTAAGATGAACATAAATGCATACATATGCTTTTTGGTCCTATTTATGCACAGCTCCACTCCTGGTTCTAAAGCAAAACAGGAAGGCCTATCCTATATTCTCCCCCGAGGATTTATTTGGTGGCTTCTGGAAAACTTACTTTAAACAACTGTCAACTACACAGAAATACAGAGGACACATAGTCGGACAGCTTGGGCTGTGAGTGTATTTTAAAAGATTATAAAACAATTTTCACTGGTTGTGCTCAATCATAATGATAAATATTTAGCACACAATGAGTGCTAGACATTGCATGGGAAAGGTATTGATCCAAGTGCTTTCTACCTTCTAACTTACTTGACCCTCCCAACAACCTTGTGTGATTATCATTACTATCCTCATTTTTAAGGGGAGGTAACCAAGGCATAAAGAACTCAAAGAAACTTGCTCAAAGTTGAGCATGGTGGGGGCACATCTGTAATTCCAGGACTTGGGAGGCTGAGATGGGAGGATCATGGGTTCCATGCCAGCCTTAGCAATTTAGCGAGACCTTTTTCCAAAATTAAAAATAAAATAGGGCTGGAAGTGTAGCTCAGAAGTAAACTGCCCCTGAGTTCAGTCTCCAGTAACACAGTAACACACACACACACACACACACACACAAAGAAAAAATAATAAAAAGAAAAAGAACCTTGCTCAGGCTCATACACCTAAGTTCGGGGTAGAGCATGAATTGTAATTTAGACAGTTTAGTAGCAGAGAAAGATTTGCTCTAATATGTTGGCTCTTGGTGATGATTATCATTTTCTTTGCATCCTAAATATGAGCCTCTCAGGGGACCAGAAGCAAGGCATCATGGTAGGTTTGCCCAAGGGTGATGGTGAAGATGCTTCTTGGGGAAGTCCAGGTAGGAATGTTCAGGAAAGAGAATATGTGAATAGTGGTGAGTAGGGGTCCTGGTCATTTTGAAGACTAAAGACTGCCTGCCAATGGACCTAGCAAAAGCAAATGCCCAGTAGCATGGGGGGAGATGAGAAGGGCAGCTAGCCCTTAAACAGAGCTACTGCATACAGCTGTGCCATGAATAGGGTGCTTGGCTGAGGGATGAATGGACTGAAGTCCAATCTGGGGGCTATGTCCTTTCTTGGAGACAGTATCTATTCTGAAGAAGTCCAAAGGCACACAGGCTTCCTAAACTGTGTATCCTAAAATCTCTATCTTCCCAGCAGGGGACACCTTTCTTAATTTGCATAGTGAAATCCTTTGCATTAGGCCTCAACTCAGAAAAGCCAGGCAGACAAGGGGTGTTCCCTTGGAACTAAGATGCCCCAGTCATAGGATTCCTTCTCCCTGACTTTGGTTCTTTGGCAAGATCCATCTTTCCTAGTTGCTTAAGTGCCTGGCCTGGGGCCAGCAATGGGTTCCTTACTACAGCTGTTA
Source organism: Muscardinus avellanarius (assembly GCF_963383645.1). Lineage (NCBI taxonomy): Eukaryota > Metazoa > Chordata > Mammalia > Rodentia > Gliridae > Muscardinus > Muscardinus avellanarius. Next base: position 84,171,912 of record NC_137796.1, on the reverse strand, counting down.
AAATAATTGGAGAACTAAAGAGAAAGAGACTTAAAATTTGCTTGGAATTTTAAAATCACTCTGAGTCTAAGCTTTGGCAATACATGGAAAACGCAGATAGCAAGCTCTGAGTCTGCTTTGCCCAGTCTAAATTGGCATCTCAATCTGGAAGGAGGTAAACGTGAAGACACCGATGCCAATAGGCACATGAACAAAATAGGAATGGAATGCTCAGGCTGTCCTCTGCCAAGGACTCCTTTCTTAATTTGCATAATGAAATCCTTTGCACTAAACCTCAACTCAAATAATGGAATTGTGCTCTAGGACACTAGAATGCATTTCTTCTTTCTGACTGCATTTTGGTACCCATAGAACAATCTTCCCATGTCTCCCCTCCCTTCTTCTCTGCCCATTCTCCAGTGACCACGGTTATATTCTCTGCTACTTTGAGATCTACTCTTTTTTTGTGTGTGGGTCTAGGGATGGAACCCAGGGACATTCGACCTCAGAGGTACGCCCCCTGCCCTACATTTTATTCTTTATATTGAAACAGGGTCTCACTAAGTTGCAAAGGGCCTCACTAAATAGCTAAGGCTATCTGTGAGCCTTGATCCTCCAGTCTCAGCCTCCTGAATGCTGGGATTACAAGCGTGCGCCACCACACCCGGTGAGATATACTCTTGTAGCTGTCACAAATGAAAAAGAAGATGGGCCATCTGACTTTCTGTGTCTGGCTTGCCTTGGTGCATGTTGATAATCAGAAGGGAGAGGGCGGAAGGAGGGTGAAGTTTGCAAGCTCAGCACCACACTTCTCAGCTTGGAGCAAGCCCAGAGGTCCATGAAACTGGAGATTAAAGGAGGATGCTGGATAGCAGCATTTCACCCACGCCTGTGTCTTTCTTACCTCTGCATCTGTCTTTCCTCTTCCAAAGTAGAGCTTAGCACAGTGCCTGACAGACAGGCTCTCCATCACCATTTGCTGCCAGGTTGTCTGTGGATTGTTGATCTGTGATGGGACTGAAGGCTCCATTGTGTTCAGATCTGCTCGGTGCCAGCCCCTGTGGGTAAGAGAATTGAAAAGGGAGAATGTAGCCCACAGTGGAGCATGTGAGGCTTGTCAGTCTGGGGCCCCTAACGGCCCAGTGGGGAAAAGCAAATGTAATTTCTCTTCTTAGTTTTGCCTCAAATGCATCACAAATTGGAATCGCTTCGTGTCCGAAGGCTCATTAGAAAATGTTTCAGAAAGGCAACGCAGCCCATTAAGGCTCATTCTCAAGAGCGGTTTTATGTTCTTCACATTTGTGACTATATTTGTTAAAGATCAAGTTCAATTTTTGAAATTGCCAGATGTCTTGGCTCAGCTACAGAGTCTCAGTCAGAACTCTTGGGGGATACCCCACTTGGTAATCATAAAATTTCCCTCCCCTACTAAAGCCTGACATTTTAGCTGAGGGAATCATTATTACCGCTTAAAAATCAGAATTGCAGATTGAATTAATTTTATCAAAATCATTTTCTATGAAATGACTGATCTCAAGTTTCAGTAAATTTAACTGATCTCAGCTGCCTCATTTAGCAGCGGCAACAGGGCAACTTTGTAGGTGGATGGATGCTCGTTCTTAGGGTTTGTCACTGGAGTTTACTTGTTCTTTCTTCATTCTATCCTCATCTCTTCCTCCTCATCACTTTCAATCATTGGCATTTTAGCCCTGAGTTATCATTTTAAAAAGACTTGATATTTAAAACAAACTAATATGGTGTATTGTGATTTCCAGCTTTTAAAATTTATTTTTGATTGACACACAATCACTGTATATATTTATGGAGTACGATGTGATATATCAATTCACATGTACATTGTACAGTGATCAAATCAAGGTAAGTGGTACTTCCATCACCTTAAACATTTACCATTTCCTTGTAGTGAGAACATTAGAAATCCTCTCTCCAAGCTATTTTCAAAGATACCATATAGTATTATTATTAACTATATCACCTGTAATGCATCATAGAACACCAGAGCTTATTCCTCCCAAATGTATCATTGTACCCATTGACCAACCTCTCCCCATCCTCCTTCCCATTTACTCTTTCCAGATTCTGGTAACCACCATCTTACTCTCAATTAACTACTAGACATGTATCCAAAGGAAATGAAATCAATTCGTTGAAGAGATACCATCAACTCTCATTTTGACTTCAGCAATGTGCACAATATCCATGATCTGGAACCAAATTAAATGTCCATTTGAAGATGAAAGAATAAAAAAAATGTGATACATATATACAATGGAATACCATTCTGCCATTAACAAATGATGAAGCCCTTACATTAATGATAACCTGGATGGATCTAGAAGACATTATGCTAAATGTAATAAGCCAGGCTCAAAAAGACAAATGCCACATGACCTTACTTATATATAGGATCCAATTTTCTCTGAGATGATTAAGAAAAGTAAAGGAACTAAACTAAGATCTCTGTACTCTTCTGAAATGGGCCAGGTCAGCTCCACTGAGGTCCCAGCTGAGGGGCATCCTGGGGGCTCAGGTTTGAGTGGTTGGGGGGCTCCCTGGAGTTACCAGAAGCGGAGAAAGCTAAGGCAAGTGAAAATTGTGTGAAAGACACAGTTCCAAGGGTAAGCATACAGAGGCCTCATGTGTGCCCAAAGGCCTAAAGACATGTCTGGGAAAGGAATTACTGACCCCCCAAAGTCCAGATAAATTAAAAATCAGAGGAAGAGAGATGAATACAAGGAGTTGCCAGAGCACAGATGCTGGGCTAGCTTGTGCCAGGAATCCAAGGGTTGATTCTGAGTCCTGGCCCTGATGGTGGCTGGCCTGGTTTCTAGGCTCTTGCTTACTCTAAGTTATATCACCAGTACAACATTTAGAACGAAAATGAGGCTTCTAGCCCCTTTGAGTGCCACGTTCTAGTTGTAGAGAACATTCATAGAACCCATTACACATTAACTGCTTTCTGATTTTTCAGTTGGTGGATGTCTTTATTTGCTATTAGCAGTGGATCATAGAAATTTCCCAGGAAGGTAAGCCCAAGAGGCCTTTGAATTCAACCAACCAAACAAATGAATGAATAAATGCACAAACAAAGGAATAAGCAACCATGCAAGTTTTCTGGGGCTTCTGCAGATAATAGATATTCTAAAACGGTAGAGCTTAATTAGGCCCTCAGAAATTACTTCCTCCAATTAAGTCCATTTTAACCATTGGAAGTAACAAGCCCCAGAGACCCAGGAGCAGCAGCCAGTCAGCGGTGGTTTCTGGGACTGAGACCAGCTCTCCTCCTGCCTATTTTAGATGTCTTTTATTGTTTCCTCTGTTAACAAAGTTTTAACCCTTCCTATGTTTACACTTCAACACTGTTGTTTTTGATTCAGGCCAAAACTCTCAGTAGAAATGCTTTTTGGAAGTTCTGTATGTTTGGAATACTTTGCACGTTTCAACTTCCTATGTCTGTAGGCATAACAATTCTTTTTATTCTTTTATAGGCCTGGTCTCAAAGACAGAACACTCTAAATTCACCTGCCCTTTCCTTTATGTTTTGATCTGGCATTAGAATCATTTGGCTCACAGTTAGAGAGAGCAGAAGGGCACAGGGACTAATGGCTTTGGAGACAATTATTTCTGATTTCTAAACATAGTTGATTTCTTTAATCGGTATATGAGCTATAGCCAATTTTATTTTATTACTGGTATGTATTAATTTTACCAAATAGTTGGCTTCATTGTACCATATATACATATAAAATATTTTGATCAATTTTACTTGCCATGTTGGAAAGTTTCTTAATCCACCATTTCTGGGTTTTCACAACTGTAAAATAATAAAAACACTACTGTTCACAAATTGATATTTGGTAATGTGAAAAAAAACCAAAACAGAACAACAACAACAAAAAACAAATCAATTACACTTGTCAAAACATGGTAAGGTGGACTTTATTCAAGTGGGGAGGACTACTGTGATAGGAATAGGGATGACTGTTAGGGGATTTTGCAGTGGGGATGATAGACTGATATTGATTTGACTCCTAATACAACATGAAGAAGTAGAAATTGATAGCCAAGGAACAGGGTGGAGGTCATGGAGAGAAAATTGCTAAGGTGAAACATCTAAGATGAGGGAAATTCTGGCTGAATCAACCTGCTGAAAACAGACAGCATGATTAGGAATCACTTGAGAGACAGTGGAGGGAGAGATCGGATCACTTCTCATGGATGATCAGATACCCAAGGCGGAGAGTTCTTGAGTCATTAGGTGATATCACTGGGCAAACATCATAGAGAGAATTCGAACAAACAAAGATGGCTGTGACTCCACTAGGTAACAGGAATTTTGTTATGTGGCACACATATGACTTCACATAATAAGGAAGATGCTTTATCCAACTGTTGAGAAATTTTGATAAGGTTGATCCTTATCCCAGATACTCAAAAATTTCCTTCCTTTTCTACCTCCCTAAACTCTTACAGTGACTTGGCAGGTGAATTTTTCTACCTTTGACCGCAAATGTTCCTCTGCTAGCAATGTGGCATTCTACCTTCTTTACACAGAGGGTGGTCCTGATGCCTCTCATCACTCCCTGTATCCTGGATAGGCATGGACCATGGTCCACGTATTTTGGGAACGACTCCAGGAAGCAATGCTAATCCCATTACCAAGTGGGCGCTGGCCTTGTGCCTTGTTCAGAAGGGGTAGGCAGGGCCAGCTTCATGGACCAGAAAACTGTGCATTCTCACTGGGCCCATGAAGGATTTCATCCAGCCTTGGTTCAATGCTCTGATAATGGTGCCTTAAATTATTTATTTATATTATTTATATTGGGGACCGAACTCAGGGGCTTTTACTTATGAGCTACATCCGAGTCCTTTCTATTTTTCAACTTTGAAACAAGGTCACACTAAGTTGCTGAGAGCCTCACTAAATTGTGGAGGCTGGTCTTGAACCTGAGATCTTCCTGTTGCAGCCTTCTCAAGTCCTGGGATTAAAGTCGTGGCCCACCATGTCTGACAAGTTTTATTGAAGTATAGTTCACATGACATTAAAGCTCTTTTTTTTTTTTTTGCACCACACTGAGAATTGAACCCAGGGTCTCATGCATACTAAACAAGCACTCTACCATAAAGTTATACCCGCAGCCTTTATAATTTTAAAATTTGTATTATATATAAATTATTTTGTATAGGGGCCATGAATTTTTTATTTTGCACTGGGAAAAACTGGAGGTAATTGTCATGTGAAGAGTTGGTGAGGTTGAATTTATTGAGTATCCTTACTTGAATAGCTTATGAGCAGAGAGGGCTATGTAAAACATGGAGGGAAGGATGTTTGGACCATGGTGTAGAAAGCCCCTCCCTTTGGTAGCCGTAGTGGCCAGCATTAGTCAGCTTGCTCTTTTAGGAAAGAATTAATCTTGAGACTGGGACTTAGCAGATCCTCACAAAAGGATTTTATAGTAAACAAAGAAAGAGGCAGATTCTTCAGCCACTAAGACAGCCAGGTGTTTACAACACCTGGTTCTTTATTTTTTATTTATTTATTTTTAGTAACTGGAAAGAGATCCCTTAAGATAATTTCATTAAGGTCAACTTAGGCACAAACAGCTTCCCACATTAGGGTCCGCATGGTTTTTGGCTTTTTTGTTGTTGTTGTTGTTGTTTGTTTGTTTTTAGCCTGAGCAGGTTGTAGATGTAATTACTTCTTTACAGGAGAGATTGGCCATGAGTCTGCCTTACTGATGCTGATGGGACTCAGGGAGCGTTCTTGGACTGTGGCAAATTCATGTTGCACAAGGGGTCACCGAGCCTGGAAAGACTCCCTGGGATCCTTTGGGCATGCTAAGGATCATGAAGTCATCTATCAGGACTCTGTGAAGCTGAATTTCTTGATCACCTCCTCTCAGAATGGCCCGAGAAAATCATGGGCTTTGTGCCATTACTTAACAAGCAGATACTTGGAGTCAGTCCCTCTATTCTTGGAGAGACTCCTATACCATTGATTTAACTCTTATAACAATGATCCACAGCCAAACCATATATCTTTCTCTCCCTCTCAAGATCCTTAGTCTTTGAAACAAGATAATATTACAAGAGTGCTATCGAGGAGATAGATCTCTCTGGCTGCAAGCATCGTGTACTTAAATACAATCTGCTATACAATGCAGACAGATCCTTCAAATCAGATTTGTTGGAGGTGTGTGTGTGTGTGTGTGTGTGTGTGAGTGTGTGTGTGTGTGTTGATGGCTTGCTTGACAAGTGGCTTAGGATAGTTTCTTTGTGTAGTTATTGTACCTGAAGTGCTTTAAATACAGTTTTATCAAAAAAAAATTGTGAATTTATATTCTCCTTCTTGAGACATCATTTAGCATTGCATGGGATAAAGTTTATCTGTATAGCAAAAGAGGGTATGAAAAAGGAATTTTTACCAGCTTTTCCAAACAGTGAGGCTTTCAAATGAGCAATAATTCAAGATACAATGTACTGCACAAGTGTATCACACATAATATTTTTGTGGAAAAATAGTTAACAAACAGCTGTGCATGGTAGCACATGCCTATAATCCTAGTACTGGGGAGGTTGAGACTGGAAGAATACAGATTCGAGGCCAGCCTCAGCAACTTAGTAAGACCTTGTTTCAAAATAAAAATTCAAAAGAGCTGGGTTCATTCCCCAGTTCTGGATATGTGTGCCAAGGTATGTATGTGCACATGTGCGCACACACACACACACACACACACACACACACACACACAATGTGGAACTCACAAAGTAAAGAGGAAAAGGACCTCTTTGCTCTCCTATCCATCCCAATGAAGCTGCCTCTGCCAGTTTGGCCTGTGTCCTTCTAAACCCTTTGCTATGCATTTTCTTATCTGATGGGCATATATCTAACCTCACACACTCAGATGTGCAAGACATGTTTTTCATTTTCCATATCTCAGTGCAATATCGATTCCAAGCCCCAGCTCTGTCCAGTTGGCAGAAATTTCAGTTTCAGACATTGGAGTTTTCTGCCATGATATTAGGCTACATAGCAGGTATTATGCAGGGCGAAGACATGGCAGCTGCCCTCAGGGTTTGGGCCATTGCTTTCCCACTGGTCATTCTTCAGATGTCCCTTGTCCCTGTGTGTTCATAATCATTCTAACTTATGCTACCCCTACTCTTCTTAGGGCAGGCAATTCTGCACTGTACCTAGTAGCTTAAAATACAGTCTGAGGACCAGACCTCTCTGCTGCTTCTTCAAGAACCTGATGCCTCCCTAGCAGGGTTTAAAGAAAAGAGGGACTGTCTTCAAGTAGTTGCTTGTTAAGTAATAGCATAAAACCTATGGTTTTCACAGGCCATTCTAAGAGGGTCTATCAGAGTCCTGATAGCTGATTATCCTATGCAATGCTATGTTATCCTATGCAGACCTCTGAATAGGTTCTTAGCATGCCCAAAGGATTCCAGGGAGTCCTTCCAGGGTCACAGACCCTATGTGCAACATGGATTTGCTCTAATCCACCAAGCATCCCTAGGAAGACTGCCAGGGAGCAGATGTCTCCTAACCCTCAAACCTTAGCCTGCTCTCTTTCTGCTAAATCTGGACAAATGTCCTCTCTAGATCTTCACCCTCTATAGACTGTTCTCATTCTCTTATTCAAAAATACAGATCTGCAGAGCTGGTGGTTCAGTGGTAGAGTGCCTGCCTAGCATATATGAGACCCTGGGTTCAATCCCAGCAGTACATAAAAACTAACCACCACCACCAAAAGCCAGATCCATTTCCTCAGTGAAAGTCTACAAGTTTTTTACAGAACAAGAATTCCTGCTCTCTACGCTCTTTCGAAGCTCTGGGTCTAGGGATGATAGGGCTCTGCTAGCAGTGTAAATAAGACAAAACAATGTGGAAGAATGGTTCTCATTGCATATTTATATCTTCTCCTGAACTAGTGTCTCCCATAGTTTCTCTCGTGCCCATTTATGGCCACTTTATGCTCTTTGTTGCTTTTGCAAAGAGAAAACAACCTCGTTTTCACATTCCATGCCCACTTAATTTTTTAATGCTGTTGGCTCTATCTTCCCAATGCAGCAAGTCTTCAACTGGATCCCACCAATCAACCCCCAGTTCCTCATCCTGGTCCAAACAACCAGCATTTCTTGCTGGATCATGTTAGTAGCTTTCTTCCTGCTTCTATCCCTAATCTCCAACAATCTAATCTCAGCACAGCAGTGTAGTCCTGGTGAAACAGAACTTAGGTCTTATATTTGCTCAGCACCTCAAACTTCTTGTCTCATTCAGAGCCCCTGAAACTGCATGTGCTGAGGTCCCCAGTATCTATGTCTGTCCTCCCTCCCCCACTTCTCCTCCTTCTTATTCTATGGGACTTTGGATTAAACCCAGGGACATTCCACCTACAAGCTACACCTCATTCACATTTTATTATTATTATTTTGCAACGGTCTTGCTAACTTTCTAAGAGCATCATTAAGTTACTGCGGCTAGCCCTAAACCTATGATTTTATTGTCTGTGCTTTCAGCTTTCAGAGTACTGTGATTGCAGGCATGTGCCACCACACCCTACTCCCATCTCTCCTTTTTTGACCGCTCTGTCCCATCCCTGATCCTGTGTCCTGGGCTGACTGTCCCTTTGCCTGAGATACTCTGTCCCAATTTAGCAGCATGACCTTCACTTTCTTCAGGTTTCTGTTCTCTCTGAACACAGTATTCAAAATAACCATGTCTCTTGGCACAGGGTATTGCTTTTCCCCATCCTCTGTCTTCTTTTTCTCCATGGCTTTCACCACCACTTGATAAACTGGTTGTATTACTTGCTTATTGCTTTTACATCTCTCTCTTCCCAGTATAATTGAAATTCTAGGAAGGCAAAGACTTTTACCCTTATGCTCGCTGTGGATTCTCTAATGCCTATGATATTGTCTGGCATAGCATAGGAGCTCAGTATATATCTGTTGAATGAATGAAGGAAGGAAGGAATGATTGAACAGAGAGCTACTATTTCCTGCTTCTGTGTTTTATATGAGCTTCATCTTACCATAGGGATGGTTCTACAACTTAAAACTTGCTGGGGTTTTTTTTTCTCTCTTTAATAATGGATCTTGTTAGTCTTCCTATGACAGTATGTGAAGAAACATACCTTTCTCTTTTAATGGCTGCAACAAGATTCCATGGTATAGCTCTAATAAAGTGTGTTCAACCAGTTTCCTACTGATGGACTTGTTTGCGATTTTTCTTTCTTGCTAACAATGTCGACTCTTTGTGCATTCAGAATATTTCTCTAGGATAAACACCAAGAAGTGGAATTGCTTGGTGAAAGAGGTGAAGCAAATTTTGACAACCTCATTTGCATTTCTACTGTTTCCCCTTCTAGGTGAGAATGTTTATACTCCTGTGTTTTCCCTCTCTCCCTGCTTTTTTTTATTTTCCCCTCCCTCACCCTTGGCAGGGAGAAAATTTCAATAATTTGCTGGTGGCGGTACAATTGGTGGAAGTGTACTATTTTCAGCTGCAATATGCGTGTGAGCCACGAGTTGGGTTTTTTTTTGTTTTTTTTTTTTGCAGAATCAGCTGTGATGGATTTTCTTTTTCTCAACTCCTTTGGCATTTAAAATCTGCACTGCCCAAATTGGGACTTGATTGTACATTCTCTCATATTGTTTCATGGAATTAATCTGACTCTTCAATCAGACAGTTAACTCTTTGACGACAGGAGCCAGTTTGTCCTGAGGTTTGTTGTTGTTGTTGTTGTTGTTGTTGCTCTGAATTCCTTCCTTGTCCCTGGATAATTCAATGCTATTCATGTTGAGAGTGTTCCTGGGGTATTTAAGCCATTGTGGCTACATTGTTTTACAGTGTGATGGGCGGTTTCAGAGTGGCCATAGAGTTTGAGCAGAAACTTCAGGGAAGAGTTGAAGAATTTCAGGTAGGCCAATTGGGAAGAATATTCTAGAGAGGGGAAAAAAGAATATGTGAATATGAATTCCCGAAAAAGCGTAGTGGAACTGGGGAAGCCATATGTCAGAAACATACTGGGAAGGGTAGACCGAGCGCTGTTTCTGAAGACCTGTGATGTCATGACATGTTGGTGACAATATTTTTGACTGCAAGTGCCAAAGACCCAGTATACTTGGCTGGCTCACATAACATTGAGATGTTATTCACTCCTGTAAACTGGATCGGCTGGAGAAGAGCTGGCGATGTCCAGGTGTCTAGGCCAAGTCTTCTTTACATCACATAACATCTCTCCGGCTTCAATTACTATCAGAAGAAAGCTCTGTCTCTCTTCTTATATTCAGGTCAATGAATTCCGGGAAAGGCATCCACTGTTTCACTTTGGGCCAGTAATCTCCCCCTCTGAGAACCGTCACAACATTTTTATTGAAGGTGCTGTGTGTGTGTGTGTGTGTGTGTGTGTGTGTGTGTGTGTGTGTGTGATGGGACCCGGGGGCATTTTACCTCTGAACTACAGCTCCAGCCCTATGTTTTATTTTGAAACAGGGTCTCACTGAATATTGCAAAGGGCCTCACTAAGTAGCTGAGGCTGTCCGCAAACTGCAATTCTCCTGTCTCAGCCTCCAAACTACTGGGATTACAAGCCAGAGCCACCATGCCCAGCTGTTTTTTTTTTTTTTTTTTTTTTAATTGTGAGTGTTGGGGAAGAAGTTCTTTAAAGAGGATACACAATGTGACCTCTGAAGCTCTCTAGTTTTGCATTTGCTGTCCTTGCTTATAAAATCTGACTTTTCTTCAGCATCTTGAAATGAAGATCTAGATGGTTCCTGTATCATAATTGAGAGACCAAAAAGCTCTAGCCACCAATACTTGGCAGAGATGAAGTGCCTCACTAAAGAGAAACTACTCCTCACTTTCCCAGTGTCTAGAATGAAAACCCATTTTGTTTGCTTTTAGGATTATGAAGAACCCTTCTTGTCCCCAAGATGTAAGTTAAGTTTGGAATCTTATGAAGAGGTCCCTATGCAACTATCCTGCCCCAGAGTGAGTGATTCTTACTTACATCATAACTTTCTCTCCTGGTCCCAGCAATCTGAGAAAGAACAGAATCGGTGCCCTTCCATTCTACAGCCATCCCTCCCTGCTACCTGGCTTTATAAATACTTGTGCTTATAAGGATGAGTAAATGGCTGTATTGCTAAAACATGGTGGAACTGTTCCCTTCAAAAGAGAAGGTGTATGAGGAAGAGCATTGTTATTGATGACTGCTCTTAAGGTATAAGAATAATATGTTGACCAGGGAGGTGATGGAGTCTCCCCTTAATGATTAACATAATCTTGTAGAGTTTGAAAGACAATTCAACTATTCAAAGCTTTTGACTGCTGTAATCTCATTTAGTCCTACTAAGAATCTTGACTGACACCTGGAGAAGCTATTACCCTAATTTATAGACAAGCACTCTCTCTGACATCTAACCTGCTCAATAGTGAACTCACTGTCCCAAAGCACCATGGTGATCTAATGTCAAGACCAAGGCAGGAGTCCAGGGTTCTTGCCCCAGGCCCAGGGGAGGACTCCACAGAACCCTGCCTCCTTAGCAATTTGTCGAGAGTCTGTGGGCAATGCGTAATGGACTTCCTTGGTCTCCAGCAGCACGGAGGGGTCTGAGGAAGCAAGAGGGGACACAGTGTCCATGCAGCTGGCAGCCGCCACATTTAAAAGAAAAATAAAAAATGAAATAAGAGAAGTGACAGCAGAGAACATAATGAAGTATATAAACCTGGATAAAGTGGTGCAATGGGTAATAAAAAGTGAAAGAGGGCGGAGGGGTGAGTGAGTCACAGGCACATATATCAGGAATGCATTAAGTGGAGGAGACAGTGAGAGAGGCAGAGAGAGAGGACTGTGCCATCTTGTGGAACTCATTAAAGGAGACTCCAAGTGCTTCGAGGCAGAGTCCTTGGGTTCTCTGGCTTAAAGCTTGGCATGGTGGCATTTTCTTTTCTTTTATTTGTGGTTTTTACAAAGCTTCTGGTACCCACAGGACTGAGACTAACACATGATTTCATCCTCAGGATTGTGCAGCCCTTACTTGATCTCAAGGTTACTGCCAATTTATCTGAATCTCCCATGGAGTCCTCCAGGCACCACCCACCATGGGTCTGTCTGGTGGCCATGCTGGCCTCAGAACCCAAGGCATTTCCTGTGATATTAATGAGCGGCAGCATATCGGCTTTGGATTTCTTTAGAGGCCTCAAATTTGGTCCCACACAGAGTTCAGCCAAAGGGTCATTTTTCAATAGCTATTTTTATTTTATTTTATTTTATTTTCTAGATGGGGGAGAATAATCTTTTAACTGGGAGACAAAGAGCTTTCCCATAAATCTTTCTCAGCCAACCCATGTAAAGTACTGATGCACTTTATAAGCTGTAAACTAGGCTTTTATTAGCCATTTATGAGCCATTTTTTACGATGCAAGTTTAATATTAAACTATAAAGTTCACAATGCACTTATAAAGACAGATAGACTCATTCACTTTATACTTCTTGACTTGGTTGCCTTGCCAAAGCCGGCAGTATCATGTCATTTCAGTAAACTGGCCCAGTTGGGATTTGGGACGCTGGTGTAGGATTAGGTCTGGGAATTGGCAGGCACCTGGGTATGTTGCGGGCAGAAATGGGAGGGAGCAATCAACTGGAGCCATAAAAATAAATGCACGAGCTGGGAGGTAATTTTTCTTCTGACTTTTCTGGAGCGTGGGGCCTTTATAGCCATTTAGGAAGGGAGTATTCTCTGGAGTAGCAATTCTTTTTTAGAGTAGTGGCAATATATTGCCATTTGATTTTGTGCGACCTACCTTTTTTCCTAATAGATCAGCGTGGCTGATATTTTTTTATTCCGTTTGATGAAAATTAAGTTGATTTTGAGAGCTCAATGCCATGTAACCAGAATAATAGAAGATAACCAGGAATTGCATCAATTTAAACTTGCAGTGCTTATTTTCGCCAGGAAAGACATATTTGGCATGTGGAAAGCAGATGGCCCTTTGTGGACTTTGTAGTTAGCATATGAATTATCAGTGGAGGGCTATTCTAATCAGAAGCTATACATCATATTAAATCTAAAGCTTTTTTCTTTATGCAACATTTTAAAATAGTGCGATTATTCTGGAAGGTTGTGGGTCATATTTGAGGGAATCAAATGACTCAGAATAACACTCAATGGACCAATAGTGATTGCAACGGCTTCCCAACTAGTCAAGGGCACTCTCCTTGGTCTCTAAAAACATCCTCTTTCCCCAAAATATACGTGGCATCCCTTTCTGCCTGGGTGGCTTTATGACAACAGTGAACTCCCCCAACTTCTCATTTGAAACAGAAGATTAATGAATTTCAGTTCTGCATTCTTCATTCATTCATTACAATTTGTCCATTCTTGATCCTCTATCATTCAGGTGCCAGACTGACTCTCTCTCTCTCTCTCTCTCTCTCTCTCTCTCTCTCTCTCTCTCTCTCTTTCTCTGAAGCACTGGACATATATTGAAGAAATTATGTTTTGGTTTTGCTACAATTTTTATAGAAAATTTGCTCATTATAGGTTGTATTCTGATCTCCTCCATACAAACATCCCCATTCAGCTCCATGTGAAAGACCCTGATGGTTCACCAGTCACTTGTGGGAGACATAAATTGTACTTGTGTTAGTTGACTTTGTGTGACAAATACCTGACAAGCACAAGTCAGAGGAGGAAAGAGTTGTTTGGATTCACGGTTTTGGAGGGCTCAGCCCTTGGTTGGCAGGATCCATTGCACCTGGGCCTGTGGGGAGACAGAGCATCATGGTGAATGGGCATGGTAGAAGATGGCTGCTCAGCCCATAAGAGCCAGGAAACAGAGATGTTGCGAGTAGGGCAGGGGCAGATCTAGCTACAAAGGTCAACGCCCCAGTGACTACTTCCCCAGCCATGCCCCACCTGCCTACAGTGCTTACTACCTTCCAGTAGCCCATTCAAATTATTAATCCATTCATTGATGGAGTCAGTATCCTCACGATTAAATCATTGTGTCCCTGAACATATCTCTGAACATTGCCTAAAGCATGAGCTTTGGAGGGAGAATAAGGCAGCCCAGATTCAGACCATAACAATGCTTTTTGATAAAAAAAAAATTCATGGTAGTATGTTCAGAATTCTTCAAATAGAAGGTCCCCTAACCCTTGGGACTCTGGCCTGTGTGTGTTGCCTTTATCTTAAATGAGCTCTTTGGACCATTCTTATCTGACTGCACATCTTTGTGGTAGTTGGACCCCCCAAAATTGTCATGCATCCATTATCTCTTGATTCCTATTTCCATATTACTCTGTGTATTGTATAATTTCACCCTTTCATATCTGCCTCCCATCATTTCTCTTTCCCTCAAGCTTTCTGAAGTACTCACTTAACTGCAGGGTAGGCCCCTTTTTAGACCCTCTCAATATATCAGAGTCTTCCTTGCCCTACATCACCATCTCTGCCTGACTTATCTTGGGAAGGTCTTACACACTGGTCTGATTACATACATGGTTACACCCATGATCTCCTCCTCTTCCACCTTCTTCCGTTTCTTTTGATGTTCTTTTGGATCAGATTCACTGTCTTCTCCTTATCCCTATTGTTAGAAATTTGGGCTCTGATTTTCTCATCAACAACCTCCTTTCCTTTACTACAGTGGTGCTGCTCTTTCCATGATGAAAGATGGACTTAGAATGGATGGGTCTATTTTTGAGATTTCAACTATATTAGGCTATAAAAGTCAGTATAACCATACTTTGGATTTTAATTTTTTTATACTTTTCTTAATGCATTGAAATTATGTGTTACAGTGAGCTTTAAAGTGTTACAAACATACATGCACACAACACTTGATGTGTTTCCTTGGACATCCGGCCCTGCTCCCTGGTCCTCCCTCCCTCTGCATGCTAGTGAGATTGGTAGTGAAATTTTCATATATGAACATAATATTATTTGAGCTATTTACTTCTTCAGTTCTTCTTTTTCACCTTCTCCCCTCCCTTCCCCAGTCTCCTTCCACTACTAGTGTCTCCATATATTCAAAGTCGATTATGTTTTCTGTTTTATCTTTTGCCTCCACAAATGAGACAAAACATGCAATCTCTGACTTTCTGAGACTGGCTGATCTCACCTAACATAATACTCTCTGGTCCTAACCATTTTCCTGCAAATGACAAATTTTTGTTCTTTTTATGGCAAATTGAATTCCATTATGTATATATATCACATTTTATTTATCTACTCATCTCTTTTTTTTCATTTGAAATATGTTTTTATGTTTTTGTGTATACATATATATGTAGACATAATTGCTAAACTAAATGTTGATTGTGGATGAGAATTGTCCTAGAAAGCATGTGATCATAAGGTAATTTAAGTTTTCTTTCTTTTTTTAATTTAAAAAAAATTTTTATTGGTGCATTGTAGTCATACATCTTAATGGGATACAAGATGGTGGAGACATACATGCACACATCACCCAAATAGCCTTTATATATGTTTTGTCATTCAGGGGGTTACGCACGTAGGCTACACAGATCTTCCCAGCTGGATAGCCACTCAGGCCAGCACCTTGTATTCCAACAACATCACCAAACTCCTGAAGGCCATCAGCCCCTACAAAGATAATTTTTATTTTGAAGTGAAAGATGACTTTGACTTTGGCACAATGGGTCATGTCATTAGAGGAACTGTAGTGATGAAGGTAAGTAAAGACATCTCTTGCTGTTTCCCTGGTACTGGGGATTGAACCTGGAGCACTCTACCACCAACCTACATCTCTAGCACCTTTTAGTTTTTGCTTTAAGATGGGGTCTCATTAAGTTGTTCTGGCTAGTCCTGAACTTGTGATTCTCCTGTCCTAGCCTTCAGAGTTGCTAGAATTATCGGTGTGTGCTCATCTAGATTGGTTTCATAATTTGGCTACTGAGAATTGTGCTGGGGTTTATTAACATGGGTATGCATGTATTACTAAAGTACTTTGACTTAAATTCTTTTGGAAAGATGCCAAGGAGTAGTATATCTAGACTATATGTTGGTTCCACTTCTAATCTTTTTGAGGAATTTTTTAATCTTCTCCAAAGCTATTCACAAATACTCTCTCATGATGCAGCCACAAGCAGCAGCTCCTTCTCAGCCTTGGGATCACAGGGGGAAACAGTAGATACTCTACAGCATGCTGTGTTTGTTATACTAGGATGTTTGGTAGGATAGATGCATTAAATGCAATTTATGGCTTATGCTATTTTTACCTTTCAGAGAGTTTATCAAGATGTAACTGCAGTGTAAATTGAGGATCATGTGTATTCCCTCTTAACACCAATAGCTACCACCTACCACCTCTGAAACCTCAATTTCAAACATCCCTCCCTCTGATTACCACTTTCTACCCTTCCACTTTATTTTCTTTACTCACTCCAGTTACTATTGTATTAGAATACCAATTCATTAATTCTAAAGCTCATCCAACTCTCTGTTCCCTGGAATCTTCATTTCTTTAACAACCAAGCCCACGTTCTATAAAATGGCAACTGCCCTTGAATATCTTATCTAGTTTTCTCTCTCAGTTGTAGTTAACTAGCTGAAACCTGTACTTGGTCAACCCCAGTGACTTATGTCTTTCTGACTTATGCCTGAGCATCACAATAGGGCTGAGAAAAATATATATTATCCTCTAGCTATCAAATTATTTTATACACTATGGGAAAGTTATAGAATTGGCTTTTTTCACTCAACTCATTGAGATTTGTTTAGGTTGATGTGTCTATCAATTGTTGTTTCATTTTCACTGCTGATTAGTGTTCCATGGTATGGGTGTACCACAGTTTATTAACTCACTGGAAGATATCTGGTAGTTTCAAGTTTGAGAAACAAAGCTGTTATGAAAATTTACATACAAGTTTTCATGTGAACATAACTTTCATTTCTCTGAAATAAATACCCAAGAATGCAGATGTTGAGTCGCATGACAGTTTCATGCTTAGTTCTATAAGAAAAAGCCACACTAATTCTGAGAGTGACTGTCAGTTCATGTCCCCCATAAGCAAACTCTGAATGATTCAGTTTCTATGCATCTTCACCAGAATTTGACATTATCACTAATTTTAGCCACTCATAGATCTGTACTGATATCTCATCATGGTTTAATTTGCATTTGTCTAATGGTTGAAGATATTAAACATATCTTTACATACTTGTTTGACATCTTTGGTAAAAATGTCTTATCTGGGTCAACATCCTTATTGCTATAATCTAAAACAACTGACCATATGACTTATTTACCCAATATTTTTGGAAATTTTGAGGTTGAGTCCATGTGAGGCCAGGGTCTGCAGAGCTCAGGGCATGGTGGTAGGATGCAGGGAGAGGGAGAGAAAGGGCTCTGCTCTCACATCATGGAGGCCAGAATCAAGAGAGCCAGCAAGCAAGGGGATTCAAAGACAAAAGCACAACCCCTAAGGCCACACCACCAGGGACCCCTCTTCTCCAGCCATACCTCACCTGCCTAGGTTGCCACCTAGTAAATCCATTATAATGGATTTACCCATGGATGAAATTAGAATAACATGATTTAAATACATCAACTCTGAACATTAATCCATGAGCTCTTCAGGGGACATTCTGTATCTAACCATAATATGTCTTTTCATGTCTTCTACCTGTTTTCCTTTTTCTACATTTTGGCTATTACATGTTTCTAGAAACATTAAGGTGGAAGTTTTTGTTTGGATATGTTTTATGTTGTCTTAATCTTTTTTTTCCTCTTGGCTAGATGTCTAGTGATGGATTTTCTGTGTCATATGGTAACTAAGGTTAACTTGAAGGAACTGTGTTTCCATGGTAACTGCATCATTTACATCCCAGCTAGCAGAATAGTATTTGAGGGTTTTAATTTCACAGCATACTCACCAGCAATTGGTATTTGTTTTTTATTTAAGCCATCCTAGTGTATGTAAAATGGTATCAGTAGTTGTTTTGTTCAATGCTAGAGATCCAACCCAGAGCCTCACACATGATCCACCCCCAGCCCTTTTACTGTGTTTTTGAGTCGTATTTCCTTGATGGTGAATAATGTTGAGCAATTTTTCATGTGTTTATTAACCACTTTATGTCTACTTTGGAGAAATCTGTTTATAAAAGTCTATGCCCTTTTTAAATTGAATTATGTGTTCATTTATTATTAAGTTGTAGAAGTTTTTATATACTCAAGATATAAATTTCTTATCAGATATGTGATATGCAAATATTTCTCCCATTTGTCGGTTTTCTTTTAATTTTCTTGAAGCTGTTCATTTTGATATAGTTCTAGTTTTAATAATATCCCATTTAGTTGTGTTGTGTAATTATTTATTATCATATTATTATTTTTTAGTGTTTATGGGTATTAAACCCAGTATTCCTCTGAGTTGGACCTTCAGCAATATTTTACTTTTTCATTTTGAAATAGGGTCTCTCTAAGTTGCTGAGAAACTTGTTAAGTTATTAAGACCCTCCTTGAACCTTCTGTTCTCCCGTCTCAGTCTCTCAAGTATTGGAATTACAGACATGAGCCCTCACATCTGGTTAATTATTATTATTTTTATATTACTAAGTTAAACTTTTGAATATTGAAATGATTTTTTTACTGTCATTTGCTTTGATGTAAGAGTAATATGGTTTCATGGAATAAATTGGAAATTATTTCCTCCTCTTTAACTATTTTCATTTTTGAAGGTTTGTGAAGGATTGCTGTTAATTCTTTAAATATTTATATTTTTCACCTGTGAAGCCATATGGTCCTGTCATGTGTGTGTGTGTGTGTGTGTGTGTGTGTGTGTGTGTGTGTGTGTGAAAGTGTTGTATTTAGATTGCTAGATTCTCTTTATTAGTTATAAATCTATTCAGATTATTTATTACTTCTTGAGTGAGTTTTGATGGCTTATATCTTTCTGTGAAATTTTCTGTTTCATCTAAACTATCTAATTTGTTGACATACAGTAATTCAGAGTACTCCTTCAGTATTTTTATTTCTGTAAAGCCAGTAGCAATGTTTCCTCTTTCTTCTTTTCAGGTTATACTTTAAGATTTTTGCTGAGGACAAAAAATGAACCAGGAGGAGACTATGGGAATCTATACCTGCTTTTTACCTCCTTCATATAGGCCAAATTTCCCTTTTCCTTCACAGGTCTCATAATTTTTTTGTAGACAGCTGGAAATCTTACATAGTATATTGTTGCATCTCTTGTTATTGATTCCCCTAAATGGTTTAATATTAGAAGTCATATTAATATGTTGCATTAATATATCAAGGGAGAAAATATTACTTGAGATTAAGAAAATATATTTGATAACATTCAATGCCTATTATATGCTTTAAAAAGAAATTATTTAAAGCTAGTAATAGGAACATACAAAGTGTGTGTGTGTGTGTGTGTGTGTGTGTGTGTGTGTGTGTGTGTGTGAGACACTGGGGATTTGGGCTACACCTTCAGTCATATTTTATTTTTTATTTATAAACAGGGTTTAACTAGATTGATTATAGTCTCACTACTTGCTGAGGCTGTCCTCGAACCTGAGATCCTCCCATCTCATTCTCTAAAATACTGGGATTGCATGCATGTCCTATTATTCCCGGCAAGAACATACAATTTTACACCACAGGATGTTAAACCAAAAACCACCTTCATAATTATAAAGAAATGGTTGAGGTATTCATTTTAAAACAAGAAAGAGAATAATAATTTTTATTTATTGTGTTCTAAGGGTTTTGAACAATTCTTAAGATATGAAAGCCAACTTGAAATATAACAATAGATGTTTTCCAAATTAAAATGACTTTACATAAGATTTTTTTTTACTGTATGATGATCCAAAAACCTATATATACTCAGTAGAAACCTTTGTATATTTTTATCTTTTGCTGAGCTAGTGATATGTAGTAGAATATTCCCTTGAGATGCCGATGAGGGTAAATAAATAATACTCTATGGTGTACTGTGTCGCTAATCTACCAAGTTCTGCAAGTTATGTTTATTCCTGTGAGGGCTTTGTTTTTTGGGGGGGGAGATGTTTGTTTTGGTTTGTTCCCCTAGCCTTTCTTCCAGGCTTGTGTTTTTCTTTGTTGTTTTCATGTTTGTTTAGTGTCTTGGCTGAACTATTCCAAAAAAATCTATCTCCTCTGCAGTGTACTGCCTCTGATCTTGAATCAATCACTGAAGATTTGT
Organism: Muscardinus avellanarius; assembly: GCF_963383645.1. Lineage (NCBI taxonomy): Eukaryota > Metazoa > Chordata > Mammalia > Rodentia > Gliridae > Muscardinus > Muscardinus avellanarius. The sequence goes on along the minus strand of NC_137796.1, from coordinate 84,151,704 downwards.
TGAAAAAAAAAAGAATAAATAAAACATACTCTTCAGCCAAGAGTGATGACAGACACCTCTAATCCCAGTACTTGTGAAGCTGAGACAGGAGGATCGTGGGTTTGAGGCTAGCCTCAGTAACTTAATGAGGCCCTCAGCAACTTAGTGGGACCTTGTTTTGAAATAAAAAATAAAAAGGGCTGGAGGTAGAATTTCTCTGGGTTTATTCCTCAATACTAAATCTATATCAACATCTATATTTTAAATATTTTTAGAAGAAACATCTCTTCTATAAAACCAAGAACCATTTTTTATTTAATTTATGATGAAACATTTTTTTGAAGATACAGAGGAACAGTGTAAAGCTAAGAGATGGAATAAATGGTACTACTGTGTCCTCTCTGGTTCTAGCAAAATCTGACTAGTTTTATATTTATTCGGTATTTTAATTAAACTTTCCCTTTCCCGAGGTGCGTGTGAGTTAGCTTCAAAATCACTTTCCCACCATGTGGAAAACCTTCCTTCAGTTCTCTTTCTTCTTCTAATTCTTTGTGTTCCTGGGTACTAGCTGGTTCTTTGGCGATCTGGGCATAGTAATATTTTGCCTCTCTGCATTAAAAGAACTTTATGTGCTGAAAATAAGACAATACATATACATTGGACATACTTTTAAGATGCACTGTCATAAAGTATATTATTCTCGCTATAATTATTGATTAGAAAGGGTCAAATATGAAAATGATGGAAGTCATGTTCAAGGATTTATATATAAATAACTACATTCAGAGAAAGTATCTTTCAGGAAAGATCATGACTTCTACCTATATCTGGATCTATGTCATGCCTTTTCTGGCCATAAATGATCCATTTATTCAGGTTTTAGAGTCTCTTGCAGCTAAGACTCACCTTTTATAATGGGCTTGGTATGAGTGAAAGGGTAGTGAAAAAACATATGTTTTGAGGTTAGTAACATGAGACTGAATCCTCCTCAGACTAATATTACCCAAGTTGCTGAATCTCTGAGAGTCTCAATTTCATCCCCAGATAACTGGAACAGTTCCTTTTATGGTATTGTGTGAGAGGTAGGTGGGCACATACCCACTGTGCCTGTGCAACACAGTCAGGTGCTCAGTGTTGCTACCATTCATCTCTTGAGCATTTACTATAGTCCTTCGCACAGTTCTTCCTCACAAGATGGTATCTTGGCTCCGTTTTCCCCACACACTTTTTGTACTTTTATTGGTGCACTGTAATTACACACTATGGTGAGAGCTTAAGTGATACAAATGTACACGCACAGACCCATTGGTGTATTTTCCTACACATCCCACTCTGCCCCTTCCTCTCTCCCTGTACACATTAGTGAGCTTGGCAGTGATACCTTCACACATAGACACAACAATGTTTGAATTGTTTTCTTCATCAGTTCTCCATTTTCCCCTCCCCACCTCCCTTCTCCTATTTTACTGGTCTCTCTTCTCATTTATTTGAACTACTTTTTGCCTTCTATTTTTCCACTGGCTTCTATATATGAGAGAAAATATAGGACCTTTGACTTTCTGAAACTGGCTGACCTGATTCAGCATAATATTCTCTATTTTCGTTCATTTTCCTGAAAATGACATTATTTTGTCTTTCTTTATGCCTAAGTAAAATCCCATCATGGGCATATACCACAATTTCTTTATCCATTCATCTGTCAATTGATTGGTTCCCTAGTTTAGCTATCCCCAATTATGTAGGATTTATTAACATGGGTATGCATATATCACTACAGTATTCTGGCTTTAATTCTTTTGGAAAGCTAGTGAAGAGTGGTAGAGAGGGGTCATAGTGTGGTTCTCCTCTTTTGAGGAGCCCCCATACTGATCTCCATGGCAGCTGTACTAATGCACAGTCCCAACCATGGCATATAAGAGTTTCTATTTCATGGCATATTTTGAGTAAGAAGAGTTTAGTAAAGATATCTTATCTGAAAGATGGATGAAATTGGGTTACACTGTCCTGCCATCTACATTTTGCTTATCAGATTCACTGGCAGAATCCTGAAAGAGTAAGTACTCAGAGGAAGGTGTATGCAATGACAAATGTTTAGGTGGGGTCATATATATGTGGAAGGGGGTGTCCTTGACCATGGGAAATGGCCTAGACCTAATGAACACTTGGAAGTAAGTTATAAATGAACGGGAAAAAATGAGAAACTAAAGGAGCAAAGCAAGGATGAAAGAACTTTTTTTTTTTTTGAAACAGCAATTTTTCTGATTCATTGTCCCCAAATTTAACATGACTGGAGCGATGTGCACCAGTGGTCCCCTGCCCCATCCGACATCAAGAATGCAGTTTTGCTCTTTTCTGCTATGGTAAATATATCTTGCAAAATTTTTTATCTAGTAAACACAGTGCATTTAAGTAATTTATTAAGGGATTTATTTTCTCATTTTTATTCATCTAAGATATATCCACCCGTCAAAGAGAATTTCTGGTCTTTATGAGATAAAAACTAAGACTTTTCCACACATTTCTCTTCTCTTCTTTCTCCAGATAGCACCCACATTCTCTCTTCTTTTCAAGCTTGTCTATGCTTATTTATTCTTAAAGTGTACAGGGAAGTGAACTCAGGGGGCTTCTATCTCCAAACTATATCCCCAAGTCTTTTAATTATATATATATATATATAATTACATATAATAATATATAATTAATATAATGTATAAGTATTATATATGTTAATTGTGTAATATGTGTACAATATAGAGTATATAATTATATACATGCTTTTATTGGTGCATTGCAGTCTCACATCATAATGTAGTTCGGGGTGTCAGAGACATACATGCATGCAGCACTTGAAACAGGATCTTGCTAAGTTTCTGAAGCTGTCCTCGAACTATGATCCTCTTGCCTCAGCCTCTGGAGTCTCTGGATCACAGGGATGTGCCCTGGTGCCCTGCTTGCTCTTTTCAATGCCTCCCCATCAAGGCTCTGCTCACACGATCACGGTGTAAGTAACAGACATTAAACTCTGCTCGACTCTCCTTGCCTGCCACAGCCCTGTGTTCTGTATCCACAGCGTAGTCAATCAGCTGTGTTACCGCACCCAGGAGGCTTGTGTCATTTGTCGTGGCCGAGAACCGCTTGCTGCTGGCTGCTCAATGAATGTAGTATGTTCTGCATGAATTAAATAATTATTGACTCTGTCATCGAGACTGCAATTTCACTTGGTGGCTCTGAGAGGAAAAATGGAAAGTATGGATTTGGAGGAGAGCCGTGCACCTCCTTTTACATACATCATTATGCTGGAAGATAGATCTTTTGTAAACAGAAGTTGCAATTTAACCAGCAGCTCTTCAGTGATGCTGTGCAAAATCATGTAGCCTTCGGAGTGAAAATGAGGCCTGAGTGGTTTGCTTCCCTTGGAAAATATTAGCTCATGAAAATGGAAAAAATTATCACAGAAAATGTTTCCATTTGGTCATTACTTTGACTAGCCTCTACTAAGGAGAGTAAAAAAAAAATATTATAAACAGACCGAACTTTATCTCATCTCTGAGTTATGCATGGCCAAGGTGTGGAAAACAGCAGATGGTGGGACCTAGAATTAAGATTATTTGTGCTTGTGGGGTGTGGTGGTACACATCGGTCATCCCAGTACTTTGGAGGCCAAGATAGGAGGATCTCAGGTGCAAGGCCAGCCTCAGTAACTTAAAGAGAGCCTGTTTCAAAATTTTAAAAAATAGAACTAGGTTTCTAATTCAGTGGTAGAATTTCCTTGAGTCTAATCCTTAGTACATAAAAGAAAAATGACTTATACTTCTAGATGGACGGATTCTAGTCTACATTCCTTCTTTTATATGTTTTATTACCATATAATTTTATTAATAATAATAATATTATAATAACGACAATGCAGTCCTTTCTTGGTATTCGTTGTGTAATTGGTTCTAGGATCCCATGCTGATGCCAAAAATCATAAATATTTAAGTCACCTCTATTAAATAGGATAATATTTGCAGAAAACCTATGTGCATCCTCCCATATATGTTAAATCCTCTCTAGAATACTTTTAATACTTAATACAATAAAATGTCATCAAATAGTTATTATACTGTATTATTTAGGAAAAATGAAAAGAAAAATTTCTATACATGTTCAGTACAGAATACATCTTTGTATTGTTTTTATTTTGGGCACTGAGAATTGAATTCAGGGGGCATTCGACCACTGAGCTATACCCAGTCTTTCTTCCTCTAAGTTGTGTGGTTGTAATTTCAGTTATAGCAGCGAGAATGTTGACTGAGGCAGAGCAGCACCACAATTTTTTTCCCAGTCAGCTGAGATGATCCTGTCTGAAAATGCAGTTGGAAGTCCCATCCCCAAGGGACTCAAGTGCCTTGAGCCTCAGGTCCATGAGAGTGGAATCAAGACACTGCGTCCCGCTGTGAATGCCTTCTCACCCAAAGCACACATTGCTTTTAGATTTGGTTATTGGACCCCACCTATGGTTTTCTGGGTACTGAGCATAGACCGGGATAAATATCACCCTCTGGGACTAGGATTATTTCCTTAGCTCCCTTTGGCTTGTAAACGCATGATTATAGTATAGCTGCCTGTTATTTACTGGGAGCATACTCTCTACAGGTACCCAGTAGTAGTCCATCTTTTTCCCAGCAAAACTCCTGCCCATCACTCTCCAAAGGCCTTGTAGACCGGTTGATCATTTTACCCATTTTTCGGGTCCAGCACTTATCCAGTTTTCCTGGCACTAGATTTTGGGTAGCAGACAGAAATCTGACTGCATTTGAGATGAATCATTGGGGTAACATCATCTATAAACACTTTAACTACTCCTGACATCCCCTGAAAGGCCCTGGTCCTTATCCTTCCCCAAGCCTTGTTTGCCCAGTGTTTGAATCTTGTGACCCAACTAACCATTTTCTTTCCCATAATTTTTTTTATTACTTCAGGTCATGAGAATGGATTTGTGCCTGTTCTGTGCAGATTGTTCAGTGACTGCTGCTGCAATCAGCCCAGAGTTGAGGTCGGCCCAGGACAGGATGAGCTAGGCTGATAACAGTTTTTGTACTCCATCATCTAGAAGAAGAGAGCAGAGCAGTCACCTCTGCATGTGTGTGCAGCACCTCTTTGAGGTGTGAAAAAAAAACATTTTGCAGAGGAATGTTTCCACGCTCTGAGCACAAGTCTTTTCAAGCTATTGGAGTGTATTCCTGGACTCAGGGCTCTGGATGGAGAGGCAGAGGATCGATGGGCTCGGAGAATTCAATCAAGAGTAAAAACATTTAAAAATAAAACATATGCAAGGTATGGGGTCTCCTTTCGAAGTGATGAAAACGTGTTGGAGCTGTATAGTGATGGTGGTTGTGCAATGCTATGAATATAGTCGATGATGTGGGATTGGTTAAATGGTGGGGAAAAAAATAAAGCAAGCCATCTGATTTGATTCAAACCTTCTATCTAGTCCTCTCCTGAGTTAGTTTCCTTGGTGAATTCATGTAAGAAATAGAGTATTACTTTCTCAATGTCTCTGTGCCCTAGTGTCCTCAGAAAGAAAATCATAATTGCACAGAATACTTAAGTAAAGAAGGGATTGGAGAATTCCTATGGGAGACTTTAAACATCATTTATTTTCCTTCCTTCCTTCCTTCCTTCCTTCCTTCCTTCCTACCTTCCTTCCTTCCTTCCTTCCTTCCTTCCTTCCTTTTCTTCTTCTTCTTCTTCTTCTTCTTCTTCTTCTTCTTCTTCTTCTTCTTCTTCTTCTTCTTCTTCTTCTTCTTCTTCTTCTTCTCCTCCTCCTCCTCCTCCTCCTCCTCTTCCTCCTCCTCTTCCTCCTCCTCCTCTTCCTCCCCTTCCTTCCTTCCTTCCTTCCTTCCTTCCTTCCTTCCTTCCTTCCTTCCTTCCTTCCTTCCTTCCTTCCCTACTAGGAATCAAACCCAGGGGTAGTCTACCTCTGAGCTACACTCCCAGACCTTTTGGTATTTTAACTTGAAAGAACAGAATTTTGCTAAATTGCTAAGGGTCTCAAGTTGCTGGGACTGGCTTCAAACCTGAGCTCCTCCTGTCTCAGCCTCCCAAATACTGAAAACACACGTGTTTGCTACCATTCCCAGCACGATTTTCTTTACATCCTATCATCCAGATAAGAGAAATAAAATAGACAAGATTAGGGGCATTGGTAACGTTAATCAGTACTGAATTCCTATCAATCTTCCCAACATCTTTTTTCTTTCTTTCTTTTTTTTTTTTTTGGTGGTACCGGGGTTCCTGGAAGCCCTTCTACCTCCGGGCTATACTCCCAGACCTATTTTTGCATTTTTATTTGGAAACAGGGTATCCTAAGCCAGCGCGCGGGGCTAGCTTCGAACCTGCACGATCCTCCTGTCTCTGCCTCCCAAGCGCGGGGATTACAAGCGCGCGCCACCATGCCCGGCTCTTTTTTTTTTTTTTTAAATCAGAAACTTGAACATGCTTCTGTCAGCATAATAGTATTTCTAGCTTTATGGAGATATAAGTTATTATAGAATAAGACTCGCCTATTTTAAATGAACAGAGGTGAGTTTTTAAAATACTTTTATTGGTACACTGTAGTTACACATCATAATGTAGTTGACAGTGATAGTGACATACATGCGTTTGGTGGGCTTTCTTGTGCCCCCTCCCCACTCTCTACTCCCCATACAGGGTTTTGAGATTGACATTGCTATTCTCACAAATGCATGTAACATCTATGGAAGTGTTTCCTTCATTAATTTTCCCCACCCTCCTCTAGACCCTCTCTCTCGCTCCACTGGGGCTTCTCCTCCATTACTTAAAGTATCTCTTATATCTCAATTATTCTCTAGCTTCCACACATGACAGAAAACATAAGTCTCCTCTGTGACGAGTTTTGGAGATCATTTCAGTCTTGTAACTACCAAGATAATTAAGATTTACATCCATCACACCCAGAAATTCCCTCCCATCATTTTTCAGTTGATGCCCTGTCCTGACTATTGGTACCAGGCAACCATGATATGATTTGGTCACTATAGCATGCGTGCAGTTTTCTTATGACTTACTTCTCTGGTTTTATTGGTAGTATAATACAGTTTCATAAAATAAGAAATCATATGTCTATTTTCTGAAAGAATTTTCATAGAATTGGTACCATTTCTTTCTAACATATTTGATATAATCCACCAGTGAAAAACATCTGAGTCTTCCTTGTGGGAAGTTTTTATTTTTAAATTAAATTTAAACAACCCAATCAAGAAATGGGCAAATGAACTAAATAGACACTTCACAAAAGAAGAGATACAAAGGGCTAATAGATACATGAAAAGATGTTCTTCATCACTGGCCATCAGGGAGATGCAAATCAAAACTACACTGAGATTCCATCTAACCCCAGTCAGAGTAGCAAGCATAAAGAAATCAAATAACAACAAATGCTGGCGAGGATGTGGGGAAAGAGGAACTCTTTTACACTGTTGGTGGGAATGCAAACTAGTTCAACCACTATGGAGATCTGTGTGGAGATTCCTAAGAAAGGTGGGAATAGATCCACCATATGATCCAGCTATACCACTCCTGGGTATCTTTCCAAAGGAGTTGAATTCAGAGAACTACAGCAACATATGCATACCTATGTTCATAGCAGCACAATTTGTAATAGCCAAAATATGGAACCAACCCAGATCACCATCAACAGATGAATGGATAGCAAAACTATGGGAAATACACACAATGGAATTCTATTCAGCCATAAAGAAGAACAAAATTATATCATTTGAAAGAAGATGGAAAGCCCTGGAGAACATTATGTTAAGTGAGATCAGCCAAGCACAGAAGGAGAAGATACATATGTTTCCTCTAATATGCCCAAACTAGGAAACACAAAGAATACCAGAGGGACTCCAGATATTGAAGGGGAAATACTAGCTAAGTTTGGATGGTAAGATAGGAGAGGAGGAAGGCCGGTCTCGATTAATAAGGGTCTACACTTGAACATGTGTAAAATTATGAATAAGACATGGTTAACCTGGACAACCATTGGTGTGTGTGTGGGGGGAAATGTGGGCGGGGGGGAGGGCACCCAATATAGTGTAAATGTATACTATTTATGTTCAATAAAAAAATTGTTATATAAAAAAAAATAAAAATAAATTAAATTTACCCACTCTACGTAATGCTATTCGAGTTTATTAGTTTTTCCTGGCTCAGTTTTAGTAATTTGTATGTGTAAAGGAATTTGTCAATTTCATCTAAGTTTTTAATTTGTTGGCATGATGTTGTTCATACTATTTATTTATTTTCCTTTTAGAATTGTATGATTTTCAATGACACCTGATATTGGTAAATTTCATTCTCTCTCTCCCTTTCTCATTTGTTAGGTAGAAATTTATCAATTTTATTAAACTTTTCAAAGAGCCAGCATTTGTTTTTATTGATTTATTTATTGTTCTTTTAATATTTTACTGACAGCCAGACTTGGTGGTGCATATCTGTAATCCCAGTACTTGGGAAACTGAGACAGGAGAATCACAGGTTCAAGGTCAGCCTCAGCACCTTAGTGAGACTCTCAGCAAACTAGTGAGACCATTTTTCAGAATTAAAGATAAAAAATTAAAAAGACCAGGGGTGTAACTCAGAGGTAGCATGCCTCTAGGTTCAATCCCCAGTACAAAACAAAAATTTCCTGATTCATTTTCTCTCATCTTTATTAATTATTTACTTTCAGTTACCTTGGGTATAGTTTTCTCCACAATATGTTTGCATTTCAGTTTGGAAACATAGGGAATTGTTTAGATGTCTGAAAACAAAGCTATGCAAGTCCCTTTAAACTTTATCTACATCTCTAAAATTTCCATCTGCTGAATTTTCATTATTACTCAACTCAAAACATTTTCTAATATTTTTGTAATTTTTCAACACACACATTATTTAGAAGTATGTTTTCTAGCCGGGTGTGGTGGCGCACGCTTGTAATCCTTGCGCTTGGGAGGCGGAGACAGGAGGATCGCGCGGGTTCGAAGTCAGCCTCGCTGGCTTAAGAGACCCTGTTTCCAAATAAAAATATAAAAATAGGTCTGGGAGTGTAGCCTGAAGGTAGAAGGATTTCCAGGAATCCCAGTACCACCAAAAAAGAAAAAGTATGTTTTCTAATTTTCCAATATTTTGAGTTTTCCTACATATTTTACTGTTATTAATTTACTTTTATTCCATATGGCTAGAAAACATATTTTGTTTGGTTTCAGTACATTTAAAACAATTAAGTTTTGTTTATGCCATAGTATGTGGTCTGGTAAAGGAGCCATGTGCTTGTAAAGAAGTGTATTCTGTAGTTGTTGAATATAGCATACTATAAAATCACAAATTATTCAAGGTATTTGATAATTATAATTTGTTTTTATTTTATTTTATTTTTTTTTTAATTAATTTATTTTTTAAATTGGTGCATTGTAGTCATATATCAATCACATTGGAGTACAAGACTTGAGAGGATATACAAGCACACATCATCCAATTAGCCCTCCTCCAGCCCCCGTCCCATTCCCTCCCCCTCCCTCCATCCCATACTTCTTTGGTGGTTTACTTTGATACATTTGTTTATGTACCTCCTGCATTTTAAAGAGGCTCCGTCCTCCAGTATTACATACCCTCTGATTGGTCACATTAGTTGCTTCACTATAGGGCCCTTTCTATAGCTCAACCTCTTCCTGTTGCCCGTTTCCTCCTAGTTATTGCTGATTAAGAGAAGCGTCTGATTTATATTTTCTGCGATAATTCTCTGTGCATGCTGCGTTGCAAGTACCATTCCCACTCTTGATGGTCCCAGTAGTGGCCTGGCTACTCAGTGGACTGATCCAGACCTCGCTGGCTCACGCAGCGGCCTTGCCTCATGGGAGGACCCAGTTCTGGTCTCGCTGGCGCCTGAACCGGTCAAACCCCTAAGCTGACTTTGGTCCCGACCTTGGAGGCCGCAGGAGTGAACTTGCCTCACGCCAGGCTCCGATGCTGGCCATTGGCCCCTGCACCAGTCTAACCCCTTGGCAGGATTCCAGTCCCGGCCTCGGAGGCCCCAACACTGGTAATGCCTCACTGCAGGCTCCGATGCCGGCCTCACTGGCCCCAGCACTGGCCTAACCCCTTGACAGGCTCTTATCCTGGCCTCAGAGGCCCCAGTACCGGCCTTGCCTCAAGGCAGGCTCCGATGCCGGCCTCGCTGGCCCCAGCACCGGCCTAACCCCTCGGCAGGCTCTTATCCTGGCCTCGAGGCCCCAGTACCGGCCTTGCCTCAAGGCAGGCTCCGATGCCGGCCTCGCTGGCCCCAGCACCGGCCTAACCCCTCAGCAGCCTCTTATCCTGGCCTCGGAGGCCCCAGTACCGGCCTTGCCTCACGGCAGGCTCCGATGCCGGCCTCACTGGCCCCAGCAGTGGCCTAACCCCTCGGCAGGCTCCGATCCCGGCCTCAGAGGCCCCAGTACCAGCCTTGCCTCAAGGCAGGCTCCGATGCCGGCCTCGCTGGCCCCAGCAGCGGCCTAACCCCTCGGCAGGCTCCGATCCCGGCCTCAGAGGCCCCAGCACTGGTCATGCCTCAAGGCAGGCTCCGATGCCGGCCTCGCTGGCCCCAGCTCCGGCCTAACCCCTCGGCAGGCTCTTGTCCTGGCCTCGGAGGCCCCAGTACCGGCCTTGCCTCACAGCAGGCTCCGATGCCGGCCTCGCTGGCCCCAGCAGCGGCCTAACCCCTCGGCAGGCTCCGATCCCGGCCTCGGAGGCCCCAGCACTGGTCATGCCTCAAGGCAGGCTCCGATGCCGGCCTCGCTGGCCCCAGCACCGGCCTAACCCCTTGGCAGGCTCTTATCCTGGCCTCGGAGGCCCCAGTACCGGCCTTTCCTCACGGCAGGCTCCGATGCCGGCCTCGCTGGCCCCAGCAGCGGCCTAACCCCTCGGCAGGCTCCGATCCCGGCCTCGGAGGCCCTAGCACTGGTCATGCCTCACGGCAGGCTCCGCTGCCGGCCTTGTTGGCCCCAGCACCGGCCTAACCCCTCGGCAAGCTCTTATCCTGGCCTCGGAGGCCCCAGTACCGGCCTTGCCTCACGGCAGGCTCCGATGCCGGCCTCGCTGGCCCCAGCACCGGTCAAACCCCTCGGCAGGCTCTTATCCTGGCCTAGAGGCCCCAGTACCGGCCTTGACTCAAGGCAGGCTCCGATGCCGGCCTCACTGGCCCCAGCACTGGCCTAACCCCTCAGCAGGCTCTTATCCTGGCCTCGGAGGCCCCAGTACCGGCCTTGCCTCAAGGCAGGCTCCGATGCCGGCCTCGCTGGCCCCAGCAGCGGCCTAACCCCTCGGCAGGCTCCGATCCCGGCCTCGGAGGCCCCAGCACTGGTCATGCCTCAAGGCAGGCTCCGATGCCGGCCTCGCTGGCCCCAGCACCGGCCTAACCCCTTGGCAGGCTCTTATCCTGGCCTCGGAGGCCCCAGTACCGGCCTTGCCTCACGGCAGGCTCCGATGCCGGCCTCGCTGGCCCCAGCACCGGCCTAACCCCTCGGCAGGCTCCGATCCCGGCCTCGGAGGCCCTAGCACTGGTCATGCCTCACGGCAGGCTCCGCTGCCGGCCTTGTTGGCCCCAGCACCGGCCTAACCCCTCGGCAAGCTCTTATCCTGGCCTCGGAGGCCCCAGTACTGGCCTTGCCTCACGGCAGGCTCCGATGCCGGCCTCGCTGGCCCCAGCACCGGCCTAACCCCTCGGCAGGCTCTTATCCTGGCCTAGAGGCCCCAGTACCGGCCTTGCCTCAAGGCAGGCTCCGATGCCGGCCTCACTGGCCCCAGCACTGGCCTAACCCCACAGCAGGCTCTTATCCTGGCCTCGGAGGCCCCAGTACCGGCCTTGCCTCACGGCAGGCTCCGATGCCGGCCTCGCTGGCCCCAGCACCGGCCTAACCCCTTGGCAGACTCTTATCCTGGCCTCGGAGGCCCCAGTACCGGCCTTGCCTCACGGCAGGCTCCGATGCCAGCCTCGCTGGCCCCAGCACCAGCCTATCCCCTCGGCATGCTCCGATCCCGGCCTCGGAGGCCCCAGCACTGGTCATGCCTCACGGCAGGCTCCGCTGCCGGCCTCGTTGGCCCCAGCAACGGCCTAACCCCTCGGCAAGCTCTTATCCTGGCCTCGGAGGCCCCAGTACCGGCCTTGCCTCACGGCAGGCTCCGATGCCGGCCTCGCTGGCCCCAGCACCGGCCTAATCCCTCGGCAGGCTCTTATCCTGGCCTCGAGGCCCCAGTACCGGCCTTGCCTCAAGGCAGGCTCCGATGCCGGCCTCACTGGCCCCAGCACTGACCTAACCCCTCAGCAGGCTCTTATTTTGGCCTCGGAGGCCCCAGTACCGGCCTTTCCTCACGGCAGGCTCCGATGCCGGCCTCGCTGGCCCCAGCAGCGGCCTAACCCCTCGGCAGGCTCCGATCCCAGCCTCGGAGGCCCCAGCACTGGTCATGCCTCAAGGCAGGCTCCGATGCCGGCCTCGCTGGCCCCAGCACCGGCCTAACCCCTTGGCAGGCTCTTATCCTGGCCTCGGAGGCCCCAGTACCGGCCTTGCCTCACGGCAGGCTCCGATGCCGGCCTCGCTGGCCCCAGCACCGGCCTAACCCCTCAGCAGGCTCTTATCCTGGCCTCGGAGGCCCCAGTACCGGCCTTGCCTCACTGCAGGCTCCGATGCCGGCCTCACTGGCCCCAGCAGCTTGTTTTTATTTTATTTTATTTTTATTTTGTGATGCTGGGGTCCAAACCCAGGACTTATGGAATGCTAGGTAAAGCTCTACCACCGAACTATACACCAGAACTGATTTGCTGATTTTAGTTTGATTTTGTTGTGTTTTGCTTTTGGTGCTGTGGATAAAAGGGAGGGGGTTCACACATGCTAAGCACTAGCCTGGCTTCTTGCATTACATTCTAGTGGTGTTGATTAGATTGACATGTAAATTCTTAATTTTTAATAGTGAGCTTAGAGAAAATATTATACTATTATGTGAAAAACATATCAACTTTGGCAATGTATGAGTCCATATTGGCTGCTGTCTCTGTATCACCCACACATATCACAAATTCATAGAACAAGTTTGTAATTTTCTTTTCCCTTAAAGACTCATGTGTATCATAATAAGAGAAAAGTAGTTTTATATTTACTATATAATTGTCATTTCTTTATGAAAATCTGAATTTCTCTGTAGAATGACTTCCCTTTAGTCTGGGGAGCTTTTCTGAGCCTGTTCTTGGTTGAGTGGGCCTGTTATCAACAAATTCTCTTGGTCTCCATTTATCTTATTATGACTTTACTTCCCCTGCGTTTTAAAGTTCATAAGATATAGAATTTTATGTCGATATCCTTTTCTCTCATCACTTGTAAAACACTATTGGTCTATTGTCTTCTTGTAATTTCTGACAAGTCTTCTATTATTCCAATCATAAGTTTATTTTTATTATTTGCCTTTTATTGTTTTGGTTAAAAAAATTTGACTATTTTTGGCTCTAATTTTTATTCTGCTTGGTATTAACTGAGCATTCCAAATCTGTAAACTTACTTGTTTCAGTAAATTTGGAATATTTGGCCACCATTTCTTCAAATACTTTTTTATACTTGACTTGTAGTCTGCTGTCCTTTTAGTATTCAAATTACAACTATTACATGACTTTCTATTACTTAATATGTTCTTGAAGTGCTCTTCAATTCTTTCAGTTTTGTCTATCTTCATATTGCAAAATTTCATTGATCTTTTCTTACATTCACTCATTCTTTCCTATGCCACTGGCATTCTGGGAAGCTAACAACTTTAAACATTCATCCAGGGACATTTTATTTCAAATCTCATATTTTTGTTATTAGATATTCTAATTGGTTATATACTTTTTTTCTATATTTTTATCACCTGCATGCTTTTTTTTTACTTCATAGAGGAAAGTTAATCATTATAATAATAGATTTTGAATCCACATTTGCTTGTATGTGTTATTATCAGAGTGGACCTGAGCACATCAGGTCAATTTCCTTGTGAGAATGCATTTAATTTCTCTGAATCTTATGTCAGGTTAATATTTCTAGTATCCTAATTGATGGATATTTAGTTATGGAGACAGTCTTATTTTGTTTTATTTTTTTCCTCTAATAAGCACTAATTTTGTTTTGGTGGACAATTAACTAAGCTGGACTTGAACTGCAAACTCACCTTGGTTTCCTTTTTGGCAGCCCTCACCTCAGTTTAGACCTTTGGTACGTAACCTGAGTTACTTTGATTCTTTCCTGTGCATTGAAGGTTTAGGAGTTAAGCAGAATTATGGATTCCATTTGTGACTTTTTATATCTTTTTTCAGTGACTACAGTTGAGCCAGATTCAATAGTTACTCTGAACAGGAAGCTGTGACGTTTTCTTGAGCACAGCTACTGCCTCCAGCCCCATGCTAACCCTGCTTCATCTCGGGTTAAAAGCTGTGGGTAAAGCTCTACACTCAATGGCTCTTCTTTAGGTCTAGAATCTCCTATGGTATAAAGCTCCTCTACTCCCTCCTGTACCTTAAAGCACTGTCTGTTTTGTATTCTATTTACTACTTCTATGTATATTAGGTAGGTAGGTTGGTCTGGTTGGATCATACTCAACATTTCCTTCCATGAACATGAATTTTCTTATCAGGTTTTATGTTCAAAAAGGCTATAGTCTATTTGTGATTATATTGTTGTGTGTGTGTGTGTGTGTGTGTGTGTGTGTGTGTGTGGTACTGGGGTTTCCTGGAAACGCTTCGACATCCAGGTTGCACTCCCAGACCTATTTTTTTTATATTTTTTATTTGGAAACAGGGTGTCTTAAGCCAACAAGGCTGGCTTTGAACCAGCGTGATCCTCCTGTCTCCTCCTCCCAAGCGTGAGGATTACAAGTGTGCACCACCACACCCAGCAGTATATTGTTTTAACGATGATATTTTCAAGCCTAGGCAAAGCACTGCATGCCTATAATCCCAGTACTTAGGAGACTAAGACCGGAGGATCACAGGTTTAAGGCCAGCTGGGACAATTTAGCGAGAGATCCTGTTTCAAAGATAAAATAGGATTGGAAGTGTATCTCAGTGGTAGAATGCCTTTGGGTGGTTCAATACACATGAACACGCGCGCGCGCGTGTGCGCGCGCGCGCACACACACACACACACACACAATTTTTGCTCATCACCATTGGCAAGAAAAATTTTTCTGGTAACAAAATTTGAAACCATTTTTACAACTATTCATAAATTTTCAACAGTTGGAGTATATTTAAAGGAACTAACAGCTCCTCTTTCTTTGCACTGACAAATGTAAAGTTGAGATTTCTTATGATAATGCAAATGGGTTTCAAATCCAACAGAATGTTTTCATATCACAAATTTCCAAATAATGATTAGTAGAAAACCCATGCATTGTTAGAGCAATCAGCCTGCAGCTAGCCTGTATGCCACTGATAGGGCATTTTAGCTACAAAAATATTTGATATGGATGAAGGAAGAAATGTGGATCCCCTTGAAGCTTCTCTGTTAGGAGCACCTGCTGATACTGCAGCCTCTTCAGCTCCAACTCATTCATCTTTACCTGGGCATCTGACTTCTTTGGTATTTGGAAGATATCTACACCAGCAGGTCCATGGACCTCTTGTTGAGGGTGGCTGGGGGTATACCATTCAGTTGGCTATAACATTAGTATTCAAGATATGGCAAAACGTGTTGGCTGCTTTTAGACATTATAGCACGTAGGAAGTGTTATGTGTCCCTCATCATTCTCAGTGTTTGCTGGGATTTGGGTATGCACCATCGGATTCACCTTTGCTCAGACCACATTCATAGAATCCTGGATGAAGCAATCTAGGGCTTCTATACATAAGCTTTGGGTCTCTGGTGGCTTTCAGCTCTACCTGGATAGGCTCAAGGGATAAATATATAACAGTCTGTGTTTATCCATAGTAGACCAAGATACTACATCTAGTAAGTACCTACAAGTGGTACTGATGTTAAAATACACAAATACTTACATAGCAGATAGTGAAAAGCCATGACTTATTTACCCAACATTTACCCCCACCCTGAATTCTTGGCTCCTCCTAAGGATATTCCTTCACTTCCTTCTTTCTGAGTATTTATTATAAGTATAGTTTGGAGTTGGTAAATCTATCAGCATTCATAAATGTTTATGTGCATACTGAATCACTTAGAATCCTGTTAAAATATAGATTCAATTGGGTAGTCAATGAGCATGAGAAGATGTGTGTGTGTGTGTGTGTGTGTGTGTGTGTGTGTGTGTGTGTGTTTTAGTGGAGATGGAACCCAAGGATACCCTACCTCTGAGGTACACTCCAACCATTTTTATTTTTTTATTTTGAAGCAGAGTCTTGCTAGGTTGCTGAGAGTCTTAATAAATTTCTGAGACTGGCTTTGAAGCTGCAATCTTCCTGTCTCAGCCTCCTAAGTACTGGATTAAAGGCATATGACATCGTGCCTGGCCAGATTCTGTTTGTTTGTTTGTTTGTTTGTTTGTTTTTTGAGTGGTTCTGGAGATTAAAACCAGATTTTCTACCTTTGAGCCTATACCCCTAGTCTGATTTTATTTCTTATTTTTGAAACAGGGTCTCACAAGGTTGATCAGAGTCTCACTACTTGCTAAGGCTGTCCTTGAACCTGCGATCCTCCTGTCTCAGCCTCCCAAGTACAGGGATTACAGGCATGCACCACAACACCTAGTTTAGATTCTGCATTGTTTTAACAAGCCCTTGATGACGCTGAAGCTATTGATCTGTGAGCCATACTTCAAGGGGTGTCACCTATCTTTAAATGTACTACAAGATACCAATTGGTGTCTAAAATAGCCTAGTGGTTATAATTGTGGGACATGATGCTCAGATGTACCCAGTTTAATTCCTAGTTACCCTTCTAATTAGCTTTGTAATATTGGGCATGCTAGTAAACTCTGAGCCACAGTATCTTCATTATTAAATGAAGATAATAACACATATATCTCCTATTGGGGTTGTTGTGATGATTAATGAGGTAATACATGCAAGAGTTTAAAACAGTACACAGCACCTATAAGGTCTCAATAAATATCAGCTATTACTGTTAGGAACGCTCTCGAGTTGCTTACACATTTATTGTAGGGAGGCAAAATTTCCCAATTAAGGAGAGACATAACTGCATTATCTAATATGCTGACGATAATCAAATTCCAAAATATGTAGGAGAAAAAAAATATGAGCATTCTATTGGTGTCAAAGATGTTTTCTTACAAGAGGAAAACCTTGAAGGCTAAATAGAAAGGTAGATAGCTGAAATATTTGCCTTTGTGGTACAGAACCTTGATTCCAGAGGCTGTCTTTGGAGTTGATCTGATAAATTGTATTCAGAGTTTATGGCCTCAGAGCCTGGGAAGGAATATGGTAATTATTCTACCCGGGAATATATTGGTTGTAGAAAGTGGAGCTCAGTCAAATTAAATGGGAATAAGAGTTTTATTCATAGGATCACCATGCAGAAGAACCCAGGAAAAGCTGAAAAATAGAGATTCAAAGAAAGATAAGACTAGAGGCCACTCTGGGGCACTATTACATTTTGGTTTCTTTGCTTCCTACTTTGTATATATGGACCAGGTCTTTACAGCCCTTTTCCTTAGATTAACAAATATCTATTACATGTCTGGAATTCACCTGCCACTGTTCTAGAAGCTAGGGTTAGATAGATCTGTGACCCCCCAAAGTGAGATCCTTGTCCATTTGGTGCTTCTATTTTAATAGGGGGGGAAATACAACAAAGGGCAAACTTCATAGATAACTATATTGTACAGCACCTGAGAACATGATTGTGATCGTTAATCTGGATGGTCAGCTCAAATGGACTAAGAGACATCTAGCATTAAGACACTTCAGGAGTCCAGTCTGGTTGCACTTGCCTGTAATCCCAGGCAAAGTGAGAAGCTGAGACAGAAGGATTGCAGGTTTAAAGCCAGCTTTCGCAACTTAGTGAGACTCAGCAGCCCATGAAAACTCTGTTTCAAAACCTAAATAAAAAGGTCTGGAGGTATAACTCAATGGTAGAATGCCCCTGGAGTCAATTCCCAGGAGTCAATTCCCAGTACTAAATTAATTAATTAACTAATTAATTAAATAGAAATGAGGGGTAAGTCTTGCCCTGCATGTGGCAGGCATTGTACAGTAGCCTGGAAGCCTAGATAAATAGCATGTGGGATGAGGAAGAGGCATGAAGGCCATCTCTAATTTTGAATACATAAATTCCTGCTGTCACCATTCGAGGACACTGGACTCCATTTCCCACACTCCTCCCACATGGACTCTCACCATCTTGGATTTGGGCTGCATTATTTATCCTTTCTGTTCTGTTCTTGGATCTTGCACCTATGGGTTCCTTAGACTCTCACATGTGCTGGTGGCCATTTTGGAACTGTCTAATTTCTTATTATAGGAATCTGTATAATCACACAGAGACATAACCTGTTGGATTTGTTCCTCCAGAGAACGCTAACAAATGTGGTGATGTAGGAAAACATGCAGAAGCAAAGAGTACAAATAAAGAGTGCCAAAGATAGGTAATAGGTTGCAATTTTTTGCTGTAAGTTCAATAGCAATAAACTTTAAAAAAATGGACTTCTATAAGCTGGGTATGGTGGCACACACTTGTAATCCCCACGCTTGGGAGGCCAAGACAGGAGGATCGTGCAGGTTCGAAGCCAGCCTGGCTGGCTTAAGAGACCCTGTTTCCAAATAAAAATATAAAATAGGCCTGGGAATGTAGCCTAGAGTTAGAAGGGTTTCCAGGAACCCCAGCACTACCAAAAAAAAAATTGGACTTTTATTGGTGTATTGTAGCCTTATATCATAATGTAGTTCAGAGTGATAGGGGCGTACAGGCCCATGGCACTTTGTGAATCTCCCCTGGCTCCCTTCCCACTCCATCCCTTTCTCTATAATTGATATTGAGACTGGCACTGATAATTTCACACATGTATACAATGTCAATGAAAACAATGTAAAGTGTTCTCTTATTTAATTCTCCCTTTCCTCCACCACTATCTTCCTTTAGGCCCCCTCCATCACACCAATGAAGTTTCTCCTGCTGGGTTGCAATTATAATTAAAGTGATCAGGAAAGACCTCATTGTGAAGGTCACATTTGAACAAAGGCTTCAATGAATGGGCTGGAGGTATTGCTCTTTATAAACACTGGAAGGACATGTTAGTTTAATGGTGGCAAGACAGGAGTGTCAGGTATATTAGTGAAACATGAAGGAGGTCTATGTCGGCATATTGGAGTAAGGAGTGGGAGAGACGTAAAAAAAGATAGCAGGGAGGTCATGATGAAGAAGTCTTAGATTTCTTAGAAGGGTGAAATGGGAGCCACTGGAAAGCTTAACTCAAAGTATGAAAATAATATGCCATATATTTGTGTGTGTGTGTGTGTGGTATTGGGGATTGAACCCATGGGTGCCCTGCTTCTGAGATACACCTCCAGCGCTTTTCATTTTTTATTTTGAAATAGTGTTTTCCATATTACCATGCACTGGCCTCAAACCTGTGATCCTCCTGTCTGAGCCCCCTAAGTACTGGAATTATAGGAGTGTGACACCAAGCTCATCTATGTGTCATAGATTTTATTTATAAAATAAAATAAAGGGGAAAAGGTAGAAACAGAATGACCAGTTACAATGTTAAGATGTAATGATTCATATTGGATGGTGAGAAAAGGTCAGACTTGAGTTGGGCATGGTGGTGCATGCCTGTAATCCCAGTACTTAGCTGGTTTGAAGCCAGCCTCAGCAATTTAGCAAGGCTCTCAGCAACTTAGAAAGACCCTGCTTCCAAATAAATAATAAAATTAGGATGGGAGTGTAGCTTACATTTAGAATGGGGGTGTAGCTTAGATTTAGAATGCTCATGGGTTCAATCTCCAGCACTACACACACACACACACACACACACACACACACACACACACACACACACAAAGACAGACTCTACACATAAAAAGAGGTGATTCAACAGGGTTGACTCTACAGTAGGAGAAAAAGACAAAAACCACAGATGTCTTTGACGTGTTTGCTGTATGCAAATGCAATAAAAATGAGGAAGAGTGCAGGCTGAGTGCTTGAGGAGAGACAATCAACAGTCTGGTATGAATCTGTGAGTATGTCCAAGGAGAAATATTAAATGACAGCTGTATGTGCAAGCTTAGAGTTCTGGGGACAGCTCTGAGTTAGAGTCATGCATTTGGAAGTTGTTGCATACATACAATTATAAGTGTTCTGAGGCTGGGAAGAAGTGGGAAGAAGAGACCAAGGATTTAGACCTGTGCTCTCTGGTCTTATAAATTTTGAGAAAAGAGAAATGAGCCCAACTGAAGACTCTAAAGGGGCAAAGTGGGAGGAAATCTAGACAGTCTAGCTTTTTGAGATCTATATGATTGAAAGAAACTGATGAGAAGAAAGTGAATAACTAATGAATTCTACAATTATTAAAGTACAATATGGACTGAAAAAGATCATTGGAGTTAGCAACATGGAGGTAAAGAGAGACCAGTAAGCAGTTTCTGCATAGCAAGAAAGGCAAAAGCCAATTAGAGTTAAGTATAGAAAGAGATTTAGAGGTGAAGAATTAGGAACATGAAATCAAGTTTTTGCAGGCTTGATTTTGAGAAGAATGCTGTATACTTGTGTGCATTCCTGGGCAGCTACCCAAAAGAATTGAAACCAGACTACCATAGTAATGTTGCACATCTATGTTTATAGCTGCAAGATTTATAATTGCCAAACTATGGAACCAGCTGAGATGTCGGCTGAAAGGGTACGAAATTATGGTATATATACCCAATGGAATTCTACTCAGCCATAAAGAACAAAATTATGCAATCTGCAGGTAAAATTGATGAAACTGTAAAATATTATGCTAAGTGAGATTATTCAGCCACAAAAAGTGAAAGGTCACATATTTTCCTTCATATGTGGAAGCCAGGGAGAAATGGGACACAGGAAGGACTCCAGACACAGGAGGAGAAACCTTACTGGAGTGAAGGAGGGGACCTAACTGCTAGAGGTGGGAAGGGGGAGAAAGCCTTGAAGACGGAAACCCTTGAATGGACATGACGTATATACACAAACTTCTCAATGCCAATCAGAGTCCTGCATGGAAAGATGAGAAGGGAGAGGGAGTGGAATGGGAACCAAGGGAGGGCTCACTGAGTTCTGTGCACATGTATGCCTCTATCACCCTGAACTTCAAGATGTATGATTACAATTCACCAATAAAAGAGAAAAAAATCTAAATGTAAAGTACAGAGTTCCCTGTACTGCACTGTCTTAATAACTATGACTTCAAAGTAAGTCATAAAGTTGACTTTGTACTACTTCAATATTGACCTGTTAAGCCTGGATCTTTTCCCTGCCCATAAATCTTTAGAATCAGTTTGTCCATATTCACAAAATAACTTGCTGGGATTTTGTTGTTAAATCTATAATTAAAGCAGGGCATGCTGTGCATGCTTATAATCCCAGTACCTGGGAGGCTGAGACAGGAGGATCACAGGTTCTCAGCCAGCTGCAGATACTTAGTGAGACCTTCTGCAATTTAGTGAGACCCTGTTTTAAAATAAACAATAAAAAATAGGGCTGGAGGTGTAGCTCAGAAGTAGAATGCCCCTGGGTTCATTTCCTAGTACTGCCCAAAATATCTATAATTCAAATTGGGAAGAACTGGAATTTTTTTTTTTTTTTGGTGGTACTGGGGTTGCTGGAAGCCCCTCTATATTCGGGCTACACTCCCAGATCTATTTTTACATTTTTATTTGGAAACAGGGTCTCCTAAGCCAGCACGAGAGGCTGGCTAAGAACCTGCGCGATCCTCCTGTCTCCGCCTCCCAAGCGCGGGGATTACAAGCGTGCGCCACCACGCCGGGCCAGAATTGGTATCTTGACAATAATGAGTCTTCCCATTCATTAATATGGTCTATCTCCCTACCTCTGTAGCTCTTCTTTGATATCTTTTATCTGAGTTTTGAAGATTTTCTCTTGTAAAGATTTACATAGTTTCTTATATTTGTACTTGAGTGTCTTGGGATGCTAATGCAAATTGTAATGTGGTCTAAATTTTACTTGTTCCATGCTGGTATATAGGACCATGATTGATTTTGTGCATTAATCTTATATCCTACAACTTTGCAACACTCATATATTGTTCTCAGGATTTAAAAAAATTTTTATTTCGTCTGATATTTTACATAGACAACCATGTCATTGAGAAAAAAATCAGTTTTATTTCTTTCTTCCTACTGTGCATATCTTTTGTTCCTTTTCCTACTTTATTGCATTAGATAGGACTCCTAGTACAGTCTTGAAAAACAGTATTTGGTGGGGAGGGCATCCTCACTTGCTCTTGATTTTATTAGAGAAGCTTTGGTTTTCTCACTATTAAATATCATGCTACCTGCAGGGTTTTTGTAGCTGATCTTTATCAACTTGAGGAATTCTCTTTTATTCTTAGTTTACTGAGAATCTTTCATCATAAATGGGTGTTTGATTTTATCAGGTGCTTTTTCTGTACCTATAATATGATAATACCATTTTTCTCTTTTAGTCTGTTGATGCAGTAGATTCCATTAATTGATTTTTAAACTAGCTTTGTATATTCGGTAATCAATCTTATTTGGTTACAGTATATAATTGTAATATACTCTGGATTCTGTTAATCTGCTATTGAATATTTTTTACATTTATGTCCATAAGAGACAGTGGTCTATAGTTGCATGTTTTGTAAGGTCTTTGCTTTATTATAGTATGCATGACTCTTGAGGGATTGCTTTATTTCTTTGCCTCTCTGAGGCCACCTGGGCAAATGGGCATTGTCCTGCCAGGCCAAAGGAAATTCTACGGTGATCGTTAAGTCTCCCTTGCTGCATGGAAGAAACTCATAGCTGTTTACCTTTTCAGATCTCGAGGTCTGCCTATCTATCTATAATAAACCATTCTGAGGACTCAAAGAAATCACAAGAAATAAGAGGAGGTTTGCACAATGTAACTGTGTAGAAAATAAGAAGATATCTCCAAAGAACTGCAGTCTTGTATTTAAATTTCTGTCCTTATGTGGTTGACTGACCGTAGACAAACCTATTAGTAATCAATCAGTGTTGATACTACCATCAATTTATCATAATACTTCTGGAAACTTTTTATATATTAATTCTGTATAGCTTCTTAGAGAAAGAAGTTGCATCTGTTTGTTATCAGTTGTATAAAGAAATGCTATATTTTCCCCCTAAGATAATCTTGCTCATGTTTGAAAACGGAAAGAAGGGTTAGGGATAGTTGATTTTACACTTAAGTGAACATCTCAATGCCCCTTCTGTGAATCAGAGATATAGCGATTAGAGGAGGCTCTGCTCTTTGTTCTTTAGTGCATTGTTGTGGAAAGCGTTTATCTTCCAACAAAACATGCTTGTAACTTGATCTGTCTATTTCTGTTCTGTCTTGAGAGACAGATCTTACAAGAACTGGTTGCAAGGCATCAATTTTTCTGATAGATAAACAAGGTTTGTGACAAATGCAGAGATGGAGATCTCTGAGGGCTTGCTAGGATCAGTACTTCTGGTTTTGTCCTTTTGTCTTAGAATGTAAGATAGTAGCTTATCGACAACCATTCTGCTGCTGATTATGTGAATTAAGTCTGCTAATAGTTGGCCTTCCTGATGTGTCTGGGATGCAATCAGAAAAAGGTGGTGGTTTTCCTGTCTGTTTTTTCCTTGTGTTTCTGAGTCTGGTCGTACCCAAAGGAGGCGATTGGTGACTAGTCATCAGTCCCTCTCCTGCTGCACACTCTCAGCTCAGGGTCTTTTTCCATTTTCCATTCACTGTGGACTGATGCTTTGTTTTGGTGACTATCTCTGACCACCAGAACATGAACTCTGAACAGCCAAGGTGGATGACTTGATTTTTAATCATACCATATAGGTCACTCATGGTTCAGAGCTTGAACCGTATTGAAAAATGAGTGGTAATAGTAGCAACTACATTACTATGAACAAGTGGTAGATCTTAAGAATGAAACTGATTTCCAGATGGATATCCATATTGTTCAGTTTAGTGTGACTTTTGTCCTTTGTATACCATTTCCATCCATTGACTCAGAAATCATGCTTATTTGGGGCACTGATTTAAGATTCTGAGATGGGGGTTGACAGTGTGTAGTTTATGTAGGTATCACATCAACTTAGAAATGAGAGCAGGAAGATAATTCAGACATTTGTTGATTGTTTCTCTCCTGGGAAACCATGGCCACTGGGATGTTTACCAAGGGCCTATCTGTCTATAGCATATTTTAAATAGTTTGTTCTCGGGAAAAGACAGCGAGATCTGTGTTTGACATCGAGCACTTGCTTGCTTGCCTTTTAAACTGCCTGATCCTATTTTGCATACTTTGTCTCATTTGAATCTAAACAGAGACATCATTGGAAATAGTAACAGGGGGGTGAAAATGGAGGAGGCAGGGGGTAGCCCTGAACTCTACCTACTGCTGTGGGAATCTGCAGGAAAGCTTCGGGAAATATTGTAAAACATATTCTCTAGAATTATTCTAGATAAGGGATAAACGAGCTGACATATTTATTTGCCTACCCCCATAAGTCATTGGTTAAGGATGTGAACATCTGGACAGATGTTAATTCCCAAGCACATGCATTTCCCCTTATGCACAGGTTGAGTTGGACTGGCAGGTCAAGTCATTGAGCTAACAAAGAAACAAGGACTGACTCTTATACAAAAGTCAGGGGGCTGTGCATAGGAACGGTAACAGAATACAGAGAGATGGGAGGAGCTCCGACAGGACCTGCCCAAAGACCATGACAGATGATCACTTTCTTTGTTTACACTTTTACTCTGGGGCCTAATCTTTGTTATGTAGAAAAAAATAGCCTTTTATGTGTGAGATAATGTATGTGAAAGTCTCTTGGAAAGCATTTTTATAAACTGTAAAGTCTGATACAAGTATATTGTTATTATCATTATCGTAATTGTTATTATTATGATGGTTTGATTATAGTTATCAGCACTCGAAAGTGTTAGTCGGCTGCACTAAGAATCAAAGTGAGATGGGAAATTTAAATACAATTCCACTTACACATAATCAATAATTGTCCAAGCCAAGGCCTAGTACCTGGCTTGAATCAATTTAGAAATGAAAGTAGAAAGATCATTCAGACTTTTGTTGATTGTTTCCTTCCTGAGGAACCATGGCCACTGGGATGTTTACCAGGGACTTATCTGTCTATAGCATATTTTAATGGTTTGTTCTTGGGGAGAGACTGCCAGATCTGAGTATGACATCTAGCTCTTAGTTGTTTGCTGTTGAAACTGCCTGATCCTACTTAGCATACTTTGTCTTATTTGAATCTAAACAGGGACATTGGAAAAAGATTGTTTTGATTTTCTTTTGTTGTAATGTTGCATATGACTACTCTCCATGTTCAAGCTCTTTTTTTGGCTCAGTCCTCTTAAATTAGACCATTCAGATAAACACTCTGTTCTGAATTAGATTATTTTCTCTTACATCTGTGGCATATAGGGACTGACACTGGTATTCTACCTCTAAAAAGTTCCATTCTTTTCACCTAAATCCGTTCCCAAAGTTATCACTTTATTGCCATTAGTGGATTCTTCATTCTCCACTGGAAAGTCCCAGAATGCCTTTCTGTTGGGGTGCACGTCATGACAGATCCTACTTGAATAAGGTAAATGGCAGTGTGAAGGAGTGGGAAGAGTGTATATGAAAGCTATGTGGGAAATGGAATTACCAGGATTTGTGACTGATTGGACATGGAAGTGAGAGAGAGGGCGAAGGAGGTGTCAAAGATGATGGATGAGGTGTGTGTTGTTGCTGTCAACTGAAATAGAACTTATGAGGAGAGAGCAGATCTGAGCACAAAAGATACATTGCTACAGATAGATTTTTTCCCCTTTGAATAAAATACAGCCAACAGTAGTTATAGGTAAAAAAAAAATCAAACCTTACTGTTAAATGATTTAAATTGATTGACAACACAATTATGGATGACAGATGATTATTTTCCTGGCCATCCTGCTCATAAAGCTTAAATTTAGTAACATTCAAATAACAAATAGAGTACATTTCCTATTGGCAGCATGTCTAGAATCTTGAGAAGATTCTCATTTGGTGACAAGCACAGGGGAATAATTTCATGGTTGTGAATCAACCCCTATTTAATTACAAAAAATAAAGCCTTATTGTACTTAACCAGAAAGACACCTGGAAGTATTAGATTGGGTATAACCCTGTCACCTTTCTGAGAGCTGGGCCAAGAGACTTGGGGAAAGATGTCTGGTGATGCATGCATTTTTTTTCTGATGGTGCTGGCCTTGATGATTCAATTAGACTTAATTTGATTTCTTGCTTGATCCTATGACTGGTGTGTAACTGAAAACCTGATTTTTTCCATATTGCTATTGTCCTCAGACAAAGACCTCTTGAATCCACAGAGCAATCTATAATGTAGCTACCTATTTCCTATCTGCTCTGTGTGTGTATCTTAACTGATAGCTATTCAGGCATTTATTTTAGATAGCAAACTGAGGGTCCCTTTGAGGCTGGGCTTTTGAGATCCAAATTGGTAGCCTAGTAAAATTATTCTCTGACAAAGGTCTGTTGAAGTCTCCTGTCATCTGGAAGAAGAAGGGGGAAAAAAAAGAAAGGCTTATAAAACCTTACAATTCTCTCATCTGTAGAATTACCAGAAGTGTTCTTATAAGAATGGCCCATGTAGACTCACCTGACATTTCTCTGGTATAAGTAATTTCTGGTTATTTCTAGTTTCTCGGTTTGAATCTGTGTATGACCTAACAGAATCATTTTCTACTGAGTGGAGATGATGAGATTCTGAGAGAGATACAGGAAAGGAAAATGAACCCATTCAGTAGGTGCCAAGAAGAAGTCACAGTTCTGTCTTTGAAGGGTGCAGACTGAGATGAGGTGTTGGAAGCGGGTAGCCAATCTTGATATTCAAGAGGCCAGAAATCTTAATGCACCATAACTTGGAGACCAAGATCAGTGACTACAAGATATTGTGCTGGACACTGTGCTAAGTATTCTCTATATATCATATCATTTATGATATAGGCCCTATTTTCCCACTAGATAGAGAAACTGAGCATAAGAAGATAATTTGAGTAGGGTCAAAAAAGCAAGCAGGTCACCAGAGACTTGAAACCAAGTTGTCTGACTCCAGAGCCATTTATTTATTTATTTATTTATTTATTTATTTATTTATTTATTTATTTATTTATTGGTGGTACTGGGGTTCCTGGAAGCCCTTCTACCTCCAGGCTACACTCCCAGACCTATTTTATACTTTTTTTATTTTTGGAAACAGGGTCTCTTAAGCCAGCAGGGCTGGCTTCGAACCTGCGCGATCCTCCTGTCTCCGCCTCCTAAGCACGGGGATTACAAGCGTGCGCCACCACGCCCGGCAGAGCCAATGTTTTAACAACTATGCCTCTCTCTTGCCACAGTCTTGAATACATATCAGACAGTTCAATTCCTTTAACCATAAACTGAGTCTCCTTAATGCAGGGCATGGACTTGGACATAAAAAAAGAAACTTTTATTAATGTTAAAAATATTTAAAGTGCAAAGACAAGAAAAAAATTGATCTTCAAGTATTTAATAATTGTAAAGTATCTCATCTATGTTTGTTGGAATAATTAATGCTTTTAGAAGGAGTGAATTTTAATTTGCTATATTCTGTTATTGTGAATATTTCCAGCCTCCACAACTGAATGATAAGGACCCTGTCTATATCTTCCACAGGCCTTACAAAGTTTACGGAAGAGTGGAAGTAGCCCAATAAATATTGATTGATACAGTTAGATTGGTGACTAACAATGTTAATCTATTGACTAGCCATTAAATATTATGAATTAGTCATTATATATGCTAATATATGTAGCTTTCCAGAAGAAATGCTTAATAAGTGATATTAAATCAAATTTAAATATTTTGCCATTGGGAAAAAAGTCATTTTCTTAAGTAGAAAAATAAGGAGGGAATAAGAGGCTTTACCACAAGCTCATCATGAGGATGGAGATGGGGGAAGTGTGCAGAACCAAACTGAATTATAATGAGAATGACTTAAATGGTGGAATGATCAGCTCTTGTCTACAGGTTTACAGAAATGAAATTAAACTTGGGCTTTCTATTGCAAAACAATAAGCAAATTGAAGGCCAATTATACCAGCTCATCAAAAAAAAAAAAAAAAAACACGCTGGCGAGCTGTAGTGGATTTTGCATTTCTGAGCAGAACGACTTTTCGGATAAAAGACCCTATTACAAGAAATTGAGAACATCTGGGCCATCAAAGACAGAACGCAGTGAATAATTGGACAATCATAGACTGGCATCCATTTAAATAGGAGGCACTTCCTCGATTCCCACCAGGGAAAGTGTTCAAAATTCCTCATTGAAGGGGAAATGAAGCTAAGCTTTTCAAACATGATTTTTCTCTACCTGGTTGTTATTTCGTTATGAAAGAAGTCTATCTGGGGAACTTCTGAATACACGTATTCTTGTAACCAAAACCAGGAGATGATAGCAGAGATGTGGTTGGCTGTGCTCTTTGTATTCTACCTACTGGCTTACCTCCGGCCCACTGCCAACTTCTGATCTGAGAGACATAAGGTTCATAGCAACTCTGCTTTGCTCGGTCTCCACCTTTCATCTTTTAACTTCTCTACACAGGACCACTCTGATGAAATCCTGTAAGTGACTGCTATAGTTTGGACCCTAAACATCCCCCAAAGGCCTGTGTGTTAAAGGTGTGATCCCCACAGGGGCTCTATTGGGAGATAGTGGAGCCTTTAAAAGATGGAGTCTAATGGGCAGTCTTTAGGTTATTGGGGCCATGCCCTTAAAGGAGATGTTAGGACACTGGCTTTCTCCTTGCTCCTTTTGACTTCTTAGACATGAGTTGAGTGGTTTGGGTCTACTACATACTCCTGCTATGATGTACTCTCTTGCCCCTGACCTAAAAGCAATAGGACCCATCAATCATGGATGGAGCCCCTCTAAAACTCTAAATTAATATGACCCTTTTCTCTTTATAAGTTCATTATTATAAGTATTTGCAATGACAGACAAATATTTGTAGAAGTGGACCCTGCTAGACCCCAGCTCTGGACAGCCTATACAGTGACTAAATCCATATAGTCTGTATAGTAGAATTGAGCTCACCTAATCCCCATTCTGCTCAGTGATATGTGTCCTTCATCTCTGTGACAATGGTAACACACTACCTTAATTATGTCCTATTTTAGGGTAAATACTTAGTTAGATATTTTACACATATACATTATTTCCAAGCCTTGTGTAGCCATTCTTGGCAGTAATTATCCCATTTTACTGCCAAGAAAACTGAAGATCAAAGATAGCCAGAAAAATTCAGATTATACTGTAGGCAGATGAATAAAAAATACCAGACAGTTTAAAACCACACATACTTTGTTATACTCATGCTAGGAGTCTACTATGAGTTGGCCAGGACTTAATGCTCATTGTAGTTAATTGGGGACTCAGGAAAACTGGGACACCACCACCTCCAATAGTGCCAGTCACTGTGTCTGAGGTTAAAGAGAGCTCAGGAACTGAGTCTTGCATCAATAGTTAAATGCTTGTCTTAGAAATGACGTTCATCGCATGTTCACAGTTCATGGTTACATGGCCCTAACTGAACAGGATACAAAAATAGCAGACAGCAAATGCAGCCCTATACTTACTGCATGGCCTGGTACAGACAGACTGAAGTACTTGGTGGACATTGGCAAGAGAGGTGTATGCAAGGCGATTAAGACTGAGAGTTTAAATTGTAGTTCCGTCACTTAGCTGTGGAACCCTGGAAAAAATGACTTAGCCTTTCTGGGCTTCAGATTTCTCACTTTTTAAAGGGGGAAAAATAATGATACCTTCATGTGGGAGTTGTTACAAGAACCCAATAAGATAACACATACACAGGACTTAGCAGAGAAAAACAATTAGAACCTGGGTTCCTCTGGCTCTGAACCTATAATAATTCTACTTCACCATAAGGCTAACTGAAATCCTACCAAACCTGGGAAACATTTGCTTTTTGCTGATGGAAATGCACTATTTACATCTGTAGCTAGAAGGATGCAGGAGATACAGATCTAGATATGTCAAGGGGAATAAGGAATCCAGAGAAGAGTCAGAAACCTTGGTAAAGAGGAAAGACAGGAGGAGAGAGATACCTAAGAAGATGAGAGAGGTGGTGTGTTGCATCTGCAGCCCAGCTGTGCCAGGGCAGTGGAGTCAGTTACAGAAAGGCAAAGGAAGGGACTATAGACACATGGGAATCATATAGTTTATTAGGGAAAGATTAGGAGAACGGAGTGATTCTCCAAAAGGAATTCAGTGATGACGGGCTGACAGCACCCCTGTCTCTCTCCCATGTGCCTCACCAAGCACTGCCTCCTCTCCTTCACAGTGTCTTGTCCACTGGCAGCCAGCTGGATGAGGGACCCATCCTTTCCACAGTGCCCTCAGATCCACACCTATCCCCACTCAGAGAAGGGTTTTCTATGTCAGGCTGCAGAAACAGTGACATCATCAGCATCATCTTGCTTAGTTTGCTTGTGTAACCAGCATTCCAGGGAGCAGCTGGCTTGGTATACAGGCAAGACAGTAGCTTTGTACAGATACACCAGCTTATGCTAGCTCCCAGTTTCTTAAGAGAAAACTGATATACTGCCAGATAATAGTTATCTGGACTTTCCAACCCCCAGGATATTTCTCATTTTACCCTGAATTGGCTAGGTTTTGTGAAACAGAAAGGGAACATTTGTGGATTTTGCGCTCTCTCTTTCATTTGAGGATAATGCATTGTGTTAAAGCATGTCATACAGTCTTCCCTGTCTTTCTATGTAAGACATCAGGTCTGTGTTCTCTCCTCTTGAATCTGGCACAGTGGTGACTGTTTTGGCCTGTAGACTATAACGGGAGAGACATTGTGGAATGTTTTAAGGCTGCATCAAACAAGATCTAGCTCCTGTATGCTTTTCTGGGATAAGTGATCTTGGCTTCCCAGTCTCCTCCTAACTACTTGGAGGTTACCATGCTGTGAGGAAGCCCAAGAACATGAGAGAAGACATGTGGACTAATAGCCTCCCCTGAGACCAATCTGAGTCACCTCACACCAGGAAGATGATTCCAGCCGAGTAATTCCAACACCCTTGCCCACATCACAGCCAGCTCAGTCTTCCTAAATAAAGTCCTGGAGATTAAGAGTACATACAAATTGTTTCCACTGTGCCCTTCTATATTTCTGACCTATAGAATCCAATGGGGATAATAAAAGAGTTATTTTACATCATTTCATTTTGGCAAGGGTAAATATGTAGCAAGAACTACCCAAATCAAGAGAGTAGGGAAGGTATTTCCAGTGAATGGATAATTGTACATATCAGTGCCAGAGATTACAGCTGAGCATTTACCTGATCCTTATAATGCAAATTCCTGGAAGAAAAGGTACATTTAATGTGTTGAAGGCAAAGATTAGCTCCCCTTTAACTGGATTGACTGCCATTATATACTTGCATATACACTTTGCTCTGATTTGGCACCTTTCATCTTTTCAGCTTCATTCATAAACATGGCTATGCTTCTGCTTTCTCTTTTCCTACAGAAATCTGATTTCAATATTTTGTCCATGTTCTTCTCTTCACCTCAGGTTTCAGCTTTGGGTTCTCATCCTCCTAATTAGACAAAGTTAGCATATCATACCAGTAAACCCCCCCACACCCACCCATTATCCCGTCTTCCATTTCTTCCCCATCTTCCTCTTGAGTTGGTCTAAGATGAGTATAGTCATAAAGAAGATACTGAACTTTTTCAAAGATACTTCCACTGTGATAGCTCAAAACATTGTAGATAAGCCAGGGGATGTGGTTACCTACTGTAGCATTGCCCAAAGTAAACCTCATTGACAGCTCAGATACCTCCCCTCCAGGTTTACTGAAAACTTGCAAGGAGGGAAGAGAGCCCTCTTCTCCCACAAGGCATATTTATTCTCCCTCAGTTTTCTGCAAGTCTCTTTCCAATAATGGACTAGGCATGTGTAGCATATTATACATGCTGATTGTAACTGAATATAGAGCCATGCCTTCCCCCTCACTTCATAGAATTCATTCTCAGTAAGTGAAGAGCTACATATCTAATAATCTAATACTCATTTTCTTTGTTGTTGTTAAATAAAAAGTCCTAGCCAGGCATGGTAGTACACACTTGTAATCCCAGTACTTGGGAGGCTGAGACAGGAGGATCCAAGTTTGTGGCCAGCCTCAGCTACTTAGTGAAGCCCTCCACAACTTAGTGAGACCCTGTTTCAAAATAAAGAATAAAAAAGCAGGCTGGGGGTATAGCTCAGGGGTAGAATACCCCTGGGTTCCATTCTCAGAACTACAAATAAAGTCCTGATATTAATATCACACCACTCTTTTGTTTTCCTTTATTTCCCTGCCAGATATTGTGCAGTTGTCAAAAAGACTCAAGACCCTTCTAAAATCTGAGACTTCAAAGGGTGCATATATTTAATACCCGTGTCTGAATGATTTTACATTTTGTGCCACCATATACCTTCTTGTTATAATTTTTCTCTCCTGAAAACCAGATTTATGTTTCTCACCTCACTCCAGAATTCATACTCCATCAGGAACCTTTAGGCTTCTCTCCTTATTCTCTCTGAAGAACATGACAGATCTTTGGCAAGCAGTACTGAAGTGTTGCTAACCTCTGTAAAAGAGTTTGTAAAATGTGATCATTTTCAGCTGTGTTATTGTAATAGTCAGGGTTCTCCAGAGAGACAGAACCAAGAGGACACACACACACACACACACACACACACACACACACACACACACATATGCACACATTCTATTTGTTCTGTACATGTGCGTGCATACATGTGTATGCAAATACATAAACAATTTATTATTAAAAATGGGTTCACATGGATCTGAGGCTGAACGTTCTCTTGACATTCCATTTCTGCCAACTGCAGGCTAGAGATCCAGGAAAGTAAGTGGTGTAATTCAGTCTGAGGCCAAAGGCCTGAGAACCAGGGCTGATGATACAAATCCTAGCTTGAGGGTCAGAGAAGATGAGATGTGATGTTCCAGTCCAAGCAACGAGGCAGGAAGATTGGAGCAAATCCTTCCTCCCTCCCCTTGCTGTTCTACTAGGGCCCTCTATGAAATAGATGAAAATGGCTGATACCCCGGCCACACTGGGATGTCAATCTACTTTACTGAGTCCATAGATTCAGATGCCGATCTCTCTCAGAGGACATCTCTCAGGTCAAGAAATGATGTGTCATCTGGGCACTTGATGGCTTATTGAGTTTGACAAAAACAAATTAACCATCACATCAGCAGAGAAGAAAGCACAGAAAAGTTATTCACTGACTATTTATTTTTTAATGCTACTGGGTATTGAACTCAGCCGTATTCTACCTTTGTGTATACCCTCACCTCTATTTCAGTTTTTTTCTCTTCATTTTGAAACAGGGCCTTGCCAAGTTGGTAAGGGTCTCACTAAGGTTGGCCTCCTGCTCCAGTCTCCTAAATAGAGGGATGCTCCATCATGCCTGGCTTTCACTGGCATTTAAAATTATCTGTCCCCTAGTGACTAAATCTCTGACTTCAAATGACCTGACATTTTCCTCTCTGGAAAATTTAACTACTCTTGATTGAAAAAGTTGATGGGAAAAAAATCTCTCAGAAGATACACATTTTAAGCTTTCTTTATGCCTCAGTTTCCCCAATTATAAGTGAATGAACTTGAGTGTGTATGCAAATGAGAAGTCATATGTAAAATACAACTATTTCATGGCTTGTTGTTGTTGGCATGAAGTTCCCAAGAAATCAGGGTCACTATCATTGCCCCCCTCAAGACAACTTTCCTTCTCTGGATGACTCAGAACTCTCCAACACAGCCCTAAACTTGTATTCCAAGCACCGCAATGCCAGTTGTCACTTTGGAGAGGTTGGCATGAGGTTGTGATATCAGGCTGGATCTGTTTTCAAAGACTGATAGAAAAATGACCTGGGTTAGCTCTGGGAATGTAGGTCAGCAGACACTTTTACATCTTCCTGTCTGGGGATGGGGTTGCTGTTAACCTGGTGAGAGACACTGGTGGAGACATGTCAGCAGATTTATCAGGGGCAGGGTGGAAGCTCATGGGAATCAGCAGTTTTGCTTCACCAGGGCTCCTATGAGAGCCTGCCTTTGCCTCATTTCATCTGAGTTCACTGGAATGGAATAATTTCAAGGAAACAGCAATTTAGACCCTTAAGTTTCTCATGGCCCATGAACTAAATCATAAATCAACTTCTGCTCACTCGAAATGGAGCCCCCACCTGGATTTTCCAGAAACTTCTGAAGACTTTAATAGGCCTATTGAGTGGATCTGGGAAATTTCCAGTTTGTTATTTTACTCTCTTTTCTTATTTAACCCTTACTAGTAAAAGTTAAAAATAATAAAGCTTTTTTATCTACTTGGCTTTTTTTTTTTAATTGATGGTACTGGGGAATGAACCTGGGGTATTCTACCTCTGAGTTACAGCCCCATTTTATTTCTTTATTTGGAAACTAGGTCTTGCTAAGTCACTGAGAGCCTCACTAAGTTTCTGAGGCTGGCCTCAAACCTGAGATATTCCCATCTCAGGCTCCCAAGTACTAGAATTACAGGCATGAACCACTATGTCCAACATTTTATCAACTTTCATTTCAGAGGTGAGAAAATGGAGGCTTAGGGAAATTAAGTCAATTTTATTTACACAACATAAAAGAATCTGTGGTCATTCACTTTTTCAGCTCAGTGACTTTCTGTCTTACTGCGCTTTCATCTCTTAGTAAATATAATTATTGCAATTCTGTGGGCCAGATATTAGGACTTAGAGACTGGTGAGAATAGAAAAACAAAAAATTTAAAAAATATGTAAATATATATGATTAGCTAATAAACTTTTAGTAAGATAATATTGTTTGAAAAGGAATAAAGTCTTAAGGCTGTCTGGTCAAACTGGTTGTGTTAGCCTATATTAGGCATATGAACTTCTGGAGAGAGATCAGAAAAGAAATGGCATTTTGCAGTCAGTCTGGAACATACAAAGATGTGACATGTATAGTCTCATTTTTAATGAATTATGGCAATTTTTGTGTGTACTTTTATTGGTGCATTATAGTATCACATCATAATGTGAATCATATTGACAGTGATATATACACACACATTCTTGGTGCCCCCTTTCCCATATTTCTCCCTTCCAATATGGAGTACTCAGATTGACATATGGTATATATTCAGATATATACACGTAGTCTGTGGCAGTATTTCTACTAATAAACCTAAGTCTTCATTCACTTCTACCCTTATATCTCCTATCTGACTCCCTTGATGTTTCTCCTCCTCATCTGGAGTATCTCTTGTATCCCAATGACTTCCTATCTTGCACATAATAAAAGAAACATAAGACCCTTCACTCTCTGTGATTGGTTAATATCACTTAAAATAATGTTCTCCAGGTCCTTCCATTTTTTGCAAATGATGTAATTTTTATTTTTATTTATTGCTAAGTAGAATTCCATTGTGTATGTTTCCTATAATTTTGTAATCCATTCATCTGATGATGGACACCTAGGTTGGTTTCATAGTTTGGCTATTGTGAATTGTGCTGCTGTGAACATGGGTATGCATATCTTACTGTAGTTCTCTGGTTTCAACCTCTTTGGAAAGATAACCAGTAGTGGTACGGCCAGATCATATGGTGGATTCACTCCAAGTTTTCTAAGAAGAATTATAGCAATCTTAATGTCAGGGAATTATGATATTATAAATATTTCTCTCGATGACAGTCACCCGGTATGATGGGCAGTTCCTGCTTCTGCCAAATGCCCTCTGCTGCTATGGTCTCTCCCCTGGCTCACTCTCATTCTTGTTGCCCCACCTCTGTCTAGTAGATAAAAGGTTGGTGTCTGGAACAGGAAAAAACTTCTAGGCCCCCTTCTGTGTTAGTTTTCATCTCATCTGAATATTATGTTTTAGTTGACTATTTTAATATGTGATTGATTTATGCTGCTTATGCAAAATGAGGTTATCTACTAATAAATTAATACACAATGTAGGAATTGCTCAATCATTTCAAAGAAATATAGATCATAAGCACTAATACATGAATACACAAAAAATGAATTGTTCAACATTTCAAAGAAACATACATCATATGTCTTAAGGCAAAATACAGAAGCATTAAGGCTTATTAGAGCCATTATCTTGTCAGAAGACTAAGGGAAAGATGCCTGTAATATGATTTTGGCATTTCCTTACTGTTCCTTTAACAGTGACTGATAATTGGACAGCTAATCACTCTCTCTGCCCATCTATCCCCCATTTAACCAATAATAAGGATTCAAAGACTCAGGAAAAATCAATAAGAAATTCAGAGCTACTGGTCCTGGAACCACATTTTGAGAACCACTAGCTTATGGTAAAATGCTGTGGGCACATATCACGTGTACCAACATTTGATAACAAGTAGGAAGATACAGTGCACTTGGAGAAATAAAGATTGTGACGTATAAGACTCTTCAGACTTTGGCTCAGAGGAGAAAGAATAGCACTAGAAGATGTCAGAACCATTCTGATACAAAAAAGTGAAGTTGAACATTAGTAAAGTTAAATGTGGAAATCATGGTGAGATACGGAGAGTGGTCATATATGGAGCAACGGGTAATCTGGCCGTCTATGCTGTCATCACTACTCTTGTGTAATCAGTGTCTTCTGGTTTTGCCTTCTGCTATATTTGGAGTGTTGCTTTCTTGGTGTCTTTTGGAAGTCTACTTTTTTTCCCCATTCTCCAGAAAAGTGATTTATTTGCCCATCAATCTCTCTGGTGTCATCTTGTTCACTTTCATGCTTTTGAGCATCAGAGACAAGTAACCTCTTTCTTAAGCTTCAGAACTGCCTTTCCTGAATTCTTCAGCTATGTATCCTGTAAGCACCCTCAAATCCAACATACCCAATCCAGAAAAATTAATCCTATTGCCTTATAAACATTAGTTAATAGTGGTCCCACTCACTAAGTTGCTTAAGTGAGCCCTGGGCATCCTTATGGACTCTCTTCCTTTGTTTTGCTCATCCAGTTCTCAAGACCCCAACTCTCCCTTACTACCTTATTTTCTTCATTCTCACAGCCATATCCTCCATGCAGGATTCTATCAGTACCTTCTTAGAGTACTGAAATAACCTCTGAGTATCCTGTGACTCCTTCTCTCACCCCCTACTCACTCTCTTGCTTCTGGCCTCCATTATGTGCAGAGAAAAGCCTTGTCTCTCCCTCATTCATTATGAATTCACATTACTGCTGAATTTGTGATGCTCTCACTTCACTGACCTTGACTAGTTGTTTTCTCTGCATGAAATAGCTTTCCTAACCATCTTTACCCTTTATAATCTGATTTGTCCTTTTATACCCAACTGGATTATCACTGCATCTGTGAAGTCCTCTCCAACTCTACCAGGTTCAGTTAGATTTATCCCTTTTGTGATTTCTTGGCAAATAAAAAGTGGCTTGGTTTCAGCACATAACATATAGCAATCATTCTTAACCATCTTGTCCTTCATTAATACCTTTAGAGTGATTTCTTCAATTTCTGACTCAAATGTCTAGCATAGTATATAGCAAAACACATATGTCAATGTATGTTTGTTGGGTAAATATACTTAATTTAATGCCACAAGAAATGCAACCCAAAGTTGCATCAGTATTATGTCATCATATTTCTTTGTGCAAGGAATAGACAATCAAATATCGAATTTTCATGATTTTCAGTGGAATAAAATAAGCAATGTTTGAGCATTACCTAGGAAATGTATTCAATTTTCCTCTTGTCTGGATCATTTCCAACATGTATTTGTGTCAACTAGTCCTCCTGACTGCAACTGCAACCCTTCTCTTTGAATAAGATGTTCATTTCATACTTTTATTGCATTTTTGACATGAGCTCTAAGCTCTGTAAAAGATGCTCCCTGCATTTATCATAAAACTGGAAACCATAATTAGAAAATGCACAAATGCACTGGGATAGACTCCAAGTTGATGACTACCACCAAGGAGAAAGCTGAGTACTTGAAGGGCCCTTTGGCTTAAATGTGAGACAGACAGTCAATCTTAAGGGAGGGAGGGATCCTTGCAAAGCAGGAAGACAGTGAACAACCATGGGAAGACCATGACCTGGAAACTAGAGTTTCTAAAATTATCTACAGATTAACTTCCAAATAAACCTGCCCACTTGGTATATGACCTTGGTACAAGGTGAATATTCTTCAGAGTCCCCAGATGCTAAATCCTTTTAGGAATTAAATATCGATTACCAAATACTTATAAGGCAATCAGTTATAGTGTGGAGTTAAATTTTTCCTAACTATTGATAACCCCAGAGGTCAACATTAGAATAAGTATGTGGAGCCGGGCGTGGTGGCGCATGCTTGTAATCCCCACGCTTGGGAGGCTGAGACAGGAGGATCGTGCAGGTTCGAAGCCAGCCTCAGCTACTTAGTGAGGCTCTAAGCAACTTAGTGAGACCCTGTTTCCAAATAAAATATAAAATGGGTCTGGGAGTATAGCCTGGAGGTAGAAAGCTTCTGGGTTCCAGCCCCAGTACCAGACACACACCAAAAAAAAGTATGTGGAAATATAAAGAAAAAATTTTGGCTTAAGTGAAGTTTTCTTTTCTTTTCTTTTCTTTTTTTTCTAGAAACCAATGTCAAACTCCACTTTGTGAGTTAGGGTCTACTTACTGAAGGACAGCCTAGATGGAGATTTTCCTTGGATAATATAAAGATGACTTATATTTAGGGAGGAATATGTAGAAGATGACCTATAATTTTGTGAGGCAGAGTTTTCTTTACAACCTTGACTTTCTTACTTTATCATGCCTTGTTATTTTCAGATATAGAGTGTCTTCTGAAAGAGCTCAAGATTGATATAGTTAAGTCATGAGGGCTGTAGTCTCATCAGGATTGATTTAACTTGGTGTTAACTTCAGCTGGTGGGGGTTGCTAGAAAAGGTGGGTGACCGGGGGGTGTGACCTTAGGGATTGTGCTTATATCTTGGAAAAACCTTTATTACTTGCTTGCTCTCTCTTGATTCTGGTCTCCATAATATGAGAAGCAAAGCCTCATACTCTCCCTTTCTCTCCTTCTCACATACATGCCCTGAGATCCATGGTATCCAGCCTCACATGGATCGAACCTCAGAATGTCCAGAAAAAAACATGAGCAAGCCGGGAGTGGTGGCGCACGCTTGTGGTCCCTGTGCTTGGGAGGCGGAGACAGGAGGATCGCGCTGGTTCGGAGCCAGCCGTGCTGGCTTAAGAGACCCTGTTTCCAAATAAAAAAAATATATATAGAATGGGTCTGGGAGTGTAGCCTGGATGTAGAAGGGCTTCCAGGAACCCCAGTACCACCAATAAATAAATAAATAAATAAATAAATAAATAAATAAATAAATAAAACATGAGCAAATAAATATTACTTTCTCTAAGTTGCACGGTCATACTTTGATATTATAGCAGTGAGAAACCTAAGACATGCCTCCAAAAGAGAAATGTTGCCACTTGAAAAAATAGAATGCCTTTTTACTATCCCTTGGGTACTGTCTTAATCCATTCAGGCTGCTATAATGAAATGCCTTAGACAAGGTAATTTATAAACAATGGCATTTGTTTATCACAACTCTGAAGCTGGAAAATCTAACATCAAAGTACCAAGAAATTCAGTGTCTGATGAGGCCACAATCCATCTATGGAAGTTGTCTTCTTGCTACGTCTCCAAATGGTGAATGGGGTGAATGAGTTCCCTTAAGCCTTCCTTATAAAGACCTTGATCCCATTCACAAAACTCTGCCCTGATGACCTAATCATGCTAAGGGCTCCCTGTTATAGATATAGAATGGCCCCTAAAGAGCTCGTTTATTGTATTCAGGGTTAATATAATCAAGTCATGAGAGCTGTACTCTCAGTAATGGATAAATCCATTGTAATGGATTTCTCTGGGTGGTGACCTTACCTGGTAGGATATGGCCAGAGAAGGTGCAGTCCTGGAGCTCCAGTCGGGGATTATTTGTGGTTCCTTCTCTCTCACTCTCTCTCTCTTTCTTCCAGACTCCATGATGTGGGGAGCAAAGCTTTGAGCTCTCCCTCTCTCTGCTTCCTGCCACTGTCATGCCCTGAGATTCACGGCACGCAACCTCACATGACTGAACCCCCAAACCGTGAGCAAACGAATCTTCCCCTCTCTGTTACATGGGCAAGTATTTTTAATTTTGGCTGTGAAAATGCTAATATACTCTTCTTAATATCACTGAACTGGAGATCACGTTTCAACATATGAATTTTGTGGGGACACAAACATTTAGACCATAACAAACATCATCTCGTATTCTGAGCTAGGATGTCAAGCCTATCCCTCTCTCTCCCTGCTGCAAAGCTCAGAGTGGGTGGTGTGTGGATGAGGCTCCTGTAAGAATTCTCTAGGCAGAGATTTGAGGGAGACAGATTCCAATAGCAGCAGAAATGTTCCGTTTTGTCCTGATTTTCATGGCTTGTTGCACAGCCATTCACATGTTTCTTTGTATGAGCAATATAATAACCAGCTTTCAGAAGGACAGACAGCATAATGAATGGATTGTAAAACATGCTCATAAAAACAGCAGAGTGTGTCTAGAAGTGTGCGTTATCTGCTGTTGATTTACTGTGTTCCCTGTTTTGCATTTTCACATCATTTGCACATTTTCTATTAAAAAATAAGCATTTAATGGGCATGCAATTAATTTTAATTTTTCTTTTTTCTTCCCAAGGTGATAAAAAAAAGAAAAGTGTGCATGTGGGGGACATTTTACAGTCCTGACAGAACATTGATATTATAGCCATCGAGTTCATTACAGGGTAATTAATGCATGTTAAGTATCTTGTAAATATTATGTGGTAATAGCTCTAAATAAATACACACTCCAGTTGGAAAGATCTGCTCCACCCCTGCCAAGGGGAATGAGATGTTCCTAATTAATGCCTTTAGAAGAGGAGTCTGTGTCACCTTGGATAGTCTTGGGAAATTACAGCTTTAGTTTGTGTAAGGCAGCAGGCATGGTTAATTAAGAAGCTTGACATGCTCGGGGCCTGCCTCACCTGGGCCAAGTGGGTTGGACAGGCCCACCTGGATCACTCTCTGCCTCGGCAGCCTTTGTTAGAGAGCAGGCTGCACAGCTATCGTTGTACCATGGGAAGCCATCTCAGTTCCAGGAAGAAAAGCTTTTGAGAAGAACTGCAAGTGCCTTCAGATGCTTATTCATCTTAAACCCTTCGCTGATCTCTTCCATGTAGGTCGTGGGACTCTATTTGGCAAGCAAGGGGAAACGCTATTGGTAATGGAATTTATGGGTATGGGTTTAAATTATATTTTCTTTATGACCTTCTGTTTGGTTTACAGATGGTCTCTGTCATTGTGTGTGGCTCAGGCTGTCCTCAGCCCCTGGCTGCAGATGCCATTACCAAGGTCCCAGGTGTCCCCGTGGTCACTGTCCTAGAGACCTTCAGAGGTCATTGAAAATGACAGAAAGGCTCTTGCTTCTCCGAACACACTGCTTTTTGCAAGTCATCTGGGCTTAGGCTGATGTGTTGGGGACCAAGGCTATGGCATCAAGATAGCTCTGGGGGTAAAGGGCTTAGAGTACTCTAGTCTTGATATGTACAGAACACAGAACTTCATCCCATTTCTAACTGTGTTCATATCTCAACTTCTCTACTGATGACTTCTATGGTATTGAGAGATGTCAGACCTTGGAGAAGGAGTTACTCATATACAGTTAGCATTCAAATATCTGGCAAAAGCCTTTATGTCCTACCTTTGAAACAATGCCTGCCTCAAATTTCTCATCTGGTACCTGGAAGCCCTAAAGAAGAAAAACAGGCCTTAACAACCAAAATAGGCCAGGCATAGTGGTGCACACCTATAATTCTAGTATTTGGGAGGTGACCAGGCTCAGAAACTTAGTGAGCCCTCCACAACTTAGTGAGACCACTTTTCAAAAGTAAAATAAAATACAATTGAGCTGACCATGTAGCTCAGAGGAAGAATGCCCTTGGGTTCAATTCCCAATCTCTCTCTCTCTCTCTCTCTCTCTCTCTCTCTCTCTCTCTCTCTCTCTCTCTCTCTCTCTCACACACACACACACACACACACACACACACACACACACCAACCTAAAACAAATATGTGGTTCAAATGCAAGTCTCTGGAGCTAGGAATAACACTAGGTAAATGTAGATACTGAGTAGGCCTTTTGTTGGAGCTTAGTGAGATCTTGGAGGCTTAAGATTACTTAGAACAGTAACACCTAGAATAGGAAATAGGCCTGGATAGGTATGCTAAAGTTTAAGGAATCAAAGACAAACTTAACCTACTTCAAAATTGAGGAAATTTGAGTGTCACATCATAGATATAGATATTCACTTTGCTGATGATGCCAGAAAAACAAGGTGAGTGAATTTCTGATAAATGAATATCAACAGACAAATAAAATTAGGACATTGAACTCATAATGCAAATTGCAGAGAGTGGACTAAAATGTATGAACAGAAGTATAGGGCAAGGCAGTAAACCTTGCAAAGTGATCCGGCAAAGGGGAAAAGACAATATATACTTGTTATGATTAACGATTGCTCTCTGTCCCTAACATGGTAGTAGTACTAGAGAATGTCACACTTGTTTCTGATAGAGGCATAAAGAGAAGCTCATGTAAATAAACATGTAAACATCATAGATTATTGGGAATATTTTGTTGATTATTATTATTATTATTTTTTTTTTTGCAGGTCTGGGGATGGAACCCAGGGGCATTCAACCTCCGAGCTACACCCCCCTGCCCTGTTTTTTATTCTTTATTTTGAAACAGGGTAGCTGAGGCTGCCCATGAGCCACGATCCTCTGGTCTCAGCCTCCCAAATGCTGAGATTACAAGCATGCGCCACCACATCTAGCTTGTTGATTATTATTATTGAAGAGTAATCATTCTGATGTTTGTTTAATATGCAAGGAGAACTTTATTCAAGACTATTGCAAAGGGGGAGAGACTTATCTCCGCATGGAATATAGCAAGGAGACAAATGAAGATTAAGATTCAATGGGTGGGGTGAGGTATGAATGGAAGATTACTAAAAAGAATGTGATTAAGTCTGAAGAGTGGAGAGAAGGAGGAACTTGATATTGGTGTGAGGGAAGAAAGCTTAATTAGATATAAGGGGGGAAATTCTTTATAAGCAAAGCAAAGGAGAATGTTTGCTAAAACAGAGCTCAGAAATCCAAGAACAAGTCCTAGGGGATAAGAGGCCTCAAATGAGTTCTAAATAAGTTTGATGATGGAGGGTGTCTTTTTCAGCATTTCTTCTTGTTCAAAA
This sequence comes from Muscardinus avellanarius, assembly GCF_963383645.1. Taxonomy (NCBI): domain Eukaryota; kingdom Metazoa; phylum Chordata; class Mammalia; order Rodentia; family Gliridae; genus Muscardinus; species Muscardinus avellanarius. The sequence continues at coordinate 84,108,142 of NC_137796.1, read as the reverse complement.
ATAGAAGAGGTAGCTGGGCATGGTGGCACAGGCTTGTAATCTCAACATTTGGGAGGCTGACATAGGAGGATTGCAGGTGTGTAGACAGCTTCAGCTACTTAGTGAGGCCCTTTGCAACTCAGTGAGACCCTGTTTCAAATTAAAAAAATAAAAAATAGGCCTGGGGGGTGTAGCTCAGAGGTAGAATGACCTGGGTTCCATTCCTATTATTGAAAAAAAAAAAACAAGTGTCATTATTGTTTCCTCTGAACAAGACAAGTCTATTCCTTATTTGGTCACCTTTTTTGTTCCTCACTAGGGATCAGGTGAACGATCTGTTGATGCTTGGTGGTGGAGGATATTTGCTGGATGGTGTGAGCCCTCTAGTATTTATTGAGTGTCTAGTTTTGGGAAGATGCTTGGTCTACTTCCTAAAGATGAGAGTTTATTCACAGAAGTACAATGGATTTACATCACAAAAAGGAATAGTCTATAGGGCAGTGTTCAATCAGAGAAACATAACCAGGAGGGAGGACGTATATGAATTTATTTAATGAAATCCACAGGGTAGGCCCGCAAGATGGAAGAATCATAGACCAGCTAAAGCTGATGTTAGTTGGGAATTTCTTTTTTTCTTGGTGAAATCCTAGTGCTGTTATGAATGAATCAGTCCTACACAGATTATCTAAAATAATCTTGCAATACTAGAGAACGATGAACTCAACTAATAACATAATAGGAACAAGTGAAGATTTATAGCTAATGTTTCATCCAGATCATCTAAGATGATTTTCCTAATTTATTCTCTTTTTCTTTTTTTCCTTTTTTTGTGGTACTGGGGATGAAACCCAGGGGCATTGTACCTCCAAGCTACACCCCCATCCCTATTTTTTAAAAAGTCTTTTTATTTTTTGAAACAGGGTCTCACTGAGTTGTGAAGGGCCTCGCTAAGTAGCCGAGGCTGTCTATGAACTGCAATCCTCTGGTCTCTGCCTCCCAAATACTGGGATTACAAGCCTGTGCCACCATGCCAGGCTGCAGGGGCTTTCGTTAAACCTGCAAAAAAACCTTTATAGAAAACTCTAGATAAGCTTTTGACTGAATAAGTGGGGACTATAGCTCAGATAAACTGGTACATTAAAAAAAAACACAGCAAGACTTTAAGAAAATGTATGCAAAACTTAAAAATAAAGCAAAAACGATATTATTATCTTTTAATGCCATGCTAATGTATTTTCAAATGTATGAACCATGGGGTCCTCTTACTCTGTTGGGATTCTAACTAGATTTGACCAACAACTAGTTAAGGACTAGACATTTCATGGAATGAAATGTGGAAAACTAGTGGAGTGTGATGATTTTCTTCTTTTCCGCTTGGAAGAGGATAGCCCCTCCCCCCCCATGAAGATTTTGTGGCCCTGGAGGACTATAACTAGTTTGTACCTAATTTGACAGTCTTACTTCAGCCTTCCTTTCCCCGGGGATTATAAAAATTCAAGTTTCTCCTACTCCATCAATTCAGTTCTGTCATTCTGATGCTTTCCTCAGTAAAGAGTTACATAAGACTCTGACATGTATTCATCATCTATTTGTATGAAAATTGTGTTTTTAATGATTTGGGAATTATGCTCTGACAGGAACAGATGTGGGAATAGGTAGAAACAGGGATGGCTGGATAGGAATGAGATTGCAAAGAAAGAAGGGAGTCAATGTTTGTATATAAAAGGCTAGGTTTTCTTCTTTCTTTGAAGGAAAGTAGAGCAGGTGTTTCCCACTGGCTAGAGACAAGATCTTAATTTTGTAATATAGAGAGAAAGGACTGGGTCAGCCAAGCATTTGAGTTGGTTGAATTAGACAGCAATAATTTTCTATGAAAACACTCCTCTTACTAACTTAGAAATGTGGGAAAGAGAAAGCAAAACACATATTCATGCACACGTGGACACACAGGCACAGGAGGGGAGAGGGGAAAGAGAAGAAAAAGAAGAAGAAGAAGAAAACAAAGGACAAGGAAGAGGAGGAGGAGAAGGAGAAGAAAGAAATAACATTCTTACACAATTTATATGTAAAACAAATAGTGAACCCTTCACAGTGCTGTGAGTTAAAGGTCAAGGGCAAGATACACTCTGGACTACCTCATCTATTTTCTGTTATAGTCTGTAACTTCCCATGACTAGTTTACCCTTTGACAAGTTGACTTGAGTCTTTGAAGAACTTGATTAGAGGTATGGCAATACCAACCATAACTATAGCTAAATTGTAATTGTTTTTATCATATAGACTAATTCTAAAGTAGAACAAGTGCTTTTGCTGTGGCAGTAGTAAATTTCAAATTATAAAATTTAACTTTTTAGCCGTTTCAAAATATACAAGTCAGTGTCTATAAGTACATTCACAGTGTTGTGCCATCATGGTCACTATCCACTTAAGGAACATTTTTATCACCCCCAAAAGAGACCCTTTGCCCATTAAGTAGTCTATTCATTGTCTTCCCTCCTCTAGTCCCTGGCACCACTAATTTACTTTTTGTCTTTGCCTGTTCTGAGTATTTCCTATGAGCAAAATCTTACAATATATGGCTTTTTGTGTAGTTTAACTGTTCTTGATGGAAGGAGATTAAGAGCTGGCAAGCCGGTGTCTATGGGGAGGAAGAGCACACACATAGTATAGAGTCATATGTGATTTGATGTGGTCAGAGGCAGCGCATGGAGCTCATGGGCAGCCCAGGAAGGAGGGATGTGGTGGGAAAAGCCAAGCTAAATCTAGTTTCCTTCACAGGTCTAGCTTCTAGCCATGATTTTCAAGATGAGAAACAAATGTCGAGCATGAACAACTTGTGATGGAGGAGGGATTTTCATGATCAAGGCATAATGAATGTGACCTTCGTCACTGAGTCCAGTAAGAGGGCGCCATCCAAGGATATACGCAGGTACCTTCCAGGGGGTGCCCGCACATCAGCTCTGTGCTCAAGGTGAGAGGCTTCTGGGGCCTCCTTGATATACAGTTCTCTCCCATCATGGGCCTGTTTTCCATTTCTCTGGCTTACACAAAGGAAGCATTCCACTCCACAGTGTGAATTCACATCCCCACCCACAAAGACAATACACAAGCTCATGATTGAATTGCCAAGCAATCTGCAGCCCTGCTGGGTCTCCACTATTCAGGCAAGGCACATGGGAGTCCTTTCAGGAGCCAGGCATGGTGCACGCCAGTCACTCCACACATAGGCCTTTAATAGTACAGTAATCAGTGGTAATCACCCATCCCGTTTATGTACGGGAGGGCCTAATAGGATTCATGTCTCTGTGGTGAATACATTTTCATTTGTAGGACTAAATGCAAGCATACATTACCTGTTTAATTAAAAACAAAATTCTCCAGCCAACAACTTGCTCCCTCTCTTGGGCGCATGCCACATATACTACTGATGTTTCCTTTAAATCCACTGATTGCATATTCTTGCCATAATTTGTCATTGTGTGCGACCGCTTATAGTTTTTTGAGTAGATAAAAGGCTATATCCTGATTTCTCGTGGCTGAGCAGTCAAGGCTCCTTGTGTGCAAATATGTGATTGAAAGTTCACATGTACAGACTAGTAACGTGACCCTGTGTGTACTGCAGCAGACAGACACAGAATGCCAAAGGCAGCAGCTGCCAGGCCAAGCTGGGGCACCATCCTTGCCAGTTCACTACTTGTAGAAGCCTTTTAATAGCTCTTGATCTGTTCTTTCTCATTCCCCTTTCCTGAGCACTAATCCTGAATATTGCCAGGACGGAAGTGGATACTCTTGGAACGGTGTTCTCCTTTAAGAACAACTATCTCCAAATTAGGTGAATGGCTGACACCTGCCAGAGAAAGTGAGCTGGGGTCAAAGAGACTGAATTGGAAGTGGGGTGAGAAAGCGGCATCGCCAGATATCACCAGGCATTGAAGATATCCCAATACACTCCTTCATGAGGTCACTGTGATAAGATCCTTTTTTTTTTTCATTTTTTATGGCACTAGAGGGTTGAACTCAGTGGTTGTCTATCTCGGAGCTACACTCTGAGCTACCCAGCCCTTAGAACCAGGAGTTGAATAAACTTCTAAAAATGGACTAACAGTTTATTTTTATTTTGAAACAAGAGGTCTTCACTAGTTTGATGAGAGTTTAACTGTTTCCTGAGGTTGTCCTCAAACCTGTAATCTTCCTGTCTCAACCTCCCAAGGACTGGCATTACAAGTATGTACCAACCATGTCTGGTAATATACAATTTGTTTCTGTCTTGAATTCTTTGACATCTCAGACACTATCATTTATTTATTTACATTATGAAGATGAACAAGATGACATAACTTCTACATTTAAGAACCCATGGTCTAGGGAAACAACTAGAGGGGATAGTCAAGTAATGACATGTGCTTTCTACCATTTTCACATAAAAAATTTAAGGTGATATAAGAGAATAAAGCACAAAAAGAGCCTGGTGAGGTGGTGTACACACATAATCCCCTAATCACAATATTTGGGAGGTTGATGTATGATAATCACAGGTTTGAGGATAGCCTCAGTGATTTAGGGAGGCTCTCACTAACTTGGCGGGACCCTGGTTCAAAATGAAAAAATACAATAGGGTTAGAGGTGTAGCTCAGAGTTAGAAACCCCTGGGTTTAATCCCAAGTAAACACACACACACACACACACACACACACACACACACACACACACAGCACAAGAAGACAGTACAGTAGGTTCAGGAATACAAGATAAGAACCAGGAGAGGGAAATGGAATGAGTGGAATAAGTAGGGATTGAATCATTAGAAACATGGACTGTGGCTGGGCATGATAGCGCACGCTTGTAATCCCCATGCTTGGGAGGCAGAGACAGGAGGATTACGTGGGTTTGAAGTCAGCCTCGCTGGCTTAAGAGACCCTGTTTCCAAATAAAAATATAAAAAATAGGTGTCTGGGAGTGTAGCCTGGAGGTAGAAGGGTTTCTAGGAACCCCAGTACCACCAAAAAACAAAACAAAAAAACCCCATGGACTGTGAATTCAGACAGGCCCAGATTTATTTATTTATTTATTTATTTATTTATTTATTTATTTATTTGGTGGTACTGGAGTTCCTGGAAGCCCTTCTACCTCCGGGCTACACTCCCAGACCTATTTTATTTTTGGAAACAGGGTCTCTTAAGCCAGCAAGGCTGGCTTCCAACCTGCGCGATCCTCCTGTCTCCGCCTCCCAAGTGCGGGGATTACAAGCCTTCACCATCACGCCCGGCAAGACAGGTCCAGATTTAAATTCAAGTGATTTATATGTAGACCCTTCGTGCTATCATTTGAATATCTCCTTCAAAACTCATATTGAAATTTAATTGCTATTGTAAGAGTGTTGAGGGGCAGAACCTTTAAAAGGTGATAAGGTCACAGGGGCACATATGGATTAATGCTATTATCGCAGGCTGGTTTAGTTATCTAGGAACAGTGTTCCTGATAAAAAGGACGAGTTCAGCCCAATGTCTTCTTTCTGTCTCTCATGCTCACTTGCCCTTCCACCTGTGCATGGGATGATGTGCATGAAGGGCTCTACAGGGACTGTGCTTTGGACTTCTCAGCCTTTGGAACCAGGTGTCAAATAAACTTCTATTATGTATCAATGATGCAGTGTGTAGTATTTTGTTGTAGCAACTAAAAATGGACTAATAGCTGGGAGTAATAAATTTGTGGCTTGGAAGTATTTTAAAATATTAAATGAGACTTTTTCCTGGCCTGGGTCTCTCCCCCACCCCTTTAGTAAGTTTGACATTTTATGGACGACTCACCCTTTCTCATTTAGTATGTGTGTAGAAAAGAGTTAACGCAAATTTAACTGCTGTCCTTGGAAAGGACTGATTATAAGATTTTCCCTTGTCTGGCATCTGGGAATTTGGAAGGTAGGGTGGTTCCCATCATCCTAACTAATGAGTGTGTTTTACTGAGTCTAAACTGTTTGGTTTACACAGAATGCCTGCTTTCCTCCCTGAATTATATACTTTTGGTATATGCTAAGCAGACTATATCTAGGTGAGGAGCCTCCAATAAAGACCTTGGACACTGAGTCTCTAATGAGCTTCCCCAGGAGACAACACTTAACACTTATTGACTTGACTCATTGTTTGGGGAGTTAAGTGCATCAGGTGTGACTCCTCTGGGGGAGAACTCTGGAAAGCTTGTACCTGATTTCTCTGGACTTCACCCCATGAGTCATTTGCTTTGTATCATTTCATTGTAATAAGTCATAGCCATGGGTATGAGTCCTATCCATCCTTCTAGCTAATCTTTAAGCTTGGAGGTGGTCTTGAGGGCCCTTCCTCCACAGTCAGCTAGAATAGTCCTCAATTACTCATTCTGAGAATGGCGGCAAAGAATATATCAGCAATCATTGGCTTTTGTCTTGAAATCTGGTATGAGAAGACCTTGTACGTAGAATTAGGGACTCTCAAATTCAGTTTTTCTTTCTGCTCCAAATCAAATATATTTCCAAGAAGAGAAAATAAGCTCACTGATGGAAAAGGTAGACACCAATGTGGTTCCTGAAATTGTTATACTATATCCTCCCTTCTCTTGGGCTGGGTCCTTGGTGACAGGCAGTGAGTAAACACATATATTTCAAGGAGTTCTGAAAACAAGATGACCTGGCACCACCCCGGGTGACACCTGATGAGGTACCAAGTTCCAGAGTAGGTAATAGGTTGGGACTTAGGCAGACTAGCCTGACACAGCCTTGCATATAGATCAGTGACTGATGATCATATAGAAATAAAGACCATTGAACCAACTTAAGTTCCAAGTTTTCAATTCTCCAAACATCATAAATATTCATAAGTATTATATTTGTTGCTCAATTTAAGCTTTTATAGCTTACACATATGGGATAATGGGATCCAGTGGGTTAACAGGATAACCGTGACAACAGATGAAATCACTCAGGGGTAGAGGACCCACTCTTAGACCAGGATGTCTGCTGATATTTTGGTGCCCCTTGCAACACACAATATCTCTCCCTTGACCCCTGGGAAAAAAAGGAAACATAGCAGAATGTTTTGTCTTGTGCATACCTGAGTTTGTGGCCTGCAACTCACAACTGCTGAAATAGCATCTGGATGTTTCAAATACTGCTAAATATCATTTTAAATTTTACTTAGACCTATCTATGTTACCTAACATGGAACTTAGTAAATGTTCCATATTAGCAAATACTCAATAAGTGTGTATCATTATTAGTATGAATACAAAAGGTATTCAATAAGCTTAAGTAAGGAAAATGTCTATTATAATAGTAATAGGACAAACTCTGGATTGTACACTTGAGCTACAATGGGCTCTATGTTTTCTAGACAGCTTATGGGAAGGGAGAACATGAAGCAACTGCAGCATTCACAGGTTCGTTAACAAGGGGCACTACCCACAAAGCTCTTCCTGACACTAATGCACAAGAACGTTTCTCCAAAGAGTCCTTGTGAAGATGGTTCTTCTCAAAAAATAGAACTTTTATTAAACATATTTTATACTCTACTTAGGAAATTCTTCATTGTGTCAACTTCAAGTTTCTTAGGCCCACCAATCCTAACATAGCCAAATTCATTTTAAACTAATCCAGGATAAGTAGTATGAGTAGATGGCAGAGAAGTCAACTAGCAATTACTATTTTTTTTTAATTTATAAAATGAGTACTGAATAGTATAAAATTATACTGAGAGCCTTGGGAAAATAAAATGGGATGGCTATATTAGACTAGGAGGTGAAAGAGAGTTAAGAAAGACTTTCTAACGAGAGTTAGTAAGCCATGAAGGATGTATGGGAATCACAAATGTGAGATGACTTATAGGAATGGGAGATGGGGAAACAGAAGAGTTACTGCAGATGTGACTACTCAATTATGGAATAAATATCTGTCGTGTGCCAAGTCTCTGCTAGTTTCTGGGTGTCTAGAATGAAGAAGACAAAAATCAATCCCAAATGTGTCGAAATACAAAGAGAGGATTGATCCTGCTCAGCAGTTGAAACAAAATCTCTCAGTCCCTTTGACTATCCAAAGAACCCTTTCAGAAATATGGGAGGAAATTACAAAAGAAGGGAGATTGCAGTGGATAGGAGCCAGACCATAGAAGGATTTGAGTGCAAGAATAGGGAGTTTGATGAAGGAAGTCACCGGAAGAGTGTGCCAAGACATGCAATAAAGAAAGCTCACCCTGGCATCTGTGTATAGAACAACTCTGGGGACAGCACTGAATGTGGTGAGGGATTGATATCAAGTCAGATGTATTATCAATGGAAGCACTTGTCGATGAGAATGTGAAGGGGTAAGATTCTGTAGTAGTTTCAAAATAGGTGTAACACCAACTGTTGCTAGATTGGAGGGGTATAAGGATAATGGAGAGTCTCTGGGTTAATTTTCTGAGTTATATTTTGAACGCTCAAGTGGATGGAGTCACTGTTGATGAAAACTGGGAGTGTAGGGGGGTGTCTGGTTTGGAAAAACAGTGGCAAGTTCAGCATTTGCATATTGGCTCTCAGTGACATCTGGAATATAGTAAAGTTAGTGGATAATCTAGAGCTCAGGGGATTGATCTATATTGGGGAATACAGATACATACATATTTATTTTATTTATATTATTTTTTGGTGGTACTGAGGTTCCTGGAAACCCTTCTACCTCTGGGCTACACTCCCAGACCTATTTTATACTTTTTATTTGGAAACAAGGTCTCTTAAGCCAGCACGGCTGGCTTCAAACCTCCGCCATCCTCCTGTCTCCGCCTCTCAAGCGTGGGGATTACAAGCATGCACCACCACCCCTGGCCATACATATTTAAAGTATATCTGGAAGATAAGTCTTACTAAATATTTAAGAGCTGCAAGATCTATAAACAGAGGCTGCTCAAGAGTGAGGCTGGGTAAAAAGAAAAGAGGTTTATTTCAACTCACAGTTTTGGAAACCAAGAAACCTAAGAGCAGAGTGTCAGCATCTTCTTGGCTTCTGGTGAGAGTCATCTGCTGCTCCCTGCATGACAGAAAGTGAATGCAGCAGCAGGTCATGCAGAAGGAAGCTGGTGTGAAAGAGACAGAGGGGAGGCTAACCTGATTTATAGCAACCCACTCTCAAGAGGACTAATCCAGTCCCTCAAGACGTAACTCACTCCCTTAAGACATACTTCGGTATCTATAGAACTAACTAGTCTCTCAAGAAAGACACATATCCACTTATGAAGGTGGAGCCTTCCTGACCTAAAGGCTGTACCACCTCTCAATATCATTACACTAGGAACCAAGCTAATATAACATGAATTTTTGGAGCAAAACCCATATCCAGCGCATAACAGCTGCTCTTCCATTTACTAGTTTCAGAGCTTTGGCCAACATATTGATCTATGTGTCCCAGCTTTCTCATTTATGAAATGAGATAATCTCAGTACTTGTGAGGCTGAGACAGGAGCATCACAGGTTCAAGGTCAGTCTCAGCAACTTAGTGACATGCTCAGCAATAAAGAATAAAATAGGGCTGGGGTACATCCCAGAAATAGAATGCTCCTGGATTCAATCCTCAGTACTGAAAAAAACTCTGGGATGTATTATTATTAAAGCTTCATTAAGATAAATTAAAAGGACGTTATATTTTTGATCAGCTGAATAGATACCAATGTTTGTGGATGAGTTTTCTTAAAAATTGTTAATGTATTGTTTTAATTTATTTTCTGTGGTATTTGGTGTGAGGAACCTTTTAAATTTATCTTGATATTAGCCAGGTGTGGTGGCACATGCTTGTAATCCCAGTATTCAGGAGGCAGAGGCCAGAGGATCACGGTTCATGGACAGCTTCAGCTACTTAGCAAAGCCCTTCGCAATTCAGTGAGACTCTGTTTCAAAATAAAGGGAAAAAAATAGGAGTGTGGGTGGGTGCAGCTTGAAGGTAGAATGCCTCTGAGTTCCATCCTCAGTATCGCAAACAAAAAATGACATTGATGTTAACAGTTATGAATTAATAAATGGAGAACTTCTAGAGCTCTCACACAGCATCAAATTTAAGAAAGAAAAAAGAATGGCTTATGATATCCTGAGAGTATTTTGATCCTTAACAGGTGTGAATGAAGGGAGAAGCAACCTAAATTGGGAGCAACTGGCCACCAAAGTGATGATGAAATCTTGGAAGAAGGTATCACAAAAGCTGAAGGAAGAGGAAGGAAGGAATGAGAAGAAAAAAATGAATCAAACATCTCACAGCTTCAATAACTTAAGGATAATTAGCACATGGTCACTTATTCGTTTGACAGATACTTAATGTACATCCATATAGTTGGCTCTGACCAAAAGAGACAGAATCCCAGCCTGTGGATGGAGATGTACATTCTCTTTAGAAGGAGCACTGATAAATGAAATAGATAAGCAACTTGTATGGTATTATCAGAAGTTGGCGTATGAAGACACATGCATCAGCCAGGAGAAATGGGGAATGCCCAGGAGTGAGGCAGCTTGCTATTTTAAATTGGAACAGTTTGGTATTACAAATTGAGGGATTAGAGGAAAGCCTATGAATGTGGCATTTGAGGGGACTATTAGTGACCTTAGGTTGTGGATGTTTACAGGGTAAATGAGAGATAAAGAAATGAAAGCAGAAAGTGTAAAGTGCTATTCCCAAAACTAGATGATGGAGAAAGAAAGAAATGAATTGGACTACAACAGGAGAGAGACTCAAGGTCATAGGGCAGCTTGTACCTCCAATCAAAGAGACTTAAGCCTATTTATTATGATCCCCATTTTAGAAATGAACAAATTAATAGGGAGATGAAATGAGTTCCTGAGGTGTCCACAGATCTAGATAGTGATAGATCCAGAATCCAAAACCAGGTAGGCAGGATGCTATAGTCTGCCAGATTCAAGTAGAGAGCTCAATTAGACACAGCCATACATATTAGTGTCTCTACTGATGAATTGATTCTGACTTCAGCTGAGAAGCATTAGAAGCATCGTACCCACTTGCTATGATCTGAATGAGTACCCTCCAAATTCATATGCTGAAACTTAACTGCGAGTGTAATAGTGTTAAAAGATGGGGTTTTGTGTAGTGATTAAATCATGAAGATGGAGCTCTCATAGGTATGCTAAATGGTTCTTATGAAAGAGCTTGAAGGAGTAAATTTATTTTTTTTCCTTTTCCACCGTATGAGGACACATTGTTTCTCTCTTCCATGTGTGAATATAATGTTTATCCTCTTTTCTACTTCTCTCTTCCACCAGGTGATGACAGAGCATACCCCTTCTGCCATGTTAGTTTTCAGCAACACGGTGCCATCTTGAAACCAGAGAAGACAACCCTCACCAGGTACTGAACTTGTCAACACTTGGCTCTTGGGCTTCTCAGCCTCCAGGATGGGGGAAAATAAATTTTTCTTTCTTATAAATTATCCACTCTCATTTATTTTCTTAAAGCAGCACAAATGGACAACTTAATAGCTACACAATCTTAGGCAGGTTGCCTAATCTCTCAGTTCCTCGATTTTTCTATCTAAAAATGGAGTACTAAACCTCAGAAGTTTGCTATCAAGATTAAATAAGTTAATATATGTGAAGTGCTCTGAACATTTCCAGGCATGTGATATGTATGAGTGTGTCAGCTCTTATTCATCTTTTCTGCCTGATTTACATGTTAATCCTTATTTCTCTTTTTAATGATACACACTTTAAACCTCAGTCCCAAACTAGAGGTTGGTTAACAGGATACCCATCTTGATATTTCCTGGTTTGTATCCTAATCGGTATACAGATTTACAAATTAATTTTTAATTAGATATTTATTGGTAGAAATTCCTTTTATATGTCTTCCAAATAGCTGTCCTAACATTGCTAAACATTGTCTCTTACTCAAGCAATCAAAAGAATTTGTTGAATGTCTACTATGGACCTATGCATTAAAGGCAACACACATCATGAAACTCATCCTTTTTTTCTCAAGAAATTTTAAATCTTGTGGGAAAATATAAAGAAATTATAAATTACTAATTTAGATCTTGTTGCTACTGACTATAATTATACTCATGTGCCATATAACGATATTTCTGTCAACAACAGATGGCATATACAATGGTGGCCTCACAAGATTATATCGTCTAGTGATGTTGTAGCTGTCTTAGTTTGTGTAAGTTCATTCCATGTTGTTTGCACAACAAAACTGCCTGATGATGCATTTCTCAGGATGTATATCCATCATTAAGCCACACATGGCTATCAAATAGAAACTTAGCTGAAGAAAGATAAGTGAGGGCAGTTTCATTGAAGAGGTAAATTTGAACTGAAACAGGGAGTGTTATAGTTAGATATGAAATATCCCCTGAAGTGCTCATTTATTAATGTTTGGAGCTGATGTAATTGAGTCATGAGAGTTTCAGTGGATAAACCCATGGTAATTGATTTCTGTGGGTGGTGACCCAGGCCGATAGGGTGAGATTGGAGGTGGGTACCTGGGGGTATGGCCTTGATATTATATAAATGGTTCCTTCTCCCCCAGCTTTCTATCGATTCCAGCCTCTGTGAAGTCGGGAACAGAGCCTTGCATTCATCCTCTCTCTCTCTCTCTCTCTCTCTCTCTCTCTCTCTCTCTCTCTCTCTCTCTCTCTCTCCTCTCTCTCTCTCTCTCTCTCTCTGCCTCCACTGCCATTCCCTGAGATCCTCGGTCCCCAGCCTCACATAGACTGAACCCCAAATTATAAGAAAATAAATTTTCCTTCCTCTGAGTTTCATGGTCAGGTCTTTAGATTCTGGCTGTGAGAATGCCGACTAGAACAGGAATGTCAATCTCATTTGAGCAAGTAAAAAAGAAGAGGAAGAGCATTCTAGATGAGTCTTTAAAATACTGCATTTTCATTCAGGATTTGCACACAGTAGGGACAATAGCAGGAAATGGGTTGGCTAGGAGGGCTGGAACATAATAGTTTAGAAATGATGCAAACCAGATAAGCAATGGGTATTTGGCCACTACTTGAGGACCCAGGGCCAGCACAACTTTTCTTGGGAAATTGCACATGAATAAATGAGTGATAGGGTGTTCCAAAAATTGAATTAAGTAGCAATGGTTCCTCAAACCTCTTCAGGAAATGAAATCAATACATGAATGAAAAGTATCCTGATCATAGCCAGGCGAAGAGAGACAAGTGCTACATCTATGGCTTGAGGTCATGACAGACATGAAGAAAGATAAAGTCTCCTTGCTGTAAGGATCTAGACGTCAAGCCCAGAATGTATCTTGAGGCAAGTAATTCAGAACTTTGAGATGAATGTTGGGATTTCCTTGTGTAGATCAGAGTCAGTTTTTGTAAAGGCTCCTGCACAGGGCTGAGAAATACACAGGGATGGAATTGATGCAGCACAGCTGGTAGAAACCCAGCTCATCTTTCTTGTGGAATCAAAAGAAATTCATGTTTTTCCATACTACTTGGAAATCGTTGGAGCTACTTTGCAAGCTAGAGGATCATTTCATTTGTTGGAAGAGTATAGGTAAATTAATTGTGCTGATTAATGAACCCCCCCCATTTGGTTTTATTTTCTCCACTTGCTTTTGTGCATGCATATTTCTGAGGGCTCTACTCAGAGGGATTTAAGGATGCTTTCTGTAGCTCGGCTTCCAGGATGAAGTCCACTGAGAAGCTAGGGATGAGAGACAGGGTGGAATTTGAGGATCTGAGTATTATTCTTGTCCTGCTGCTCTTTCATTCCACAGACACTGAAGGGAAATTCCCATAGACAGATGGGATGAAAGGAAACCAAGTAAAGAAATAAACAGTGCTTGTCATTTTAAGCCTGCATTTGTAAGGATTGTTTTGCAGACGAGGAGCCTGAGCTGATGGCTTCGAGTAATTGAGGCAATATTTCAAATGATATACACATATTCCTACTTGATAGATCTTCCCCTCTAACTAGCCATCATCCTATTTTATAATGTTATCATATTTTTAATTATATTGTACACACTTGTTTACAGCTATTTGCTATATATCCAGGGTGACATTACAGTAAATTAGTTTTTTACCCATTGCCTCAGACTGTTCTTTGCTCCAAACTGAACCATAAATATTGTACCTGAGAAAGCTTGTTCAGATTATTTATCATGCCGGTGTGTGACCACAATAGCAATGCCCTGCTGCAGACTGTCCTGGGGGCTGACTTACAGAGACCCTTGAAAGGGGGAATGTCTATATCCATCTAGCATGGTTCTCTCACTAATACTTGCTTAGGACGTAGTGTTGACTGATTGCTTGGTTATTTGGAAAGAGGTTTATGATAATAGTGCTCCTAGCTCTTCATTGTCAGCTCTGTAGGTTGGGGCAGTAGAATGATAAACTGAGAAGAAAGAGTACAAAGTACCTGGCATGCTTGCTGGTGCAAAGGAGGATTCAGGAAATATTAGTGTGCCTCCTTCTTTTTGCACTAGCAAAGGAAAATGGACCAGAGACAGAAGGAGAGGGTTACTGAAGTACCTCATTGGTTATGTGTTGGTGCAGCCAGATGTCTATACAAAGCACTGAGCTTGGAAGAAGTCTAATCTTGGTTTGTCTATTTCTCTAATTATGGCTTGACTGGCTTAAGTGGGTTCTGTGCATGGTGGCCAAGGACCACTTGCAGTATTAGTTATAAAAGCTGTTTGAATTCATTGAGTATGTTTTATGTGCTAGACTCTGAGTGATTTTATTCATGCAATCTCCAAACAATCCTATAATAATGAGACTAAAAGGTGGTAAGTCATCTGCTCCAAGTCATCCAGTTAACAACAGGTGGATTCTGCCCTAGGATCCATGCTGGTATGCCTCTAAATCCCATGCCTTTACTAACTCATAAGTCTTCCTGTTATGGCTTTGGTTTCATGAAATATAGTATTGTCCTAGAAATCTTGTTCCCCAGAGATTATCCTTCATATCCCTTCACAATAGTGGACCATTTTTATGTTACCAATAGCCATAACTCCATCCCAGACACTTTCACTTTCTTTACTGCCTGGGCCTCTGACATTGGGGAGAGTGACACAAGGAATGGAAACATATTGGTCTTCAATGGTGCCAACCATCCATGTGCCACTGAGAGATAGCGCACATGTACCTTATGGTGCAAGTCTACCTTAAGTCTCACCTTAGCAGAATTGGAATGATGTAATTAGATTGAGAAGAAAAAGGGGAAGCCGACATTATAGCAGAAATGAAACTGGGTATATGGAGTTTATCATGGAGAAGTCATCACTAGACAAGAGAAGGTATAAGAATCTGTCTTGGAAGAAAGAGACAGAATAAAGAGTGGAGACCACATCTAGTGAAGGATGCTCAAAGCCAAGCAGTCATTGCTCTGGAAGAGGATCGGTAATTGGAAAGTCTGTGCATCTATCAGAAGCAAATGAAGGACATATAACCTACTGCTGATAAATATCTAGGCTCTGACTTGGGCTGTATTTATAGGAACAAAGGAAGGTCTTCTTATTCATGAGATTGACAGCTTTAGGGATCATCTTGGTACATGGAATTTATGAGCACTTGAACTCTTACCTTGGAGTTTGGATTATTGCCTGTTCTCAACCCAAACTTTTGAGGGCAGGGTCATGTTCCATTGTCCTCCATAGAGTTTAAAACCACTTGAGGTCCCTACTAAGTGTTTTAATAAATGCCTCATTGACTTACCTTGATGAAAAATAGCAGCAGTTCCATGTCCTTAGTGTCCCCCAGAGGAAAATTATAATGTTGCATAAGGGAGCAGCAGGGCGTCAGAGAGATGCATGACATTTTAAAAGCTGATTTCAGATGTTCAGAGAAATCTTGCAGTGCATTGCTTTTCTGCCTCAGACATGCCTGTGATATATTCTAGGCATGTAGCATTCTGCAAAATGCTGCTATCACATGGGGATAGCGATTTGCAGGAGGACGGTAGAAATTCCAATAGAAGTTTAGGCAAAAGAGAAGTGTGGAATGCAGAATCATTTGTTTATGAATGATATCTCTGGACAGGAGCAGGGGACAGTTGAAGGAAGACCTTGATTCAACTTTGCCAGCAACTGAGTTCAGAGGTGCGGAGAACTGAAAGAACCGCAGCACATCTCCCCTCACAAAAGAACCAAACTGGACAAATTGAAAGTTAATTGCTTTACTCTGAGGCTGTCCGAAAATTGAGGTTTCAGGGCAAACAACCAGCCCCCAGTCTGGAGCAAGATGAAAGTCTGCAAGAAAAATTTTGGTCTGAACGTTTGCTTACCCAAGCAGATATCACTTGATGCCATTTAAAAGTGGGTAAAAATATTAAAGCTGAGCATGGTAGCACACACTTGCAATCCCAGCATTCGGGAGGCTGAGATCAGAGGATCTTGGTTCGCGGACAGCCTCAGCTACTCAGTGAGGCCCTTCGCAACTCAGTGAGATCCTGTTTTAAAAATAAAAAGACTAAAAAAATTAGGGCTGGGGGTGTAGCTTAAAGGTACAATTCCCCTGGGTTCCATCCCTGGTACTTAAAAAAAAAAGAATATTGAGCTAGAGATGTCAATAACTAGTTAGTACAGGTTAGCCTGCAACTGGAACTTCCCTGGGGGCTGCTGACATAGGGAGGTGTGCACCTGTTTGTAGTTTTTCTCTAGAAATCTCACTAGGAACTTGCTGGAAAATTGGGTAAGATGCTAAGAAAATTTCCTGCATGGTACTGGTTGGAGGAGACAATAGCAGACACCTCTATTTAGCCACTGCTAACCTAGACCCATATACCCTATCTCCTCTAAAGAACAACATTTGTGTATGTGCATGCCTGGAGGGAGAGAAAGGCTCGGGATTCTATCTTATTTCTAGGTGCATTCTACCTCTAAGCTACGCTCTCATCACTATTTAATTTTATTTTTAATTTTTAAACAGGGTCTTACTATGTTGCAGAGGGCCTGGCTAAGTTGCTGAGACTGGCCGAGAACCTGTGATCCTCCTGTATCAGCCTTCCAAGTACTGTGATTACAGGTGTTTGCCATGCCATCTGGTTTAGGGAAAACATTCTTAATCTGCATCAGAGTAGATCAAGAAAAACTAGGAGACAGAAGATAAATTTGTGTTCTTTTTTAATTTTAAAAAGCTCAGTCCTTGAGGCAGGAATAAATACAATGACTAGAAACTCAGAGCCATGGCCCAGAACTCTACAAGGCCATAGGTCATTTCTGGATGTGTTCTAGTGTGCTTCTGTATGGCTAGCTTGGTTGATGTAAGGGGTCTTTCTCCTGGGGAAGAAAGCAGCTTCTGTGTTTCTTTCATTTCTCAGCCCGTTCTCCACTCCTTTGCCTGCCTAATTACCTAACACTTTTACGTTCCCCCAAGAAAGCAAGATAGGTAGTGGAAACCTAGAGAATCATCTCCATCTCAGCCTCTCTTTTAAAAATTCTGGCTGGTCCTGTTCCAGATCCTTGGGACACTCATTGGAGTTCACCAGTTGGGTTCAAGGATGCTTTAGAACCATGAGGACCTTGCAAGCATGTTTAGAAGGCAGGGGCAGGCACAGAGGTGCAATAGATAAACAAGCATAGACATTTTCAGTGTAATGCCTTGAATCACAATAACCTTTTACACAGTTTTTTCCTTGCTAGGAAGAAAATGATCCCAAGAGAGTAGAATCTGTCTTTATTTTTTCCCTTTTTCTTCTTCTTTTCTCTCTAGCTCTAGCACTTGCAGAATGTTCCCCACAGAACAAGTGTATAATAGATATCTGTGAAATTAAGGTTAAATATACACATAAACACATGCATGCACACACATGGAGGCCACAGTTATCAAATTATCTCTCCAGCACCACTTGGTCTAACCCTACAGGGAATGCATGTACCATTTGGCTAACTCATCGTGCCTTATACTTGGCAAACTCAGCACTGCTATGAATTGTTTACATAACACTTATTTTGCACATTATTTTGTGCATAACTTTGCTATCAAAACAAAGAGGTGATATGGCTCTCCCCCCATCACCCCCCACCCCGCTAGAAGAAAACCAACTCTCTTTCTTACCATGTATTCAGGAAGTGTCTAAAACACCCTTTCATTATTTATCTGGCCCTCACCTGGATTTGGCTTCTAATTCCTCTGATGGAGAGCTCCTGCCAGCTATGAAGGCTGAGGCTTTTTGTCACTGCAAAAAAATTGATGACACTGTGGCCTGAAGCTTTGGCCTCACCTACCTGGGGACGGATGAGCTGCAGGTGTCACATCGCTTGTGGACATGGTAGCTCATTCCTGTTCAAGATTTGTAGTTAACCATGTTTCCTGAAATATTAACTTGGTGGGCTCGTTTTGGGAAGCCCCATTCATTTTCCTAGTTTGTATCTGTCTGCAGAGCAGCATTCTTTTTAAGAAGTTCACTTATTTTTCACTACCGAGAGCTGCATTTTTATTTCCTGTCACAGTGACCATCTCCTTTAATATTAATGAACACCTATGCTCCAGACCTTCCCTTAGGGACCATGAGCCAGCAGCAGCAGCAACAATAACATCTTCCTTACTGTTGTGCAATGTAAGGAACATTCTGCAATGTTCCCAAAAGGAACGTATGTTGAAGGCTTGGTCTCTAATGCAGCCATGCTCAGAGAAAGGGCTTTGGGAAAGTGATCGGATCACTAGGGCTCTGACTTCATCAGCTTAATAATTTGGCATTATTGGGAAGTGGTAGAAACTATAGGAGGTGATGCCTTGGTGGCATGTCTGTGGGTGCTGCATCTGGTCCCCAGCCTCTTTCCCCCTCTCTCTGTTTCCCTGCTTCCATGAGGCACCCTTCCAACAGAGTTCTCTGTGCTACCATAGGCCCACAGCAATGAGGCCAAAAACTACATATTGAAACCTCTGAAACCATGAGCCAAAATAAGTCTTTCCTTATTTAAGTTGTTTTCCCAGAAATTTTGTTGCAGTAGCGAGGAAAAGCTAACACACTTACTGAACAACAATGGCTGCTCTTGGAATAATACCCCTACTTGAGCTTTCTCCATAGAAAGAGGCAGGATCTACTACACAGAAGGAGTTACTGTATTGGACCTGAATGTCTTGTGGCCAGAGACATAAACAGGAATATGCATGTGGTAATTATATTAATGGTGCCAGTCTTTTGCTTCCTGTTATGGTTAGTTAGAGAATGCCCCTGAAGAGCCTATTTTTATTTTATTTGGAAAAGGGGTCTCACTAAGTTGTGGAGGGCCTCACTAGGTAGCTGAAGCTGGCCATGAACCTGTGATCCTTCTGTCTCAGCCTCCCAAGTCCTGGGATTATAAACATGGACCACCATTCCTGGCTGACATGAGGGTCATAAATTGACTGTAATGTATTTATTGAGTGGTCACCTAGGCAGGTGGGGTGTGCTGGAGAAGGTGGGCCCCTGGGGATTTGGCCTTAGGGACTGCACTTTTGTCTTTGAATCTCCTTACTTGCTGGCTCTCTTGCTTCCAGCCTTTGTGATGTGACAGCAGAGGCTGTCTTTCTCTCCTTCTGGCTCCCATGCCCTGAGTTCTGTAGACCTGGCCTGACATTGGTCGAACCCTCAAATCTCCAAAACTTTGAGCAATAAAATCTTCCTTTCTCTAAGTGATGTGGTCAGTCATTTTGGATTACAGCAGAAAGGATGTTGACTGAGACATCTTCCCTATATCCATGCTCTTTGCCACCTGACTTTCCAGTTCCTCTCACAAAGGTAGAGATCAGCAGTTTCAGAAAAGTAAAGAGTTGTTTGTTTTCTCTCATATGTGGAAGCTAGAAAATAAGAAACAAAAGAGATGTCAGATAAATGATGGAAGAGACCAGTAGAATAGTGGAAAGGGATGGGGGGCAGGAGGTGAGGAGAGGAAAAAGGAGGCTTGTAGGAGGAGATAATTCAAATATTTCTATGTCCATATATGAAGGAATCACTACTAATCTCATTGACATACTAGGAGAGAAGAGAAGGGAGAGGGGTGGAATGAGAACTGAAATATACCAGGTAATGTGCACTTCTATGACTGTATCGTTTTGAATCTTACTATGATGCAAAATTACAATGTGCCAAACCCTGACTCCAGGTTTAGCCTTTTGAGTCTTGCTGTGGACAATGAGATACATGATAAAAGAGGAGGCTTTTGAAATCACCACATGATTGGACTTGTGCTGGTATACCTCTGTCATGCCCAAAGAGGACATGCCTGGGCCAGCCTGCTGGTTCCAGGAGGAGAGTGAGCCACACAGGGAGCAGAGCCAAATACCTCCCTTGGTGTTCAGCCTAGATTGGCCACCTGCCCCCTAAGCTGGGCCACAGCTGGATGAGCCAGTCCCCAGATGACCCACAGATTAGTGAGGGTAGATAACTATTGTTTTAAGTCACTATGACTCAGGAGAACATTATCCTGGCCTTCATTTACTGAAGCAACAGAAAATTTGAGAGAAAGTAGGTAAGTAGTCAGATTGAGTCTGCAATTAGAGCATCTAAAACTCTATGTCTACACAAGTTTTTCTTACACCATTGTGATGTATAAATACAATGCACTAATAAAAATATATTAAAAAATACTGACACATTATAGTACTTGTCCTGCTGCCAGGGAATACCAGGAGGATTCCACCTTGAGACGTCAGCTCTGATTGTTAGTAGGTATTTAGAGCAAAAATCTGCAATCTACAGCAGGCAAACTACAGACTATGTATGGCCTCTTGGCCATATCTATCAAGCCACTGATTTTGTAAATAAAGGTTTATTGGCACATTAAAAAAAAATCTATGCCTAAGGCTTAGGTGTCCACCTGAACAAGATTCTTCCACCTGGTGCTCTGTGGACAAGCTCTCATCTCTCTTTAAGTATCCTGATCTAAATCATCATTGTCTCTCACCTGCATTTCCACAAGAGCCTCCCACCAACCTAAGGGCCTCCATGGCTGCCATACAATTGCCAAAGCTGTCATTTACAACCTAAAGCTGATCATGACACTTCTCTTCGGATAATCTCTCATAGACAAACAAACTCCTACCTACTTTAGGTGCCTCCTCATGCGCCTAATCTGCGCTTACCCTGTGCCCTTGAATGGCCCTGCTGCAGGTCTTTGGACTCCTGCTTCCTTGGATCCCATGCTTAAAGCTGATTCATTCCTCAGGAAAAGAACTCCCTCTTCTTGAAAGACTCCTCCCCAGATTTCTGCATTGTCAATTCTCCCTCATCACAGCTCTAAGGTGCCCTCCTCTTCATGTTTCTTCTTCAATATTGTGTCAATGCTCCCCCTGCCAACTAGTTACTTAAATACAGTAACCCTGATAGGATAACTTTATCACTTATAACTCTCTGGATTTTTTTTGTTGCTTTGCTTCTTATACTTTTCTCTACCTGAATTATGTACTCTGGGACAGCAGAGATCTTTGCTAGTTTGATGTTGCTGTATACTGAATGCCTAGAATAGTATCTAACATGTAATAGGGGATCAGAGAGTGTCAATTGAATGAAGGACTGAAGAAAGATAGGAAGAGGAAGGAAGGAAGAAAGGAAGGAGAGGGGAAGGAAAGAGAAGAAAGCGAGGGAAGGAACCAAATAATACTCCAGATTTAAGATTTGTCAGAGACTCCATCTATGGACATTTGTAAAGATCTGTATTTGGCATTAGGCAGGAACTTATGCCCAGAATTTAAACAAAAAAATGAAGTCAGAGATACACAGAGAAGTTAGATATTAGCAAACATTCCAAGCTGTTTGCAGAAAATTAAAAATAAAATTACCATCTGATCCAGTTATCCTACTTTTGGGTATTTACCCAAAGGAAATAAAATTACCATCTTAAAGAGCTATCTGCACTGCCATGTTCATAGCAGTATTATTCACAGTAGCCAAGAAACAGGATTGAATGTGGTAGTCAGGTGCAGTGACACATGGTTGTAATCCCAGTGCTGAGGAAACTGACACAGTAGCATTTCCAGTTTGAGGCCAGCATGTGGTAATTCAGGGAGACCTTGCTTCAGAATAAAAGACACAACAGGCTGGGAGTAGAGCTCAGTTGTAGAACACCCCTGTGTTCAGTCTCCAGTAACACACACACACACACACACACACACACACACACACATACACACGTACAATAAAATAATAAGAAGCATCAAAAAGGAAGAAATCATGTCATTTGCAACAATGTGAATGAATCTCAAAGATATTGTTAAGTGAAATAAGCTGATCACAGGAAGATGATACTGTATGATCTCACTTACATTTGGATATTCTGAAAGGGTGGAATTTATAGATCAGAAATTAGAATTTTGCCTGCCAGGGCTTAAGGGAGGGACAAATGGAAAGATGTTTGTAAAATGCTACAAAAGTTTAGTCATGCAAGGTGAATAAGTTCTAGAGATATAATGTAAAGCAGTGTGACTATAGTAAACTATACTATATGGTGGTATACATTAAATTTGTTAAGAGGGTAGATATTAACTGTTCTCACTATACACACAAAAAAAAGCAACTATGTGAGGTAACGGATATGTGAATTAGCATGATTGTGTTGACTATTTAAAATATATACATATATTGCCAGGCGTGGTGGCGCACACTTGTAATCCCTGCGCTTGGGAAGCAGATACAGGAGTATCGCGCAGGTTCGAAGCCAGCAGTGCTGGCTTAAGAGACCCTGTTTCCAAATAAAAAGTATAAAATAGGTGTCTGGGAGTGTAGCCCGGGGATAGAAGGGCTTCCAGGAACCCCAGAACCACCAAAAAATATAAATAAATAAAATATAAAATATATACATATATCAAAACATATTGTATATTTTAATATATGCAATTTTTGTATTTTTACTAGTTAATTGCAATTATGCATCATATTGATGTATAGAATAATAGGAATATATGCAATTTTTATATGTCAGTCATACCACTGAGAAATTCAGGTAGAATTGTCCTGAAGGTGGGTAACTTAGGAGGACAACAGGATGCTACAGATGAGGACTAGGATTCAGAGGCCCGAGAGCTATGAGGAATCTCTGTGGCCAGGATGAAGTCAATCTCAGCTAGAGTTATGTGTTAGGCTAGGGATAAGAAACAAATCAAATTTATGGGTTTCATGAGGGTAATAGAATCTATGACCTACACTAGCCATCTGATCTGGCTATTCTGGAATTCAGGGCAGGACATTCAGAAAATATAGTCACAGCCAACAGTGATAAAGCTGTATCTGTTTCTTGCAGTGGGGCGAATTTTATTACCCTCTTGTTTAAAGCAACTGGAAGTATTGCATTAAAGTTTTTAGAAGAATTTCTGAACTGGCAATAAATTAAAGGAATCTCAGAGGCTAAAACAAAGTCAGAGTTGTAATCAGAAAATAAGGTAAATTGGATTTTGGCTTTGGCATTGGAGACATTTTCAAGAAACCCCCTTAATCCTTATACAATTATGGGGGGGGTCCAAAGAAAGAGCTAAGTGGTATCAGGGGAGAGGCTCATAGGGGACTCCTACATATGTGAGTAATCTACACTATCTCTGTTAGAAAATAATAGAAATGAACTTGTTCTCCATAAGGGGACAACAAGCAAATTCCAGTGCTCATCCTTGTTCTGGGGATGGGGAGAAAACACAAAGATCCATTTGAATATGCAATTACAAATTAGCTTTCATGTAGATTTTCAGCCTCAGTTTAACCTACCTGGTTGCCTTAAAAACAAATTAAGTCTGGTAATTTATTTTAAAGATCCTGGGTTAGTAGTATATCCAGTGGAAAACTACACGAATGGCTTCTTAGAAAACACCTTAAAAAGAGCTTTCTCAGAGAATGCCCACAGATTACATGAGTCCATGGATACATGAGTTCATAGTGAATATTCATAATAAATAAAAGCATGATTAGTTTGATATAGTAGAAACTACAGAAAAATAAACAAAATCAAATGTCTTAATTTTCAAATATAAGAATTAACCATTCATCTATTGACCGATACCTAGGCTGATTCCATAATTTCACTACTGTGAATTGTGCTGACATCAACATGGATACACATGTATCACTATAGTATTCTAACTTTAATTTTTTTTTAAATACCGAAGAATGGTATAGTTGTAGTATTTCCATTCCTAGTTGTTTAAGGAACCTCCACACTGATCTCCATAGTGGTGGTACTAGTTTGTAATCTCACCAACATTTCATAAGGGTTTCTATTTCACCCACATCCTCACCAACATTTATTACTGTTTGTAGTTTTGATAATTGTCATTCTAACTGGGGTTAGACAAAATATCAGTGTAGTTCTGATTTATATTTTCCTGAATGATAATAATTTTGAACCTTTTTATATATTTGTTGGCCATTTGTATTTTTTATTATAAGAAAATTTTATTTAATTTAATTCCATATGTGAATATATCACCTTGAATCTCACTGTGACATATAATTGTATTGCACTAATAGAATTGTAGAATTTTAGAATAATAAATACCAGAATTATCATTTCATCCTTTACAACATCCTAATTAGACCTAGTAGTCTAGGAAGCAGACTATGTGATGGAGAAGTACATGAAGGAAACTGGGAAATATCTTCAGGACCCACACCTGTAGGAGAGTGAAGGGTGCAGGATGGGTAATGAGAGGAGTGGAGCTTATATGGAGCTGTAAGAAATGTCTCAGCATATTCTATGAGATCTCTGTTTGTTTGTTTGGGTACTGGATATTGAATCCAGGGGCATTCTACTTCTGAGCTACAACCCAAACTTTTCTCAAAATTATTTTTTGTTATTTTAAAAAAATTTTTGGTAGTACTGGGGGTGGAACCCAGGGGGTTTCTACCTCCAGGCCATACTCCCAAACCTATTTTATACTTTATTTGGAAACAGGGTCTCACTAAGTTGCTGAGATCCTCACTAAGTAGCTCAGGCTGGCTTTGAACCTGCGAGATCCTCCTGTCTCAGCCTCCCAAGCGCGGGGATTGTAAGCGTGCGCCACTATGCCTGGCTGTTGTTATTGGTTTGAAACAGGATCTCACGAAGTTGCTGAAAGTCTTGGTGAGTTGCTGAGACACTGGTCTCAAACCTGCAACACTCCTGTCTCAGCCTCAAGTACTGGGATTATAGATGTGAGCAACTATACCCAGCACACTGTAGACTCTAATTCTACAAAGGGAAGGAAGCACTTTCAGAATCGCCTATATTCAGAGGAAAGAGCTGAGCTTTTATGCCCGTGCTTTGACCAGACATTGCACACAGACTGCTCTGGGAAGGGGACATGAACTTAGGCCTCGTGATTATTCTAGATTTTTATGCAGGATACAGGGAGATTAAAAACCATGCCACTGCCACCATCATCTGCGCATCCTCTCATGCTATTAGACATTCAGCAATAGTCACTCCCCTTTTCCCCAACTCCAAGGGAGGGGTCGACGGTCCTGCTTTGCTCATGCTGGCCTTGGCCTTGCTACTTAGGCTGGCCAGGGCAATGGGAGCATGAGTGACTATTTGACAATTCTGGGTCTAAATTTATATTCAAGGGATGTTTTATTCACCCTTTTGGGAGCTTCAGATTTGTACCATGAAACGGACATGCCCCTCGTGTTTATTACTCTTCTGGCTGGGGCCCCCAGATAAGATATGTGAACCAGAAGTGCCCAGCCAATCTGCAGGCCTGAGAAAATGAAAACAAAACCCTACTGTTGCATGTCATTGAGTTTTAGGGTCATTTGTTATGCAACATTATTGTGGCAGCTGCTGACTAATACATCGTTTTTATTTGTGATGACTGATGCATATATTAAGGGCTAGAATAGGGTTGAAAAACTATAGCCCTGAACCAAATCCATCCTGCATCCTGTTTTTCTTAGACCCTGGAGTTCAGAATAGTTTTTATAGGTGTGTGTGTGTGTGTGTGTGTGTGTGTGTGTGTGTGGTACTAGGGATTGAACCCAGGAGCATTCTACCTCCTGGCTAAATTTTATTTGTATTTACTCCCAGCCCTATTTTATTTTTATTTTGAAACAGGGTCTCCCCAGGTTGATAAGAGTCACTATATGCTAAGGTTTCTCAAACTTGCAATCCTCTTTCTGAGCCTCCCAAATATTAGGATTATATGTATGTACCATCATGCCTGGCTTATCTTTTAGATTTTTAAAGGTTATAAATTGCTTTTTGAAAAGCAACAAAGATTGAATGTGGGTCATAAAGCTTGAAATATATAACAAGTGGCCCCTGACATATAAAAAAAAATCATCTGCCACTTCCGAAAAGCAGAGGAAAGGACACGGGTATGAGGTAGGAGATTTAAGATCTATATGTACTGACTCAGATGACTGACACCTCACTTTCCCTAGGTGTACAATGAGATTTCTGGATCCTGACTTTCAGTCTAGGATTTTAAATAAAATACAAAAGCTACTTATTTGAAGTGCTCATCTTAAGGACATCAGCATCTTCACATTTGTGTAAATTCTGACAAATAATGATTACAACAATAGATATAAAGAGGTTTTTAGGATAGAGGCAAAACTCCCTAGAGAAGACACAATTTGAGTTGGGGGCTGGGAAGTGGGACAAAGCAAAGAGTCTAAGTCGGTGGAGTAAGATGGATATGTACCGTGCATTCATTAGCCATGTTCCCGGCCCAAGGTAGCGTTGTGACTCAGACTACAAATCTCTAATCTATGGATAACTAGAAAAAGAAGAAGAGGAAGAAAAAAGCCCAAATGTGAGTGTGTATTGTGTGTGTGTGTGTGCGTGTGTGCGTGCGCATGTAACATCTGATT
Organism: Muscardinus avellanarius; assembly: GCF_963383645.1. Lineage (NCBI taxonomy): Eukaryota > Metazoa > Chordata > Mammalia > Rodentia > Gliridae > Muscardinus > Muscardinus avellanarius. Next base: position 84,081,448 of record NC_137796.1, on the reverse strand, counting down.
TGACTATAGCAGCAAGAAATTGGCCTTTTGTGAATTGATGTGATTTAGAGACGCCTACCAAATAAAAAGTATGGCACTTCAGGAAGAGATGAATAAAATACCAGTGTTTTATTGGAATGATGCTGTGCAGCTGAAAAATTGTTGAGTTTTGGAAATGGAGAAATTGCGTCTTTCAGAGTGCCAGCATGTATGCACGCCCTTTGGAAGTATGCTATTTGGCTGCACTTCAGCTCAGACTCAGCATACCTAATATTTTCCTGTCTCCCCTGCCCTGCTATGTTGACTTGAAAAGGTAGCTGGGGAAAGTTGTCACTAGCAAAGCTGGTGGCTTGCCTCCTGGAGTGAGGCAAATCCCATCCTATTCTGGATAGGACACCAAATATGTGATCTAATGTCTTTATTTTCAAGGAGGGAAATCCAACCCATTTTAATACTGTGCAAAATTATGGAACGATTGAAATGCTGATGCGAATTCCTCTGCTCGACACGTTATATGAAGAACATCTGCTTGGATTATTTTTTGTTCCCAGTACTGAAGGGAACAAATGGTGAATCCTTAAAGAACAGGAATTTCTTTTTGGGAGAAGGTGAATAAATATAGAGCTCATTAGTGAGGCCAAAGTGTGTTTCTTCTTCCTCATTTTGTAACCGAGAAAAAAGTTCTATCCTTTTCTTATTGATATTGTACATTTGTATTGGACGTGGACAACGTTTAACATTCCATATTAAACCAGTGTGCCACTAAACTATTTCCAGTGAAGTTATCCTGATAAAGACTTAATTTTTGGTAAAAGAACTCATTTCAATCTTTTCTTCTTTTCTTTTTTGTGGTACTGGGATTGAATTCAGGGGCATTCTACTTCCAAGCTACACTCCCAGCCCTAATTTTTATTTATATTTGAAAGCAGGGACCCACTAGGTTGCTGAGAGTTTTGCTACTTGCTGAGGTTGTCCTTGAACCTGTGATCCTCTTGTCTCAGCCTCCCAAGTACTGAGATTACAGGTGTTCACCATCACACCCAGTTGGGTCTAATTTTCTAAACAGGCTCATATTGTCTTTGTAGCTTGAGTCAGACTCAGTTTCTTATTTGTGAAGGAGTAATATATCATACTTATTCAATTTTCCAAAAGTTGAGAATAACAGAGTTTCAGTGTTCCAATCACAACTCTTCTCTCCAGCCCAATGGGGTCCTTCCAGGAAGGAAGGAACATAGATAAGTTTAAGAAAAAAGAACAAAAAACATCCATAAAGCACTGAACAGGCTACAGGCCATTTCCTCAGAAACTGTTTTGGTAACTTGCGTAGAGCAAACACAGACGTTGGGAGAAGGATTAATGGTGAGAGGAAATGTAATTTAAATCTGTGTCCCATGGAGAGGATTGGCTGAATAAAGGCTTCACCAAGTCCCTAGTCCCTTGTACAGCCTTTTGGAGGATATCACATCATCTGTTCTGACCTCTGGGTCGCTCCTACATTGCTTCAATGAGCTGTGTTCCCACTGTGCTTGCTACAGCCCCGCAAACAGGTCTCGGAAAATATAAGAGCAGGGGACATGGCTTTGAAATTGCAGTGTGGAAAGTTTAGGACCACAGAAAGAAGTTCCACTTCACAGAGTGAAGAACTCCATTCAAAGAGGTAGAACTGGGGAATATACTTATAAATGTTCCTTTTATGCTTGGCTCAGGGCACTTTGCTGAGCTGGGGGGCAAATTTTAAAGTGATTGAGTCTGGCTGGGCCACTTCACTGGTTGGATCATCAGTATTAGAGCTGGAAGCAAGGAGCAGTGTTGTGATCTTGCTATCATACTGCCTCCTATGGAGACCTGAATGAATCCATCTGGGAATTGCATTAGTTTATGAGGATAAAAGACAACCTTTGTTTTTGTTTTTGTTTTCTCTGCCTGCAAGAGTTTCCCAGACTATTAGAGAGAAAGATGAAGCAGGCATTCTGTTTACTCCAGAACTGAGAATCACAAAGGTGTCACATAAAGACATAGAAGTCGTTGATATTGTTTATGGAATATGAGAAAGTAGAGTTGAGAGAGCTTCGTGGTTAAGGCAAATGGCTGGGGCTGGTTATGATTTAGTAACGCGACTGGTAGTGTAGGCAGTGGTACCCTACCTGGCAGGATTTTGGTGGACCTTGGTTGAACTGCTGGTTTCTGGCCTGCCTTGTATCCCCTCTAATTTCCCTTCTCCAAGCTTAGCTCATCAATTTTTCTCATAGTTCTCTGAAGTATCTGATCTCTGTCCACAGTTTTCCTCTTTTGGTTATCTGGAGTCAGTTTCTATACTACAAAGTCAATACTGACTGGAGCATTTCTGACTAGTAATCAGAAATAAGAATTTGGTTATTTGTGGCTTGTAATAGCTGGGTATAGCTATCACCTGTAGTCTTCTTTGAGGGATGTTGTGACTTGCTGCGAGGGACCAGTATGGAGAACCTAAGAGATTCAGTATGTTGGAGGGCAGATGGCTGTTTCTAACAATAGCTTGTTCCTGAAGGAGAACATGGGCTCAAGGTCCTAAATTCTTCATTCAAAGACAGAAATGATAAAAGACTCATGATGGCCAAGTTAGAGAAAAAGAACAAGACATTCAACTCCTGCAGGTTCTGGTCTTAAAACCAGACAAAATAATTAATTGGTTGTTGAAAGTCAGCAACATGAGCTGGTAGCTCTACTGAGTCTCTTTTGTGAAAGTTTAAAAACACCAATCAAGAAAGATTGGCATGCCAAAGACCAGAGCATGAATAGATGTGAGGAATTGGAGGTCTCTGAAGATAGGAATCCCAAGCCTCTTCTCAGTATCTCCTACAACCTAAAGAGTTCCCTTTCCCTATGTTTTATGAGGCTATTTATCCATTTATTATAACCTTGTAGTTCAGAATTTTCATAATTATAGAGTAGGATCCCACCAAACCCTAAAAGTGTCAGTCATGATGTCAGAGCTATAACAATAATTATACAATAAGAGGAGAACAAAAGATGACTACCTTCTAAAGGAAAACAGGATTAAGGGGAGTATGTGCAAATGGATTCTAAAGGAGCTTGACCTGGGAAGGACTCTCATAATATTAGAACTACCTGAATTCACTGCTGTAAATGAAGACCTCAGAGATTCTAGATTAATGTTCTATTTAAAAACCTAGTAGTAGTTCTAATTTTCGTTTCTTATTCTTGGTTGATTGAAATGTAGACTCAATATTTTCCTACTCTGATTGAGGCTTAAATGTGAGAAATGGCTTGAAATAATGTAGATGACTTCAGGTCATAATAATCTTGCAGCGTATTTATCATGAGACTTCTAACTAACTTCCTAACAATAGCAAGTGCAAGAAAAATCTTAGATTCTAAGACCTCTGGAAAAGGACCTGTAGCCATTTACCAGGATTAATGTACTAACTGTCTGAGTAATATTAAGTAGTGACTCTAAATTTGTAGGAATCCCAGAGACACAGTATGTCATTGTATTCCAGCAGTTAGTGTGGAATTTTAATCCAAATCTCCTTCACATATGCCTCTGCGTTCTCAAAATTCCACTGAAATTATTTTTCCAAGTCTTATTTGTTGGAATGGTTATCCTTATATGTTGAAATAATTATCTTTGGCAAGTAGAAGAATGAGCCAAATAGGTATCTCTGAAGTTCGTCTTAGCCAAGTAGCAAATTATTCCTGAAAAAACAAAACAAGTTACTATCAATGACATGAAATAGAGAAGGTTGGCATATGCCAGGGATGGACAGGTTTCAAAGAATGACAATACACTATTGTAAGTTGAAGCAGATGGCCATTCCAATTGCTGTTGCTGGTCCAATGTCATTTTACTAGTGGATTGACTATTGGTCAGGCAATGATTTTATCTTTATCTCATTAGGAACATTAAAAGTAGATTTCTTTCTCTGGTTTAGGGTCATTAATGCATCTTCATAATCTTGCCTCAGGTTTAAATCATTTATCTGAATCTGTGCCACACAATTTATTCTCCAGAGACATTAATTATCTTCCAACTGGTTGATTACTTGGATGAGTTAAGATTGATAAAAATGCTGAAAACAAAGAGACTTCATTCTTGAAGCCAATAAAAAGTGCATTGATACAGGGTTCTATTTTCTTTAAGATGCTCTAGAGGCCAGGATCAATGACAGGGAGACTTACCTTCCTAATATGAAGAGGGAGGATGGGATTGGGGAAAGCAGAAGCAAGCAGTCACATTTAATCACTAGAGGCAAGGTCATTGTCATTACTGTACTGGCCAGAAAGGCTGAGCTTAAGGTATCTGGACCCACAGATTTCCATTACAATAGTTAATCATGATGTTCCTAAGGTTTATACAGGTAGGAGGCTGGCCAAGGTGTCATGTCAATTGTCCTAGCTAAAAAACTAAATTTGGTTAGAGGACACAACATTTTCCATATTTAAGTCAGAGGTTATTGATTGAAAGGGAAGCCTGGTCCCCTAAAGGAAAGGACCTACAACATCACGGCAAATATATTTATCTATCTAACATCAACCTCTATCTCTATTTATCTTCAAATATTTCCTGAAACGGAGCTCTGGCTTCCTGTTAAGGTAACTGTACACTAAAAAATGGACAATGCCTAGATTTTTTTGAGGCCTGTTAAATCTAAAATAAATTTGACATCAGGGGACGTGACACACCATCCCTCCTATAGAGAGAGTACATGCTATGGAGAGCAAATGATGAATGGAATATTGGCCCCAAACAAATTGGGTTTATGAGATCTTCTCATGGATACTTCATCCGCTACCAAATATATAATTGAGATTAACATATTTAGGAACTGGTAGAATTCTCAATTTTATTTTCTCACATGTGAATTATGATCACTCTATTAGGAAAGACCAATATAGAGGATGCCCTGTCAAATCTTCAGAAGTAAAACTTGATTCCTGGAGGAACTGCAGAGATGAATACCAACGTTAAAGGCTTCAATGATGACAGGTTTAGTCTTTATCATATCCCCTTCCAGTGAGCCATTGTCACCTTTTAAAACCCAGATGGATCTTGACAGATGATGAGAGACTATACATTTAATAAGGTGATAATGTGATATACAGCTGCTCTGCCAGATGTGGTCTGTTTACCAAATCAATTAACATAACCTCTGGACTTTTGTTTGTGGTAATCAATTTAGTGAGTACTTTTTTCTCTTTTATTTCTTCTTCCTTCTCCTCCTCCTCTTCTCTTCTTCTTCTTCTTCTTCTTCTTCTTCTTCTTCTTCTTCTTCTTCTTCTTCTTCTTCTCTCTCTCTCTCTCTCTCTCTCTCTCTCTCTCTCTCTCTCTCTCTCTCTCTCTTCTCCTCTCTCTCCCTCTTCCTCTCCCTCTCCCTCTCCCTTTCCCCCCCCTCTCATCTTTCTCTCTCTCTGTATGCTACTGGGGATTTGGTAATTGAACCCAGGGCCATACTACCTCTGAGCTACACACGCAGTCCTTTTTTATTTTGAAACAGGGTCTTACTAAGTTACTAAGGGTATTGCTAACTTGCTGAAGCTGGCCTTGAGCCTGCAATTCTCCTGTCTCAGTATCCCAAGTACCGGGACTACAGTTGTGCAGTTGTGCACCACTGTACCCAGAGAGTTCTTGATACCCATTAAAAGATCAGGACCAAAAGCTGATACAAAAATTGGTATTAAGTGCTGTGTATATTCTGACAAAGCACTAGCTTTTCAGAGTGAGAAAATAATTCCCATGAAGATTAAGGTGCTTGTAACATTGATGTAGCTTCAGATGTTCAGTGATTTGGAGAACAAAGAACGTTCTCTCTGATATAGAAGGAACACTGTCATGTGTGCCCTATCACTAAGGGAGGGGCACAGAGCATGGTAGACCTGTGGATTTTAGAGAAAGCATATATTATACTTGCAAATAATGTTCTTGCCTACTTATAATGTGATCTAAAATATTGCCAATTTTGAGGGGACCCAGCAAGAGAAGGCTCTGGACAAAGTTTAGCATTGCATTCAGGCTGGCATGCCACTTGACCATGTGATTCAGCTGGTGGAATGGATGGTGATGATTCTATAAAGATCCTGAAAGGATCCTCTGGAGAGCTCAAAAGAAAGGTGCAGGACAGACTCTTAGAATTCTAGGAGAAAGTCTTTGAAAATTCTAAACTTTTAAAGCAAACTTTCTTTGAAATTCTAGACTTTCAAAGCAGAAACTCACCCCGACCCTCATCTGAGGCACTCTATTGAATTCTCTCATTATCGTATAGTGTTAGTTTTCTGCTTTGCTATAGCTGCCACCACCACAGTCACCAACTTCCTTAGGACTCACAAGACCCCATGACCTGGACCCAGGCTTGTGTCTGTGGCTGGTCCCAGCACTTCCTGCTGAGAAGGAAAATCTCCTTGGACTATAGGGCATTAAGCAGTATTTCTTATTATCTGATTTCAGAAGTGATTTTTCAAGACAATTTAGGACTTGATGAAGAATAAGATTAGAATATTGAAGCTGGGTGTGGTGGTGCACGCTTGTAATCCCAGCATTTGGGAGGCTGAGACAGGAGGATCACAGCTCGCAGACAGCCTTAGCTACTTAGTGAGGCCCTTTGCAACTCAGTGAGACCCTGTTTCCAAATAAAGAATAAAAAAATGGTCTGGGGGTGTAGCTCGGAGGTAGAATGCCCCTGGGTTCAATCCCAGCACCACACACACACACACACACACACACACACACACACAAGAATATTGATGTCTGTGAGTTTTGGGAAAGTTATGTGAATGAATTTCCAAGAATGGGTTCAGAATTTAAAGGATATATGTGTCCCACCGTAAGCCCACAAAAATATTTTCCTGCAAAGTCCTTATTAATTAGGGAGATGTCAGTCATCCTTTCCCTTAATGAGCTCAGGAGCAAAACGTCTACAGAGGCAGCAGTATAGTCATTGCTTCAGATCTTGGACCTAAGCCCTCAAATTTGATTTGGCTTCTGTTCTGGCTGTGCATCCTGAGTTCTACTACAGCAATATACTTGGTAATGGACAGCAGCCAATCACGGTTTGGCTTCTGCATTTTATTCCACTTGATTTTCATCCTAAGGTTCAGTGCAATCTTCCTTCACTGAGTAGATATCTATTTTGAATTTAGACCTTTTTTTTTACCTTGCTTATTATGCTTTTCCTGGTTGTTCAAATCAAAATTGCTCCTGAACAAGGAACTCACTTTGCAGTGAAAGAAGCAAGGTCACTGACTGACACTCGTGGTGCCCATAGGTCTCATGTGTCCTAAAGTAGCAAGCCATATGAAACAATAGAGTGGCCTATCAAAGGTTTAGTTATGCTGGGCATACTGAAGCGCACCTGTAATCCCAGTACTTGGGAGGCTGCAACAAGAGGGTCCCAGGTTCAAGGCCAGCCTCAGCAACATAGTGAAACTCTAAGCAACTTAGTGAGACCTTGATAAAAATAAAAAGAATAAAATCAGGCTGGTAGAGTAACTTGTAAATAGAATATACTTGGGTTCTATCCCTAGTGCCAAAAAAAGATTTATTTATGACACTATCTGGGTGATAATCTCTTGCAACAACAAAGTAATCAAACCCATTTATTGAGAAAAAATAGGGTTGCTGCTGCTGGAAACAAGGAGGAATATGAGAAAAACCTTGTATACTCTTTGTACCTCTGTGTTTATCATATCTCCATAAAAAAGAAGGCCACCAAGGACTCACAAGTGTCTTAGAAATGAGGCTTTAGATCTTTTCAAAGTAAAGACATTTACAATTTACCAATTTCATTTTTTTTCCAAATGGGATGAAAGCTCTGAGTGTTATGAGAACTGAATGACTGATGTGTCTCTACGGGGGAATTTGACCTCAGGTCCTCCATGAAAAAGCTGGATGGGATAACTGATGAGCTTTGACTACTTACTCCCTATGTGTGGGGTGATAGCTCAGATGGGAACGTATTTTGAATTGAATATATGAAGGAAGGAGTTACAACTGTTACATAGAACCAGTTTTGTTTTATTTTACTTTGTCTTTGTAGTACTAGGGCTTGAACCCAGGGGAATTCTACCTCTGAACTACATCCCAGTCATATTTATTTATTTTTTTTAATTTTGAAACAGGGTCTCACTAAGTTGCAGAGGGCCTCAGTTCACCTCAACCCTAATATCTTCCTGTCTCAGCCTCCCAAGTACTGGGATTACGGGTGTGTGTCACCATGCACAGCTCAGAACCATTTTTAAAGAATTTAAAATAGAAAGAATGGCCTATAGATCTTATATACACAAGTTGGTGGCCTGGTGAAATTTGGGGTCATTCAGTTGGTGTTTTACTGTGTGTGTGTGTGTTTGTGTGTGTGTGTGTGTGTATGTGTGTGTGTATGTGTTTCTAGGGATTGAGCCCAGGGTAATTCTATGTCTGAGCTCTACCTCACACCTATTTTATTTTTTATTTTGAAGCAAGGTCTCACTAAGCTATGCATTGGCCATGAACCTGCAATCCTCCTGTCTCAGCCTCCCAAAGGATCACAGGCCTGTACTACCATACCTTGCTGTTTGTTTTATTAGAAGGGTTTCTCATACCATCCTCACCACAATGCTGTGAGGTAGAAAGTCCTATCAGAGTGGTTTTACAAATGAGGAAAGTGTGACACAAAGAGATTAAAAAACTCAACAAAGATCACATGTTCAGTGCTGCCAGGTTTAATCCCAAATATGTTGAATCTCGAGCCTGTATTTTTCATTGACTATACCTGTACTTTGCAGTAAATGTGAATAGGAATTACCTGGAAATTGTTAAAGGGCAGATTTCTATTTTGGTGCTTATTAAAGTGCAGACTTGTGTACGTGTGCATGTACATGCACCTTTGTGAGAGAGGGTGTGTGTGTGTGTGTGTGTTACTGATGGTGCTGATGGCCTGTGTATCACACTGTAGGTAGAAGGTACCAGCCAGGTGAGATGCAAATGCATATTTGCATACATATATCCACGTGATCTAAGCCAGCTTTAGCTTCTGCCACTTATCACCTGCCATTTCTACCTCATCCCCTTCTGTCAACTCACTCCTGTACCTTGTAATTTATACACTTTAACCCACCTGTGCTGTGGAGTTGTTCTCCTCTCCGGCTACATGCTTTCCTGTGCTTATTCCTGTATCTTTCTCCTTCTGCGTGGAAGTACTTCATCACTGAGATGTCACTACCCTAAATAATCTGCCGACCTTGCCCAATTCACCGTTACTCGTTTCCTCTTCTGTTAGCACGTATTTCGTACTGTACTTATTTATTTGAATTTCTGCCTCTCCCACCAGATGGTGAGCTAGCTATTCCTGGGCAAATCCAATGATCTGTTTATCTGTACATCCTTAGCGCATGTGTCAGCCACCTGCAAGGTGCCAGAGAAATGTTTCTAGCGTGCATGAATAAAGGAAAGAATGATCGAATATATGAGTGAGTAAATAAATTGGAGGCAAAGTCATATACTTGAGACTCTAACAATAATCTATAAACCTTTTGAATTGTATATCCCTTCTAAAAACTGAGTATGTATTGTACACAATCATACATTATTGCATTGATATCTTGTGTGCATTTAAAAACAATGGCAAGATAGATTAAAAAAGGATGAGCTAAAACACAAGCTTAAATAAAAGTTTTAAGTTTTTAGGGGTTTATCCCAATGTAACGTGTATGCCTTAGAGATCCCTAGCTTAGAACAATAAGTGAAGTTACTAAATTTACCAAGTGATAGAATTCACTTAAAATAGTACCCTAATAAGACAGGCATGGTGGCACACACTTGTAATCCCAGCATTTGGGAAGCTGAGACCAGAGGATCGCGGTTCGCAGACAGCCTCAGCTACTTAGTGAGGCCTGCCGCAACTTAGTGAGACCTTGTTTCAAAAATTAAAAAAAAAAATAAAAAATAGGGCTGGGGGTGTAGCTCAGAGGTAGAAATGCCCCTGGGTTCTATCCCCAGTACCGAAAAAAAAATAGTACCCTAATAAATAAGAATATGAAGAAATAAACTTGAAAGAAAAATAGGTTTAGGTAAGTATAGAATTTTCAGGACCATATCAACCTTTAGATCCATTTTAAATAAGTAAAAAAAAAAATTGTACAGAGCATTCTAAAAGCCAATGCAATCAACCTCTGAGGCTAGCTAGCAAAGTGCCTTCTCTGAGGACTAGTGATTGAATCAAGATTCCCAAAATGGAGAGATACAAGACCTTGGTGGCCCAAGAGAGTGATTCAAGACTCAAACAGAATACACCCTGGCTGGAAATTAAGACTCCTTGGATGTGAGGGTGATCTGGCTGCGACATCTGTCATCCCATTGATCACCAGGGTTTATTCGGCTGATCTGGCTGGCTAGGCGGGTGTCCCTTTCCTCCCTCACCGCTCCATGTGCGTCCCTCCCGAAGCTGCACGCTCGGTCGAAGAGGACGACCTTCCCTGAATAGAGGAGGACCGGTCTTCGGTCAAGGGTATACGAGTAGCCGAGCTCCCCTGCTAGAACCTCCAAACAAGCTCTCAAGGTCCATTTGTAGGAAAACGTAGGGTAGTCAAGCTTCCAAGACTCCAGACACATCCAAATGAGGTGCTGCACGTGGCAGTCTGCCTTTCTTTTAAAAAAATAAAAATAAAATAAAACTCCTTACTTAGCATTTGATAAGTTCAAGATCTAGATTAATGATAGTCTTCCATTTGGAGACAAAGATTCCTTTCTTCTGTTTTTCTTTTTTATTGCAAGTAAGCATTTAAGCCTTCAGAGCACTCACATCATGGCTGGAGGCGAGGCGATCCAGGAGAAAGGTCAACCCCCATGTGGAAGTTAGCACGCTTGATTAGGCTGCTGAGGATGCAGGGCTGGTTCTGTGGCTCACTCCCAGACAGGGGGCTCACAGTGTGCAGTGGTCTACATGGCCATGTCCCTCACAACATTCATGTGTTGAAACCCCACCATTTATGTAATGGTATTAGGAGGTAGGACCCTTTGGGAGGTGATCAGGTCCTGAGGGCAGAGCTAATCTTATGTTCTCACTAGTAATGAATGGATTAGTGTCCTTACCAAAGAGACCCCAGAGAGCTAGCTAGCCTCTTTTACCACCTGAAGATGCTGCCAGAAGGGGCCATCTGTGAAACAGAGAGCAAGCCTTCCCCAGGCACTGAATCTGCCAGGTCCTTGATCTTGGACTTACCAGCCTTTGGAACTTCTAGAAATAAATTTCTCTTGTCCATAAGCCATGCATTTTATGATGCTTTTCTTATAGCAGCTCAAATACACTAAGATGTAATGTAAACAAAAAAGGCAGAGAGACCCCCCAAGTCACCTTGCCTACTCATATGGTATTCCATGGGCAGCATCCCCTTGGCAACCCACAGCTCTGCGTTGGACACTTCCTCTTCCTCCATGCCCAGCCCACTGAAAATGCCCAGGGGATTGCTGCTGGCACCCTGGAAAACACAAAGTTCCCTCTGCAATTTTATGTCTTCCACCCCTGATAAGCCACACAGCTCCTGGATCACTGGAGATCCACACAGATGTACTGGAGATCCACACAGATCACTGGAGATGTACACAGGCGAACCTTGATGTCTTTGGAAGGTAAAGATGGTCTGTGAGACACTGTGTGATGCTTTTGTAGAATCAAGCTTCGACATGCAGCCTTGATTTGTAAATGGGTCACTGAATGAAATGTTCGAAAGGTTCCCAGAGTCGGTTTCCTCTCACCACCCCTTCCTCTCTCACAGGCTTAGAGATTCTTAGCTGTCCCCTGTTGAAGTCCTTCTAAACCAGATCAGAAGATGTCGGGATTCTTGTGGTCCAGCCATAGGAGCCTCTTGAACTCTTCCCTCACCAGGCAGGCCAAAGGATCAGGTTGCATTTTGCCTCTGTGTCTCTTCCTGCTCATCAGCTATTTTATAGGTATACCATGTTACCCTCTCTGCTACCTCCTGTCTCTTCCCGAGTCTCTAAATATGTATGTATGTGTGTGTGTGTGTGTGTGTGTGTGTGTGTGTTTGTGTGTGTGTGCATGCACGTGCATATGTGAGTTTGTGTACTCAACAGAGATTGTATTTACTCTCTCTGGACTCTACAATGAAATAATGAGTTATAATTAGGCAAAGTTATTGCTCTAGTTGATTCCTTCTGGTTTTCCTCTCTCACACTCATTTTGACATTTCTTCCTTCTTTTAGATGTCCCACTTCTGACCTCCTGTAGCTCTTGTGCATACTGTGTTCCTAACAGTTGTGTATATTTAAGAGGATGGATTCTAATACCAGATGTACAAGCCATCCATGTGACTTTGAGCAAGCTCTCCTCTCTCTCTCCCTCCCTCCCTCCCTCCCTCCCTCCCTCCCTCCCTCCCTCCCTCCTTCTCTCCTTCTTCCTCTCCCTCTCCCTCTCTCCCTCTGTTATTATTTGTAAACTAAAGCTAATGAAACCACCTTCCTTCCAAAAGTGTTAGAAGAATTATTTGATGTTTATGATTAAAGGGCTTTGAAGCCAGGGATGGTGGCACACACCTGTAATCCCAGTACTTGGGGGGCCGAGACAAGAGGATCACAGGTTCAAGGTCAGAAACGTAGTGAGAGTCTGTTTCAAATATAGAAAATAAAATAGGACTGGGTTGCAGCTTGGAGGTGTAAGACCCCTGGGATCAATCCCAAGTGCCCTCCCCCAAGTGGTTTGAAAGTACCTGATAGAAGTAAATACTGTAGTAAATGTTGGTCACTATTATAACACTTAACACATGTCCCCAAGCACTGATTTGCTCCTCTGCCCCCTGACAAGACCAGGCTGTAATTTCTTTAAGGCTGGGAGTGTATTTTATGTATCTTTTCATTGCCTGTCTGTGCAGTGACTGTTGGAGAATAGATTTTCAATAAAGGCTTGCAGAATGGATCAATGAAACCACAGTTTGTTTAGGAAAGAAGCCTTAAACAAAATTTTACTCTTTTTTATAGAGTAAAATATACTCTCTAAGTAAATTGTCTACACTTGCCACATGCCACCCTCTAATCGTTACATCATTCTGATTGGCAATCGATATTGTTCCTGCTTATCTTTCTAGTATCTATTTTATTATAGATCGGATAATCCCACTTTGCTTATCAGGTGTCTTAGATTTTGTGTGTCTATAACTTAATGCCTGAGACTGGAAAATTTACAAGGGATGGAGATGTGTTTCTTACAGTTATAGGGGCTGAAAGTCCAAGGTGAAGGGACTAGGATCTTGTCTAAGACTTGATCTTCTCACTGTGTTATCACATGGCAGAAGAGAGAAGGTCAAGAGAGCACAAGACAGAGTATAGGAGAGAGTGGGTTCCTTTGATCAGGGTAACTAACCCACTCCCATTATATCAACATTAACTCATTCACATGGGCAGAGCCCTTGAGACCTGATAACCTCTTAAAATCCCCACCTCTCAGCGCTGTCACATTGGATATAGTTTCCAACACATAAACATGGGGACACATTTAAACCATAGCATCACACGTCAATAAATTTAAGTTATGGAACATTTTTGAGGGGTATTAGGAATTGAATCCAGGGGCATTATACCTCTGGTTTACACACGCAACCCTATTCTATTTTTTTTTTTTTTACTTTGAAACAGGGTCATATTATGTTGTTGAGGGATCCAATAAGTTGTGAGGCTGGCTTCTAACTTCCTCCGGTCTCATCGCCCCCAAGTACTGGTACTGAAAGTGTGTGCTACCACACCTGGATAGTTATGGAACATTTCCAATAGAGTTCCAGTTACTGATTCTAGGCAGAAAAGGCAAAATGATGATCCTCCCCACCCTACTATATTCTTACATCATAACTCTCCTATGGCAGCTGAGTTCAGTCTTTTCGGGTTCCTGCAGGCTCTCGTCCTGCTGAGGGGTGGGAGTCCATGGCCTGCGCCACACATCCTGTCCTTCACATTTTTCTTTCTGCTAACCTGGTCTGCTTTTTCCTCTGTCATCTGCAGCTGGCAATGTCACCTCTAAGCTCCTTTCACTTCTCCATGTCTTCCTCACTATGACATGATTCCACTGTTTGTACAGGGGAGTAGAGGCCAGTGAACCAGCAAAGAGTGGAAACCAGCAAAGAGTGCACAGAGGAACAAGAAACAAAAACTCAGTCAAGACAGGCATAATGGTGCACACCTGTAGTCCCAGGACTTGGGAGGCTGAGACAGGAAAATCACAGGTTCTAAGCCAGCCTCAGCAACTTAACAAGACCCTCAGCAACTTAGGAAAATGCTATTTCAATATATATATATATATATATATATATATATATATATATATATATATATATATATATCTTTAATGGTGTATCTCAGAGGTAGAGGTAGAATTTCCCTGGGTTCAATTCCCAGTACAAAAAACAAACAAAACAGATCAGCTGTCAGGGTAGCTTAGGCTGTATTTCATAGGAAGATTTTATGTGTAGGGTTTCCTAGGTTTAAAATGTCTACTATAAAGTGTGGGGTGAATAAACACCTTAACTTTATGCAAATCAAGTTCTGAAGGAAAAAATATTTAATGCTTAGAGTTTATTTTTTATTGTAAAGTTTGGTGACATTGATGTGTTATATCAATTAACTCAGAATTAAGTCACTTATGAACAAATCTATCAAACGGAAAGGCTCATAGCCCGAGTGAAAAGTCAGTTTCTTGTGATTATCTGATTTTGCTTAAAGAACATGATTAGGTACATTTTAATAGCAGTATCCAGAGGCCTGACTATAAGCTTCTAATTCTCATTAACAAAACTTCATGCTTGGCTAGCAGGCCTTGAACTGTGATGGGTTGCGGTAAGAAAGCGCTGCTTTGGGATCTGTTAAATCATCAAGACACCACAATCTTAATTAGACATTTAAGCTAAACTGAGTGTTTAAACATTGAGGTTTCCTTTACTCTTTCTTTTTAACATTTTTTTCCCCTGCAAAATAGAGATGTGCCATTTCTGGCCCAAGTCACAAACACAAAGCTTTGGAGAGAGGGAGCTAGGGTGGGGAAATTTAATTCCATCCAACTGCCTGCCATCTGCAAAACCACTGATTGAATTCAGACAAATCAAATTGATTATTAGCACCTGGTTGTTAATTGAGCAGGTGTCCATTCTGTTGGCCAATTAATTGACCGTAGCTCTTTTCCATCCTGCTTCTGCAGACCAAACCTACTGATAGAGGCACCTTTCATGATGGTCCAAGCCATCATGTGAAAGACAGGGAAAACAGGCCCAACAAGCTACACAAAACCACCTGTCTCTCTCCTACACTCAGATGATGTTTTACATTGTCACAATCCCCACAGATTCATTTATTTATATTTTCATGCTTCTACTGGTGCATTGCAAATATACATCATTGGGAGATTCAAAGGGTACTTTCATACATGCACGCATCTCTTGGTGTATTTCCCTCCATGCTCCTCTCCCACACATGTTAGTGAGATTGCTGGTGATAACTTCATGCATGGACTTTGTATTATCTGAGCTGTTTCCTTCATCAGTTCAACCCTTTCTCCTTCCCTTCTCCCTCTCCCAATCTCTTTCCACTATTTTACTGGTCTCTTTCTTCATTTATTTGAAGTCTTTTTTTGTGTGTGTGGTACTGGAGATGGAACCCAGGGTCATTCTACCTTCAAGCTACACCCCAGCCCTATTTTTATTCTTTACTTTGAAACAGGGTCTCACTGAGTTGCAGAGGGCCTCACTAAGTAGTAGCTGAGGCTGTCCGCAAACTGCGATCCTCCTGTCTCAGCCTCCCAAATGCTGGGATTATAATCTGAAGTCCTTTCTGTCTCCTATTTTCTCCCTAGCTTTCACATAAAAGAGAAAATATAGCCGGGCGTGGTGGTGCACGCTTGTAATCCCTGTGCTTGAGAGGCTGAGACAGGAGGATCACACATGTTTGAAGCCAGCCTCAGCTGGCTTAAGAGACCCTGTTTCCAAATAAAATATAAAATAGGTCTGGGAGTGTAGCCTGGAAGTAGAAGGTCCCTGGGTTCCATTCCCAGTACCACAGAGAGAGAGAGAGAGAGAGAGAGAGAGAGAGAGAGAGAGAGAGAGAGAGAGAATATATGACCCCTGCCTTTCTGAGATTGACTCTTCCCATTTAGCATAATAGCATCTAGTTCCATCCATTTTGCTGCAAATAACATAATTTTGTTCTCCTTTATGTCTGAGCAATCCATGTCTGTAGGCACTTTGGACTCAAGTCAGAGTCAGAGGCCACTGGGAATCTGGAACTCAAGAAGCATAACATAAGTGAAAAAATGGTGGGAATACCAAGAAAATGCCCCTTGTTTCCTGGCCAACAACTTTATAAATATGATCCAACTTAAAAACTCACCACTCAATACCTTAAACAACTGTTCCGTTACTCTTACCCCACTCCTAACCCCATGAAAAGGCCCCAAGTCTGTAAGGAAGTGAACTTATGATTCTAACAGGTTTTTTTTCCTGAGTAGTCATTCCCTCCCTGACTTTTATCCTAAATAAAGCCTCTTCTTTGCTATTGATCAATGTCTCTTCATTTTCTAATGATGTCCTCTCTTAATTTTGCTCCAGTAGGAAAAAGTGGACAGAAACAGTGGGAGTAATCCCTATTTCTTTTTTCTTTGCAGTATTTCAGATAAGATGTAATGATTACACTGCATTCCCATAATCTTAAAATATATGGACACAGACTTTTGCAAAATATCCCTAAATTTAAGTTTTCTTTCTCATCTCAAATCTCCATAGTCTTGTTTGGTCAGTCTACCCAAAAGCTTATCTAATAATGATATTATGTATCTATACAATTAATTATGTGTGTATGGGACAAACACTAAAAAAGACATCAAGACATCAGGGCTCTATGATTTCAATAGGTAAAAATATGAAAATGGTGACCAGAAGGTTCAATTTAGTTAACTCTTCATTCTTTTTTTTAATTTTTTTTTTACTTTTTAAAATTTTTTTTATTGGTGCACTGTATTCATACATCATAGTGGGATACAAACTTTTGTAGGCATACATGCACACATCGCCCAGTCAGCCCCCACCCGATCCCCACCCCATTCTCTCCCCATCCCTCCCTCCATGCTTGGCTTAGTGGTTGACATCTAGTATTATAGCAATTTATCCAAAATTAAAAATGATAATCTCACATAACAGTTTCATTTGTCTGATACCAAGCTTTTGATGACTTAAAGATAACATTTCAATATTTCTTTTTACTTTCTTTCTTACCAGAGAATATTTTTTTACTATTTTTTTAGGTGAAACTATCATATATTTATATATTTATTTTTCAGAAAAAAAACTCTATCCTAATATGGAATATGGACTCTAGATACCCAAAACGATCTTGAAAAAGAACAAAGCTGGAAGATATATATTTTCTGATTTCAAACCATATAAAGCTACAATAATTGAAACAGTGTAGTACTATTCTAAAGGCAGATATATAGACCATTGGAGTTAAATAAAATCCTAGAGCTAAATTCTTCCCTATATTGTCAAGTTATTTTTGACAAGGTTTCCACGAACATTTGGTGGTAGAAATAATAATCTTTTAACTAAATATTGTTGAAACATAATAATTACATGGGAAAGAATAAAGTTGGACCCTTACCTAACACATATACAAATATTAGCTCAAAATAGATAAAAGACCTAAATATAAATCTTAAGACTATAAACTTTTAGGAGAAAATCTGGGTCATGAAACCTCACAACACTGAAACTGGCAGTGATTTCTTGGATATGATTTCAAAGGCACAGGCAACAGAAGAGTATACAAATTCCCTAAAAAAAAAAAAAAAATATTGTATATCCAAAGACAATGTAAACAGAGTTAACAGTTACTAATAGAATGGGATAAAATATTTCCAAATGCTATATCTGAAAGTATATTAATATTCCAACTAGAAATCCTAAAAATTAACAACAGTAAAGGCAAACAATACCATTTAGAGATAGGTAAAAGACTAACATAAGTAATGAATCTCCACAGATAAACAATCTTAGTTGACTGTTGGATGGAAACTCTTGTTTCTCTGGTTCCGGTGTGTGCTACCTATTTCTTCTTTGCAGTTAATCTCTTTGAGTATTTTCTCTAGTGCTGGTTTTGAAGACAAAAATTCCTTCAGTTTCTGTTTGTCATGGAAGCTTCTTATTTCTCCATCTAATTTGATATAAAGTTTTGCTGGGTAGGAAATTTTTGGCTGGAAGTTGTTTTCTTTCAGAGTTTGGAATATGTTACTCCAAGCCCTTCTGGCTCTCATGACTTGGTTTGGGAAGTCTGGAGTGATTCTAATTGGTTTGCCTCTGAATGTCACTTGGTCCTTTGTTTTTGTTGCCTTTAAGATTCTCTGCTTGGCTTCCACATTGGTCATTTTGACAATTATGTGGTGTGAGGATCCTCTTCTCCGATCCTGTCTAAAGGGAGTTCTATAAGTTTCCTGGACCTGTGTATCAACCTCTTGCTCTATGTTTGGAAAATTTTCTGCTATCACTTCCTTGAAGAGATTGTTTTTTTTTTTTTTCGATTCAATAAATCTTTATTGAGCTCCCAATGGGATGCATGAATTTATAATTTACATAGATAAAAATGTGTTACTTTAATTAGCCCCCCTGTTTTTTTTAAAAAAAGCAATTTCTCTATATATTTCAAGTGAATCATTTAACAAGAGTGAGGCTCAGTTTGATGTTACTATGTTTTAACAAAGAAAAAGGAGAAAGACATTTTTCCTTCTCCAAATAGGGGTTTAGTGCCAGGATAAACTAGCCTATTGGTCTAACAATAGCTGATCAAAAAGGCTGGAAAATGTGGAAGACAAAGATGTGCTTGGAAGCACTGTCCTCTGAGGGCTCAAGCAGACAGCAAAATGTCAAAAACTGGCTCAAAAATTTATACTGAGAGATCAAGATAGGAGTTAGTCACAGCTTGGGGGGAAAAAAAATCAAGACTTTCCAGACTGGATGACAGTAACTGTAACTAGATTAATAAATGTGATGTTTCCCTGGAGTAGTAAAAGTACTCTGATCTAAGTAGAGAGGTGATAAACACATGCCCAATGAAGAGTGGTTTTTAAGTGACAGATTCTCCAGTGCACCAACTGTATTTTCAGGTAGAATTCTGGTTCTTATCCCTAGCAAAACAGGAAAAAAAGCAGCAAGGAGGGTCAAGTACACAGGATTTAAAATGACTTGGCAGCCCTAGAATTCCCAGTATGAGTCTTTTTCATCAGGAAAATCACATTCTGGCTCAGTCCAGGGCAACACTGAAGGCAGTGTTACTGATGGCTTGTTATAAGCAGGAGGCAACAGTGAGAGTATCGAATCCTGGCTTTCTTCTTTCATCTGTTTGAAGAACGCATGGGACAATAAACTGCTTGCTGATGGCCTTTTCTCAGGATCTTGCTGTAAACAAAGCTGAACCAAGCTAAAGAAGGCAGGAGAAAAGTCTTTTGAGGATGGTGTGTGCAATCGGTCATTATTAACTGTGTGAGTTCCACTAGAGACAAGCACACTTTCTCCAATCCCAGAGTCTATGCCTGATCGGGAATTCTTCATTCTAGAGTCTGATTGAGGGAAAATGCTTATATCCAATGGGCTATATGGAGGACCTTTCAGTTTCTGTAAAAGCATCTGAGTTCTATGCATGTCTTGAAATGGCACCTGCCCACTGGCTAATTCACATGCTGTAATCCCAACACTGTAAATATCTGACTTCACATTATATCCATGTAAATCCTGTCTCAGTAGTTCTGGACTCAGCCACGGCTGCACTGACGTGCTGAACTGTGGAAAATCAAACACAGCCCTATGCCTCTGTCCGTGCTTAACCAAACTATGCAGATGGGACAGGCCAGAGAGGGTCACCAGGCCATCACCAGAAATGAGGATATGGCTGGCTTTAATACTCCTATGAATACAGCCATTTTGGTGTGGATAGTTCAACCCGCGCACTGCTCCAAAGAGAATGTTTCTTATTAAGGTTTCGCTCATTCCTTCGGGAAAGTATGTCTTTAACAGCTGACTTGCTGAGCCATAAGCCATAAATGGAGAAATAACCCAAAGCCAGGTGCCAACAGTGAACACTGTCCAGTAAGTTGTAATATTAGGGTGCCGGAAAAAGTGGGATAGAATTACTGCTTTCTGTAAAGCTTTTAGGCGGTCTTCAGTGCAATGTTCCAGATTTGTAATTTTTATAGTTACTAGTGTTCCTGTAGGAGTATGCCGTGCAAGATGGACAGAAGTCAAATTGTCAAATCCTCTTCCTATTTCCACTTGCAGTTCATAGTGAGAAACACTGGTGGAACATATCACTCCCCTGGCTCTGGTAGATGGTGGTGTCCAGGAAAGGGCTGGCTCACTGACCAAATGTTGGTGGACACTGGTTTCAGACTGTTTTTCAGGTCTGAGTGATTCCACTTGTGTTCTTGAAGTACAGAAACAATCCAAAAGAGACATTGAATCGCTTTAGTTCACAGAAAGGAGAAAAATCCATCTATTCCATAGGAGACTTATGATTTATCTTCCTTTCAAGATGCAGAAATATCCTACCTGGCGGCGACCACGGCCAGCGACTCCTCAGGCTGCCGGGGCTGCAGAGCGGCGAGGCGAGCGCGCTAGGCCGGCTCCCAGCGCAGGCGGTGAGACACAGCAGAGCGGCGGCCACCACTCGGCCGAGCCCTGGAGCTCTGCCCGCCGGGGGCAGCCCGCCGGCCACGACGCGCCGCGCCCCACCCCGGCCGGGTCCCGCCTCTCTCCCCGAGATTGTTGATCCCTTTGGTTTCACTTTCTTTTTCCTACTCTATTCCAATTATTCTTAGGTTAGCTCTCTTAAAATGGGCCCATATTTCTTCAATATCAGATTCCCTGCTGTCGGATATTTTTTCCTAGATTAGAAACTATGCGTTCATTTTTGGAATGATCATCTTCTAAGAGCGAGATTCTGTTCTCCATGTGGTCTAATCGGTTGTTCATGCTTTGAATTGAGGCCTTTACTTCATTAATTGCATCCTTTATCTCTTTTTGGCTCTCTCTGAGTTCTTTTCGAAGCACCTCTATTATTTCTACAGTTATTTTCCTGATTTGATCTTCTAGAAATCTCTGATTTTCTGTTTTATCGGGTTCTGATGTTGTGGGGTTGTGGGCATTCATTGCTCCAGTATTATTCCTCTTTCCCATGATTTAGGAAGTTTGTGCCTTCTCTGGGTTCTTCCCTTGGGTCACTATGACTTCACTTAAGGTGTTCTGGATCTTGAGTCAGTAGTATCTCTGGCCCCACTAGTCCTTTACTGGGTTGTATAACAGAGTCTCCGACCCAGAGAGTCGATAGAGGCTGCTTTAGACTGTGGGTGGTGCCAGGTTGCACGTTCTCCTATGGTGTGATATCTCTGCCACCGCCCCTCCCCCACTGGGTCAAGTCCCAGGGAGTAGAGTACTGGGATTTCTCTGTGGCCCGCAATTTGACTCACTGTTCTTGAGTACGCAGATGTAGCTGTACTGGATTCGGTGAATTCTCTGCTGCTGCCGCTGGTGGCAATATGGCGCCGTTGCCATGCCCTCGGCCGTGAGGCTGGCGTAATTCTTCTTGGTTTTGATTTCCACTCTGAATCCCTGCGGCGTGTGCTGAGCTCAGCCACTGGGAGCTTTAGATTTTACCTGCGGTGAGAAATCCCGCCTGGCTGTTCCGCAGCGGCTCACCTCGGCTTGCTGTAGCCGTCTGGTGAATTTGCCGCTGCCGCAGGCAGTATGTCGCTGCTGCCGCGTCCTCGGGCGTGAGGCAGGTTTTCTCCTCTGTGGCTCTGAGCTCTGTTCTCAGTCTGCTTTCTTTCTGGAGCTGGTGATTTTTTTTGTTTCTCTGGTGATGGTGTTTTCTGGCTATGAAAGGCGCTGATTTTGTGGTAATGGAGATTGGTTGTTAGCGGGGCTCTTAAGCCCCGCTTTTCTCGGTCACCATCTTCCCGGAAGTCTCTCCAAGGAATTTTCAATCTCTTAAACATAAGAGATTTATTTGCCGCTGGCAGTATGGCGCTGCTGCCACGGTCTCGGGCGTGAGGCCGGTTTTCTCCTCTGTGGCTGTGAGCTCTGTTCTCAGTCCGCTTTCTCTCTGGAGCCTGGTGATTTTTTTTGTTTCTCTGGTGATGGTGTTTTCTGGCTATGAAAGGTGCTGATTTTGTGGTAATGGAGATTGGTTGTTAGCGGGGCTCTTAAGCCCCGCTTTCTCAGTCGCCATCTTCCCGGAAGTCTAACTCTTCATTCTTGAAGAAGGGAACATCCATGAAAATGGAAGGGGAGATGCCTATCAAGGAAAGCCAGCCTTTTTCATTGAATATCATGAAGACAAAGTATTGGAAGTCACCTGATGCTTTAAGAGTACCTTCCCAGATGGGTATAGTGGCACATACTTATAATCCCAGTGGTGGGGAGGCTGAGACAGGAGAATTGTATGTTTGTGGCCAGCCTCAACTACTTAGTGAGGCCCTTCACAATTTAGTGTGACCCTGTTATTTATAATTTTTATTTTTAATTTTTTTTGGTGGTACTGGGGTTCCTGGAAGCCCTTCTACCTCTGGGCTACACTCCCAGACCTATTTTTACATTTTTATTTGGAAACAGGGTCTCCTAAGCCAGTGCGTGTGGTTGGCTTCGAACCTGCACAATCCTCCTGTCTCTGCCTTCCAAGTGCGGGGATTACAAATGTGCACCACCATGCCCAGCTGTGTGACCCTGTTTTAAAATAAAGAATAAAGGCTGGGCGTGGTGGCGCACACTTGTAATCCCTGCACTTGGGAGGCGGAGACAGGAGGATCACGCAGGTTCAAAGCCAGCCACGCTGGCTTAAGAGACTGTTTCCAAATAAAATCATAAAATAAGTCTGAGAGTGTAGCCCGGAGATAGAAGGGTTTCCAGGAACCCCAGTACCACCAAATAAAATAAAATAAAATAAAATAAAATAAAGACTAAAAAATAGGGTTGGGATGTAGCTTGGAGGTAGAATGCCCCTGGGTTCCACCCCCAGTACTACAAGAGAAAAAAAGAAAAGAGTCCCTTCCTCATGTGCTTAGAGGAAGGCATGCTCACTGGTGCACACAACCATCTTCCCTGGAAAACTGAACCAGAAATGCTTCAGGATTGGAAGTCGCTGATGCAGAGGTGGGCAGCTGGTGAACAGAATGAAGCCTCTCCAAATGAAACCAATCAGTTTTTTCTCTCTCAGTGTCATTAAGATGCTAGCATCTAGACGCATAAACCCAAAGAATAGAATCAAGTCTCTTTTCTTAATTTTTTTCCAGAGGAAGGATACATAAATATCAATATGTGTGTGCGGATGGAAGAAGTTTCCCAGCAAAAATTCAGTGCTCCTCAGTAGCAATGTGTTCCAGTGGAAAAGGTTCATCTATGTGCTCTCAACTCAAACCTGCTTTTCAGTGTCTCATCCTTAAATACAAACAAGTGGTTATGGATCAATAGATTTTTAGAGAAAGTTCCTATATGCAAAATCAAAAACTGGGAAAAAAAAAAACAAAGTCAAAAGAATTAGGAAAATAATTAAGGAAGTAGAAAACCTTCAAAGACTATCCAGCTGTCTCTTCGTATCCAGAGAATAGGGACCTTTGTGCATTCCAAAGTCTGTGGTGCTCAAGTCTCTTAAATCAAATGATATAGTGTTTGCATATAGCCTATTCCCACACTCTTGTATATTTTAAATTATCTCTAGATTATATATCATACCTAACACTATTAAAGTTATTAAATAATTATTATACTATGTTATTGAAAGAAGGACAAGAAAAATATGTCTGTACATGCTCAATATAGATGTGCTTTTTTTTGTACTAGTAGTTGAATCCAAACCACTCTACCTCTGACATATACCACTAGCCCTTCTTTATTTTTAATTTTGAAACAGGGTCTTGCTAAGTTGCTGAAGTTCTCACTAACCTGTTGAGGCTGGCCTTGAACTTGTGATCCTGCTGGCTCATCTCCCAAGTACTAGGATTACAGGTGTGTACCACCATGCCTGGATTCCTCCATGTTTTTCATGTACAGTTGGTAGAATCCATTGATGCAGAATCCAAAAATACATAATTAAACTTAAAAATTCAGTTGTAAACAAAGAGAGCTGGATAATGCAATATAGAAAATTATAGAAAGGCAAAAAGAAAAAGATAAAAAACAGAAAATAAAATATAAGAAATGGAGGAACCAACCCAAGAGATGAAATAATCAAAGAATTCAAGAAATACAAAATACAGAAAGTTGTGCAGAGGAATTGATCAGAGAAATAATGCGACAAACTTTCTAAAATGACAGGACCCAGAAGGCAGATAATCACAAAGATTCAGAGCAAACAGATTGGAAGGGATAACTTTAAAAGCTTCCAGAGGACCAAGGACCAAGCAAAGCAAAGGCCTCAGATTTCTAAAATGAAATCTTGGAAAGCAAAAGACAGTGGAGTTACCCCTTCAAACACTGGATAGAAAATTGTATCTCATCTCAAATTTTAGATAGAGCCAAACCCTTTTTCAACTATGGATAGAAGCATATTTAGCACAACCAACGTAATGGATTCTCAGGAGAATAGCCATGGTTGAGTTCACAATGGCAGCGGCTAAAGTTGAATAGGGGAAAGGTTCTGAAGTATATCTCAGGAAAACAAATGAGAATATTAGAGGTTGTAAGAACGAGGAAGAGGGATAGCTCAGAAGTGTGCTAGAGTGTGGAACATCTTGGTCTTAATAAAAAATTCTTAAAACAAATATTGCATACGAAGGGGAAACATGATCATAAGAAAAGGTGAGGCGGGTGTGGTGGCACACACCTGTAATCCCAGTACTTGAGAAGCTGGGACAGGAGGATTGCATGTTTGAGGCTAGCCTCAGCAATTTAGCAAGGCTCTCTGTAATTTAGTGAAACCTTGTTGCAAATAAAAAAAATATATATAAAATAAAATAGCTTGGAGGTAAAATACACCTGTGCTCAAACCCAAGAAACAGAGAGAGAGAGAGAGAGAGAGAGAGAGAGAGAGAGAGAGAGAGAGAGAGAGAGAGAGGAAAAGATAGTTACAATATATGATTCTGCTGAGCAATGATAATTATAAGTATTAATATTAAAACTGCTAAATATGGATTTAATAAAACCTATAATATGTAGTTGCATTGAAAAAAGAAGATGAGGGAAAGAAAACCTAAAATCCTCCTCTATCAAAATTGAAGGTTACTAAATTGTATCTTAAAAGTAACTAATGGGCACATGCCTGTAATCCCAGTATTTAGGAGGCTAAGACAGAAGAATCACAGGTTTGAGGACAGCCTTAGCAATTTAGCAAGACCCTCGGTAACTTAGTAAGACCCCGTTTAAAAAGAAAAAAAGTTCCAGGAATGTAGGTCAGAGGTAGAATGCCTCTGGGTTCAATCCTGACTATATATAACTAACAGATAGCTCTTATTTACAAAAACTAAATATCTCCACATGTTAGAAATGGTTGTTTCCATTGGATTGGGTAAGAATCTGCTATTTTTAACGATAATACTTTGGTTTTTATGACTTTTAAAACCAAGCATTGTTTATTACTTTAGGACAATTAAGGCAAAACTTAAATGCAATTGGATAAGAGGAATAACTTGTAGGGTTGACGATGGTTGATGACAATTAATTGTGTCTTTCAAAATAGCTAGTGGAAATAATTTTAAATCTTCTCAATACAAAGAAATGATAAATGTTTGACGTGATGGATATGCCAATTACCCTGACCTGATCATTAGACATTGTACTCATGGATTGAAATATCATCCTGTACCCCATTAATGCCTACAATTATGATGTGTCAATCAAAAACAAATAAAAATTACAAAAGAGTAATAGTAAATTCATGTGATTCCAAGGCTCAGGGATAGCGAAGGACTTGCTGAAGCCACAGAGCTAGTTCATTACTGTTTCCAAGCCCATCATTAAGGCACTGGTTGCTATGATATGCTTTATTATAATCCGAGCCAGAGGTATGTCTATTTATATATACTTTAGGATTTTTCTCAACGAGGGGCTGAGCCTATGGAGAGGCTGTTGAGCACCAGCTGTCTACGGCTTATATTGTTAATTCATTAAACTTCATGCTTTATCCTCTCTGGAAATCACTGGCAAACAATAACACTGGAGCTCTAGCTGCGGCGGTTGCTGACAATATCAATTATTTAGTTTTCTGCCAATTCCTATTAGACTTTTTCTAACTGGAGAATTTACACTGTGTTATTGAATTAAAAACAGTGGAAAGCTTTGGGGAGTTTAAACTAATTAGCCAGCATTTGTAAACCCCTTTGTTCATGATAATTTGTTTACATGACTAATTCAACCTTTTAATTATGGGGGCCCCCACACAGACCATGGAAGGTGCCACTACAGCTATCCTTTGCTGGGCACAGAGAGGCCATCATGGCAAAACTAATTTTTCTTTGTGATGAGCCATGATGCCCCAGCTCACTGGCACCTAACCTTGTACATTCATATGTTTGTAATTACACCTGAGAGCACCTTGGGGTTTCCTAAGCATCCGGCAGTGCCTCTCCCTGGGCAATCTCTTGTCCATATCAGCAAGGCAGTTTCAAATCACTACCTCACTGATTTTCCACCTGTTTATAGTATCTGCCACTCCCATTCCCATCTATTCCTTTTAGATTCTGTCTTTATAATTCATGCTTACATTCTCCCAAACTCAGGTATTTCCACAAGCCCTCTCCCAAAGATTCCATGTGTATCCAGTAGTTATTTATCGTTCAATCGCTGTGTAGCCACTGTGTTAACTGCACAGCTTGGATTAAAAAAAAAATAAGGTACAGCCAGATTTGCCTTGGTAAAGGGAAGTAGGGAAGACTGATGTCTATTTTGTCTACTGGGAATGAGAGGGTATGGTTCAAGCCAATACATGAGGTACCTGTAGCACACAGAAAGTAAGATGACTGGATAAGTATTTAAATTATGTTCTTTGTGATCTGCTGATTTGGGGTTACTGAAACCAACTTTCCTGATAAGAATAAGGACATATATTTCCCCGAGAGTGATTCTGAGAAATGAACCAATTCTTGTGACAGTTGTTACATATGTTAGCTAAGTATCTTGATTAAAGTTTGAGGACTGTCTTTTTTTTTTTTTTTTTTTTACCGTACTGGGGATGGAACCCAGGGGCATTGTATCTCCAAGCTACACCTCCAGCCCTATTTTTGATTCTTTATTTGATGCAGGGTCTCACTGAGTTGCAAAGGGCCTCACTGAGTAGCTGAGGTTGTCCAAACCCAGATACTCCTGCCTAAGCCTCCCAAATGCTGGGATTACAAGCATGCACCACCACACCCGGCTGAGGACTGTCTTAACAAATAACTTTAGTGTAAGACTTCTGAGCCTCACTGCAGATCACTCATATCCTGCATGGATTTTCTCTATTAGCTGGCATCCACTAAGATGCTCTAAATCTTAAAGAAAAGGTGGGCTGATGAATAATTGAATGTGCGGATGAAAGTTTTAATCTCTTCATATCTCCTAGATCCAATGAGTAAATGATTGCCTTCAAGATGAAAATTAATATCCTTGGCAAATAGTTTGAAGCGCGGGTGTGTTGAGGCTTTCTTAAACATGGAGTCACTTAGGAATTACTTTGCAACCTTACCTACTAGGCCACTTTGGGCACTAAAAGAGGACATCTCTATTCTGTGGTATTTATACTCCGGGTTCTTTGTTCTGTTTGGGAGGCAATTAAGGTAAAACATTCTGTAAAACGGTGGGGTTGGCAGTTTTGGGAGGTCCTTAGTTAAAATTCAAGGAAGGCTCTGTTCCCACTTCTTCCTGATCATCTCCAGTAGAACAGTGTTCACTTGATTTCCTACAATTTGTGCTGATGTGCAAATGAAACTATCACAGCAGCTAGCTTATATGGCGTGCTTTATAGACATGACTTCATGCAATTCTACCTCATCCCTCATAGGCAGTGCAGTCAGGATTCTTTGGAAAGCAAAGGACAAAAACCGACACAAATCCATTGAGGAAAAAGGCATTGATGATGCAGGTAGTGGGAAACTCTTCAAGTATACTGGGCTTTAGACTTGCTGGAGTCAGGTGCTCAAAAGAATTCTCCTCCCAGTGAACCCGTCTCTCAGCTGTGCTCTTCCTATGTCTTGACTCAGTTTCAGGCAGGCCCACCTAGAAG
This sequence comes from Muscardinus avellanarius, assembly GCF_963383645.1. Classification (NCBI taxonomy): domain Eukaryota; kingdom Metazoa; phylum Chordata; class Mammalia; order Rodentia; family Gliridae; genus Muscardinus; species Muscardinus avellanarius. The sequence goes on along the minus strand of NC_137796.1, from coordinate 84,053,280 downwards.
GGGGTAAACAACAACAATAGTAACAACAACAACACACACATACACACACTCATAAAAACACACACACACACACACCCCATAGGTTGACTCCTCCTATAAGGAACTAGAGTCTTTTTTACTTCTGATATTTATTCCTCTATCCCTGGCACTCAGGACTCGCATAAGAAAACACTCAGTAATATATACAGAATTAATGATGATTCTTTTTAATTCTAGTGCCCAATCTTAAAACACGGACTGAGATTTGTTTCAGCTAATTCATGTGCCTAAATATGAGAGTGTATAATTTCCCATGAGAAATTAGGAATTGTTGAAATAGGGAGAAATAAGTAGGGCTTGGTGGTGCATGCCTATAATCCCAGTAGTTGAGAAGCTGAGACAGGATAATCTCAAGTTAGAAGAGAGCTTCAACAACATAGCAAAACTTTCAGCAACCTAATGAGACTGTGTTTCCAAGCAAAATAAGTTTTAAAGAAGGGCTGGAATTATAGCTCAAAGGTAGTATGCCTCTGGATTCAATCCTTAGTACCACGCGTACACACACACACACACACACACACACACACACACACACACACACAGAGGAATAGGAGAAAATGGCTGCTAAACAGACAAAGCATAATAGATAGCTACCCCACAGCAGCCAGCAGGAATGTTCCATATGAAATTGTGGAGCAGTCATAGACTATCTGCTGCCATAGAATTCGAGATTATTACTTCTCTTTTCATATACATGGAGGGGCAAGAGGGGGGAAAGTACCTCACAAGCCAATTTCTTTGTTTATCACCAAAGAAAGGGGAAACGCAATTGTGATGCAAATACAAGTCTGCTCCCAAGAACACCTTTAAGATAGCAAATAATTTTAATCCAGGAACCTCAATGCTGGAAAGCAACCAAGCAAATAAGGCAGTAACTGGATGAAAATTAATCTCTGATGGTATACTCGAAAAATTTTCTAGTATTTGAGAATGCAGCATGCATCGAGTTTGGTTTTTGAGTGGAAAACATATTGTAGTAGGCCATGGTGGAAACCATTAGTGCCCGCCAAGAGACTTAGTATGCCTTCTTGCAGACTTTGGATTGGCCATGTGACTTGCTCTGGCCAATAGAATGAGAGAAGAGAGTGTGTTGTTCAAAGCCAGTATGGTTGAGAAATTGGTGGGCTTTATGATTCTTTACTCATCCTGCCTCATCTGCCTGTGATATTTGTCAGTCAGGGAGACCTTGGAGTTCCAAGAGGGCAAGCCACACGATAGAAACAAACTGTCCCTGAATCAGTATCTACTAAAGAGCTGAACTGTCTCCATTAGACTGAGATATGAATCCAAGTAAAATTTTGCCTGGGTATTAATGCATTGATATCCAAGAATGCTTATTGGAATCATCAGCTAGCTTTCGTTCTTCCTGAGTACTAGTAATGCATAGGAAGAAGCAGTAAAACAAAGTTGGGGGACTTCTCCAACAGCCCAGACTTAGTAAATCAAGGGTAGCTTGGAACAAGATGGTAGCACTGGAAGTGATTTTAAAAAATTTTGGATTTTGAATATATTATGAGGATACTGCCAAGAGCATTTGATGAAGGATGCAATAGGGAATATAGAGAAAGAGGAACTTTACTTGGGTTTACTTGGGAAGCTGAGACAGGAGGATAATAAATTCAAGGCCAGTCTCAGAAACCTAGCACGAGGCCTTTGGCAACTTAAGTGGAGACCTGTTTCAAAAAAAAAAAAAAAAGTAGATCTGATGGTGTAGCTCAGAGGTAGAATACCCTGAGTTGAATCCTCAGAACCCCTACAAAAAAGTAGAAGACAGGAGAGAGGAGAGGGGAGAGAGGAGAGAGGAGAGGGGAGAGAGGAGAAGGGAGAGGGGGGAGGGGAGAGGGGAGAGGGGGGAGGGGAGAGAGGGAGGGGGAGGGAGAGGGAAGGAGACAGAGAGAGAGAGAGAGAGAGAGAGAGAGAGAGAGAGAGAGAGAGAGAGGACTCAAAAATTATTTTAAAATTGTTGGCCTGTGTATTTGGGAGGATAGAGTTGATATTTACTTAAATCAGGAAAATGGTGAAAACTCAGATTTGAGAGATGGAAGAAATAAATCAGGAGTTATGTTTTAAACATATCAGTTTGAGATGCATTCAAATAGAGATGTCAAGGGGACAGATGGACATAAATCTGGAGTTCAGAGGAGATGTATAGGCTGGAGTTATGAATTTAAGAGTTTGCAGTATTTGAAGTGTTTTCGGCCATGAGAAGAGACAAGACCACTACGGAAATGATCATACACAGAGAAGAAGAGGAGGCATTGGGTCTGAATTCTGTGACATTCCGATGGGGAAAATAAAGAACAAGCCAGAGAGACTCAGAAGTCGTGGCTAAAAAAGGCATAAGCATCTCAACCTAGCCAGACTCTATTTCAAAAATAAAAAATAAGGAAGCTAAGGATGTAGCCCAGAGGTAAAATGCCCCTGGATTCAATCTCCAGTGTCCCCTTTTCCCCCAAAAAGGTATAAGGAGGTTTAAAAAGCATAGCCTAGAAGCAAGGAGGAAAAACTGGAGACTTGCATTGGATGCTTCTAACACAGGAGGAGTAAGAATTGCCCACTAAACCAGATGTTATAAGAATTATATGCCTATAATTCCAATACTCTGGGGAAGGCTGAGACAGGAGGATTACAGATTAAAGGCCCACCTCAGCAATTTAGCAAGACCTTGTTTCAGAATAATACAAACAAACAAAAAATTGTCTGTGACTATATCTCAGAAATATCAGCGGCAGAAGAACTCAGGATTCATTCCCAGGAGCATAAAAATAGAAAAGAAAAATTAAACCAGTCACTGGATTTTGCAATGGAGAGATTACTCCTAACCTGGATAAGAGCAGCTGCAATAAAGTTTGAGGTGAGACCAAAAGTCTTATTTTGACTCTATTCAGCGGAGATGGGGGTTGTGGGCAGGAGGTTGAAAATATATAAAGTGTAAGCACAGACCATTTTTTTCAAGGAGTTTGCCAGCCAATTAAGTGTCTCCATTTTATTTGGTGGGAAAAAGAGATGAATTTTCCTCTTGCTGGAGTCATTCTTTTTACACCTCGTAGATGTCTCTCTGGATTCGCACCCCTGCACACTCTATCACATCCTCATCTCCTTGTTCCTTTTCATCCTTTCACCACCAGGCAGAGCTGACTCCTCTATGCACCACCATGCTACCTCTTCACTCCACTGCACACGTTGTCACTGTTTAAGGAGAGATTCTTATATTTTAGGCACTCTGCTCATTTGGGCCCATAATGGCAAATAAATGATTGCCTACAAAGTAGAAAAGAGTCGTCTTCAAGCTTTTTGTTTATGAATCTCTTAAGACAATTATGAAAAACTAGCGTTCCATCACAATAACTTCAAACATTCAAACAACTTCTCCTCTTCTCCTTCTTCTCCTTCCACTTCCTCTCCTCCTCCTCCTCCTCCTCCTCCTCATCATCATCATCATCATCATCATCATCCTTCTTCTTTAGATGAAGCTTAGGAAGGGGCACTCTACCTCTGAGCTACACCCCCAGTCCTATTTTACTATTTTTCACTTTAAAACAGGGTCTCACTAAGTTGTAAAGGGCCTCACTAAGTTGCTGAGACTGGCCTTGAGCCTGCAATCCTCCTGTCTCTGCTTCCTTAAGAATGGGATTACAGGTGTGCATCACTGTGCTCATCTTCTCCAGTCCTATTTTATTTTTCAGTTTGAAACAGGTCTCCTTTGGCTGCTAAGGGCCTCACTAAGTTGCTAAGGCTGTCAGTGAACCCGCCATCCTCTTGTCTCAGCCTCCCAAGGACTGAGATTACAGACATGAGTCACCATGCATGATTTTAACTTCAATTTTAATGTAAGATTTTGTGTTCTAAAAGTCTGTGTTCAGCCGGGCGTGGTGGCGCACGCTTGTAATCCCTGCGCTTGGGAGGCAGAGACAGGAGGGTCGCGCAGGTTCGAAGCCAGTCACGCGCGCTGGTTTAGGAGACCCTGTTTCCAAATAAAAAAAAAATGTAAAAATAAGTCTGGGAGTGTAGCCCGGAGGTAGAAGGGCTTCCAGGAACCCCAGTACCACCAAAAAATAAAAAAATAAAAAAATAAATAAAAATAAAAATAAAAAAGTCTGTGTTCTAATGCACATTAGGGTAATTGCAATTGGCAAAAATGCATATTTTAGAATGGCTACATGAGAGGATTTTTAATATTTCACTACTAAGGAATTATGAATATTTAAGGTGGTGAATATGCTAATTACCCTGATTTAATCCTAACACAATGTGTACATGAATGAAAACATTACATTGTACCCCATACATTTGCATACTTTTGATGTGTCAATGAAAAATAAAACAACTTTTTATAAAGATAAGTCTGATATATGAAGGAAGGAGAGAGGGAGTCACCAAATTCCCCCTGCACAACCATCACAGCCTAATCCCTTAATCAATCAAAATTGCAAGCTTTCTTATTCACATGAGTATTGTTTGTGGTTAGTGGGAGAGAATGGATTTTGTGAAACCTAATTAAATGAGAGGAGGCCCTACAAAAGTCAAGAAAGAGGGCCTGTAGTCAAAAGTTACTAAACTTCACAATAACTAATAGAAAGAAATGCCGGTACTGTGCCTTTGAAAGTATGACCAGTAAAAGGTTAAGAATCTATTCTTAAGGTTCTGAGAGACTTAAGTTTTATAGACTTTTTCAATTATTGATGTGTCCTATTAACATACTACGTTCAGGCTGATTTCTTTTCTTAAGACAGAGTCTTGTTAAGTTGCTGAGGCTGGCCTCAAATTTGCTATACTTCTGTCTCAGCCTCCCAGCTACTGGGATTATAGGCATGTGCCACCAGATTTGGCTAGGTTGATTTACTGTGTGTGTGTGTGTGTGTGTGTGTGTGTGTGTGTTGCTAGGAATTAAAACCAGGGTGATTCTACCTCCTAACTATACCCCCACAGGCATATATTACTTTTTATTTTGAAACAGAGTCTCATAAATTGCTGAGGGGCTTGCTAAATGATTGAGGCTGTCCTTGAATCTCCAGTCTTCCTGTCTCAGTTTTCTAAGTATTGAGGTTACAGGTTTGTGCCACCACACCTAACTTCTTTTGTGCATCTTTAAGTTAATGCCTAAATATTTTATTATGGATTTAAATAGCTACAAGGTATATAATTTCCAGCAAACTACAAATATTTCCATTTTTAAATAAAATGATAAGTAATAATTAATTGAAAAACCATCCCAGATCAGCTGTGATGGGGCACACCTATAATTTCAATACTTAGGACGCTAAGGCAGGAGAGTCACATATTCAAGACCAGCCTCATCAACTTAGTGAGATGATCAATAACCTAGCAAGATCCTGTTTAAAAAATTAGATAGATAAATAGATAGGTAGATAGATAAAGATAGATAGATAGATAGATAGATAGATAGATAAACAAACAAGCAGGGCTAGAGTCGTAACTCAGAAGTAGAATGTCGCTGGGTTCAATCCATAGTACCAATAAATAAATAAATATCTAGGGGGAAAAAGGCACTACCTAATGGAATGTTTTTAGTTTAGCACTTTGATTCACCATATCATCTGTTTTTGAAAATGTACAAGCATGCTCTTTGCTAGGAAGGAAAGTTATTGTTTTCTTCACTGAATTCTTATTTCTATTCTATCCTCTACCACCTATGCAAAATTTTGTCCTAATGTAAAGGGTTCACACTTTAAAGACTTTCATTAATGATCTTATGTTTTTTTTTCCCTGCAATGAAATCTAGCATACTAAATGTCCTATAGCCCAAGGCCAATAGAAACACACCTGCACTTGAACAAGTTGGGATAACAAGAGTCCCAGGTGACCCTTGGGCAGCTCCATCAAAGGGTTTGAGCCAGGATATCCGAAGGGACTTGGCCTGAGACCAGGTGATTCTGTGGTGATTGGGCATTATTCAAGTTCACACTCTCAGGCTCTATGCTGTGTTATGGCTATGGACTGAATGTGTGTGTGTCCCTTGAACATCTATGCTGAAATCCTACCTTTTGTGATGGTGGCAGTAGGGAGTGGGGCCTTTGGGAGATGAATAATGATGGAAGAGGAGCCATCATGAGTGGGTATGAGAAGAAATTCCTCTCTCTCTCTCTCTCTCTCTCTCTCTCTCTCTCTCTCTCTCTCTCTCTGCCATGTAAAAATACAAAGACAAGCCAGCCATCTGTGAGCCAGGAAGAGAGCCCTCGCTAGACACCAGGTCTCCAAGCATCCTAATATGGTCTTCTCAGCCTCCAGAATGATGAGAAATAAGTGTTTTCTCTGTAAGCCAACTGACCTGTGGTATTCCATTACAGCCACCCAAACTAAGACTATGTTAACAAATCTTACATAAATGAAAGAAAGAGTAGAGCAAAGTAAAATATGTCATGGTAAAAAAAAAAAAAAAAAAGCTGTGGCCAGCCAGGTAGCGTGGCGCACACCTGTGATCCCAGCACCTGGGAAGCTGAGCCAGAAGGATTACAGGTTTGATGCAACCTCAGCAACTTAGTGAGAGCTTCAGAAAATTACCAAAACCCTGTTTCAAAAGTAACCAGGGCTGGCATTGTAGCTCGGATGTAGAACGCCCCTGGGTTCAATTCCCAGTCAGGAACAAAAACAAAAATCTATGTCAGTCACTTATATTAGTGGAGGATGAGATTCTATTTTTATGATTTCATAGTGCTATGGTTTGAATCTGGATCATTCTTTCAAAGCCCATGTGTTGATGCTTGGTCCTCAGTGTGGTATTACTGGATGGTGGTAGACCTTTAAGAGGAAGAACCTATTGGAAGGTCATAGGGAATGTTCTTGAAGGAGATTATGGTATTTTCTTCTCTGTTACATCCTAGTCATGAATGAGCAGCCTTACTCTGCTCCCTGCTCCCACTCTGATGTACTGCTTTACCACAGGCCTAAGACCAATGGGACCCACCAGCCATGGGCTAAAACCACTAATACTTTCAGGCAAAATAGACCTGCTCTGCCAGGTATGGTGGTACATGCTTGTTATCCCAGTATTTGGGAAGCTGAGACAGGAAGATCCAGGTTTATGAACAGCCTCATCTACTTAATGGCAACTCAATGAGACCCTGTTTCAAAATAAGGAATAAAAAATATGGTTGGGCGTGTAGCTTAGAGGTAGAATGCCCCTAAGTTTCATCTCCAGTACTGCAGAAAAAAATAGACCTGTTCTCTTTATGTGTTGACTATCTGCTGTATTTGTTATGGCAATAGAAAGCTGACTAACACAGTGACTTTTTTTCTAGCTTGGACAAAAATATGAACTGGTTTTTGTGTTGCTTCATCATGATTGCAGAATTTCTATCTTGTGTTGGTGCTATGAGGTTGACAATATTGAGCAGAATACCACAGTTTAGCCATGACCATGAGCCAGCACTGGGTAACTGTCTTTGCAGGACGTGCTTTCCTCTTTCTTGGCTCCCCTGTTTTAGCCAAGAACAGATGCTATCAAACCACAGGATGTTAACTCATGATGTCCAGAATGCTGAGATTTTAACGATCAGGATTGTAACATGTCTTTGAACCTTGTCTGCAGTTAAAGTCTTTGAACCTTGTCTGCAGTTAGAGTCAGGTCAATCCCTCCTCCTGCTTCTGCTGCTGAATGAGTTGTAGAATCACTGGCCTTGGCAATTACTCCACAGTAGCATTTAAGACTCCTGATACATTTGCCAACTGTAACACAAGCAATTCCCAGGAACCACTTGATTATTAGTTCTTGAAATGGTTGCAAAGAAAGAGACATGGATTATAAGAGTCGGGCTGTGAAAACCTATCCCAGAATATACCAGGGCCTATTTCAGAGACCTCAGTGGCTATTTCTTTTCCTCAGTCTTGAGCATATTTTTCTTAATTTTCTATGTGTTATTTACTAGGGACAGCCAGCTTAGAGGATGTTGAGAGCTAAGTGACTATCCATGGCAAATCTAGCTAATGAGTTCTTCGGGCTTCTAGGAGAGAAGTGGTGTTAATGATGACATCACTTAGGGTTAATGGCAAGTTTCAGATTCCTGTTGGAATTGTGACTCAGTCTTTATGATGAAGGCCTTGGTATTCTGTGCTTGCTTCCTTTTGGAGTTTTAGAAAAAATGATAGTTTTAAATATCCATTAGTTTCCAATTTTTATCCCCTAAAACAGAGGCTAAGTTAGTGTGAAACACACAGGCATAAGCCTGATAGTTGCTTAAGAAGTAGGATCTTGATGAGACACAGGGACTATTGAATGTGTAAGTATCATTTATTATGACAGGAGTGAGTTTATTTTGCACCCATTTTATAGGGCTTCCTGAAGTGGGCAGAAAATCTTTTTGTTTTTATATTATTTAGAAGTCATGGACTAACAGTATAGAGGGTCCTCAGAAGAATGGGTATGAATCTATCATATGATCAAGCAATATCACTTCTGGGTATCAACCCTAAAGAATGGAAACCAAACTACCAAATGAGTGCATGTGTATCTATATTCATAGTCACACAATTCACAACTGCCAAACTATGGAACCAGACAAGATGTCCATCAACAGATTAATAAATTACAAAATTATGGAATATGTACACAATGTTATTAGCTCAGCCATAAATAAGAACAAAATTATGTCATTTTCAAGGAAGTGGATGGAACTGGAGAGCATGATTAGTCAATCATGAAAAGTAAAAAATTGGATGTGCTCCCTAATATGTGAAAGCTAGAGAGAAAAAGGGTTATAGAAGAAACTCTAGACAAAGAAGGAGAAACCAAAGATGAACAAATAAGGAGACCTAACTGAAGGAGATGGGAGAGGAGAAGAGAGAAATTTCCTAATGTATATGATGTACATTCACAAACATATCAATAACTTTGAAAAACATAAGGAACAGGGAAGGGGGAGGGAATGGGGTGAGAATTGGGGAAGGGCTAAATGAGTGATGTGTACATCTATGCCTCTACCATCGTGTACTCCATTAAGATGTACGATTATAATGTACCAATAAAATTTTTTTAAATCATGGACTAGCCCCAAACAATCTACCCTTATGGTAACAATATTTGTCCTTTGTTGTTTGTGGATTGATGAGTCTCAGCAAAGGCAATTCACTTAGGCATCTCAACTTATTTCATGTCTATGGGAAGCTTGAATTTCAAAGGTAAATTTAGCCTGTACAGCAGAGTGGTTTGGAAATATTCAGTGTTTTCCTCTTAGGTTTGGACTGCTAAGAGAAATAATCAAATCAGAAATATTTAAGGAAGTTTTTAGAATGTCTGAAAAGGGAAATCATATTTCTCTAGTAGAAGTCACTTTTCCTCAAAGAAAAGAGAACACTGGGATTTGGAGAAGCAAGAACTGTTTAGCTTATTTTTTCTATGACTATGTATCTTACCACTTTTATTATCTTGATGAGGAAAATTGGAATAATAAATGTGAATATATATAATATTATTCCAAATAATTATATATTTAAACTATTGTCATTTTTAAGAATTAAGAATGAATTAGATTTAATGACCAGTGTCGAATCTGATTCCTAGCTACAAATTTTCCAGGCCTCTAGAGGTCATTTATTAATTAAACTTTTGTCTAAGTTCTTAAAGTTAGTTGTGATTCTGAAAATTATACTTTGAGTAACACATTCAATCCTTTCAACTTGTAGCATTATAAAAAACTGTCATAAAATCAAAACCTTTAAGAAAATATCCTTTATTTTCATGTTATTGAAGTGAATATAATCATATATGTAAATTTTAAAATTTAAACAAGCTATGGAGACAGTGACAAAGTAACTCATAAGACAAATGACCATTTAGAAAGTTTAAATAGGAGAAATTGATTTCTGTATTTATGTAAATGAAACTTCATGTTGGCAGTATTTTCAGGGGAAAAATAATGTTTAAGGACTGAATCATGCCCCAAACATGTGTTTTATTTTGAAGTTAAAACTATTTTTCTCACTTCATAGTTTTAATAACAAAAGCTGTTATCCAAATGTACTTTTTCAGGGTCCACAAAGAAAGAAACATGGCTTAATAGCTTATGATACAACCATAACAACTGAACAATTTTAAAAATTAAAAAAGTTAACCTTTCTTTCCCCAAAAAAGAAATAAAAAGGGAGAGGAACAGAAAAAATAAATAAAAATTAGAAGAACAGGAGGCAGCTAGCTTCAGGAAAATATAAAATTATCCCTGTAAAAGGCTAATTATGTTTTCTCTACAAAGAGAAGACAGAAAGTTTAGACATAGAAAAACAAATTTTGACATATATACACACAAAAGAAAATGACACGCAGCTGGTTTCACTATAACTTGTGCTCGCTTGACAGTTCTATCAGCCCAAACAATTAAAAAGTCAGCAATTATTAATTCCCAAGTACTGAGACAAAGGAAGGGTGACTTCTGGGTTAAACAAAATGATCTCTCATTTAGACAAACAAGACAAATAACCTCCTCCTGAGGATTTCTTCTCTTTTTGTTCAAAGATACCTTTCATGAGAACAATTTTGTTCCTATCAAGAGCTCCCCAAAGTGGCCACTGCAATTTTAAATCGTCCCCAGTGAAATTATAGCAGTTAAAGAGATGAATTCACAAGTTAGCATGATAGCGTGGAAACCAGGGGAAGCACTTGTTCTGGCCCTGAGGAGACGCGGTTGTAGATGGGAGACACCCTGTCAGGATCCGCGAGGTCTTGAGAAAGGTCCTTTTGTGTCTTTATGATTCTATGACCTGGCCAAAAGGCCCACATCACCCAATAGAGAGTGCACAAAACCTTCTGATTCCAGGCAGAGAAAAATAAACAAAGACATTCTCATGGACATGATGCTAGTCAGCTTCATATTACTACAACAAATACCTAAGGAAATTAACTTGCAAAGAGAAAATGGTCATTTAGCTCATGGTTCTGGAGGTTCCAGTCCAAGATTAGGTGACCCCGTGCTTGTGCCTCCAGTAAGGGAACCTGGCAATGGTGGGCAACACATGTCAGAGAAAGCTTCTTATTTTACAAGCCAGGGTCCCACAGTCTGCTTGAGGGTAACACCTCCAGTGACCTTCAGCCCTTCCAGTATGCCTCACAGCCCACAGATTTAATCACCTCCCCAAAGCACCAACCTGGGGACCAAGGCTTTAATACACAGGCTTTTGGGGGACAATTATCCAAATGGTAGCATACCATGACAAGACTAAGACATTATCTTTAAGAAGTTCTAACGTAGTGACCCAAGTCAAAGTTTGTCCCCAAAGACACCAGTCTCAGAAGATATTTTGAATGCTTCCATCCCTGGGAACAGCTCAAGGAAAACTTTATTAGACCTATTCCCATCCTCTGTGTGTCAGATTGGCTAGGTTATAATCCAGTTCCCCCATCATTCAGTCAAACAGCAAATTAGGCACTATTGTAAAAGTTTTTTATAGAAATGATAAAAGTCCATAACCAATTTAAGTTAAAGAGATGATCTAGGTCATCCAAAGCCATCTAAATCAATCTGCTAAATAGACCCAAAAGCTGAGGCTTCCATGAAGAAACCTACCTGTGGCTAGAAGCTTTGGTATATGCCCAATAAATACAGCCTAACCTTCATGGTGATCTGCAAATATGTGATAATTGTCTTAGTCTGGTCTTACCTGGAGGGAAGACAAGGATATAGTTGAAGCTGTACAGTTCAGTGTCATAAATGATGAAGAGACCTTGTGCAAAATGTGTTAGACAATCCTGTCATGGGGAGAACATCACAGAGTGTATTTACACCATCTCATTACCAGGCAATAAGATCTTACAGGGCCAGGGTTGTATGCGCAGTCCATTGTTGACTGTGGCACATGATTCTAGACTTCTTTTTTAAGTTTTTTATTGGTGCACTGTTGTTATACATAGCAATGAAGTTCAAAGTGATACATTAACATATTCATACAGGATCTCTTGGTGTATTTCCCTTTGTACATCTCCCCATGCAAGCTAGTGTGATTGGTAGTGATACATTAATCAACAAACATAATGTTATCTGACCTATTTATTTCACAGTGCTCATTTTCTCCCTGCTCTTTTCCCTCTTTCAAACCCCTTTCACTATTCTACTGGTCTTGCTCATTTTCATAAAGTTTCTTTTCTATTTTCTTTCTAGCTTCTAGATATGAGAGAAAATATGTGTTCCTTGATTTTCTGAGTCTGGCTGATCTCACTGAGCATGGTTTCGAGTTTCATATATTCTCCTTCAAATGACAGAGATTCTTATTCTTCTTTATGGTTGTGCAAAACTCCGTGTGTGTGTGTGTGTGTGTTTGTGTGTGTGTACCACGTTTTTAATCCATTTATCCATTGATGGACATGTGGGCTGGTCCCATAGCTTAGCAATTGTAAATGGTGCTGTTGTAAACCTGAGTATACATGGATCATTACAGTATTATAACTAATTCTTTTGGAAAGAAGAGATACTTCTCCAAAGGGAAATGCAAACGGCTATAAAATATATGAAAAAAATGTTCATGTCTTTAGCCATCAGGAAAATGCAAATTAATACTACACTGAGATTCCATTTCATTCCAGGTACAGTGGTCACCATCAAAAATACAAACAACCATAACTGCTGCCAAGGATATGTATGTAGGAAAAGGAATTCTTCTATACTATTAATGCAATTGCAAGTTAGAACAAGCATTATGGTGACGTTTCTCTTGAGAAAGAAGCCTGGGTTACTCATCTGTGCTGGGGCAGGGTGATGTTTTCCACCTTGGTGATTTTTATAATAATGACTTTGTTTTGGCTGTCCATAAACAAGATTCTGAAATTGTGGGGTTTTTTTTGGTTGTTATTGTTGTTGCTGCTGTTTCTCTCTGTATCACAGTCACAGGCATCTAATCCTGGTGTTCCACATGCTTGTTGATATCCAACTCTGGTCCAGCCATGAACCAATGTGGTGCACTGTCGTCCAGCCATGAACACCAGGTCAGCTCCACACAACTTCAAGATCCCCTCTAAGTGTCTGACAAGTCCCTTGAGGTCAGAAGTTATTCTTCTCTTTCTCTGGACATAAATTAAAATAGTTTTTAAATTTTTTATTCTCTATGATTTATTTCTTTTAAATAGGGACTGAGCTACAAATCATCCAAAGCCCAAATTATTATTATAGATTATTATGTCCAGTTTGCCCAAACAATATAAAAATCTAACACTTCATGATCTAATGTCAAACATAAACATTTTATTAGAAATTACATCTTTTGAGACAGAAAGGGAAGTATTCATTCAGTCCATGCATCAATGAGTAAATGTGGCTTATTCCATAAAATGAAAAAGTGTCGGCATAAATTTTATTCCCACTTTCTGTTTTTATTTATGTAAGTGCTGAGAAAACATCCTGCTAAATGAGTAGAAGGGAGCAGGAGTGATGACACTTAAGTTTCCAAGTTATCTGTGAAATGTTCATATTGATACAGTACTGTTAAAAAATAATTTTAAGGGTTTCCCTTTCTACATCATAACTGGTCTTCAAATTGAAAGCAAAGAATCAGGAAGTAAAAGGAATTGTTACCCAATTGTTAGAACTGGTCTTTCCCCAACCCCAAGGCCAATATTTTGAATTCTAAATTGTTTGAAACTCAAGAAGGCATTTTATTTTCTCTGTAGGTTACTGTACCATGGCATGAGTGGGGTGGGTGAGATGTTTGTCTGCCTTTTGTAAAATGGAAGAAAGGAAATTTGAGGAAAACTGAGGACTGAGAATCCATGTTGCCTTGGGAACAGATGAGTTTTAATTAAAAGATTACAAAAGGAAGTTGAAACCTGAACATTGATTCTCTAAACCTCTCCATGGCTGAGTGTCTCTTGAAAAGTCTGGATATCCTTAGGCAGGATTACCTGTACTTCATTTGGAAGGATTACCAAGTAATGGGCTGTTTTGTTTTGTTCTTGGAATATCTATCACAGCAATATATAGTGTCTTTATGGGCTATGATCCTTTCTGTTAGTTTCACAAAGTTTTTTTTTTATGTCTCCTACAGTGCCTAACACAGTGTTCTCACATCAAGGAGGTTCTTCACAAATACTAATTGCAATGAGAGAATCTATCTGCATTGCTTTACAATGCAGATACACTGCATTACTTTACAATGCAGATACAACGCAGGTGATACAACACAATTATAAGTGGCAGCCATTGCGCACCTGGCATAGTTCCTGACAATGAAGAGGTAGCTAATAATTGGTGGATAATAATTGGCTCAGAATTCTTGCAGATATAATCTAAAAGGTTGACCACATAACTTAGAAGAAAGAAGATTTATTTTCTTACAGTTTCAGGTTTAGTTCATGTGAGGCTGGAGCCTGGGGATGTCAGGGCATGACTGTGGGAGGCGGAGAGAGGGAGAGCACATGGATGGGCTGTGCCGTTTACATCATGGAGGCCAGAAGAAAGAGAAAGAGTAAGGAAGGGAGGAACCATATATACAATCCCCAAAGCATCACTCCCAGGAATGCACTTCATCCAACTGTACCCTACTAGCCTATGTCACAGCCAAGGTAAATTCATTACAATGAATTTATCCACTCCTGGGATTATAACCTCATGACTCTATTATGTCAAACTTGAATATCAATAAATGATCTCTTTAGAGGACTTTCTTATGTATAGCAATAACAATTTGCTATTGATTCAGCAATGTTAACTGTCATTTATGGATTGCCCACACCTGGGATTCTAGGTTTTTTTTTTTTTTTTTTTTTGGCAGTACTGGGGATGGAACACAAGGACATTCTACCTTTGAGCTACACCCCCAGTGCTGTTTTTATTTGGTTATTTTGAAACAAGGTCTCACCAAGTTGTAAAGGGGCTCACTAAGTATCTGAGGCTGGCCACAAACCTGTCATCCTCCTGTTTCAGCCTCCCATAAACTGGAATTATAAGTGTGTGCCACTATGCCCAGCCCCCCATGTTTTTTTTTTTTTTTTGCAGTACTGGGGATGGAACCCAGGGGAATTCTACCACTGAGCTACACCCCCAGCCCTATTTTTATTCTTTTATTTTTGAAACAGGGTCTCACTGAGTTGCAGAGTCTCACTAAGTAGCTGAGGCAGGCCATGAACCGTGATCCTCTTTGTCTCGGCCTCTCAAATGCTAGAATTACAAGCCTGTGCCACCATGCCTGGTCCTCCATGTGTTTTTGACTGTCTTTTTCCTTTACTTCCTTCCTAGCTGGCACATATGAGAGAAGACATATGACCTTTCACTTTCTGTGTCTGACTAATCTCACTTAACATACTGTTCTCCAGTTCCATCCAATTTTGCAAATGCTATAATTTTGTTCTTTTTTATTGTGGAGTAGAATTTTATTGTGTGTATATCCCATAAATTTGTAATCCATTCATTTGTATGTAGACACCTGAGTTGGTACCATAATTTGGCTATTGTGAATCATGCAGCTATAAACATGGTTATGCACATATTACTATAATATTCTGATTTAAGTCTCTTTGGAAAGATTTCTCATGTTCTTGGATAGACAGAATAAATATTATCAAAATGACCATTCTGTCAAAAGTGATCTACAAAATCAATGCAATCCTTATCAAAATTCCAAAGTTATTCTTCACAGACTCAAAAAATCAGCCCTAAGTTTTATATGGCAAAATAAAAGACCTAGAGTAGCCAAAGCAATTCTCAGCAATAAGAACCATGCAGGAGATATCACAATGTCTGACTTTAAATTATACTACAGAGAAAAGATCAGGGAAGATGGTGGCAGCTGCAATCGCAGTGGCGACCATACATTCCTCAGAGAAGCCCTGGACACCAGATTTTGGTTTAATATCTGATTGGAACAACTTAAGGAGACACTTCCAGCTGTGACTTCCTATCTAGAATACAGGAGAGAGAGTGGATAATGGTGGAATTAGAAGCAAGATGACAAGGAGGCGCATGCCATGCAAAAAAAAGTGATTTTTGGAAGAACATTCCAGAAGGGATTAGAGCAAAGACCACTTCAGCCGCGCATGCTGTGGACACTTAACAACATACCTTGTAAGAAAAATGATCCGGGCGTGGTGGAGGGTGTCGGGGTCCAGCCCTAGTAGAGTCGAGGTTTGTGTGAAGGTGAGGGGGAAAAACCGAGGCCGACGAGAGACGACAACACACGATTCAGATTTGATCTTTTCCATTTTATTCAGGATTTGTTATAGTTTTTATACTTTATTTTTTGGCAGAAAAGCAAGAGCATAGTCATGCAAGCAGGATTGCCAAGGACAGTAAAAATTATTATTTGTTATAAAGTTTAGGGCAAGGGTGTTGGACATAGTATATTTTGTATCACTTTACAAGGCTGCCTCAAACTTAATTGTATATAGTGGCTCTAAGGTCAGTTTGAACTTAATATTTGGCCAAATATCTTCATCCTTGGAAAGATATCTTTGTCGCCTGAGTCTCTCACAAGCCGCTCCCCATCAGTTTTAGTTATAATGTTTATACATAAAATTTTAATTATACATATTAATCCAAATAATCCTAAAATAATTTTATGAAAGAAAGGAATGCCAGACATACTTCGTGGGGGATCTACGCCATTGCAGATCCCCTGATCAAGCTTTTTAAAGATCTACATGAAATTGCTGTGGCAGGAGGGAGCCCAGCAGCACTGGGAGGGAAGCCGAGCCGTGCTTCCCGGGGAACTCAATGAGCCTGGCCGCCGCGCTTTTCTATGTTGTGCTGGGGTTTGTGTTGCACTCGGAACAGCAGATCCTGCTTTATGTGGTGAGGCTACGGGCTTCCACTCTTGGAGGGGAGATAAAATTCATTGCTGCTGAGTGTTTGATCTCACAACCTCTTCAAAACACACATACTGTCTTCTCTTATTAAAAAAAAAAATTATTGGAGAGTGGCCAAGATGGCGGTGGTGGCAGCCATGATTCAGGAGATGCAGACAAATCCTTTCCAATTCACCTGGAACTTTTGGAAAAAATATCCCCGTGAAGGGGGACTTCTCCTGTGGCACATGCTTAAGAATTCTGGACATCATATCATGTAAGGAAGGAGCTAAGTGGAAAACCAGGAGGAAAGTGGTGGCAGTGGTGGTGGTGGTGGTGGCTGTGGAGGTTAGTATTTGGGAAAGGCAGAGATCTGATCCAACCCACCCTGATCTTCTGAAGAAATTGCCCCAAAGGTAGAATGCTACTGCCGCGTATGCTCAGGAATTCTGGACAACATGCAGTATGGGAAAAGTGTTTGGGAGAGAATTGAGATGGTGGAGGCAGTGGCAATGGCAGTGGCCAGTATTCAGGAGAGGCAGAGATCTGATTCAATTCACCTTGATCTTTTGAAGAAATCGCCCCAAAGGTAGAATGATGCCACCGCACATGCTCAGGAATTTGGGACAACATGCTGTGTAAATAAGGTGCTCGGAAAAGAACCAAGATGGCTGTGGCAGGGGCAGCAGTGGTCAGTATTTGGTAGAGGCAGAGATTCAATCCAATCCACCTCAAAATTTTAAAGAAATGTCCTCAAAGGTATACTGATCCTGCCGCACATGCTCGGGAATTCTGGAAAACAAACTGTGTGGGAAAGGTGTTCAGGAGAGAACCAAGATGGCAGTGGAAGCAGCGGTGGTGGTGGTGACCAGAATCTGGAGGAGCAGACAGATCCAGTTCAGTCCACCTTGAACTTTTGAGGAAATCTCTCCAAAGTAGACTGCTCCTGCTACACATGCTCAGGAATTTTGGACAACATGTTAAGTGGTAAAAGGGTTTGGTAGGTTGCAGAGGGATCCCCACATAGCCAGGATGGGCCGCCACGCTGTGTGTTCTGGTAGTCATCAGCCCTCATGGTCACCACACTTCTCTGTGCAGAGCAGGAGGCCAGGGTGCACGTGGAGCAGAAAAGCCTGCTCTCTGAAGTGAAGTTGTAGACCTCTGCCTTTGGAGGGAAGACAAAATTGATTGCCACTAGGTATTTGGGGTCCTAGTTTTCACAAAAGACATGTACTGCTCTCTCATATTAAAAAAAAAAAAATGAAGAACGCCTGGCATGGTGGTGCATGCTTGTAATCCCCACACTTGGGAGGTAGAGACAGGAGGATCACGCAGGTTTGAGGCCAGCCTCACTTGCTTAAGAGACCCTATTTCCAAATAAAAATATAAAAAATAGGTCTCCGGGAGTGTAGCCTGGAGGCAGAAGGGTTTCCAGGAACCCCAGTACCACCAAAAAAAAAAAAAAAAAGGGAAGAAAAAGGGAACATCTGTAGACTTATAGACGACCTGCTTAGAGTGACAGAGACCAGAGCCTAATGCACAGCAAGGCCGGTCCTGGGGCCTCTGAGGCCAGGATAGGTGACTGCAGGGCGACTAAGCTGGTGCCGGGGCCAGTGAGGCCAGGATCGAAGCCTGCCATGCGGTGAGGCCTGTACTGAGGCCAGTGAGGCTGGTATAGGAGCCTGACTTAAGACAAGGTTGGTGCCAGGGCCAGCAAGGTCGGGATCAGGGCCTGTCATGAGGCAAGGCCGGTGCTGCGGCCTCTGAGGCTGGAATCAGAGCCTGCTGAGGGGTGAGGCCAGAGCTGGGGCCAGAGAGGCCGGGATCAGGGACTGCCATGAGGCAAGGCTGGTGCTGGGGCCTCTGAGGCCGGAATTGGAGCCTGCCATGCGGGGAGGCCGGTGCTGGGGTCAGCAAGGCTGGGATTGGTGCCTGCCATGTGGTGAGGCTGTAGCTGGAGCCAGTGAGGCCAGGATAGGAGCTTGTCTTAAGGCAAAGCCAGTTCTGGGTCCTCCAAGGCTGGGATCGGAGCCTGCTGAGGGGTGAGGCCGGTGACAGGGCCAGTGAGGCTTGGATTGGGGCCTGCAAGGAGGCAAGGCAGGTGCTGGGGCCTCCGAGGCCAGTCTCAGAGCCTGCCATGCAGCGAGGCCAGTGCTGGGGTCAGCAAGGTCAGGATAGGAGCTTGTCTTAGGGCAAGGCTGATGCTGGGGCCTCCAAGGCCCTGGATCAGAGTCTGCCGGGTGGCCAGGCTGGTGCCGGGAGCCTTCAAGAGTGGGATTGGAACTTGCAATGTGGCATACACAGAGAAATATCACAGAAAATAAAAAATCAGATGCTTTCCCTAATATGCAAAAACTAGGAAGAAATGGGTAATAGGAGGAAATCTAGTTGAAGATAGGGCCCTATGGAGGAGCAATTAAGAGGATCACAGGGGATGGGATGGGGGGAGATGGAATCTCTTTAAAACACATGATGTATGTAAACAAATATATCAAAGTAAATCACTAAATCAAGCATGGGATTGAGGGAGGGGGAGGGAATGGGATGGGGATTGGATAAAGGCTAATTGGACGATGTGTGCTTGGGTATCCTCACAAGTCTTGTACTCCATTGTGATGTTTGACTATAGTGCACCAATAAAATATATTAAAAAATAAATTATATTACTGAGAAAGATATGTTTCAAACTGCCAGTCCTCTTTCCACTGGATGCCATTATCTTCCTCATGCTCACTTTATATATACTGCCAAGTCACAGAAAAATCATAATTCCAAATCTATCTGATGACTCACAGACAATGACATGTGACCCAAGGATTGTAGTCATCAGAAGCCATGGAGCTTAGATCCTGTATCTGTCTCCTACTGTTTCTATAAAAATCATCACGGATTTGGAGACTAACACAAATTTGATGGGTGTGGTGGTACACTCCTGTAATCTCACTACTTGGGAGGCTGAGACATGAGGTTCATGGGTTTGAGGCCAGTGTCAGCAACTTAGTGAGACCCTAAACAATTTAGCAGAGCCTTTTTTCCAAAGTAAAGAGGGCTGTGGGTGTAGCGCAAAGGTAAAATGCCCTGGGTTAAATCCTTAGCATGTTTATACACACACACACACACACACACACACACACACACACACCACAGCTTATTCTCTTATAGTTCTGTAGGTCAGAAAGTTAAATGGGTCTATATTTCTCCTGGAAGCTCTAGAGGAGAATCTGTTGCTTGGCCTCTCCCAGATTGGAGAAACTAACCTAGTACCTTGGCCTGTGGCCCCACTTTATCTTCTCCATCAATTTCTTGCTTCTCTGACTCTTGTAAGGTCACCTGTGCTGGTGGTGCCCCTCCCCCAAGATTAACTAGAATAATCTCCCCATTTTAAGATCCTTAACTACTTCTGTAAATCACCTTTTACCAAGTAAGGAACTGTATTTATACATTTGAGGGATGAGGCTGGGGGGGCATCTTTGGGGATCATTATCCAGCCTATCATATGTGTCAAGCCATGGTCTCAACATACAGAATCTAAATCTAGCTCACCTTCTGTGTGGGCTGAGCAGGGAGTAAGTAATAAATATGTCATGAACTTTTTATTACCAGGTACTAAAAGATCACATATTTGGAGCACAGCTGCTAAAATCATCATCTTTTGGGACTGAGAGCTCCTTGAGTACGGGGAAGACACTAGACACCATTCACCCGGGAGGAGTCAGACCTTACCACATATCAGGTGCCCGGGGCTACTTAATGAGAGGAGAATTCCCTTTCTTGATGGAGGAAAGCAACCACAGTTAGAGAAGCTGGTGGAAACCTAGGGAAGGGATTAAACCACCATTTTAACTCTCATAAATTGCTTCCTTTCTTTTCAATGGGGTTTTTGATGTTTAAATACTCCTCGATAGAATATGGTGTGTGTGAGGAAATGATGGATGACAGAACTTGGTCAGACAGATGCAGAATGATCCCAAGGCATCTTGTGCTGCCAGAATGTAAGGAGATGCTAAAAATCAAAGAAAACAGACCCAGCCAGCCACCCACCCAACTAGCCAACCACCACAATAAACGAGAAACAAGAAAACAGAGATGGGGTGTCTGGAAAAGAAACAGAAACCCTGCCCAGGTAGCTCCTCCGGCCAAAGTTGGTACTGGATTGGAATACAAAGAAAAAATTAGTATCCATGAGTTTTTATGGCATGGGATTGTGAATGAGATCCTCAAACAGATAAAGGTATTAGTGCAAAAACTAGGTGGGGGGATCATCGTTGATTTTTAAGATCTAAGTCTTTGCCTTGAGAATTTTATTACGGTTTGGCAAAACATTAACATTGGGAGATGCTGCATACACACTATGCCAGTACTGTTCTCTACATCCAAAATTATCTTAAAATAAAATGTTAAAGTAAAATAGAGCGGGAAATTAGAGCTGGCAAATTTTCTGCATGATTATAAATGCTTCAGGTATGATTATTCTGCGGATGAAGGCACAATGATCTCTTTCTCTCTCTCTTTTTTGTTACTGGGAATTGAACCCTGAGACATCCTACCTTCAAATTACACCCCCTGCTCTTTTGATTTGTTTTAAAACAGGGTGTTACTAAGTTGCTGAGGGACTCACTAGGTTGTTAAGGCTGGCCTCAAACCTGCAATCCTCCTGTCTCAGTCTCCTGTGTGCTGGGATTACAAGTGTACACCATTATACCCACTCTAGAATTCTCTCTTTTTAAGAGGAAAGAGCCTCTTCCTTGGCTTGGCGTATAGAATTCTCCAAAGTGTTTCCACAGCGATCTCCCTTTTGAGCCTTTCAATGATGAGAGTGACAGGTATGACGAGCATGGTAACTCACTTTCAGTCCAGCAAACAAGTGTTTGAGAATATATGGTCTACTCTGAGAATGCAGATTTTCTATTTTCAAGTCCCCTACTTTTCTATGTCAGACAGCTTGCCAATAGTCCATGTTTTGCAGCCATTAAGGGCCCATCACAAATTTGAAATTGGCTATTACTCTTTATATCTATATCTCTTTTTGGGGAAGGAATATATATTTTTGAAAAAAAAATTTTTTTTGGTGGTACTGGGGTTCCTGAACTCTTCCTCTGGAATACACTCCCAGATATATATATATATATATATATATATATATATATATATATATATATATATATATATATATTTTTTTTTTTTTTTTTTGAAACAGGGTCTCTTAAGCCAGCGAGGCTGGCTTTGAACCTGTGCGATCTTCTTGTCTCCACTTCCCAAGTACGGGGATTACAAGCATGCAGTACCATGCCTGGCTTATATTTTTGAATTTTTATTAATATGTATTAATTGTACACACTAAAGGGGTTCAGTGGGATATTTTAATACACATATAAAGTGTACACTGATCAAATCCAGAGGCTCAGGCTTTAACCTCATGTATGTAGGTGTGCCCCAAGTCCAATCAGACCTGTGTTCAGAGAATTTCTCCCCATTTGCATTCTTCAGAAGCGGGAAAGGTATATGCTTTCCTTACTCGGCTACTACATTTGCGAGCACAGCCGAGGTTCTACAAGTCTGACAGCCTTGTTTGCATGTACCTAAAAGGCTGAGGCTAACTCTTTTAACTACTGGATCAGCCAGCAGAGCTACCACATGACAGGTTGGATTAAAGCTTTGGATTTTTGGATGACTCAGGGTTTCTACATTTTAAAAGCAGCTTTGATGGTGGCAGGATCATAGGCAAGGGATGTGAGCATTCCGAGAGATAAGAGTTTCTGTGGGCTAGAGCTCAAACAGTCACTGTTTATTCTCATGTTTTGATGTGGCGACTTCGCTTGTGGCTGCTACCTACATCTAATTTGGGGCTTTAAGCATGTCTATTGGCAGTTCAGCTAGTGGGGAGAAAAGCAAATGCATTCTTCTGTGCCACAGTGCCCTTACCCCCTGTCTTAAAACATGCCCCTGTGATAGAAGAAACAGCACCTGTTAGCATGTTTGGGCTGCCATAAGAAAGTACCACCAACCACTAATCGGGGCGGCCTCAACAACAGAAATCGACTTTCTCACAGTCCTGAGGAGTTTGAGACAGAGATGTCAACAGGGCTGGTTTCTTCTGAGGCTTCTCTCCTTGACTTATAGCTGACATC
Source organism: Muscardinus avellanarius (assembly GCF_963383645.1). Taxonomy (NCBI): domain Eukaryota; kingdom Metazoa; phylum Chordata; class Mammalia; order Rodentia; family Gliridae; genus Muscardinus; species Muscardinus avellanarius. Next base: position 84,030,399 of record NC_137796.1, on the reverse strand, counting down.
TTCTCCCTGTATCTCCATGTCTTCTCTTTGCAGGTGTCTGTGTCCTCATCTCGTTTGCTAAGGGCACCAGTTATTTTGGATCAGAGTCCATCCTAATGACCTCACTGCAATGCAATTAACTCCTTGAATCCACATCTCCAAATACAGTCATATTCAGAGATACTAGACTTTGGTATATGAATTTGAGGGAAACAATACAATCCCTAGCCCCTCTCCCCAAGAACTTCATTGTAAATAAACATACAGTCAACAAAAATACTGGGCCAGGACTTGGAGACCTTGGTTCTAATCTCTGATAGTGTCTTTGTTGGCAATTTATGTATGTATTTTGGACCTTAGGGTTTTTTTTTTTTTTGCACCCAGAAGATGAAAAAATTAAAGGTAATAAACAAAGGAAGGAGTAAATTAGTAAATGATTAAAGGTGCACATGAGATCCATTCTGAAGTCACTATAAACTCTAGTATTCTTAAAACATCATGCAGAATTTCATACCAGTTGAGAGGACAATCAAGAAATGAATGAAGAACAAAATATTTGGGGAGGGGAGGAAAGCTCAAATCCTTGAGTGTCCCTCAGCTTTGATTAAGTTCTTCACTCTGCCTGCAGGGGTCCTCAGCTCGCAGGTGTTCCAACCCCACACTGGCTCAACCATGAAGTTCAGCTGGGGTGATCTTGATACCAATTCCATAACATTCTTCTCCTATCTCTTCTATGTCATGTCACGATATTCCTTTATCATATTGCTATGGGAGGAGATTGCTGTCCCGCAAGCAGGTGAGCCCTCCACCCTGACCCGCAGCCACCCATCCGAATGGTTTGCTCATTTGATTTTCTTTTAGTATAGTTAGTACCCAGTTCATTATTCAGCCAAGGCTGTCAGTCTATGAGAGTTTGCTCATCTTCAGGAGGTCAGAACAGATTTTCTAGGGCTTGGATCAAAAGGTAATATGAGTGGTTGTAGCTCTATTAGTAATCAGGTATGTTGAGTTCAGCAGATCAGGGAAGATCACCAGTGAAAGGATTGGTGGTGACTCACAGTTCTCAAGAGGAAGGCTCATGCTACCACAGAGGTCCACACTGGAGAAGCGCCAGGGCTGGTCATGAGGCAGAGGCAGTGGTGGGGTGGGGGAATGTGGGCCAAAGACTTTATTGTGGCTTCTGCAGGAAGGAATGGGCAAGGAATGGTAAAAAGGCTTAGGACTAGCTTGTCAGAATACGGTCAACATGTTCTTGACTGTAGGGGATAGTGCCTTTCCGGACATAGAAAAGGTGTTGGGTGCAGGCTTTAGATGGGTTGATTTGCATGGGAAAGGCATGCTCACAGGCCACTTGTTTACTGACTCTGAGATTTGACTAGCTCTTGGAGGGGCAGTGTCCCCAGGATCAGAAAGACCCAAATGCCAAAACATCAAAATAAAAAGACATGATTAGTTGAGCATGGTGGTACACACCTATATAATCCCAGTACTTGAAAGACTGAGACAAGAGGATTACAGATTTGAGACCAGCCTCAGAAAATTGGCGAGGCCCTCGGCAACTTAGTGAGACCCTGTTTCAAAATAAAAACAAAATAAAATAGAGCTAGTGGCATGGCTCAGAGGATGAAGGCACCTCAGTTCCATCCCCAGTACCAAAAACAACAAAAAGATGCTTATATCAGTAGTACCTACAATTGTTTCTGTGCACAAGTTTTTGACTGTTATCTGAAACTGACCAAGATACTTCTATTCGACTTCCCTAGGTAGATTGAGACCCCATGTGGGTTGGAGACTGGGAATGTGGTGAGAAGCCAGGTGAACATGGAGCCTGCCTGTTGTTTGGTGTTTGAGTGCAAAGCTGTGGCTTTAACCATCAGGGAGAGCCTCTGATGGTTATCAGCGTACATCTTGATATACCGACCTTCTTGCTGGATCTAGGAGCAGCACTTGGAAAGTCAGTTTCTTATTCCATACAGCTGGGTCAGTGCAATGCGATGTTCATGATAGTGTGTGTGTGTGTGTGTGTGTGTGTGTGTGTGTGTGTGTGTGTGCGCACATACACACACACACAAATACGGGGATTGGACCCAGGGGCATTTGAGCTACACTCACACAGCCCAATTTTTATCTTTTAGTTTTGAAGCAGGATCTCACTAGGTTGCTGAGCACCTCACTACTTGCTGAGGCTGTCCTTGAACCTGTGATCCTCCTGTCTCAGCCTCTCAAGTATTGGGATTACAGTCTTATTCCTCCCCAATACCTCTACAAAGTAACATGATGATTCCATTTTAGAGATGAAGGGTCTGACTCCACAAGTTTAGGCAAATTATCAAAGGTGTGGCTCCGTCTCAGTCTAAGGGCAGAAATCTTAAAATCATCAGGTAGCAATTGTCTTGGGGCCAGTCCTCGGTACAAATGGAAGATGAATCTGATTGGTTCTCCTGTAAATCACTCCACTCCCTTTGTTGATTAGTGCTACGCCTCTCTTTAGGTTGTGTAGGTGCTTGCTTCTTAGTAGCATCTTGACTCCTGGCTAATTAAATGGATATGGATACACGCCCCAAAGATGAGTGTATAATCTCCAGTTTTTTAAATTTTAATGAATAAATAACAACTCTATTCTTTATTTATCTAGTTTAAAATGTTAATGAATAGCTCCCTTTCTAATTGCAAAGCTGAGCATTTGAGAGAACCTGACACTTCATAAATATCGAACTGTGAGGTTTCATGTGTTGGTTTTATATAAACAGAGGAATTGAGTAATTACCAGGGCTGCTATTCATTAAAATTCAAAATTAGATAAACAATACGCAGAAATGTTTTTGTTCATTATTATTCATCTTGAGTACTTTGCTTATAATATCCCTGCTTCTTTTCATGATTTCTTTTGTGTACTGTCCCTTCTCTTTGAGCACAGTCAAATGCAGTCTATTCAGGGCAAAACTCTCTCTCTCTCTCTCTGATTTTCATTTGGCTTTCTTTCCAACCAAGTCACAACATGGCTTAGCGGGAATGATGGTATCAGAGGAAAAACCATAGGGCTCCTGGTAGCAGGACCCTTGGCTCTGGTCTCCTTCTGGTCCCTCATTTTCTGTGGTTTCCCCAATGTGCTCTGATTCCCCTTACTGGGCTTTGGCTTTCTCATGGGCTGGGTCAGGATTTTGCACTAGAGTATCATCCATTTGTACCTTTGGCAGATGTTTTTGTGTACATACATGCCAGGCACAGTGTTGAGGTGCTGAGGTTTTTTGGAGTGAGGAACAAGTGTCCTTATGGAGCTTTGTCAAATAACCACACCAACAACTGTAGGATGTCAGTCATGCCCACTGATACCAAGGGGATTGTATAACCTGGGAGCCATTATAATGAGGCTTAGACATAGAAAGTTCAGGGGGAAACTTCTCTGGCAGAAAAGATTCTTGAACTATCATCTCAAGGATGTGTAGACTTTAATGAGGTAAAGAAGATAGCAAAGGAAACCCCAAGAGCCCAGAACAACTTGTGAGAAGGCCCTATGGTCAGAAAGGGCTGAAAGGTCCCTGGCCGTGGTGGCGCACACTTGTAATCCCCGCGCTTGGGAGGCGGAGACAGGAGGATTGTGCTGGTTCGAAGCCAGCCGCGCTGGCTTAAGAGACCCTGTTTCCAAAATAAAAATATAAAATAGTTCTGGGAGTGTGGCCCAGAGGTAGAAGGGTTTCCAGGAATCCCAGTACCACAAAACAAAACAAAACAAAAGGCTGAAAGGTGTATTTGCTTGAGGAAGAGAGAGAGGGAGAGGAACTAGATTATAAAATGAGGTAAGAGCGGAAGGTTGGAGGCCACAGAAAGAAATTGTCTTCACCTAAGAGCAACAGAGATGTACGTGCTGATGTGTATCAGCGTGCATTTTAATCAGATTTCCTTGGAAAGTGATTAAAAGCACTTGGAAAGTGATATTAGAGGTTGGATCCGTTTAGTCTGGGTTTCTTTCCTGCTTTGCCTAGGTGGTTGGAGCCCCCCTGAGTGGTTTTGCTTGCAAAGCTCTCATAGGGATGTAAGCTCCACGGACAGCTTGTAGGCTTATCAGTAAGTACCAGGTGACAGGTGGATGAAGACTGCAGACCCCAGGGCTCAGATCTCCACGCTCCTCTGCTTGCTTGCTCCTTCATGCCGTCTGCTGCTTCTCGTGCAGAAAACCTTGGGGTAAACACAGCTCTGCACAAAGAACTGTCCTGACGTGCTCCTCATAAAGCGACTCCGTGAACCTGAACCCGGAGCTTCGGCAACAATCCCTCAGGTCCGGAATTTCACACACACTAATCTGATTCTCCCAGAAATTGTGGAAGGTGCTATTAACACACTTTCTATTATGTTTCACCATCTATGGTTCACAGATTTCAAGGTACTCTGCTTGATAAAATCTGCTTGTAATTTTTATTTTATTTTTTTAAAAAGGAAAGGGAAGCATAACAGAGACTATATCTGGATGTCTCCCTGAGGGAAATGACTGCTTCTTTTTGGAAGCAGGCTGTGCTGAGATTCTTTTTCAACAGCTTTTGCCCACTGAAGCCACTCTTCAAACTGTTAGAATGGCTCAAAGAGACAAGGAGGGTGAGCTCAAGTCCAGGACTCATTTTGAAGCTGGTCATAGAGAACCATACTCCCGGCTCAAATGTAACTTGAGTGGGTGAGAAAACTGGGATCATCCTAAAGCAATGCACCCATGCGAAATGGGGCTGAGCTGGGAGAAGACAGCACTAGAAGGGTCTCCAACTATCTGCTGAAAAGTTTTGTTTTTGTTTTTATGGTATGGGAGATGTAACCCAGGGGCATTCTACCTCCAAGCTACACCTTCAGTACTGTGTGTGTGTTTGTGTGTGTGTGTGTGTGTGTGTGTGTGTGTGTGTGTGTGTGTGGTACTGGGGATGGAATTCAGGGGCATTCTACCGCTGAACCACACCCCCGGTCCTATTTTTTAGTCTTTCTATTTTTTGAAACAGTCTCACTTCACTGAGTTGCAAAGGGCCTCATTAAGTAGCTGAGGCTGTGCCGAACCCTGATGGTCCTGTCTTCACCTCCCAAATGCTGGGATTTACAAGCGTGCACTACCATGTTCGGCTTTATTCTCTATTTTGAAATAGGGTCTCACTGAATTGCAGAGGGCCTCACTAAGTAGCTGAGGCTGGCCATGAACTGCGATCCTCCTCTCTCAGCCTCCCAAGTAATGGGATTACAAGTGTGCGCCACCATGCCTGGCTGAAAAGTTTTTTTAAAAAAATGCAGATTTCTGCTGGGCATGGTGGTGCATGCTTGTAATCCCCCACTTGGGAGGCTGAGACAAGAGGATCACACAGGTTTGAAGCCAGCCTCAGCTACTTAGTGAGGCTCTCAGCAACTTAGTAAGACCCTGTTTCCAAATAAAATATAAAATAGGTCTGTAAGTATAGCCTGGAGGTAGAAAGCCTCTGGGTTCTACCCCAGTACCACCAAAAAAAAAAAAAATTCATATTTCTGTCTCTCTATATAGATCTGTTTTGGTACATCAAGAATGAGGTCGATAAAATGATGTATTTTTCAGCTTTATTGAGGCATAATTGAGAAACACATTAAATAAGCATGCATATTTAACAAAATATACATATTTAAAACATACAACTTGATGTTTTGATATATACATACATTATGAAATGACCACACAAACTAATCAACATATCCATTACCTCATCCAATAATGTATTGCATATGTGAAATTTACTAAGAGGATAGATTTGTTTTTGGTTTGTGTGTGGTACTGGGGATTGAACCCAAGGACATTCTACCCTTCAACTGTACCCCCGGTCTAATTTTTTTAATTTTTTTATGGTACTGGGTATGGAACCCAGGGACCAAGCTACACCCCCAGCCCTATTTTTTATTTTGAAATAACATTTCACTAAGTTGTGGAGTGCCTCACTAAGTAGCTGAGGCTGGTCGCGAACCTGCAATCCTCCTGTCTTAGCCTCCCAAGTCCTGTGATTACAAGCATGCACCATCACATCCAGCCTTATTTTATTTTTTTAATTACAAAACAGGGTCTGAATAAGTTGCCTAGGACCTCGCTAAGTTGCTGAGGCTGTAAGTCTGTGATCCTCCTTTCTCATCTTCCCATGCTGCGATTTCAGGCATGTGTCACCATGCCCAGCTAAGAGGGTAGATAGTAAGTGTCCTCATCCTACAGAAAAGAAAGGGAAGGGAAGAGAAGAGAATATGATAACTGCACAAAGTTAATAAGTATGTTAATTACCTTGTAGGGATCATTTCAAAGTGTATACATACACCCAATGATTAAGTTGTGCACCTTAAATCCATACAATTTTCCTTTTTCTTTTTCTTTCTCTTTTATTGCAGTACTGGGGATTAAACCCGGGGTGCTCAAGCACTGAGCTACATCCTCATTCTTTTTAAAATTTCAAGTCAGGGTCTTACTAGATTGCCCAGATTGACCTTGAACTTTTGAGCTTCCACCTCAGCCTCTCAATAGTTGGGATTACAGGTATGCATTGCCACAGACAGTGATTTTTTTGAAAAATGCAAATGACTTTACTTTCTAGGATGGTACTTCCCTGCTGGAGGAAAGGGATGTTGGAAAACACCAGAACATGCAGACTAATCCAGAATGCTCCTCACAGTTGGGCAGTCAGAAGCTCTTGTCCTCAGGGTGCTCTGAGCCACCAGCCCGGGGTTCTTTTCCCTCCTCCCAGAGCCCAGTTCCTCTTTGTCTCTGATGAGATCCCAAGGAAGCCAGCCCTTTGTGGGCTGCCCCTCCTGGAGCTGTTGTCCTTACAGGATGAGCCTTCTGGGGTGGGGGCAGGAAAAACATTTCAGAATAAAACCAATTCATGCTGAGGTTGGATAGCTTATAAAGCAAAGAGGTTTATATAGCTCACAGTTCTGGAGATTCAAAGTCCAAACATCATGCCACCAGCTCTGGCTGCCTCATCTTCTGGTGGATGACATCATGGGAGTAGTGCATGCAAGAGAGAGAGGTCACATAATGGCACAAAAATGATCCATCTAGCGATGGATCAGAGGGAGAACAGGTTTATGTATTTTACGACAGACTCCCACAAAACTGCTTCAAATTCCTTCTGATGGCAGTGCCCTCCATGGCCCAATTGCTCCCCACTAGGCTCCACCTCTTAAAGGTTCCAAACCCTCTCCCAACATTACCACACTGGGAGAAAAGTCTGGGACACACGAATCCTTGTGTGTGTGTGCTGGGAGAATTCACACCACATTCACAGCAGAGCGTGCACCCATCCGTACTTCTCTTTATTACTGAGTACCAGTTGATTGGTCTGCCACAGAACAGTCATTATATTCATTCATTGTTGGTGGATATAAGGATTGGTGTCTGGCTAGAAAGCTAAAAGCCTCTGGATACAAATATTTGTGTAGGTGTATGTTTGCACATCTTTGTTTTAAGTGCCCCAAAGTAGAATCTATAGGTCATACAATATTAGTGTATTATGTTCAACTGTATAAAAAGTGACCAAAACGTTTTCCAGAGTGGCTGCTCCATTTTCTATTCCCATGAACAAGGGTGAACTTTCCAGTTGCTTTGCTTTCCTGTCAATCCTTGGTTATATCATTCTGTTGGAATCTTAGCCATTATAGTAATGAGTATGAAACGGGAGGAAGAAATTTCTTTGAACTTCTTCAAACTTCATTTCCCTCACTGCCCACAAAAGAGGATAACCTCACTCATAGTTACTGAATGGAGGAAACGAGAACACTTAAAATATTCAGGGCCTGACAGAGACAGTGTGTGTTCAATAAACATTAGCATTGCTTCTCATTTTCATAGTTCTCTACTGCATATTAGTTCAAATGGAGAGGTGTTTTTTTTTAAAATATACTGATTTCAGGGGCTCTAACTGGAACTATTACATTAGGATCCCTGGGGACATTTGAGAGGCACCGCTTTGTGGAAATGAAGCTCCTTTGACCTCTGCATAGAGCCCCGCCTGAGCCTGGCCAAGATCAAGCTGCATCAAATCACTGGGTTTTGGTTGCTTTGACCTGGGATATTTAAGGTGCCTGTGTGAGGGAAGGAGGCAAACGGCAGCCAGGGCCCCCGATCTGCTGCTGTGACCTTTACAGGCTGCTTGGCCACAGGTAGACATGTTGGCAATTTCTGAGGCATCTGTGAGGTGGAAATGGGATTTGCAATAATAATGTCTGCGATACAACAGGCTGTGTCAGCAGGCGCCCGGTCCACAGGCTGATGGGGGGGGGGGGGATCACAGCCATCAGCCACAGAGCTGGGCCAGGCAGCTGCAGTCCACTCTGTTGCTTCTTAGGCTGCCTTTGTGTGGCTTAATGAGGCTTCCCCTGGCTCTCCTCTGCAGCCAGCTGGCAACCCAGTGGGATCAGCCACAGGGTGCTGCCGAGGTCCCTCTGAGGACTGAGCTCTCCTTTGAATTTGATGCAAAGGGAGAGGGAAGCCTAGCCCCTCCATTTTCAGGACCCTTGTGCCACTGGCAGAACCTCAAAGCAGAATACTCCTTGGCCTGCCTGTCGCTGGGATTCCTGGAAAGGTGTCCAATATAATTCCAAGTGGCTTCATGCTTTTCCAGGGAGGTAGTGTGCCCAGGATGGAAAATGATTTCCCCAGACCTGATGTCACAGCCACAGTGTCTTCTTCTGAATCCATCCTTCCTCCTCTGCCTGGCCTCCTGTTTAGTAGATGCTGGGGGATTTGTCAGGTGCATAAAACTGAGTTGAAATCAGAATTTCTAAAAGATGTAGGTATTTTATACCCAGAGGTAAATGAAGCGAGACATACTGAACACGGTGGGGTGACAGCACTGACCTTGGTTCTCTGGTATGTTTTCTCCTCTCTTCCTCCTGCTGCAGACACAGCTCAGGCCTGGCCCTTCACATGCAACTGGAGGTACTAGGACTTCCCCCAAGGCGCTTCTGACAGACTCCACTCCCTGGGCTCTGCTCCATACTGCAAGCCCTCCCTCCATCTAGGCTTATGCAAATCCACCTGAGTCTCATGGCTTCTCCTCCCTGCCAATTGCAAAATAACCTGAGCAAGAAGAGCTCAGGGTGTGCTGCCATGGGACCCTTCTGAGGAGACGGTGCTTGGTCAAGTACACAGAATATGGGTAGAGGGCCAGTTTAGAGGAAGCTATGGGTGGGACAGAACTGCACCACCTCCTTCCATTCTAACTACTGCTGTGTAATTAACCACCCCAAACTCACTGAGCTGAATTAGCAAACAGATTCCATGGGGCCCAAGTTTGGATCCATGTAAAGAGGAGGGCTTGTCTGCTCTGTAATATCTAAGAGCACAGCTGGGAAGGTTTAGATGGCTGAGGGTAACGCCGATGGGCTGAAGTCATCTGGAAACTTCTGCACTCACAAATCGGGAGTGTGGGAAAGCCTGGCTTAGAAGCAGGCACATCTCTATGGCCTCTCTGTGTACTGGGGCTGCCTTATGACACGACAGTCAGACTTCTTACATGGAACCACACAGTTTATTTTGTTTTATTTTGGTACTTGGGATTGAACCCAAGGGCATTCTACCTACATATTCAGCCCTGTTGTTTTTTTGGGGGATGAGCTAGCCCCCGTTTGTTGAAACAAGGTCTCACTGAGTTACTGAGGGTCTTGCTAAATTACTGAGGCTGGCCTCCAGCCTGCAGTCCTCCTTCTCTCTCAGCCTCCCAAATATCCCAGAGTTCTAAAAGGAGATCAGAAGTACCAAGGGGCACACAGGATGGCTTTTGCCATCCACTCTTAGCCCAAGCAGTCACAAAGCCCTCTGGATTCCAAATTTAAGGTATAGACCCCATCGCCCACTAGGAAGAGGTTCATATAATTTGTGCTCCATCCTGCACAAGTTTTTGGCTGGGAAGCTGTCCACTTAGAACAGGGCAGAGGATGGAGGGGCCAGCCCAAGGATGCTCATGACTTGCTTACTGTTTTCTTCCCAAGACTCCTCGATGGTGGCTCTCACACCCCGTGCTGCTGGACTTCAAGGGAAGGCAGAAGTGGTTGGGCATCAAAGCTCTGAGACATTTGGTTGTGATTCTCTCCTGGGCAACTGGAAGGCGAAGGGCCTGCTGCCCAGGATGGCTTCGGGTGCACTGTTCTGGGAGGATCAGCAGGTTGGTGGCGAGCTGTTTGGAATGGAGAGAGGCCACTGGTAGTAAAAGGATGCATGATATTACTTTTAAGGCTCAGAGCTGGAGGGAAAGGGGCTGTGTAGCCAGGAAGGAGAGAAGAGGTACCTTTCAGAACCCTGAGGATGAGATGGGGAGGGAGCAGCAGTTTTCAAGACAGAAAGCAATCATCCTGCTGCTTCCTGAGATCATGCAGCCTGACTCCAGGATCTGGTTAATGAGTTCATGTAGAGGTTGTCCTCCTCCAGTTGAACAGCTTTGAATGACTGCGGCATCTCAGTCCCATAGAAATCGCATCAAAAAACAAGTCGGCGGCTGCAAGGCTCCTGTTGCTAATGAGCCCCCAGTGTGGGGGCTCCTAGCCCCCTCTGCCTTCATTGTAAAGGAAACTTATGAATTTTTAAACGTATAGAAAGCGCATTGTTTGTGATTACATTAGACCTTCAAAAGCAAGCGCTGAACATAAATTTCACGATGAATAGCCGAGCCCTGGAAGCCTGCCTCTCTGCTTGACTTCAATAACTTATCTCAATGAATCCCCAGCAGAAAGCATCTTACATACTTCAGTTCTTGAGAAGATGAGACGTGAATGCTGGGGAATTATAAGACAGAGGGGCTTTATTGCAACAGTGAACAAGCTGAAAATTACAAGGTAATGGAATCTCAGTAGGAGGTCCTCCTACCCTGCCATTAGCTAACTCAATGATTGCTATGGAATCGACGAGGGTTACATAAGCGCCACACAAAGGTTTTTATACTCTGCATCTTCATCTGGCTAAGCCCAGAGATAATCACACTTAGAGACAGAGAGTTCACCTGGCTGCCAAAGGCTTTGACCTCCTGAAAAAGTCTACCGGATTACCTGTCCTGGGATACCTTGATCCTATTGAAAATAATTTTATTTTGGACTCTTCTAATGCCCTAAACAGCTAAACAGTGTTTAGAAGAGGTGAAGGGGCTGGGCCAGGTCTGAGAGAAGATGCAGATCCCTGAGGATGCATGTCTGCAAGCTCTGCTGCCTTTGCAAGATCATTGGACCAAATGACAGCTGAGCAGGGTCCCCAGTCAGGAGCATCTCCCCACGTTCCTCGTGCTGCTGCTACATGGGCTCCAGGCTCTGTGGGGAAGGCAGAGGCCACATTATAGGTAATGAGACAACGCATGGCAACACCAGCTAAAATTTGTATGCCAGGCACTGGGCTAGTGCTGCACACACCTTTTTCTGACCTTTCCAACAACCTTACCAGGTAGGTAATCTTTGCTCCAGTGCAGAGAGAGAAAGAGAAAGAGAGAGAGAGAGAGAGAGAGAGAGAGAGAGAGAGAGAGAGAGAGAGAGAGAAGTATTTTTTTTGCGAGTCTGAGGAATGGAACCCAGGGACATTCAACCTCCGAGCTACACCTCTGCCCTATTTTTTTATTCTTTATTTTTGAAAAAGGGTCTCACTAAGTTGCGAGGGCCTCACTAAGTAGCTGAGGCTGTCCGTGAATGGTGATCCTCTGGTCTCAGCCTTCTGAATGCTGGGATTACAAGTGTACGCCACCACGCCTGCCCAACTAAGATTACCATCTTTGCACAAGACAGAATCATACACTAGGATTATATCATACCATAGAATACTGTTTCCTAAGATTTATTTCTTTAGGGATTATCTTTAGGATTTTTCCATATACACATGTATTAGGGTTCTCCAGAGAAACAACCAATTGGATGTGTGTGTTTGTGTGTGTGTAATTCTCTCTTTCTGTATATCTCTCCACACACAAACACACACACACACACACACACACACACACACATATATATATATATATATATATATATATATATAGAGAGAGAGAGAGAGAGAGAGAGAGAGAGAGAGAGAACTGGCTTGGCTCAGGTGATTATGGAGGCCAGGAGGTCCCATAGTCATCTGACACTGTATGCTGGAAAACCAGGAAAGGCCACTGGTCTAATTCAAACCAGGTCCAAAGGCCTAAGAACCAGGAGTGCCGATATCTGCAGGCAGGAGGTGGAGGATGGATTTCCTGGCTGCCACGGAGAGATTGAATCCTCCCTTCCTGCCTTTTGGTTCTATTCCAAGTGTGATTGCATGCTGCTCACCCACCTGGGTGAGGGTGGCTCTTCTTAATCAAATGCTAATCTTTTCTGAAATACCCTCACAGACACACACAGCAATCCTGTTTCACCAGCTTCCTGGGCATCCCTTTAGCCCATGTAAGCTGATGTCTGAGATTAACCACCACACCATACACTATATATTGTTTTGTTATTTACTTACCTAGTTTATGTGTGTGGTAGGGAAAGTACTGGAGATTGAACCTAGGGGCATTCTACTTCTGAACTACACCCCCAGCAATTTTCATTATTTATTTGTGTTTGTTTGTTTGGAAACAGGGTCTTGCTAGGTTGATTAGGAGGCTGTCATCAAATCTGGGATCCTCCTGCCTCAGATTCCCAAGTCCTGGGATTACAGGTATGCTCCAGCACTCCTGGCTTTACTTACCTACATCTTTTAATCAACCGGCCATCTTGCCCAAGCTTAAGTTTGCTATATACAGTGAAAAGATATGCTGTAGCAGCACAGGAGGACCTGGCTATTGGACCAGGTTCTGTCCCATTTGAATCAAGCTAACACCAGCAGGAAGTACAGTGTAGGAGGAAAAAGCCCAGAATCATATGTTCTGCATCTTCAATGAATGCAAGGTGAAGCATAAAGAAGATGTAGATCCTTGAAGAACAGATGAAAGGTGGACAAAGCCCAGGCAACAGAGAATCCTGGGGGCAGCCTCCAGGGAGGAGAGGGAAATCATCTGCATTGACTAACTGATGCTGTTAACTCTGATATTTACCTTTGGCTCAGGTCTCTGGGCAGGGCTGACCAGAGAACCCAGGGGCATAGTGACTGGTACTAAGATACTTATTGTGCCAGGGGACGGTGGCATAGAATAAGATCTTGACCCAGTTTCTAGAACAGAAACTAAAACAAAGAATGAGGCTGGGACATTCTCATAAAGCCCACATCAGGGGCTTAAAGGAAGGACCTGGTCCAGCAACCTAGGAGCCAGGGATCCCACAGTCTTCCTGTGCCTAAGTCTTGCCTCATCCATGAGAAGTAACTTTAGGTGAGCTGAATTTGCAGGTAGATGCCTGAGAGCTCAGCTGCAGGGAGAAAAAGTCTGGGAGACTAGAAACCGGGCCCTGCAACTGTGAATCCTAAAGAAACAACCTGAGCTTTATGTTAAATAAGCAAAGGTTTGCTTTCAGCTCCCACTGGGAAAAAGAATGCAGGTCAAGTCCCACGCACATGAACCAGCAGTGTTGGTAAAACCTCCTCAGCTGAGCTCACCTCTCTCGGAGACTCCCAAGTGCATGCTAATGAGAAACATTCCCACTTAATGTTTATAAGCTCGAGCAAACAAGGACTGGGCTGTCATCCCAAGTCAGAGGTAAAGATGCAGCTAATTATGTAAAATGGGACAAAGTGCTAAATCCAGAACCATTAAAATGGGAAGAAGGGAAGAGAGGGAGACTGAGTGGCAGGGGCCAAGGGAGGGAAGGGTAGTGGCACTCAGAGTCAGAGGTCTTTCATGCAACTTGAGGCCTTTGGTGTCTCTTCTTTGCTCCCTTTTCTTTTGGTTCTGAGAAAGAGCTGATGCCCAAGGAACGCTTTTATTCAGTTTATCAACTGAATGAAACTTTATTCAGTTTTCTGGGAACCTATTATACACTGAAAAAAAGAAGAGAAGAAGAAGAAGGAGAAGGAGAAGGAGAAGGAGAAGGAGAAGAAGAAGGAGAAAAGGAACCCAACAAGCAATCCATCATAATATAAATTATCCCAACTAGTCTGGTTCTAATACTAGGCATGCGTTTTCTGGTGTGTTTTCACCCTCCTGAGAACACCTGTCCACCAGGATAGAGTGGCTTGTGTTCAAAGATATAGTGAGCCATTTAAGAAGTATCTCACACCTGTTTTTAGAAAGGGAGGGAGGAACATTTATTGAGTACCTGATATGAGCCAGGAACACAGACAAACATCCAATATGTACTATTTTACTTATTTCTCAAATCAGTCAGGTTAAGCTAAGTTGTGCTGCAGGAACCAGCAACTTGTAAACCTCAGTGGCTCCCATCACATGTCCATTGCAGGTCAAGAGGAGGGCTCTACTTATTGTGGGATTCAGGATGGTGGAATAGGCTTCATATCAAAGTCATTCCTGGCCCATCACTAGATAAAAAGATAGCTGGGGAAAGTCCATAGTCAGCACTCTTGCTTGAAAAAATGATACACACTTAGTTTCATTCGCAGCTCACAGGATGGAAGTCACATGGCCTCACTCTGTCCCATGGAGGCCAAGACACAATGATCTACTTGTTCTCAGAAGGCAGAGAGTGGGAAATATTTGGTGAAAAGCCCCAGTGGCTTCCACAATAAGACCTCACACATAGCATTGCCCTATTATTTTCCTTTTACAAATGAGGTATATAAAGTTGGGATAACTTGATTCACTTAATCAGAATCAAAATAGCTTATGTGCATTAATAAACTTTCCCATGGCCATACCAAATCATTTCTTTTGCCTTTGGTTTTTGTGAATCATCTGCTCACAGAAAGCTAACCTGAGGGTAAACTGGAAAAACTGAGTATCTCAACTTAAAAGCTGTTTGCCACACTTTCTCACAGAACAAACCCCCTGCAAGGTCTCCTGAGTTCTTTCCTGTGAAGGTCTTTTTACTTCATAATTTAAAGTAGGATGAGGTTTGCCAGACTTAGTCCCATACAATGTTTCAGCAGGTAATCGTAGGTGTTCATTTGACAGGGTTAAGGAATACGCAGATGGCTAGTAGGACATTATTTCTGAGTATTTACGTCATCATTTCCAGAAGACCTTGGCACTGTAATTGGTGGACTGAGTAAGGTTGATCCCCCCTCACCCAGTGCGGGTAGGCACCATGCAATTGGCTGAGGACTGGAGAGAACATAAGGGCAGAAGAAAGGTGAATTTGCTCTTTTGACTTTTTCTATTCCTAGAATTGGGACATCCTTCTTCCCCTGCTCTTGGACACTAGAACTCTGTGTTTTATGGCTTTTGGATTCTTGAGTTTGCATGAAGGACTCTCAGATCATTAAACCTTTGATCTTTGACTAAGAGTTAGTTTAAAAAAAAAAACATATTCAGCTCCCTTGATCCTGAAGCTTTGGATATGGCCTGAGCCCATTATGGGCTTCCCTAGTTCTCAAGCTTGCTGAAAGCCTATGAGGAGACTTCTCAGCTTTCACTCCCAAATAGAACTTATACAACCTCTCTCAATGCATGCTGTGCATGGAGGTCAGCAGTTCTCAACTTTGGCCATGTGTTAGAATCCCCTAAAACCTTGAAGCACACCCTTGTCCAGACAATACTCCATCCCAATATGATCATGATGTCCAGAAGTGGGAGTCTGGAATCAATCTGTTGGGACCCCTACACTGATTCCACACTGTAGCCAAGACTGAGAACCAGCAGAGGCACCTGTTTGAAATGTGGGAGAATCAGCATCGCTCTCAGCTCCTGAAGCTCTCACCTTCCAATTGGTAGGCTGAAGAAACAAGGTTGTTCCACAACCAAATATTATTCTTTTTTAGTGCAAATAAATCTCTTATGTTTAAGAGATTGAAAATTCCTTGGAGAGACTTCCAGGAAGATGGCGACCGAGAAAAGCGGGGCTTAAGAGCCCCGCTAACAACCAATCTCCATTACCACAAAATCAGCACCTTTCATAGCCAGAAAACACCATCACCAGAGAAACAAAAAAAATCACCAGGCTCCAGAAAGAAAGCAGACTGAGAACAGAGCTCAGAGCCACAGAGGAGATAACCGGCCTCACGCCCGAGGACGCAGAAGCAGCGCCATACTGCCGGTGGCAGCGGCAAATTCACCAGACGGCTACAGCAAGCCGAGGTGAGCCGCTGCAGAACAGCCAGGCGGGATTTCTCGCCGCAGGTAAAATCAAAAGCTCCCAGTGGCTGAGCTCAGCACACGCCGCAGGGATTCAGAGTGGAAATCAAAACCAAGAAGAAATACACCAGCCTCACGGCCGAGGGCATGGCAGCGGCGCCATATTGCCACCGGCGGCAGCAGCAGAGAATTCACCGAATCCAGTACAGCTACATCTGCGTACTCAAGAACAGTGAGTCAAATTGCGGGCTACAGAGGAGAAATCCCAGTACTGTACTCCCTGGGACTTGACCCAGTGGGGGAGGGGCGGTGGCAGAGATATCACACCATAGGAGAACATGCAACCTGGCACCCCCCACAGTCTAAAGCAGCCTCTATCGACTCTCTGGGTCAGAGACTCTGTGATACAACCCAGTAAAGGAGTAGTGGGGTCTGAGATACTACTGACTCGAGATCCAGAACACCTTAAGTGAAGTCATAGTGACACAAGGGAAGAACCCAGAGAAGGCACAAACTTCCTAAATCATGGGAAAGAGGAATAATACTGGAGCAATGAATGCCCACAACCCCACAACATCAGAACCCGATAAAACAGAAAATCAGAGATTTCTAGAAGATCAAATCAGGAAAATAACTGTAGAAATAATAGAGGTGCTTCGAAAAGAACTCAGAGAGAGCCAAAAAGAGATAAAGGATGCAATTAATGAAGTAAAGGCCTCAATTCAAAGCACAAACAACCGATTAGACCACATGGAGAACAGAATCTCGCTCTTAGAAGATGATCATTCCAAAAATGAACGCATAGTTTTTAATCTAGGAAAAAATATCCGACAGCAGGAATCTGATATTGAAGAAATATGGGCCCATTTTAAGAGAGCTAACCTAAGAATAATTGGAATAGAGGAGGGAAAAGAAAGTGAAACCAAAGGGATCAACAATCTCTTCAAGGAAGTGATAGCAGAAAATTTTCCAAACATAGAGCAAGAGGTTGATACACAGGTCCAGGAAACTTATAGAACTCCCTTTAGACAGGATCAGAGAAGAGGATCCTCACGCCACATAATTGTCAAAATGACCAATGTGGAAGCCAAGCAGAGAATCTTAAAGGCAACAAAAACAAAGGGCCAAGTGACATTCAGAGGCAAGCCAATTAGAATCACTCCAGACTTCCCAAACCAAGTCATGAGAGCCAGAAGGGCTTGGAGTAACATATTCCAAACTCTGAAAGAAAACAACTTCCAGCCAAAAATTTCCTACCCAGCAAAACTTTATATCAAATTAGATGGAGAAATAAGAAGCTTCCATGACAAACAGAAACTGAAGGAATTTATGTCTTCAAAACCAGCACTAGAGAAAATACTCAAAGAGATTAACTACAAAGAAGAAATAGGTAACACACACCAGAACCAGAGAAACAAGAGTTTCATCCAACAGTCAACTAAGATTGGTTATCTGTGGAGATTCATTACTTATGTTAGTCTTTTACCTATCTCTAAATGGTATTGTTTGCCTTTACTGTTGTTAATTTTAGGATTTCTAGTTGGAATATTAATATACCTTCAGATATAGCATTTGGAAATATTTTATCCCATTCAATTAGTAACTGTTAACTCTGTTTACATTGTCTTTGGATATACAATATTTTTTTTATTTTTTAGGGAGTTTGTATACTCTTCTGTTGCCTGTGCCATTGAAATCATATCCAAGAAATCATATCCAAGAAACTGCCAATTTCAGTGTTGTGAGGTTTTACGACCCAGATTTTCTCCTAAAAGTTTATAGTCTTAAGATTTATATTTAGGTCTTTTATCTATTTTGAGTTAATATTTGTATATGGGTTTAGGTAAGGGTCCAACTTTATTCTTTTCCATGTAATTATTATGTTTCAACAATATTTAGTTAAAATATTATTATTTCTACCACCAAATGTTCGTGGAAACCTTGTCAAAAATAACTTGACAATATAGGGAAGAATTTAGCTCTAGGCTTTTATTTAACTCCAATGGTCTATATATCTGCCTTTAGAATAGTACTACACTGTTTCAATTATTGTAGCTTTATATGGTTTGAAATCAGAAAATATATATCTTCTAGCTTTGTTCTTTTTCAAGATCGTTTTGGGTATCTAGAGTCCATATTCCATATTAGGATAGAGTTTTTTTCTGAAAAATAAATATATAAATATATGATAGTCTCACCTAAAAAAATAGAAAAAAAATATTCTCTGATAAGAAAGAAAGTAAAAAGAAATATTGAAATGTTATCTTTAAGTCATCAAAAGCTTGGTATCAGACAAATGAAACTGTTATGTGAGATTAATTTTGGATAAATTGCTATAATACTAGATGTCAACCACTAAGCCAAGAATGGGAGGGAGGGATGGGGAGAGAATGAGGTGGGGATCGGGTGGGGGCTGACTGGGCGATGTGTGCATGTATGTCTACAAAAGTTTGTATCCCACTATGATGTATGAATACAGTACACCAATAAAAAAAAAAAGAAAAAAAAAGAAAATTCCTTGGAAAGAGCAATAAAATAACTTAGAAGTCAAATCAACCAGGCTTCTGCCCTTATGGGCCACCTAAGCTTGATAATAACTACATTTCTCCAAAACTCAAGTTTCTTAAATTGTATCCATTATAACAACTCCTCTTAGGCTGGTACAAAGTGGAAGGGAGATGATACATAAATTTCCTCAGATATAATTTAGCATCTGGTGGCTGCTTAAAAGCAATTTTCCCCTTTCTCTTTCTTTAATGCCCTCACTTCTCCCTGCACCTAAATCTTGATAATCTTAAGAATTTTGTGGATTGTCCGCAAACTGGGTTGGGTGGCATGGTCAGGAAGTCCAATCACTGGGAGCTAGAAGGAAACACGGTGCTAACTTTTAAAATTTTCTATTAGTTCAGGAGATGTTATTATCATTATTGTGGCCTTTGTTTAACTTGAGGAATATAAGTCAAATGTGCATTTAAATCAGTGAAGCTAAATGGAGGCAAATATGTGTATAGAGTCTCCATTCTTAGATGCACTAATTGCTCGCCTGACTCACAAAATTCTAATTAAAACCATTCCACCAGATGATTTTATTTTATCCCTTTCAACTTGTAATTAAAGAATTTACTGGGCAACTATCCGAAAGAAATGAAGAGATTCTTGCTGGGGTGTTTGTAGAAGATAATGGATGACGGCTTCTGGGATTATAGTTTGAACATCTGTGGTTCAACTTCTGGTTGACTGCAGATGATTTCAGGTGAAGAGTTGACTCTGCTTTGGGGTACTCGAATCAAACTCTGGATTAGTTCAAAAACTCAATTCTTCATGCAGTTAACTGAACATTAACATATGCCCAGTGCAGATTGAGCATGTTCAATCCAAAATTCAAAAGGCTGAACCCAAAATGCTCCAAATTGCAGAACTTGGGACTTGCGATGCAGAACACTTGCATATTATGTACAAGGCCCTGGATTCAATCCCCAGTGTCAGAACTCCAAAAAAAAAATGTGGTAATATTACCAAGATATCTCAACATGAATATGCATCTACTCCTGCACCCAACCCCAAATCAAAAATTCTTCTGGCCCCCATTCAACTTGGATAAGGGTTTCTCAATCCGGAGCAGGACCCTTCTGTGAATCCAGTCTTGACCAGTCTAGGAATTGGTAAATGCTGAACCAAGTCATAGGGGCTAGTCTTCTGCAATGCTGTATATCGGTTTTCTCTTCACAAAAGCTATTAACATGAACATATATAGCCATTTTTTCTCGTTTTTAACATTTTTACTGCTGCATTTTAGTCATTAATAAATCTTAATGGGGTACACGATGGTAGAGGCATACCTGCACACCTCACTCATTTAGCCCTTCCCCAGTTCCCACCCCATTCCCTCCCCCTCCTTCTCATGTCCTTGGCTTTGCTTTACATGGTGTTACGTATCTTATATATAGAAAAATGAAGTAAAACATGAAATAATACTTATGCATGAAATATTGTTGGCAATGCCATTAATCATATTTCCTTATACAGCCCCTCTAAGAAACATATAGCCTAAGTGTCTAACAATAAGTTGATTGCTAAATCACTTATGGTACCATCCAAATATAACTTATAACATTCAATGTCAAAAGTAATAAAAGAGAATTAAATGTATAATGTCAAGTGAAGTATGTAAGGGAAGTGTTTAATACACAATGACAAGTTAAAGAAACAGGATGTGAGAGTTTCCATATGTTATAACTTAAACTGTAGAAAAGGTTTAAATATAAATATTCCAGAATATAATATTAACTTATGTTGATGAGATGGGTTACAGGTAATATTTTTCTTTGTCTGTTAGCCTGTAGTTTGAAGCTTTTGAAAACTTTCTGAATAAGAGCTTATTAATTTTACTGTCAGAAAAATACTTATTATTATTATTTTTAAATTTTATTTTAAATGGGATTTTTCTATATTGCCCAGACTGGCTGCCAATTCCTAAGCTTAAAGGATCCTTCTGCCTCAGTCTCCAGACTAGCTGTGATACAGGCACAGGCCACCATGCCTGGTACTTTAGAAAACAGAAAGTACGCATTCTTGTAGATGTTAGAAATAGGGAATACAGGTGTGATGTAAGTTATTGTTATAGATTTAGCTTGTGTTTTGGAGTGGGTTAAAAGGTGCTTATTACATTGTTAAAAATAAATTATGTAGAAACAAACAGCAAGCAAACATGACATCATGCAAGGAGGAAAGAACAACATGTCGGGAGCCATAATTATGATTAATGTAATTCTCTAGGGCAAGGTCCAAACATAAAAGCAAAATGAATATATTTACCCTAAAGTTATTATTAAAATAAAGACATACAGTCATCTCACTTTACCCCTGGTTTTGCTTTCCATAACTTTATTTAACTATGCAAAATCCAAAAATATTAAATGAAAAAGTCCAGAAGAGTAAAATAACTTTGATTACAGTATATTGTAAAAATTACTCTATTGTTAGTTATTTTTGTTACTATATCCCTGTGCCTAACTAATGAGTTAAAATTTATCATAGGTATGTCTATGTAGAAAAATACATGGTAAGGATAGGGTTTAGTACTCTCTCTAGTGGCAGGCATTCATTGGGTGTCTTGGGATGTATTTGCATAAAAGAGGGGACTACCATAAAGAAATTTAAGGCTGAGTCGGGCGTGGTGGCACAAGCTTGTAATCCCCGCACTTGGGAGGCAGAGACAGGAGGATCGTGCAGGTTCGTAGTCAGCCGCGCGCGCTGGCTTAGGAGACCCTGTTTCCAAATAAAAATATAAAAATGGGTCTGGGAATGTAGCCCGGAGGTAGAAGGGTTTCCAGGAACCCCAGTGCCACGCACAAAAAAAAAAAAAAAAAAAACTAAGGCTGAAAAAATGGACAAAGAAAGAAAGTCTATTGACTTAGAGGTAAATGTAGTTTATGTAACTTTCACGCTGAGCTTACTGGAAGGTTCAGCAAGCAAACACATCTGTAAACATCTCTTCCCGTTTGTCATCAGCACCTACAGGGGTGAATCACTAACCACGTGGTTGCTTTACTCTGTCACTTTCATGAGTGCCTTGTCTGTGAAGGTTGTCCTTCTTATCTCTGCATTTCCAGTTTATTATTTTTTATTTTTTGGTGGTACTGGGGTTCCTGGAAGCCCTTCTACCTTAGGGCTATTCTCCCAGATCTATTTTATATTTTTTTATTTGGAAACAGGGTCTCTTAAGCCAGCGCGGCTAGCTTCGAACCTGCACGATCCTCCTGTTTTCGCCTCCCAAGCAGGGGGATTACAAGCGTGTGCCCGGCATTCTGCATTTCCAGTTTATGAGAGCAACACCATGAAAAAGTTGATCTGTGCACCGTTTCTGACCTTTAATATACCTTGTGTCCAAACTTTGGAGTCCAATCATTTTTTCATTCTCCCAGGTCTCAAAAAAGTTAAAAAATCATTCATGTTTTTCTTCCTGGGCTATGCTTTGCATCTGCTAAGGAGGGGAGCTATTGGTCCCTCTCTGAAGGTAGATAGACAAAATAGCTGATCAAAGCAATTAAAATGGGGAAGTTAAAGGAGAGGTAAAGTTCTTGTTGGGGGGAAAAGGTTTCTGGAGAAATTTTCTACAATGCATAAGAGTTTGAGGGTCCCCAGATTACCATCATGTGTAATTCCAATTCCAAGTCCCCAAGAGCATCCTCAGTTTTGGTCATTTGCTACAAGAACTCACAGACTTATTGAAAAATATTAGACTCCGGTGACAGTTGATTAAAACCAAGGGATATGAATTAAAATCCACACAAGGAGGACATGAAAGGGGAAGTGGTGAGTGAGAGTCCCAGTTGTCCTCTCACTGGAGTTGTGGGTAATGCTATCTTCTCCCTGCCATGACGCGCGACAATACCCAAGGAGTATTACCAACCAGGGAACTCACTCAAACTTCGTGTTCAGAGTTTTCATCATATAAACATGGAGGCCACACAAATGACTGACTTCAGATAACCTGTGGCCCTAAATCCCCACCATAAATCACATAATTAGACTATTCGGCATAGTCATAGGTCCCCTGGTAAATGAAAACATTCTTATAAGGCAGATCATTGCAAAGGATTCGAGATTACCTCATAGGAACCAGAGGCAAAAATCAGACCTCTCTAGGACAAAGCTAAAGTTGATTCTCTATTATACAGACAGGCGTATGCAGATCCTCTAAAGCCAATTCTGCAGGATGCCATTGGTTTGAAGATGTGTCATTTGGATTCTTGGATGCTGTAAGCAACCAATGTGGTTGTTATCTTCTCTCACTTCTTATCAGTGAGATAAATATAGAGTTGAAATAAGACAGACTATAGAAGCAGTATTGCTAAGTTGTACCATTATAGGTAGACTTTTCCAGGAAGCAGTCTCTGAGTTGAAGTTCTCTGCTCATCATGCTTAGGAAGGAATACATGCGGAAGTCTGAATGATACCATTCCCATGCAACATGTTTTCTGAACTCCAGAATTTGTGACTATGTTAACATAACGGTGAAAATACCATATAGACATGAACAAGTTAACGGTCTTGAGATGGGGAGATAGAATATCTGGATGAGTAATAGAATCACAAGAATTCTCTTGGTAGGGAATCTCAGAAGTCAGAAGAGGGAGTGATAAGAGCAGAGGTCTCAGAGAGCAATTTGAAACGGTGGCTCTGTTGCTGGTTTCTCGAGATGGAGGAAGGGAACACAGAGCCTGGTGTGCTAGCAGCCTCCAGATGTCAAAAAAGGAAAAAAAAATGGATTTCCCTGACCAACTTTCTGATGGAATAAAGCCTCACCATCATCTCCATGTTGGCCTGGTGAGATTCCTGACCTCCAGAACTATAAGAGAATACATTTCTGTAATCTGAAGCCACCAAGATTTTGGTAACTGATTATAGCATCTGAAGTGTCCTTGGATTTACACCAGGAAAGGGAGGCAGAGAAAGCAGGCATGGGGACAAAGACAAATCCAGCTGTTGTGCCTGAGTTCATGGACAGTCTTGATAAAGTGCAAGGGGAGCTCTTGAGTAACAAGAGCTACTCAGAATTGTCTTTGGCAGGCTGGGGTGGACAAGCTTTATACCCCTGCTGCAGAGGTGGCCCTGAAGTGGCCGATCACTGACAGCTGCCACCAATAGCACCCCCAAGCTTTCAGAGAACCACCCTTTTCCTGGAAGGAAGACCCAGATATCACACCAGTGCCTGTGCAAGTGGATGTGTGGATAAAGTCATCGGCTCCCCTCTGCTTGGGCCAGAGGCAGAAGAAAGCAGGAACATCCCCTTGCTCTTTTTTGGGGATGCAGACATGTGTGTGAAGATTCCATGGAGGTGAAGCCTCTGTGTGCTCAGGTAATCGATCTATGCAGGCAACGTAAGATGGAGACTGTTCGTGGGTGTAGCCCTGCTATGGTCTGGACGTGAGACTTCACATGTCAGAAACCTAACCTTCAACTTTCTGTGCTGATGGTGTTTGGGGGTGGGGCATTTAGAAGGGAAATAGGGTGAGATTAATTTCTAAGGGTAAAGCCCCATGATGGAAATAGGGATTTTTTTCAGACCCGCGGAATCTCATTTTTAATACTTTTATTAGTGTATTGTAGTCTCACCTCATAATGTAGTTCAGACTGATAGGAATGTTCACTCACAAGCACTTGGTGAGCTTAAACTCGGATCCCTCTCCACTCCCTCCATCTCCTCATACATGATATTGAGATGGGCACTGATAATTTCATACATGAACATAACATCCATGGAAGTGTTTCCTTCAGTATTTCTCCTCCCCTCCCTCCACTCTCCTGTAGACCCCTCCATTGCTTAACTGGGATTCTCTTCCATTATCTAGAGTCCCTCTTGGAACCCGATTACTCCCTAGCTTCTACATGTGAGAGAAAACATATGACCCTGCACTTTCTGTGACTGTCTAATTTCACATAACATCATGTTCTCCAGGTCCATCCATTTTCCTGCTAGTGACATAATTTTGTTCTTCTTTATTGCTGAGTAGAATTCCATTGTGGGTATATCTTATAATTTTGCAATCCATTCATCTGTTGATGGACACCTGGGTTGGTTCCATAATTTGGCTGTTGTGAATTGTGCTATGATCATAGTGGTTACAGTAATTTGAAATCTCAGTGACAGTGTATAAAAGTTCTGGATTAGGGGCTTTATAAGAATATGAGAGACCCGAGCTAGCACTTTCCTGTTCACTCACCATCTGATGCTCTCTGTCATATTATGATATAGCAAGAAGATCCTCACCAAAGACAGTCCTTGATCTTGGACTTTACAGCCTTCATAGCTTTGGGAAATAAACTTGTTATCTTTACAAATTACTCAGCCATAGGTATTCTGATACAGCAATGCAAAGTAAGCCAGGACAAGCCCATTTATGCTTCCTGCCATGGTGTGTTTCTTTTATCTTTAGTTGACACATTAGAAATAATGAAGCAATGTCTCTCAGAACTGGGAACAACATGATGTTTAGCAAAAATGACTGGTTCGTGTTGAAAGTGATTTGGAATACGTTTCCTCTAGATCTCTGTCTTTAAGGTGATCACAGCTGTTTGTGGCCCAGATGTGCAAGGTTCCTGGGAACTCTCAAAAAGAGTAAAAGAGTTAGTGAGGCAGGCATAGCCCAGGAATGGAAGATGAACACGGGGAATGGTGGGCAAGGCCTCTTCTTTCCCTGATGGCATCAGAAACTTCTGTCCAACCAAGGTCAACAACATCAATCACAGGGATTTGTCCTGGAGGAAGGAGGATGGGCATAACAGGGTCATGAGGAGGAATGTTAGTGTCAGGGAGTATGGTTAGTGGCAGTTTCCCGAGCTGCAACCCTTCAGAAAATGTGCTTGATCTAGCTCAGATATGTGTATAGGGGAGGCTCAAATCATAACAGTGGTAACAATAGCCAACACCTCTTTATTGCTTATTATATACCACCCCAGCTGATTTACAAGTTTGCTAACTAGACTGTGGTCTGCAGACCTCTAGCCCCAGCAGCGACTAGGAGCTTGTCAGAAATGAAGATTCCCAGACTTCACCCAGATCTTCCAAACTGGGAAGTGCATTTTAACAAGAGCCTCAGGTAAATTATACACACAGGAAAGTTAAGAAAACATTGCTTTGTATATATTAAGTCTTTTAATTCCCTCTCTCACACACAAAAGCCCCAGGAGGGAGCTATTATTGCTGCTCCTATTTCACAGAGGATGATATGTAGGCACAGCTGGTAGGGTCGAGCCAGGATTGAATTGAAGCAGCCTGTTTCAGAATCTGATCTGTTAAGCTGCTGAAAAGAATAACTTTGTTGTTACACAGAGCTAAGTACCAGCTCCTTCTTGAGAGCTGTTTATTTAACTGGCTTTCTGGTTATTTAACTTCTCAGAGCTTCTGAGATTTTTTTTCATCATTGAAATGGGTCAAGAATAGCATGAACTTTGTGAGGCAAAAAAATGCATATGAAGCACTTAGCAATCAGTGTTCACTTCTGCTGTGATTGCTGTTGTTTTTTCATCATCATTATCACCATCATCATCACCACCACCACCACCATCACCATCATCCTTACCATCATCATCATCACCACCATCATCATCACCACCACCACCACCACCATCATCATCCTCACCTTCACCATCATCATCCTCACCTTCACCATCATCACCACCATCATCACCATCATCACTACCACCACCATCATCATCACCACCATCATCATCATCACCATCACCATCACCATCATCATCACCATCACCACCATCATCACCATCACTATCACCATCCTCATCACCATGTCCCTGTCATCATGATGATACCTGTCATTGTAATCACTGTCATCATGATCCTTGTCATTGTCATCGCTGTCATCATGATCCCTGTCATCGTCATCGCTGTCATCGTTGTCATTATTACTGCCATCTGTATCATCGCTGCCATTATCGTCATTGTTATGGCTGTCACCGACTCCATCACCCTGGTAATTATCATTATCATCATCAGGTGGAGGTGGCAGGATGAGTCACCAAGTTCAATAGGGACAGGAGCTGGCAGGAACTTAGTTCAGTGTCACCAGGGCAGAGCTTAGGATGTGTATCAACAGATGCCTCTAACCACAAAACCAATTTCTTCAAACATCCCTAATCCACACGAGGTTTGTGACTCATCTCCAGTGCTCTTTCTGCTGGTCCAGAATTGATAGCCCGACTCAATATTTTCCCAGGATAGTTAATGTGAGGACAGCACTCTCCAGTTATGGTTGCTGTGGAAACAGGTGCTCCTTGGGGACCAGGAAAATGCTGGCAGGGACTGGGCTTCTCTTGGCTCCTAGAAACTAATTCTCAACATTCTTTTTTTGTTAGTCCCAAGTAATATTTGCAAAAAGGCCTGTGGTTGGTGGCCCTACCTCCTGATTTTGTTCTCTGCTTTGTGGTTGTAGGACAGAACCCACCTTCTGGCTTGTACCTTTATCTTCCCAGGGTGATGGTGTACTGGGATAGAAATGGAGCTGATTGCTTAGAAATGATTTTTGGTAGCTGGCCTTTCTGGGGACTCCTTATATGAGTACTGTCTCCCTTAATTAAAATAAAGGCAGAATCTTCATTACAAGGAAGTAACCATCGCTCACCAGGTAGACCTGTCCCCCGAGGTTTGTCTTGTTTGGGTTGAGGGATCCCATTTGGGTTCCCCCTGCTGTCACCATTCTACCATGAGGGAGTTGCATCACCTTTACACCTTTGGCTTTTGCAAGTGTTTGTGTGGAAACAAATACCTGGCTCTTGCTTCTCTTAACACAGCTGGAAGATTCTGAAATGTTAAAAATAAACAGAAATCTTAACCAAAGAATGAGGAAGACTAAAAAAGAAACCATGAATAAGAACAGAGGAGAAACTCCTGGACGGATGACTGTGTTCTTGCTTCAAAGTTCTGGCCTGGCTCTCCTCTGGGTCCTTGACCTCCCAGTTCCCCTTCCTTCTGCGCACCCACTTTGACTGCATTACCAGAGAGCAGGTCACCTGGAAAGAAAGTTCAAGGCAACCCTCCCTCCCCATTCACTGAAAGAGAAGAAAACAGAAAGGGGAGAATCTGAAGTCTAAGTCATCTTGTACCCGCCACCCTTCTCCCTTTAAATATTTCAGGAGAGTGACTTCTTTCTGGTTAGTAAAGATAAAAAAAAGAGGATGATTTAACCTTCAAGGCTGTCCTCATCCCCAGCTTACTATCTTCTGCTTAGAAATGAGCTAGACTTCCTTTCTTCTCCCTCTTTATTTTCTACCTTTTCTTCTTCTATACAATAAATCTTGAGTTGCAGTTTTGTGCATGGTGCATTGCTTTAAAAATGGACATTAAATTTCAGTCCAAATTATTCATACATACATTCAAACATGCACACACATACATACATGCATGCATACACACATAGTTTGCTTCCAAAATTCTTGGACTAAATAACAATGTATCATGGAAATCATGAAGTTTCTCTCTCCTTCCCTTCTTCTCCCTTTCTGGAATACACAAATTGCTGCCACCCTGCACAGGCCTGTTTTCCTGGCCTGCACACAGGTAGGTGTCTGTTGTCTGGTGTATATGCATGTCGGGATGCATGTACACAGGGGTGCTCACGTTTGGAATCCAGCCCTGCTACCAGCTCTTTCCTGTGTTGACTTTATGCTCGCTGACCTGGGTACTTTCTGGAGGTTGAATTTCCTTATTGTAGCCAGTGCAGAGCAGCTCAGTTGCCCATGCTCCCTTACCTCTACCAATGCCCAGTGGCATCACCTCTTATGACAGGTTGCACGGTCCCTGGGGGCCTAGAAGAAGGAGCTGACCTGATGGTTAAGAAGAGATCGCACAGCTAGTTGTCTGTGTTGACTCAGGACAGGCCAGGTTGTGCACAGGGGCTCCTTCTCAGCCAGATAACAGAGGGGGCGGCAGATGGTATCGCTGCTTCTTAGCTAAGCCTTCTCCCATGCCACGTGCTGTTTCAGCTCGCTCTTCGTCTCCTCTCACTGTTCTGAGGCCTCCATTCACACTAGACAAAGCTTTCTGCCAGCTTTTCCTTCCAAGAGGGAGGGGCTCTTAATTAACCAGCTGCCTACAACTTGCCATCCTGCCATCT
The DNA here is from genome assembly GCF_963383645.1 of Muscardinus avellanarius. Taxonomy (NCBI): domain Eukaryota; kingdom Metazoa; phylum Chordata; class Mammalia; order Rodentia; family Gliridae; genus Muscardinus; species Muscardinus avellanarius. The sequence goes on along the minus strand of NC_137796.1, from coordinate 84,001,694 downwards.
TTACAGAGCAGGGTCCCATCTCTTTCCCACCTCCCTGTCTTTACAGCTCTTTAAGGCCACATCCAGATTCTCAGACCTTTATGACCAGAGCCACCAGGATGCCAGGAGCAAAGACCCCAAAGGATGATAAGAGCCATTTGCTTTTATGGGGTACCTTTCAAGGACTTCCCAGTACCTTTCAGACACTCAAATGTTATTATTGCAAATGGGAAAACTGAAGAAAGTGCACATTAGGGGATTTCCTTAGACACTTGACTGATTTCTGCAACAGTCCAGTGTAAACTAGGAATGGTGGTTCATACCTGTAATCCCAGGATTTAGAAAGTGGAGACAGGAGGATTACAGGTTCCAGACCAGCCTCAGCAATGTAGCAAAACCCTGTTTTAAAATAAAAAATAAAATAGGTCGGAGGGTATAGCCCAGAGGTAGATTGCCCCTGGGTTTAGTCTCCAGTACAAAAAGAAAGATGAGAAAAAGAAAGAAAGAAAGAAAGAAAGAAAGAAAGAAAGAAAGAAAGAAAGAAAGAAAGAAAGAAGAAAGAAAGGAAGAAAGAAGAGAGAAAGGAAGATAGAAGGGAGGGAGAGAGAGGGAGAGAGAGAAAGAGAGAGAGGAGAGAGAAAGAGAGAGAGAGAGAGAATCCAGTTCATTGTCCTTTCTCATTTCACTCCTTCCAAAAATAAATAAATACAGCATGCTCCAAGAAGCGAGGTTAACACACAGGGATGGCACCAGTTTTCTTCTTCCTGGCACTTGGGCTTCCTTGACTTCCCTGCTTACTCCAGCAGCTCCACCCTCCTCTGCCAGGGCCTGGCTCTCTGAGCCTGTGAGCCTCTGACATTCTATCTCACTCAAGCCACTCAACTGGAAAGCTGGGCTGGGGGAGGGTATGTGGTGTGGAGGGGAGGCTGCCTCCCTCTCTGAAATTGGATCCTGCTTTAGCCTAGGTCATTCATCTGCAAATAGTGGAAAAAGACATTATAGACTCAGTGTGGAGCTCAGAGCATCAGCCTCACCACTGACAATTTGCGTACCAGCTGTGCCTGAGCCAGGAAGGGTTTCTCTCTCTCTCTCTCTCTCTCTCTCTCTCTCTCTCTCTCTCTCTCTCTCTCTCTCTCTCTCTCTCTCTCTCTCTCTCTCTCTGTGTTTACTGGGGATTGAATCCAGGACCATTCTACCTCTGAGCTACACCCCCAGCTGTTTTTATTTTGAAACAAGTTTTCACCTAGTTGTTGAGGGTCTTGCTAAGTTGCTGAGGCTGAGGCTGGCCTCAAACCTATAATACTCCTGTTTCAGCCTCCCAAGTATTGGGTTTCATTATTTCTTTTAAACCAAAACACTTAATTACTTCTACCACCTACTGGAAAAGTGTGAGCAGAGGACAGAGACCCTGGAATTACTTATGGCACTTCTGTTTATGGAGAATATCTTATTTAGGCCATGGATGACTTAATATAGTAGTGTACTTTTTCCATAATAATATATATAATAATAATAATAGTAAGTATTGAAAATAATATCTGATATGTGTTTATATTGAGTTCACAGTAAATTTCAGGCTTTATTCTAATCTCTTTTATTCTTCCTATCAATTTTCAGAACTAGGAACTATTAGTATACTCCATGTGTAGATGAGGAAGGCAAAGCACAGAAATGTTTAAAAACAATTTCCCAACATCTGAGAGGCACCAGGCATTGAACTTGGGACTTTAATATTCTCTCATGAGCTGGGTGTGGCGGCACATGCCTGCAGTCCTAGCACTAGGGAGGCTGAGACAGGAGAATCAAAGGTTTGAAGCCAGCCTCAGCAACTTAGCTTAGGCTCTCAGCAACTTAAAGAGACCTTGTTTTCAAATACAAAATAAAAATAAGGCTGGAGGTGTAACTTGGAGATAGAATGACCCTGGATTCAATCTTCAGCAACATAATAAACTATTGTTATAGCTGGATATAGAATGTCCCCTGAAAAACTCATAAGTTGGTGATCAGGGTTGAGGTAATTGAGTCATGAGGATTGTTATCTCATCAGTAGATAAATCCATTCTGATGGATTTGTCTGGGTGGTAACCTAGGCTGGTGGGGTGTGGGATATTTGGGAGATTCAGTGTTTTGCTTGGGACACACAGCCTGGGAGGCAAGAACAGGAAAGGAGCTGGGCGGGCCAAACCCACTATGACTATTGTGCAAGGTAAAGAAAGAGCACATCTCCTGCCCACTGGAGGGCAGCCCAGCGGGGACCCGCCCCGGCTCTCCTTCTGTGTGGTATCGAGCTACAATGGACACTCCAGAAACACACGTGCCCATTCTTTTTATTGAACCAATGGATCTTAAATTAAATATTGATATTAAATTCTGTGATAGATACTCCTGGAGTAATGACATGGGAACTGAAGGAATGAATAATAACTCATGCTTGTGCGTTTTGCTTTAAAAATGCACCCGTGTAGTTATACTTGAGCATGGGTTTTCTCTGTATGGGATTCATAGCTGTTTGTGCAAAATGAGGATATAGGATGATGATCTGGCTCGGGAGAAGTTGGCGGTAACCCCGTCTCCCCCTGCTCATTGTCCTGCAGTGGTTCCCAGCTCTCTGAGAAGGGAAAAGCAGGGGAGGCCTCATCTCAGACGCTGAGATCCAGCTACCCTTCAGGCTTCTCCTGCCTGTGCCTCATCTTGCCCTGGCGGACGCTGCCCTGGGCTTGTGAATGACTTCTGTCTGACTACCTGCAAATGTTTCAGCGTGGCGATTCATTTCTCCACCAAGCGGGTCTGTGAAGTGATTCCCTCTCTCCCTCCTTCCCTTTCTGAATTTGTTACTCTTGCCAACATTAAAAATCAGGAGATTTTTATCTAAATATATGGCTTCTCCTGAACAGTCATGCTATCTGGCAACACGGCCTTCTCATGTGTATTTGGCTGGAGCTAATTCAGGACAGGCCTGTGCCTTTCCGGTGGCCTCAGTCCTCACCACCCTCTGAGGTCTCCCTCCCTGATGCCACCAGGTCCGGGGCTCAGTGGCCACTGATCTGCAGGCTTGTGCAGTCCTCATCCTGACTCCATGCCAGCTCCTCTCGTCCCTGCCGGCTTTTTAGCACTGGAGTTCTGAGCCCTGTCTTGGGCGACGCTGATCACCCAGGAAAAGCCCGGCTTCTGCAGCTCCCGAGCGGTGAAGAGATGACTGATCCCAGCTTGTCGATTACTGAGCTTTTTGATGATGTCGTAGGATGTCAAAATCAGTAGGATTTTACCTGTTTATCTTGAAAATGCACTCGAACTGAGAATTTTGCTTTGTCTTTCTCTTTTCAGTGTGTTTCTGTAATGGAATAGGCCTCATTGTTACATTCTGTGAGACGAGCACTGACATTCGTGGGGAATGGAAAACTGTATTTTCCTTCTACCCCTCTAAGCTCTCAGCTGGGTTCCCCATCACAAAAGGCAGGTGAGCAAGAGAACGGCATGCACGTTTATTTAAGCTTTACTCGACACAGACTCTTCAAAAGGAAATAAAGACCCGAAGAAATAGCTAAACCTGAGTTGGTTGTTTGTTTTGTTGTACCAGGACTGAGCCCAGTGGCATTCTACATCTGAGATACACTCCCAGGCCGCTATTTTGCGAAGCAATCAATGTCCCACTAAGTTGCTGAAGGTCTCACCAAGTTTCTGAGGCTGACCCTCAAACCTGAGATCTTCCTCTCTCGGCCTCCCAAGTACTGGAGTTACAGGTGTGCGCACAACACCAAGCAAACCAGGCTGTTTTTATACAAGACTTGACGAAGAAGGAGGAGACCAGGGAAAATGTGGTAGACGAAAGGGTGTGAGGAAAGAGTAGCAGACAGGGGAGCTTAGCAATACCTGTTGCTTCGGATTCTCCCTGGGACCCGTCTGTCATGATCCTTTTCCTTCTAGGTCCAGCCAGAGCATCTTTCGTATCACAGTCTGCTTCAGAGAAAGATCAGAAAGATCTTTCTGTACCTGCTCTCTCTCAAATGCCTTCAGATTAACGTATTTAACACGCCAAGGTACCAGATCTCGGGATACCACGTCCCGAACCTTGCCAAAATGCATATATTTTGTAATAATTGAAGATCTTCAGCAGCGTATAGTGGTACAGGCCTGTAATCCCAGCACTTGGGAGGCTGAGACGTAAGGATTGCAGGTTTGAGGGCAACCTCAGCAATGCAGGGAGTCTCTCAGCCACCTAGTGAGATCCTGTTTCAAAATGAAAGCAAAACAGGCATGGCGGTGTAGCTTGGAAGTAGATTGAATCTGGGTTCAGTCCCTAACAACACACACACACACACACACACACACACACGCACGAGGGCACAATGAAGACATTCTCATCATCAGCCGAGTCACCTGATGGGAACCACAGTTTATGAGATATTATAAAGACAGGAGAATAAGTGTGGTACCAGAATAAAAGGTATGTGGACTAGGCATTTTGTAACTTACCAATAGCTTAGCATGGAATCAACACCTTATTTTTTCGAACCTAAAAGCCCTGGGAATTTCAGTCTTATGAACTCTGCCAGCTTCTGTCTCTCTGTCTTCCTAACTCGGCGGGTTTCTCTTCTCTGGATTCCGTGGGCAGCTCGGAGAAGGAGTCCCATCGGTCCTCTTACCCGCTCATTTACAGTCATCTTGTCGGGGTCACAGATAAATACCCAACTCATTAGGCACTGACCCCTACTGGAGCAATCATCGTAAACCTCCATGAGTTCTTCCCAGTTCAATTGATGTGTAAACTATTTAAAGACAAGATGAAGCGAACAGGAAAGATTTCCTGGTTTAGTTTAATTGCTTCTCAGGTGGCCTCTCATTTACCAAGCTCTGCTACAAGTAAGAACCAGGACTACCCTAGTGAAACTAATATAAAAGACCCTGGTACTTTGGGGAATACAGCTTGACTCAACAGATCCCAGGGAGCCAGCGTTGCCAGAATGAAAGATGAGTCTCAGTCTCTGTGGTTTGCTAGTGGAGGGTCTTCTCTGTTCTGCATAGACATCATTCAAAATTGCATCTTCTCTAGATTTAATGAGCAGACTGCATTGCCCACAAATTCCTTGCTCTTTAAACTGCAAATAATTATGGCGACCGTAAACATAGTGTCTCCACTGGGATGCACTGTGTGTGTGTGTGTGTGTGTGTGTGTGTGTGTGTGTGTGTGTGTGTGATACTGGGTATTGAGCATTCCACCTATGAGCTACGCCCCTAGCCCCTCTTTTATTTTGTGTTTTGAAACAGGGTGTCACTACGTTGTTGAGGCTGGTTTTAAGCCTGCAGTCCTCCTATCTCAGCCTTCCAGGTACTGGGATTTTAGGCATATGCCACTAATCACATCTAACTTCCATAGGAATGCATTTTGGAGGTGTGTGCCTGCACACACACACACACACACACACACACACACACACACACACATAGTAGTTAAAAATTGTAATAATAGAGTGGTAAGGATGAATCAGAACTGGCAGAAAGATGGTGACTACTGGGGTAACAAAGGACTTCACTATACTAGTTTTCTATCTTTGTGTATTTGCAATCTTTCACAATTTTTTTTTTGCAGTACCAGAGGTTGAACCCAGGGGTACTCTATCAGTTTAACCACAATCTAACCCCGTACCCTTTAAAATCTTGAGACAAGGTCTCTGTAGTTTGCTCAGGCTGGCCTCAAACTTGTAATATTCTTGTCTCAGCCTCACAAATTGTTGGGATTAGAGATGTGCACCATCATGCCTGATTATCTATCTCTCTATCTATCTCTCTATCTCTCTATCATCTATCATCTATTATTACCAGTCAGGTCTGAACCCATATTTTGACTTGGGATTTACTTTGTGTCTCTAGTAAATTCCCTCCCCCTTAATAAAAATATTTCTCCTAGGAGATGGCATCTCTCACAAAGCACACTGGAGCCTGGTGTTCTTAAGTCTTTGCTGTTTTGCCAAGCCATGGAAATAACTGGCTGTGGATTTCAGAGTCCGACTAGCAAGCATGTTTTGGTGGGATGCACGTACCTTACAGGCTTCTTTGGTATCTTCTTTCAACCATCTTCCTCTCTTGCTTTAGGTGTGGATGGAGTCTAGAGGAATGTTGTTCCTTGTGCTTGTGCAGCATGAAGGCTCAGATGAGCTTCAACATCTATCTGCCTCTGTCTGCCTGTGTTCTGCTTTTGATGAGGTTCCTGGGACTCAATTCCTGACTTCATTTCCTGGCCCAGTATTTGACCAACCCAGCTTGCACCTTAAGACACTCGACCTCTCTAATGAGAGTGGTATTGCAGCTCTTGATGGTGTATCTAGTGTCACTAAGCTGGGGAGTCAGAAGCTCTGTGAAACTCTGTGGTCACCCATTTTTAGTCATCCTGTAATACTCACTATGTTTTTCCAGATCACGCAAGCTTGCTTTTATATTGGATCTTGTATTAGTCCATTTTTTCATGACCACAAAAAATAACTTTATAAAGAAAAGTGTCTAGGTAGCTTTATAAAGAAAAGAGGTTTCTTTTGCTCATAGTTCTGGAGGTTCAAGTGCCTGGTACCTGCATCAGCTCAGCTTTGGTGAGGACTTCAGATTAATTCAGGGCTAAGGCTTACTCTTATGACAGGTCAATTGCATGGGGAACCAATTCAGGCTATTAAAAGAATGATCCTCATCCCTTCTGAGAGCATCTCCTCCCCCAGTTATCTAAGGACGTCCCACTGGACTCAACCTATTAAAGGTCCACTCCACCTCCCAGCATTGCCCCACTAAGGACTGAGTGTCCGACACATGAACTCTTGGTGCAAAGATATAGTACATCTGATTAAGAATAAAGCCGTTTTCTTATTTCCAATTATCTTCTCTGGTACGCTGACTCCCCACTTCCTCACTGATACCTCACTCTCCAGGGCCAAGAATTTAGAGTCTAGATGTTATAACAGGAAAAAGACTCCCTTGTTAAAACTTCTGAGATCTCCAGTTTTAATGAAGACCCACAATACATCTGAGTGTTCTGCATCCCTTTGAACAATATCAACTTGACTATAACTTGGACTACGTGGGATAATTCATGCCACCTGAGCCTTACTTAGCTCAAGGCCAGCATCCTGAGTAAGTCCATCCCTTCCCTTCATCCCACACGCACAGATGGAAAAGGCTGCAATCATCTGCAAGATTTTGAAGCAAAGCACAAATGAAACATTTAAAATTTAAGAAACAGAAAGTTGCCTTCAAAGTTCAAAGTCTTTGCTTACTTGGTATTTTGGTTATTTTCTTATGTGGTTAAAGTGTCAGCACTGGGGTACACATTTTAACAGAGATGTCCTCAAAATTGATTACAAAGGCTGTCAATATTACTGGGGTCCTTGCAAGCCAGGAGGTAGTCTGCTACTCTGGGAAAAGCAAAAGATTTGGATTTGGGAGGATGAAGGATTCAAATTCTGACACAGACGTTTCCTAGGTTTGGAGCCAGTCATGGGCAGGTTACTTGACCTCCTTGAGCCTCACGCTCATCATTTGAGAAACAGGAGCAATCATATCTACCAGGTAGGGTTGCTATGAGGTTGCATCAATTGTACATAAAATGCCTAATATAGCATCTGGCAGATTACATAACCTTCCTACATGAAGGGTGTTATTCCTCATCTTATCCTCTGAGATCTAGAAAGGCTCAAGACATTCTGGCTAAATAGAGCAATGTGTGATCCAAAGTCTAAATGGCTCCACACTGTCTAGTTTCCCATCAACATGAAAGAGTCAGGAGCCTGAAGGACCTTGACGCTTTCCATTGTGGAAAATGTCAAAGACTATTTCTTCATGAGAAACTGGTTCAAGCCTTTCTGTATCCATGGATAGGATAGTCTTCAGGGATGGTGAGACATAAAATCTCTGCACAGTGCTATTCACATGTCTCTGTGCACATGTTCTGGGAAGATAAACCATCACTCTTACCGGGTACTCAAATGGGCCAATTCATTCATTTATCAACTATTTTGAATAATTATTAAAAGCATAGCATCCCATTTCTTTATGAAGTTTAATTTTCAATGGGTTCAAAGTTTTCTAAGAAACACCGTCTAAGCAAACCAACAAAGCCCTGAAACGGGTGCAGTGGCACATACCTGAAATTCCAGTACTTGGAAGGCGGAGACATGAGGGTCACAGGTTTGAAGCCAGTCTTGGCAATGTAGTGAGAACTTCAGGAGGATCACAGTTTCACAGAAAGCTTTGGCAACTGAGAGAACCTGTTTCAAAATAAAATATAAAATAAAGGGATAAGGGAGTAGCTCAGAGGTTGAATGCCCCTGGGTTCCATCCCCAGCGCCATACATACAACACACACATACACACACACACACACACACGGAGTGGAGTTTGTATTTCTCAGCAGCTCTATTTGTTTGCACTGGGTTATAGACTCCAAACATCTGGCCAGTTGGGTCCAACAACATGTTCTCTGGAGCCAACTATACTTTACATTGTGGAAGCCAGGGGAAGGGATTAATGAAGTTTTACCGATTATATTTAAATCCAGAACATTCCCTCTGAGTCTCCCTCTGTGGAACTACATGAAGGAAAGTCAGCTATTAAATAGAGCAGCAAAGCAAAGAGCAAACAATCCAGAAACCCTGGTATTTTGGCATTAGGGACTCATGTCGAATCTTCAACTTCTAAGCTGTGAAAAATGCGACAAGATGCAGAGATCCTTTGAGTAACAGTGAATCTTGAATCAGTGATACTTGCCGCGCAGGGATGTCATGGGGATTAAAGGACGAGACGGACACTCAGGAAATGCTAGTTCTCTACATTGAAGACAATGACTTCCATGATTTTAGGATTTGGGATCGTAAACTTAAGATACACATGATTGCACGTACACGTGTGCATGCATGCCCATATACACGCTTTTGATACTGACATATAGTGGCAAAGGCTTGCTAATTTTTAATTTTTTTCTAAGTCAGTGAATTAATTTAATTTAACTTTTTGTGGTTCTGGGGGTAGAACCCAGGGGCCTTCTACCTCCAGGATATAACCACAGCCTTGTAATTTTTTTTTATTTGGAAATAGGGCTTCCCTAAGTTTCTGAGAGTCTCGCTAAGTTGCAGAGTCTGACTTTGAACATGTGATCCTCCCGACGGCTTCCCAATTACTGGGATTATAGGCCTGTGCCACCATGTTCAGCTTAGTAAATTTATAGAACAAAACAAACTACAAGAAAACCCTGTACCTACACACATGTGCACATATGCACATGCACACAATAAAGTTCTTTAATTAATTAACTAATTTTTTATTGGTGCATTGTCATTTATCTTAATGGGGTACAAGATGGTGGAGGCATACATACATGCACACATCACTCATTTACTTTCTTTAATTTACCTAAGGACTATTCTTTTAAAACAAAGTAGTAATAAGATCTAATCTCAGCACAGTTCTTTAATTTTTAATTTTTTTAATTTTTTGGTGGTACTGGGGTTCCTTGAAACTCTTCTACCTCCGGGCTACACTCCCAGACCTATTTTATTTTTATATTTTTATTTGGAAACAGGGTCTCTTAAGCCAGTGAGACTGGCTTTGAACCTGCGCAATCCTCCTGTCTCCTCCTCCCAAGCAAGGGGATGACAAGATGCGCTGCCACCACACCCGGCAACGACAGTCCTTTAAATGGGATCCATTTTGCTTTGTCAAAAAGACAACACAGTACTTGGGAGGCTGGGACAGGAGGGTCACAGGTTTGAGGCCAGTCTCAGCAACTTAGCAGGAACCTCAGCTACCTAGTGAGACTCTGTTTGAAAACAAAAGATAAAAATGGGCTGAGGGGGTAGCTTGGCAGTAGAATGCCTCTGGATTCAAGGCCCAGTACTGCACATACACAAAAAAATAGATAGTGTGCCCAGCGTGGTGGTGCATACTTGTAATCTCAGCATTCAAGAGGTGGAGACAGGAGGATCGCGGTTTGTGGACAGCCTCAACTACTTTGTGAGGTCCTTTGCAACTTAGTGAGACCCTGTTTCAAAATATTAAAAAAGACTACCAAATAGGGCTGGGGATGTAGTCTGGAGATACAATGCCCCTGGGTTTCATCCCTAGTACCGCAAAAAAAAAAAAAAAAAAAAGAGGCAATACATTTTTTTTTTTTATTTCTCATGTCACTTGCAAGGATATGGGAGTCCATTTGGTTCCCTTTTTTATTCTCACAAGCCTGAAAGATGCTCAGAAGGAGGATATTTGCCTTTTCCCAGAGCCCAACAGAAATTTGGAAGAGTGGCATGGCTTTCCTGAGTTCTTTTCTTGTTCAAGCTTTTTCTGCAGGTCCAGAACAGGGACCAGCAATCACTGGTTCAAAATCTAATCTTGTCATTTTCTGGGCCAACAGGAGGGTGGTTTCATCCTGTTCACAAAACTCAGTCAAAAGGCAAAACTACCCCACTTCCATCAGTACAGTCATCTTGGCACAGTTCTTTCTCTTTCCCTGGGGAAAAAAAAATTATTCCCAGGCCCTTCAATGGAACTTACATTTCATGACAAATTTGGAGACAGATTGGATTTTAGAATCTGACAGACCAAGGCCAGAATCCCAGCTCAACCTACATTTACATGAACACGATGTATAATCTCTCAGCTCTCCTTGTTTATAAAACGGGGACGGAAACTTAAACCTCCTAGTGCAGTGAGCTTTCAAGAAAGTAGAACACGTATGTATATTTCCCGAGCTTCCTCTCTGAGGACAGCTGTGTACGGCTAGGCAGGTTGCACTCAGGTGCAGGGTGCCTGTCCAGGGCTTGGTGGGGATGGCAATCCAGCCAGGGCTTAAGTCTCAACTCTGTGCTACATGAGAGGTTGCAGGAAGGAAGCAGGCCTTGTTAATTTGTGCACCCAGAGTGCACACATTTCTTAAATCATACCAAGGCCGTGAACGCCCTGGGCAGATCCTGCCTTCTCTCCTCTCCCCTACCTTTGGTGATTGCCCCTTCAGTCAACACAGGTCATAAAATCTACTACACCAAGCCACTTGCAAGGGGGCAATGTGCTGCTCGGCCCTGGTAGAATAAACTACAGCTGCTTCTAAGCAAATAAGTAGAGGAAGATTTCTTGTTACCTCCGGGGCCTTGACAAGGATTGGTTCTGTGTCTAAACGAAATACCCTGTAAATTGCCCTGAAATTGCATCGCCTGTCTCTGTTAAGTGGAATCCTATGGACTATAAATCTGACTTGAAAGGGCTCAGTTTAATTTGACTAAGATGTTACAAAGGGTTTACCAAAATGTAAAGCATTTGTCTATGGAAAATCAATTATGGCCCAATCCATCTCGCCGATGATGGGCGAGTTCTCATTTTCAGCTTGGATGTGCGCATGGCACACTGACATTCAGATGAGGCAGGGGGCCACTGGGGGGCGGCGGGGGGTGGCGCTAGGTTGTGGGAACCCGAGGGAGGGAAGTTGAACAGGGGTAAATACTGATGATGAGCAAGTTGTCAACGTCAGCAAGTCTGACTCAATGTTGCTGAGATGCCAGGCCCTTCCATCCCAGCCATTGATGGCGTCTGCTGGATATTTGTGGTGTTAGCAAGAAGAGAGGAAAGTGCTCTTCCTTCCTAGCCATTTCCTCAGCGACATGGGAAAGAAGATCACTGCCCGAAATGAAAAAGAATGCGGGCCCTCTCTAAGAGCTCAATGCATTAAGGAAAGCAGCATCTCCTGGTGCAGAGATTTCTTTTTTCTTCTTTTGTAGTACTGAGGAGTGAAATTCAGGAACAGCTACCTCTGAGCAACACCCCTAGCCCTATTTTTTTTTTTTTTTTTGAAACAGAGTCTCTTGATAAATTGTGGAGGGCCTCGCTAAGTTGCTGAGGCTGGCTTCCAACTTGTGAGCCTCCTTTTTGGCCTCCCAAGTACTGGGATTCTAGGTAGGCAGCACCATGCCCGATGATGCAGTGGTTTCTTAAAGCTGAGGCCAAACAGGAGGAATCATTAAGAGGAGGGAAGTGTGAAGCGGATAGAGAGCGCTTCCAGACCGCCCCGGCCGGCAGGTGAGGGCTGCGCATTGGCTCTCCAGTGCCGCGACAAGGCTCAGCCACCTGGGAGAGGAAGGCTGACAGCGACAGGGGAACTGATTGCAGACAGTCTTGTAACAGGGGGTTTTCTGCCTGGAAGCGGAGACAAAAGGAAAATGGAACCCACAAGAATAGAAAAAAAAATCAATTGCCCGAGAAGGGGTTCTGACGGCAATATAAATATTAATAATGATAGCAGTAGCAATGATGATGAGTCACTAACATTTTTTGAAAACGGAAGTGCCAAGAGTGCTTCTAAACATATTGTTTGTAGCATCTCATTTAAGTTTCAGAGCAACTCTTTAAGACAGGTACAATTATTATTCTTAATGCACAGTCGTGTAATAAACAGAGTCAGGATTGTGACTGACACTTGCTCTCCTAATTATTAAAAGAGTACACTTGAGAGCTTTCAAAGGCCACTAAATTCAAGGTGGAATTAATACAGAGAGGATTCATCATCTGGGCAGAGGACTGAGCTGAAGTGACCTTTTCCCCATCTACCACTGGTACACGGCAGAAGTGAGGGGTGGGAGAAAATGGGGTGTGTGGATGAGGAGGGAGCCCCATGAGTCCCAATGGCCTCCTTCCTCCAGTTGGAACAATTTTAGAAAAAAAATTTTTTTTGCAGTACTGGAGATGGAACCCAGGGGCATTCTACTCTAGAGCTACACCCCCTGCCCTATTTTTTAGTCATTTTTATTTTTGAAACAGGGTTTCACTGAGTTGCAAAGTGTCTTGCTAAATAGCGAAGGCTGTCTGTGATCTGTGATCCTCTGGTCTCAGCCTCCCAAATTACAAGTGTGCACCACCACATCAGGCTCAATTTTAAGAATTTGAAAAGTTCAAGGTCCTCCCTCTCCTCCCCCTCCTCCTCCTCCTCCTTCTCCTCCTCTTCTTCCTTCTCTTCTTTCTTTTTTCTTCTTTGTGTGTGTGTCATACCAGGGATTGAACCCTCTTCCTCCTTCTCCTCCTCCTCCTTCTTTTTCTTTCTTTTTTCTTTTTCTTTTCTTTTTTTTTTGTGTGTGTGTGTGTTGTACCAGAGATTGAACCCTCCTCCTCCTCCTTCTCCTCCTCCTCCTCCTCCTTCTTCTCTCTCTTTTTTTTTTCTTTTCTTTTCTGTGTGTGTGCCTGCATGTGTGTGGTACCAGGAATTGAACGCAGGTACATTTTACCTCTGAGTTACATCCCCAGCCCTTTTGACTCTTACTTTGAGACTGGGTTTCACTAAGTTGCAGAAGGCCTCGCGAAGTTGCTGAGGCTGTCCTTGAGCCTGTATTCCTCCCATCTCAGCATCCCAAGCACAGGTGTTAGAGGAGTGCATCACCACACCCGCAGCTTTACTCTTTAAATCTTTAAAAGTTAGGCTCTCTCACAGGCCCCTTTTGCTGTGTGATGGTGTAGTACCTTCAGCCTAAGAGACACCTTTTCCCTTGGACTCTCAAAGTGACAGGAAGATGAGTTTGGGGACACAGGCAGGGCTGGCTGGCTGCTTGGGGTCTAGGGGGCTTTGGGTTTTAACTCAGAAAAGTAAAGAGACCTTTTGTGCTGCTTCTGAAGTTGTATGGGCGGAGGAGGCATATGGACAGTAGGGGAATGGATTTGGCAGAGAGGGGCTACGGGGTGCAGCAGACAGCAAACAGTGATCCCAGAGCAGTGTGACATCGTCCAGCTAGTGGCGCAGCCCAGCACGGTCCTGCATTTCCTGCAGCTGGGAGCAGAGAGGAGACAGAAGGAAGATGTGAGCAGCATCTTGCATAGCACTTGTCGAAGGCAGATGCTGCGGCAAATTAGGATGACATTTGGAAATGTGGGGTCTCTTTACACTGTTTGAATGACACGTCTCGTGGACACAAGTCCTGCCCTTTGCAGTTTAAGAGTGTGTGAATGCTAAGCTTCTGGTCCTTTCTTTAAGTGGCCTGGAGTCAGAGAGCCTCGTTTGCTCAGTGCTCGGTGCCTTTGGAATCGGTGTGATTGTGAAGACTGGGGCAGCAGAGCAGAAAGTGGGTGAAGGATCAGCCTCAGGATGGTCATGGCCAGAGTAGACCCCACCCTTGAGTGACCTTGCGACCTCCAGGAAGCCCCATGGGGGATCTTTCCCTTTTATTTTTTATCCTCTGGGTAAGGGGTTTTACTGGGAATTGAACCCAGGAGCTTTCAACATCCGAGCTACATCCCAGTACTTTTTTATGTTTTATTTGTTTATTTTATTTTGAAACAAGATTTCTCTAAGTTGCTGAGCCTTAAACTTTTGATCCTCCTCTCTCAGCCTCCCAAGTCCTAGGATTACAGATGTGTGCCATCATAACCGGCTTTCTCTTATTCTTAGAGCCACGATCACTAAAGGCTGTGACTTACCACGATGAGAGAGAGAGAGAGAGAGAGAGAGAGAGAGAGAGAGAGAGAGAGAGAGAGGAGGGAAGAGAAGAGAAGGGAAGAGAAGAGAAGAGAAGAGAAGAGAAGAGAAGAGAAGAGAAGAGAAGAGAAGAGAAGAGGAGACCTTTTAAAAATTACACTGGGACAAGCCAGTGCTTCCCAGGGGCTGAGGAGTGCTAGGAGTTTGTGTTGGTAAGGAACACAGGGGGCATTCAGAATGAGCTGTCTGGAATTCCAAGCTGCAAAACATGAGATGGACAAATAAAACCAGGAGAGACTGTAGAACCAGAAATATAGAAGGAAAAGGGCTTCGCACAGAAGGACTCAAATCCAGGCCACGAGCATGAGCAGGCTGGCTCCAGGGTGGAAGGCCTCCAGGATGAGCAGCAGACTTGCCCTCACCTGCATCCTTTCCTCTGAGGCCACACACTCGGCCCCCACTCCTGCAGAAGGTCCACGGAGAAGCAGTGCCAAACATGGAAGCAAATGCTCTTAGTTCCCCTTTCAAAGAAACAGCAGGGAAAGTGGATGGGGGAGAGGATTGCAGAGTGCGGGACACAGGCAGGGATGGATGGAAGCCAGAAAATGGGTATGGCAGAGCTCCTTAGCTCTATTCTCCTTTCTCGTCTATTCTCCTTTCTCGTCTGGCAGCTCTTGTGGGCTCCTGCTCCACAATAGAAGCCAGGAAGCTGAGAGGGTGTGTTTGAGAGGGACCCAGGCCATTGTTCTTTTCACTTATCTCACCATCACCCTTTTCCCATGCCCTTGGTATCTCTTCCTAAATTGGGTCCCCGTGCAAAACTCTGAAGGGTCAAGGACTTCAGCCCAAAGGAGAGCAGCCCTCACACAGGCTTCCCAGAGCGCTTGACTGACGTGGTGGTTTTCACATTAGAAGAAAAGGTTTTTAATGGCATGAAAATGTCTTTAATCAACGGCAGCTACGCCTCACGCAGCAGTGCAGGTTCAAGGTGAGAGGGATGCTCTTGTTCCGCATCTGCATTTTCATCTCACTTAGATTAATTCATATTTTAATTGCTTCTCGCCCTGATTGAAGTACCAGAAAGGAGCACTTTAGTTCCTTTGATCTCCAGTTCTCCTGAGCGCTGCCAAGGTTAGGCGCCAGGCACATGAGCAGTGTGTGTGTGGTGGTGGTGGGGAGACTTCCAGGAAGGGCATGGAGGCTGGAGGCCCCTGGGGAGCACAGCTGCTCTCTAGAGGGAAGACGGGCCAGTGGGAGTCTGTGAGCCACGCAAGCTGGTTTCCACAGGCCAGAGCCCTGGACACCCTGAAGGTTTTCTTTAAATTTTTATTTTTAGTTGGCACACAGTAATTGTGTGTGTGTGTGTGTGTGTGTGTGTGTGTGTGTGTGTGTGTGAAATAGTGATATTTCTATATATGTATGGGTATGGTGTGATATTTTGATGTATAATGGGGTACAGTACGATATGTCAATATATATGGGGGATAGTGTGATTATTTCAATATATATGTATGGGGTATACTGTGATTATTTTAATATATATGCTATATTGAGTGATATTTAAATATGTATATATAGGTCATAGTATGATATTTTAATACATGCATATATATGATAAGTCATGATCAGGCCAAGGAAATTGGTACCATGATTTTTAAGCCAGTGAGGGGAAGCCAGAAAACAGGTATGGCAGAGTAATAATAATAATAATAAAAAAAAAACTTGCTCAGCTTGCTGTCCTACAGTTTGTGCTTTTCACCACTGTTTGTGCTTCTTCTTCAGATAATGATGTTAAAAAGAACAGCGTCTAGTTGAGTGTGGTGGTGCACACTCGTGATCCCAGCACGTGGGAGGCTGAGTCATCAGGATTATACATTTGAGGCCAGCCTCAGCAACCTAGGGAGGCCCTCAGCAACTCATCAAGACTCTATTTCAAATTAAAAAATAGAAATGGCTGAGGATATAGCTCAGAGGTAGAATGCACCTAAGTACCAAAACCACCACCACCAGCAACAAAACCACCAAAGTTCATACTGCCAGTCACCTGGGGATCCCCAAGTCTTCTGTCTCTATTCTTTATTGACTCACCTTGCTCTTGACTGGGAAAGCAAAAATTGGCATGCATTGCAAAGTCTTTGGAGTTCTGATAGGGCTTGAGTCTTTGGCCACCCCTGGTTCTGACTTCCTGCCCCTTTCTTCTCAGGTCTGGCCCTGGCTCACCTCGGGGGTGTCTCTTGTTCTGCCCAGAATGAGCACATAGTCCCCACATTGCTCTAGTCTTTAACTGGGAAGTACCGAGGTGCATTCATGTGGAGCAGAAGATTTTACTGATGGTTTATCTCACAGCAAATTCTCTCTTATCTGTGATTTGGCTTTTGGGGGTTTCTATTAGCCACACAGTCACAGTCAATTATAGTAAAAAAAAAAAAAAGGTTACTTGAACACAAGCAGTGTGACCCTGTGTTCAAAAATATGAAGTAGAAAATTCTAGAAATAAATAACTCATAAACGTGTGTGTGTGTTTGTGTGTGTGTGTGTGTGTGTGTGTGTGTGTGTGTGTGTGAGACTGGGGATTGAACTTAGGGGAATTCTACCTCCAAGCTACACCCCTGGCACTATTTTATTTTTTTATTTTGAAACAGAATCTCACTAAGTTGCAGGGGGCCTCACTAAGTAGCTGAGTCTGGCAGTGTACCTGGGTTCCTCCTGTCTCAACCTTCCAAGTACTGGGATTGTAGGTGTGTGCCACCATGCCCAACTAGTACATTTTAAAATGCACCATTCAGAGTACCATGATGGAATTTTGTGCTTCCTCCCTATTTCCCACCCAGGATCCGAATCACCCCTTCATTCAGCGTGTCCATGCTGTATATGCTACCCTTCTTTTAGTCACTTAAAGGCATTACGGGCTATCTAATCTTCTGCCAAAGCATCAAAGGGCTTGTGTTTAAGTAATGCTAATTTTTCTTAATAATGGTCCCAAAGTACAAGGTCTCTAAAGGAAAGCCAGTCTGTCTGATATGCAATTGATTCTAGCCCCCTCCCTGACATTGCCACCCACCGATTTTCTATCCTAGTTTCTTGATTTTGCATCTCAGCACTGTGGTGACTGCCATACTAGGGTCCTACCACTATTGCAATAAATCACCCCAAACGGGGTTGCTTGATACATTTATTCTCTTACATTTATGGAAGCATAAATTCCAAAATCAGTCTAATTGGGTTGAAATCCAGTTGTCTGGTGTGTTATGCTTCTCCTACTGGCGGAGGAGAAACTATTTCTTGCCTCTCCCAGCTCCTGAGGGTGGCTAGCATTCCTTGGTTTGTGGCTACAGGCACATACATCATTCCAGTTTCTGCCTGTCTCTCCTTCTGCTTTTTATCTATAAGAATATATGTGACCATATAACCAATCCTACTTAGATAAGCCAGGACCGTCTTCCCATCTTAAGATTCTCATTTTATCCCCATTGAAAAATATTTTTCTATGTAAGAAAACACTTCTAGGTTCTGGGGTTGGGTTTTGGATATACCTTTGGGACCATCACTAAGCCTAGCACAATCCCCTCCCTTTGGTGATGGTTTGTAGGTGCTGGGACCCTCATCCTTCTAATACCCTGGCTACTTTCATGCATAGGCAGTGAGTGGCAAAGAGGAGGGAAATCCCTACATGTGGCCCGGTGAGAAGACATCCACACTTGGCCACTCCAAAGAGGCACTGGGGAGCTTTCCTTGTCTGGGTTTTATAAAACGGTTGTAATAATGCTTGTTTGAAAAGGGGTTGGAGATCTTCAGTTGAAGACAAAAGTGCAGGCTGTTTTGGATGGTAGATAGCTGCTGTGAGACTCCAAGATCCAATAAAATGGAGATCTTGCAGAGCTGAGATGAGGAAATTATTGTCCTACTGGGGAAAAGAATTCTTCAGAGTGAGCAGGAGGAGGGTAGATGCCTGCTCATGGACCAATGACGAGTCTGAATGTTATGTCTCTCACTGCGGGAGAGGGAATTGACACTTCCTTACTTGCAACCTTAAGAATGACAGTCATCATTGTAGATTGGCCACAAATGCCCAGGTTAAAAAATCCCCAAACATCCATCAAGCTTTTCTGCAGCAATATCTAGAGTTGGAAACCTTTGCATCATTTTCTGTTTTAAGCATTTTTATTGGAAGCTGATTTCATCCACATTGTCTGCAAAGCACAAGGAATTTTTACTTTGGGTTATTTTTAGGGGGTGCAGCAGCCTGAGACCAACAGATAAAGGTTGGTGGTAATTCTCTAAGGCTGAGGTTCTGGGTGCAAGAAGGGTGCAGTTGAAAGTTTCAATATAGGGTCGTGGCTGCCACTGGCCAGCATTGCAAACTTAACTGCACATATCGTACTTCAATTGGGTGAGTGGAATTTGACTGGTTAAAGTTAAGGAAATAAAACATTTTAAAAAGACTGTGGAAGGGACATCTTCTGTTGAGGCAAGAATAATCCTGCTTCTCTAAGTCCCTGGGAAACATTCATTATGAATGGGATGAACATATGATTTTTGATCCAAACTGCAACACTTTTGAGAATAAAGGAGGCATTATGAATAATTAATCTGGCATGCCAGGCACACGTCTGGGTGATCTCAATTTATTGCCTGACTCTGAGTTACTTGTATTTTCATATGGCCAGCCTTGGGCAAAACCACACAGATGATTGTCTTCCATTATTCTCTTTCCTCTCCCTTCTGCTCCCCTCTGCCCTGTATGTAGAAAGTCATCATATCAGAGCTTGAAGGGAATCTTGTCCCTCATCTGATTTCATGGTTGAGGAAGTTGAGGCTGAAGAAACAGCAAAGACTGGTCAAGTTTGACAGGGCTTGGGGCCCACCTGCCTTGCTAAGCCCTCTTGCAGCAAGTTCCACAGTGCCTGTATGGTCAGATATGAAGTACCTCTGAAGAGCTCACATATTAATAAGGTTCAGGGTTGATACGGTTCAGTCATTGGGGTTGTAATCTTATCAATAGATAAAGCCATCGCAATGGATTTATCTGGATGCTAACCTAGGCTGGTGGGATACCACTGGAGAAGATGAGTCCCTGGGGATGTGGTCTTGGGGATTGTGTTTGTGTATTTGAATTTACTTGCTTGCTTGCTTTCTGGCCTCCATTATATGAGAGTGAAGCCTTGCATGCACTGTCTCTCTCTCTCTTTCTCTCTCTTCTCTCTCTCTCTTTCTCCCTCTCCCTCTTCCTCTTTCCCTCTCTCCCTCTCCCTCTCTATCTCTATCTCTATCTATCTCTCCTTCCCGTGCCCAGGGCCTGAGTTTCTGCTCTGAACCCAGACCTCACTGTGAGGTCTAAAAAAAAAAAAAAAAAACAAACTGCGAGCAAATAAATCTTCCTACCTCTAAATTCTAAGTTGTGTGGTCAGGTTTTTTAGATAGAAGCAGTAAGAATGTTGATGGAGACAACTCCCCCCCCCCCCATCATCTGCCTTCTAATGCCTTGGTATTTGGTGAGGTTATTGATGGGCCTCAAAGGAATTAGCTTTGAGGTTATGACAACACCAGCCTCTTAGGAGTGATTTGCATGTTCACAATGGGTTTCTATAGATGATGTCTCTATGAAAAAGGACAAGTCTTGAATGTTGCTATTTCATCTAATGATAGAATACTTACCAAAAACAAATTGAGATAAGAGTAAGGGACAGTGCCACATGCTTGTAATACTAGTACTTTGGAAGCTGAGATAAGAGGATTGGAGGTTTGTGGGAAGCCTCAGCAAAAATTTAAAAAAAATGGAATATAGCTTGGAGGTAGAATGCCCCTGAGATCAAACCCCAGTACAAAAAATAATGTAAAGAAGACTTCTTGCCATACACACATAGGTGAATTTCTATTGTTCTTGTACAGAGGGGAGAACAAGAAAAAAAGCCTGAGAGTGCCTATGGATGAGGGGCCAGAGAATGAGTGGGGCACAAGAATGGAGAGAAATGAAGAACAAGAGGTGAAATGGGACAGGAGAAAGAAGGAAGTAGAGGAAGAGAACAGAGGAAAGGAGAGTAAGGGGTAGGAGGGCTGAGGATAGATAGGGAAGAATATAGTTTACCATGAGATCATCACATTCCACAAAAATAGGAAAGGTATGGAAGAGAATTACCCACTTAGATGTCAGTGATAATATCACATTTATAATTATATGTAGGCAACACGTTCCTAGGAACTTCTAGAGGTTATTCCCTCCATATTAGGCATCTGAATCCTTCAGCCAATGACCTGCCACATCTCCAGGTAAGTTCTTCTGACTCCCAGCTCAGTGCTCTCCCCACTGTTTTTCATGGTATCTTTAGTCAGAATAAGATGTCCAAGAGTAGCCAAAAAAAAAAAAAAACAGATTCATTTGGCAACAAGGTGAGTTATTAGTCACATCAAGGCTCACCTTCAGAAAACACAATCTAGATATAGCCAAGACCCCCAAAGAGTCCTTTCCAACTGAAGAGAACCAAACCAGCCTGGTTTTGGCTCAGGGCTTCAGCACCTCCTGTGTGTTCCCAGACTTCTGACCAACTAAGCTTCTCTCTGACTTTCACAATAATGCTGCCTGAGAATCTTTAAGGAATTCATATTGTACCATGAACAGACTAACCATTAAATTGGTAATTCATGGGTCTTTACTTTAAGTAACTGTTAACGGTTTTATTTGATAAGCCAGAAGTTCACTGCAAATTAACTTCCTTTCTTAATTCTTGTCTCCTGCTCTTCCTTTCAAAGTAAGAATCCATCAACCTTGATTTCAGGCCCAAATAGGAGAAGATATATTTGTGGTGATTTTTCTCTAATCCAATTCTAAAGAGAAAAGATTGAGAAGGTCATGAGGTCTGTGGGTCATTGTAAGCTTTTCTCTTGACTTTTGTCTTTAGAGCTATTCTTTCACTTGGTCTCCTTGTCCTTTTACATCATTTACAAATTCACATTTATTTTCCCATTTCCTTTCACTCTCTCTGATCCAAGTCTTTTTATAATCCTCCCATTTTCCTGTGAGTAAAATTGTTCATTATAGACTCCCTTATGATAATTCCAGTCTTTCCTACAAACTTCTGCCAAAATAACATTCCTAAAACAAGATTCTCATTATGTTATGGCTCCTCTCAAAAATCAGTGTTGGTAGGAAGCCGTCCAAAGGTATCACCATGGCATAGTATGCACAGCCCTCCTGATCCAAGCTTGCTTTCAATCCCCAAAGGATAGCTCTCTCCCACAAAGATCAACTTGAGAAATAAATCATGAAGCCCTGGGTCACTTTCTTCAGACACCAACTCTCCTTTATGTATCCTTTGGTCACGTGCATTTCTGATTCTTCTTTTATTTCTTTTATTTTTTCCTCCCCTCACCTGTCTTCCATCAGTTCTACTCAAAGTGTCATTCAGGCCATACCAGTGCCAGCATCATCTGGGATGGAGTGAAACTCATGGGCTCCATTCCTGAGACACTGAATCATAATCACTCCGCACAGATTTTGTCTCTTCTTAAACTTCATGACTTAAGGTCATTCTTATGTACACTGATATTTGAAAAACACTGCTCTAGAACATGAGCCTTCTCAACATTCTTTTGCAGCTGTTAAAATTTCTAGAGTTAAATTATTAATTCATTATTTGGGGGAGGAGCTAGATCTAGAACCGAGTGTTGTTCCAATTTGCCCTCCTCTCACTTAATCATCTCAACTATCTCATCCCCTTGTAAATACTGAGTTAGAAGAGAATTCAAGCATATAGTCTGTTTCTCACTCAAACCCACAGACATGGTCACTGTCCTACCAGACACAGCCTGTGGTGGCCTCTGCTTCAGGGGGCACTGACTTGGTGTTATCCCATTGTTTAATAAAGCCCTATATTGCCTGGCACCCACCCATGTGCTTTGACACCTAACTACCATTGAAAGACACATTGTGTACTTTGAGACCCAAAGGCAGGGACTCCTGAGTATAGAACCAGCAAGGACACCATCACATGTAGAAGACTCTCCTGAGCCTCTGTCTGCACTATCTGCTCTCTCCACACCTTCTGATTTCCACTCATGTATGACCTCAAACTCTCTGTTCTGGACCCACTTTCAATTCCCTTTTGGACCAGAGGGTTGCCCTTGGATTTCCTTCATTATTACTGGTTTAACATTTTTTTTATCCCCCATATTTCACTTCTCAAAGTTTAACTACATTAGCCAGGAACTTCTAGGGTCTTCAATTGTCTTTATTTCATTGCTCATCTTCAACTATGTCTGGTCCATGAATAAGACAATGGCAGGCCTCAATGCTACCACCCAGATGCCAAGGAGATTGCCTGCAAAAGGAAACCAACACCATGGTAACTATCACTATGGTTACCATCACCATGGTAACCATCACCATGTTGCTTGTAGCTCACTTCATCTCATACCCCTATTTTGGCAACATTGGATCTACCAACTCATGGACTTTGTCACTTTTTTTATTATCCTTCTAGGATGTTCACTGCCTTCCTGGTCTAGTTTATATTCCATACTCAGTCCTTATTATCACTCCCTTGCACACATCCTTAAGTATTCTGTCTCCCTCCTTTTATCTTAGTTGCCCTAGCAGCTAAATGTGGCTGGAGATGGCCATGCAACCGTTTTGACTGGTCTCACGTTAAATTTATGTTTGCAGTTTCCAAGGTGAATCCCAGCAGTGCACAGTGCCCCACTTGATCTTAAGTTGATTCTCTCACCTCTTCCAAACTCTCATATCCCCCACTCCCAAGACTGATCCAACTATATATATATCAATGAGAAAAACAGAATCAGGGGAAGAACCACGTCACCCTTCCACCTTCTAATCCACTTGCCTGGCTCCATTGCACACATATTCTTTGGCATTCCCTCTTCACAGAGTGGATAAAACAATCATGCACCTAAGACAAATGTTACCCTTTTAACATGTTCTCTCCCAGAGTGATCCTTTTCTCTTCACCAATGATTTTTCCTTCTTTCCAGAGCCATTTCCAGCAGCTTAGGAAAAACAGCTTGCATATTTTACAAAATATTCTTGTTAGGGCCTCTGCTCCCCTTCAGCTACTACCTCAATTCTCTGCTCAATTTTATAACCAAATTCTGCTACCAAGTTGTCTGCATCTCCTGTCTCCATTTATATATCTCACAGTCTCTCTTCAACCCATAACAATCATAGTGTTGCTTCACCATCCAGGGAGACTGCTCTTGTCCAAGGCTGGCAGCAATATTCTTTCTGCCATTCCAGTGGTCCATTCTCTTTGCTCATTTGATGGGAAGGTCCAGCCACGTGTAGCATTCTGACCTCCAACTTCTTCTTGAATGACTGTCTTCACTGAAGTCACTATGCTCTGTTGGTTCTTCAGTGGCCTCAGCATGGCTCCAGATGGTGGTCAAGCCTCTAAAGCCAGATTGCCTTTGCTCTCTCCTAGAGATTTTAGGATCTTTCTGCAGATCTTTGAATAGTCCTCTGATCATGTGACTGACTGTTTAACTTGATTTTAGTTTCTTCTCTAAGGTCATCTTCCCAGATACTTTTTCAAATCTTCTTAACCAGAATAATACTCATTGATCCATGTTCTTCTCAATCTATCACATCACCCTGATGTACAGGCTTCACAGTGTCTCTACTGCACTGTGAAGTGAAATACAGTGTGTAGAAGCTGGCTGGTTCATCACACTTGCTCACAGAATGAATAATTGGAGGAATGAATGAATGAATGAGTGTGTGTGTGTGTGTGTGTGTGTGTGTGTGTGTGTGTGTGGTAACATTCAGGAGTGGACATGTGATAGTCCCACCTGCTTTCACGTTGAGAGATACAGAATTCAAAAGCCCCTTGTATTAGGTATTCACCACTGTGACCAAAATACCTGAGAAGAGCAACTTAGAGGAGAAAAACTTTATTTTGGTTTATGGTTTCATTAGTTCAATCCACAGCTGGCTGCTTCCGAGGCAGAAATATCATAGTGGAAGGAAAGTTACTCAGCTCATGGAAGTCAAGAGGCAGAGGAAGAGACAGTGGAGACCCCAGGGAAAAGATAAACCTTTCTAGGACACCCTCCCACTGACTTACACCCACAAATATGTTCCAACTTCTGGTAGTCCATTCAACTATTAATGGATTACTCTATCAAATGGATTGATTGACCATGAGGTCAGAGTCCTAGTGATCCAATTACTGTCTAAAAACTCCACCTCTGGACTTTGCTGTCTTGGGGACAATGCTGTCCACACATGAACTTTTGGGGAAATATTCCAGATCCAAATCATAACATTCTCCTGTGCCTTTCTTTCTCCTCCGTATCTCCAAGGTCTGGCACCAAGCAAAGGAATGGGAGCTCGATTAATATGAATTACATGAATAAATGAATAAATTCCAGAGAGCTCATTGGTTATGAATTTCTTTTGCTTTGAGGTATCATGACAAGATTGGATAGATCCCATATCACTATAAGTGTTCTGACCAATAAAATCTTTTCACAGGTAAAGTAAGGCAAGACGCTTGAGATCTCAGGACAGCCTCACATACAGGGATGTGGATCCATGGTTTTAAAGATGATCTTTCTGCCTTGACCCTTTCCCTCACCTCATTCAACACTAGCTTGTCCGGCTTTAGATATTTGCACATCCTGCCTTAATTTGATTAGCGACAGATGCTATTATCTGAGGAAATCTAAATTGCCTCTTCCTGTGCTAATGAACTACTGTACCAAGTGTGCAGGGATTTGAGAACAAGATAGATTTATTAATGAGTGGCTAATTAAAGGAACAGTTACAGAGATCTTGGGGAAGGTGGAGGGGGGAATGTTTCTATCTCTTATATAAAAGATTGACACTCAAAACAAAAATGTTTTACATCTAGTGTAAAAGTTTAAATGTCATAATCTAGAAACTGAATGAACAGTTAAATTTAATTAAATGCAATAGGATGTGACATCTCATCCTGTCTGAAGGTGGGGGCCACGGACCTTTCCATCATTCTTCTCTCCTATCCTCCTCCACCATCAGCCCCAATGCTATGTTTTTTCATCTGACACAGCCCTGACAACCCAACTCTGATACAAATGACTTTCTTTTATACTATTTTGGAAGCCTGCTTGAGATGCTCTGAGACATGCTTGGCCTACAGTGGGACACACAGACATTTGTTCATGATTTCTCCTTCATTCTCTGTACACAGGCTCTACCACACTTCCTGGAGCACAATGAAAATAGATTCATCAACCGATACTTGCCATAATTTAGATCTTGCATGTTCCCTAAAGACATGAGTGTTAAAGGTGTTAAAAGTGTGGTCCCTGGGTGGCACTCTTGGAAGGTCTTTGAAAGATAAAGCCTAATGGGCAGTCCTGTGGTCAGTGAAGAAATGCCCTCAGAGGAGATAGTAGGGCCCTGGGCCCTGCCTCTTTCTGTTTTCTGTTCTGGGCCATGATTGGTCATTTTTCTCTCTGCCTTATACTTTGGCGATGATGTGCTGACTCTCTACAGATTCAAAACTAAGGGACCAATCAATCATCTACTGGAACCTCCAAAACTGGGAGCCAAAATAACACTTTAATCTTGTAAGTTAAGTTTTTCAGGGATTTTATTATAGTCTGGGAAAGCTGTCTAACACAATATTTAATCCCCCTCCACTATTATACTACTTTGTGTGAAAATTCAAATTGACTGGAGTGATACACTCTCCATCTGGCAGCAGCTGTGTTAGACTTTGGAAGACATGAAAGCTTACTGGTCATGTTCATAATTTGGGTTCAATAGCTTGGCTTACTAATACAAGCCAATGGAATTATCTTTAAATATGTGTGAAGTGATGTTTGCTTTCACTGAATGAAGAGCTACCCATTGAGCAGCAGCAGGAAGTGGAAACTTTTGAGTAGGAGAAGAAAGAGAAAGATGCTTTGGAAATGGGTCAGTGTATGGCAGCAGAATCAGTAGTGAACTCAACATGGGTTATACTGCTGCCAGCTCCTGGAGCCCTATCTTGATCTTCTAGAAAATCTGAGAGTCTCTGCAGATGTTGCTGATAGCCAGAACCCTGGGAAGCCCATTATAGTGACCATCCTGGACTCAAATAATTTTCTTCTGTTAAAATGGAATGAGGGCTGCTTTCTTGGTCTTCAGAGAGAGAAACTCTAACTAGAGATGCTTGACACCCCCAAGGTCACTACAAGGTTGATAGAAATGTTGGAGCAGAAAGGTCTGTGAGCATGGGTCAGTGAGCTGAAAACTGACTGACCCATGAGAAAACTAGAAAGAGGCTAGAAAAAGATAATCTGTTTATTTAAAAAGATATTTTCTAAATGATACTTAATATCCCCTTTTAACTTCAGTTGAAGGTAAAGGAGATTTTTCCATTCTCTTTCTATCTCTACCCATAAAATGGATGAGGATGCTGGGCAGGAGAAGCAGCTCTTTATTTATTTTTGTTACCCAAGTAATAATTTGATCAATATTGCAACCAAAAATGATTGGTTCATTTGCAGAGGCTCTGATGTTAAATGTCCCTGGAAACATTTGGTTATTCTATGAAAAATCATGCCAGGATTTCTCAGAGAATGTTGTGATTTGGATTACAATTTTTGTAACAGACCCACAAAACAGAATAGACATGTTTTCCAGCTGTATGCACAAGAAAAATCTTATCCATTTGCATAATAAATAGTAGTCTATTTCATGAGATTTCCCCAGTTGGTTTGCTATGTCTTCTTTTATAAAATAAACAGAGATGCATGGTGAAGTCATCAGCTCCTCCATGCAGAATCCAGAAGAGGCTTACAATTGGTTTCCCCTTGGTAAGAAATCATGGCTGCCTTCTTGTGGTTCTGTGCTGAGGAAGTAATACAGTTTAAAGATGTCCTATTTCTGCTGATCTTGCAAACAGAAAGTGTAACCTCAGCATTCTCAGTTTGAGGAGTGGGGAATATGAGCCAAACTTATTCAAAAGAGAGGAGAGAGAGAGAGAGAGAGAGAGAGAGAGAGAGAGAGAGAGAGACCAAGTCAGTGTTTGATCAGCTCTTTTACAGTTGATGGTTCTTTGGTAAATATTTGGAAAGATGTCAGGCAAGAGCTTGTGTCTATTCAGGCTAAGAAACATGGCTTTTGATGAAGGGGAAGAGGCTAGGCTGTTGTCTCCTGAGGAGGTCTGATATGAGATGTCATGACAAGATCCAAGTATGGAATGGAGATTCAGTTCTGAACTCGTCTCAGATGCTACAAATCTCACCTAAAAGAAGATCCACACAGGGAGTTAGTTTCTGGATAGATAGGGGTTCTAACAACCAAAATTGGCTAGATGAGGGAATCTGCCCTGCAGGTTCCAGAGTTGGGCTCAAAGGAGAGTTAAAGGTGAACTCTGAGTTGAAATGTAATCAGACTAAGGCAACCAAAGTATTGTTTATGAAATAAAAACATTCTATTTAAGTCAGTAGCAAAGCCATGAGAGAATATCAAGATGGACATAGAAGTCCTGTTTAATAGATAGAAAGAACTTGAAAATAGCTCCCGGAATGCCAGCACTTATAAGTAGTATGGGTGCATCTCTTATGTGTTAAGTATCTACTATGTGCCATGCATGGCACCTTTTAAATGATAGTTCTGATCTTTACAACACTGTTACAGAAAGTTATCATCTCAATCTTTCACACTGAGAAACTGAGATCAAGAAATAGTTAGATAACTTGCCTAAGACCCTAGAGCTAAGAAATGTGTGGCTGGAATTTGAGCCAAATTCATCTGATTCCAAAGCTCACTGTTTTTTTTTTTTGTCATACTTTCCTCCATACAGAAGCCCTGACCTTGCTCACATTTGAGAGTGACATATAAATTTTGACAATGTGAAGTTATCACCCACACAGGAAATTGTGTTCTAAGAATGCAGCAAGCATCATCAAGTCCTCCTGCAGTTCAGGGTCTCCTACCTGTTCCCAGACCCCACCTGCCTGCTGTCAAGCCAGGCTGTCACTGCCCTAGGGACTGGGTAAGCCAGCCTGATGGTTTTCAGGTCTTTGGTATGAGTTTGGTCTGGGCTGAAGCAACAAAGTACTGATGGCTTTCACCCTCTAACCCTGAAAGGAGCTGCTCATGTATCTTCATCTGCCAACATATTGCAGACTCAAGGGAGCCAGTTCCCACTGTGGAGTGACATGCTGAACAATGAAAATTTCAATGTGTGTCAATGACCAATGTCCTGCCATGACCAACAACAAAATCTGGGCTCTCCTTCAACTCAAACTCCCTGCTTGAGGGTGATGAGGTGTGAGGTTCACAGCTTGCATAACATCTCTACCCACAGACTCCTAAGCTTCAGTGCAGCCAGTACAAAGTCTATTATCAGAAAATAGTCTGTCAAGAATTTCTTTGTGAACAACTGGCATGAGGCTCCTACTTGTGCAGTAGATTTTTGGATAAAGCAATGATCCCTCTGGAGATTGTGAAAAGGTATTGGATGGCTTCTCTAAAAGCCACATATTTTAGGCAATCCTATACCCTGCCATCCAACAGATCCTTCATATAGCAAGGTAGGGACTTATGACATCTCTCTGCTACAAAAACACAGTATTTTCAGTAACCTGCTGATCATCTTTAAGAAGTGTGAATCTCTCACCATTTACTGATGGTCCTGGTGAGAGGAGTATGATTTTAGAGTCAAAGATTGCCAGGAATAGTGTCTTTTAACTCTGACTTTTGCAAAAGTGAGGCTCCAAGAGAGAAAGTGACTGCCCTTAGGAGGGACACTTTCCTTAGCAAAGGTGGAGGAAGTGGAGTTGGAATGCAGTCTCTTTACTCTCTGCCAATCATAAATGTTTTTCTCTGTAGAAGAGAGAGGCTCTCTCATATGACACCTCATCCATAAAAAACTCCATAAATTCACCAAGTGAGGAAGGTGAAGTAGGGGTATGAATCCTGTTATGATTTGGACGTGGGATGCTCTCTCTCTCTCTCTCTCTCTCTCTCTCTCTCTCTCTCTCTCTCTCTCTCTCTCTCTCTCTCCCTCCCTCCCTCCCTCCTTCTGTTTTTTCTTCATCAGGTATCCTACACCATAGTTTCTGCCTCAGAGCTGGATGACTATGGACTGAACCTCTGAAACACAGAGCCAAAATAAACCTTTCTTCCTCTAAGTCGTGCATGTCAACTATTGTGATAACATCATTGAAAAAGCTAATATATATCCCTTTTATCTTTTTTCTATGTGATCATAATTGGTCTCTTCTGTCCACAGTCCTAGGTTTTGCTGCCTTTGCTTCCAGATGAAATGATTTCCTCTGAGCTTAGTTATTGCAGGAAGGAGACTTTCTGATCTTATACCATACCTCCCAGAGTTCTGTGCTAAGCACGGGGTCCTCTTCATTATCAAACCAAAGCCAAGGTTCAAGTGCCTGAAGAGAGGATGCCTGTGGATTCAGCTTGCTTGCTCTTCACCTGATTCACTTTCTGAACATGTGTCTTCCTTTTCATAGGAGGATGCATTTCTGGGCTAACAAAAAACAGTGAAGGAACTGCACTTCTTTTTCAGCTGCCCTTTGCTGACCAAACTTTGCTCCTGAATGAGATAAGCTTGAAGACTTAAAAGAGCAAATTCTAAAAGAAACCCAAAGAAGAGGAGAACTATTCACACAGCACAAAAGCCTAGGGCTCATGCGATGCAACTCAAAGCTCAGACTGAAAAGATAGAAAATTCTAGCAAAAGAAAAGGAGCAAGAATGTCTTTGCCTAGGACTTCCTTCCCATTGTGGTGGGCAGGTAATGGGTATGAGCATTGAGAACTAATTAAAACATTTTGTTATGGGAATAAAGAACAAAGAACTCAATTTGGGAGCAAAGGTTCAGAAAGAGAACCACACTGTCTGCATAGAGAATGAGGACCTTTGTTGCTTCTGGTTTGACAGAGTGGATCTTCCATGGAGTGGAGTCACCAGTCCATTAGAAAGAGATGGAATTGCGAGTAGATGGTAAAACAGAAAAGATGGGCTTTGTGGAAAATTTTCTTGATATAAAAATATTATTATTATTATTATTATTATTATTATTATTATTTTGGTGGTATTGGGGTTCCTGGAAACTCTTCTACCTCTGGGCTACACTCCCAGACCTATTTTTATACTTTTTTTTTTAAATTTGGAAACAGGGTCTCTTGAGCCAGCATGGCTGACTTCGAACCTGCGCGATCCTTCTGTCTCCGCCTCCCAAGCACAGGGATTACAAGCGCCACCACGCCCGGCTAAATTTTTGATGATTTTCTAATCTCAGATGGGCTATGATTTTAATGGTTTGGAGGGGCAGAAATTGTAGTGATGGTGGAATGAGGTTGATAGTTTGACTTGGGCATTAAAAATGTTGTTACAAATGTTCAGGTTGATCATTTTGTATGAATTAATTAGTTATGTAGATAGCATCTGTTTATGGACCTGTTGAGCTTCCTGCAGTTAATTCTCCAACATATAGGTGCTACTAGAGACTTCCTCAATAAGACTTAAGAAGCTCAGGAAATAAAATAGAATCAATAAATGGGATGGTAGCAAATTAAAAGGCTTTTGCTCAGCAAAAGAAACAATCAAGAGTCTGAAAAGAGAGCCTACAGAATAGGAAAAAATATTTGCCAACCACTCCTATAATAGAGGAACTAATATCTAGATTATATAAAGAAGTAAAAATAAAATCACACTACCCCTAATTACTTGTGATAGTGCTACAACAGAAAATTACCATGTTTCTGAAAGAGCTTACACACATGAAGCCTAATCGCAACTGGACAAGATTTCTGCCTCAGAGATTTCAGTTCCTCCGAATCGTGTCAACCCAAGCTCTGAGTCCTAAAGCTACTCTGTTTTCCCTGAGTAGGCACCCATTGGAGAGGGTTGTTTTAACCCCATATTGGAGCCATTCCTGAAGGGACAGGGATTTAGCTGTACAAGGGCAAAGTCTTAAAGAAGCAGGGCTCAAATTATTCCCAGAGCACAGAAGATTACAGGTAAGTCTACAAACAGCAAACCTACATACCTTTTTAGTCAGGATTTTCCAGAGAAAGAGCCAATTGGTTGTCTATGTATACACAGTTGTGTATGTATGTTTCTATAGTCATATACTGCATAATGATATTTCAACCAACCATAGACTTTATATACAATAACAGCCTCATAAGATTATAATTGAGCTGAAAAATTCCTATTGCCTAGTGTTTTTTGTTGTACGAATATGTTTAGATATGCAAATTCTTTTCACTGTGTTATAATTGTCTAAGGCACAGCACTCAGTATAGTAACGTGCTAGGAGCCTAGAGTCGACGGAGTATGATGACCCGTATCCTCAGTGTATAGTAGGCCACATGTTATAGTTAGAGAATGTCTCCTGTATTAATATTCAGTGCTGATATTACAAATCCTTAGGATTGTAATCTCATCAGTAGATAGACCTATTATGGTGGATTCACTGGGTGGTATCCTAGGGAGGTGGGGTGTGACTAGAGAAGGGGGGTCTCTGGGGGTATTGTCATAGAGACCGTGTTTTTGTCTTTGACACCCCTTGCTTGTTTGCACCCTCTTGTTTACAGCCTCAATGCTGTGAGAGCAAAACTTTCCTCTCTCCCTCCGTCAGCTTCCCACCACCATGCCCGGGGCTCCGCAAACCCGGCATGACATAGGTTAAACTCTGGAATCTCCAGAAACTGAACAAATACGTCTTTCTCTAAGTTGTGGTGGCCAGCTGTTTTGGATTTCTCAGACACCACACCACTGAGACACCACACTATCTAGCCTGATGACATATTTCTCATAACATATTCCTGTGGTTAAGCAAGTGTGTGTGTGTGTGAAGAGGGATGGCTCCAGGTTCTCTGTAGTACTTGGAGAGGACTTTTGGGAGGTGATAGAAGTTTAGCTGAGTATTAGATGGTAAATGTGATTCTGGAACAAAGAAGTGAAGAGGTAAACAACACATTCTGAGTGCTAAGAAGGAGGTCACTCCTGGAGAGCAGTAAGTTAAGTGAGATCAGCCAAGCACAGAAAGAGAAGGGACATATGTTTCCTCTAATATGCCCAAACTAGGGACTATTAGGAATACTAGAGGGACTTCAGATAATGGAGGGGAAACCTCAGCAAAGCTGAAACGGAAGAGTAGGAGACGAAAAAAATGATGAGGTTGATTAATGGAGGAGCTACATTCGAATATGTGTAAAAAGTATGAATGTAGCATAGTTAACCTGGACACTCATTGTTGGGGGGGGGAAGGGAAGTGGGGAGGGAGAGGGCACCAAGCCAAGTCTTGAATGTATGCCATTTTCAATATGATCTACATAAAAAAATTTAAAAATTAAAAAGGAGGTCACTGCAAGAACTTGCTTGCCAACATTTCCTAAATCAAGAACATTTAGTTCACTGAATGAACTAAAGGTGGACCATCACTCCCGGACCAGAGTGGGTGAGTGGGAGTGTACAGAACCCTGGAATGTTCTCTACTGGACAATTACAGTCTCAAGAATTTTTAAAAGTGTTTGGAGTAGAATAATAAATAACACATGGTAGCTCAGTGTCTACAGATCTGCTATAACCACTTGGTGGGAGATTGTAACATGTATCAGAGTGTGTTTTAATTTTCTGTTAACCTATCTCATGACACACACTGGTAAGTTAATTCATTACTACTCAATCTCCTGCCTTCTCAATCCCTGCATCTTAGAAACACCACGCAGGGTTCTGTGTTTGTTATGTGATGGACTTTGCATGTCCCCTAAAGAAAAACAAAAGAGCCCCAAGCAGGTGATAAATTCTGTTCACACTCTGTTCTTAGTGAAAACTAGATCTGTTCCCCAAGTCTCTCAAGTCCAAAGCCAGAAGCAGACTCCACTTCCCTCCCTCTCCTCCAACTCCTACCAGCTACAATAATGTGTAGATTAGTATCAAATTCCAACCATTTTGTGGGTCACTTTCTTTTCTTGGTCTTTTGCCAGTAGGGCGAATTCTTCCTTATTTGATGCTGTAAAACACAGCAGCCCGGTGCTCCAGCTTGCCAACTAAAGGGACTCTTGCAAATGGGTATATTTCCACAGACCTACACAATAGGCCTAATTGCATGGCTTTGCAGTATAAGCGGAGGTCGTTTGATTACTAGCTGTTTTGTACCATGAAAGTGCACATTAATTATTTAAGAGATGGACTTATAATTATAGTAAGCCTTAAGTAATTACCTATAATTTTGGCAAGGGTTAGAAAAACTGATAGTCTAGCAAATTCAGGTTTTAGTCATTAGTAAGATCATAATTACATTTAAATTGCAAAATGAAAATTATGCAATTTATCTCCCCAATAATGCATAAACATTACCGTGATTGTAGGTTTTAATGGACTATAAAAACCAGAGCAGCAATGGGCAGTCAGGGGCAATTGCAGCCCCTTGCTCTTATTTTATATTTTAACTGCTTCCTTTGTAGCATTGCTCCATCCAGTCCTCTTTGGGTTAGCAGTAGGGCTGCAGTATTCCTTTCAGGATGAAAGCAATGGTCTGGTTGAAGGAGAGGAAGAAAATGAAAGGAAAGGGAGGGATTATTGCTGAGCCTTAACTAACAGTAAAACATGTATACTATAGCAAAGGAAAGAGAATCTCCTGTAGGACCTACAACAGAGTGTCACATACCTTCATACTTGGGTTTTCATGTGAATGGGATTAGGCCTATTTTACAGATGAGGAAGCTAAGGCTCAGATGAGATTTGTTTGCAGTCATCTTAGGACTAGATCCAGCATCCCATGCCTTGTAGCCCAGCTGCCTGCACTGCATCATGCCATTCAGATATGGAATCGCATGGGTTCGCTTTGGCAGGCAATACACAATCATGCTGGGTTTGGACACAATATTAGAGCATTTTCACAGGAGACCTCCAGACTAAAGACTTTTTGTGGTCCAAATGGCCAATGCACCTGTACCGTGAAGCTCAGATATATTCTCCTCTATGAAGCACATCTGGGGAAGCACTGACATCTTTTGCTTTGTTTCCATATTGGCCTGGTAAATGTCTCCTTTGTACCTCAGATTCATAAACAATTTACTGTAATAAAATGCAATGCCTTCCTAATTAGACTGAGAAAGTATCTTGGCTTATATGTCTGTAGTGCACCAGTGAAGGTTGAGGAAATGTTTATTAACTGAGTCGATTGATTGATCAATCATTTATGACTCGTCCAGTATGTGCATTATCTTCTGCTAGTGAAGGTTATAAAGAAAGTGAACAGTATCTCCCTGCTCAAGAATTTTGCAATCCAGCAAAGAGGAACGAACAGCAGATGAAAGACGGAACGACTAGACAAACATATTTATCATCGCTGAACAAACGACACTGGCGTTATAAGTGTTTGCTGAGATAAATTATGGCTTTTTTCCCCCTCCGTTGGAATACCATAGGAGTTGCCCAGACACCTATCTGCCTTGCTTAATCAGGCTCGGTCTTACCTAGATGCAAGAAGATAAATATTTCCTGTTGTCATTATCTAATTATGGGATGATGCCAACAATAAATATTGACTGAGCACCTAATCTGTGCCCGACTCCATGCTGGTAAGTAGGGCACAAGGAAGAGAAAAATCTGGCCTCCGCATGGGTCAGAATGTTAGAAGTGAGCAACACTTGTTTAAAGCCAAGTGCGATGTGCTGAGCTGAAAAAGAGGAGCAAAGCAAGAACTTCCGAAGGCAGGAGAGGGTGAAAATAATTCCAGTGGTGGGCAGAGAGAATGCTTAAGGGAGGCTTGGATTTTGAGAAAGATGTAAAAGATCCAGTAGTCTACAAAAAAGGACTAGAGAGGGCTATTCCAAGATTAAGTGATAATGAGTAAAATGGCAAGTAGTGTGTGTGTGTGTGTGTGTGTGTGTGTGTGTGTGTGTGTAGGGTTGTTTCCTTTTTTTGCTTTTTTGTTTGTTTGTTTGTTTGCTTTTGGTACTAGGAGCTGAACCCAGGAACATTCTACTTCTGAGCTACACCCCCAGCTCTGATTTTGTTTTATTTTGAAACAAGGTCTCACTAAGTTGCAGAGGGCCTCCTTAAAGTTTCTGAGGCTGTCCTGAAGCTATGATCCTCCCGTCTCAGCCTCCCAAGTACTGGAATTACAAGGGTGTGCCACCGTGCCTGGCTAAGATGTGTTTCTTAAATCTACTTTTATTGGTGCATTGTAATTAAACATCACAGTGAGGTTCAAAATGATACATTCACACAGCACTTGGAGTGTTTCCCTCTGGATCTCACCCCATTCCCCCCACACAGTGTATGCTACTGACATTGATAGCGGTATCTTCATATATGGACGTGGCATTATTTGAACTGTTTTCTTCCTCAAGGCTCCCTTTCCCCGTCCCAATGTCCCTCCCCGACTCCCTTATACTCTTCTGGACTTTCATTCTCTCTCCTTGCTTATCTGGAGTCTGTTTTGTTTTCTGTTTTGTCTCTAGCTTGCACATATGAGAGAAAACATATGAACCGTCACTTTCTGCGATTGACTGAGCTCCCTTGGCAAAATATTCATCCATTTCATTGCAAGTGACATAATTTTGTTCTTTATGGCTGAGTAAAATTTCATTGTTTTTATATATCACATTTTTCTTTACCTATTCATCTCTTGACAGACATCTAGGTTGGTTCCATAATTTGGCTATTGTGAATTGTACTGCTATAAACATGGATATGCAGGCATCACTGTAATACTCTGACTTTATTTATTTATTTATTTATTTATTTATTTATTTATTGTTTTGCAGTACTGAGGATGGAACCCAGGGGCATTCTACCTCTGAGCTACACCCCCAGCCCTATTTTTTATTCTTTGTCTTGAAACAGGGTTTCACTGAGTTGCAAAGGGCCTCACTAAGTAGCTGAGGCTGTCCATGAACCACAACTCTATCTCAGCTTTCCAATACTGGGATTACAAGCATGCACCACCCTGCCCAGCTCTGACTTTAATTATTTTGGAAAGATACTGAGGGGTGGTCTAAATGGGTCACCTGTTGGTTCCATTCCCAGTCTTTTGAGGGACCTCCATACTGATTCCCACTTATGAGTCCATCAACTGTGTATAAGAGTTTCTATCTCCCCACATCCTCATTTATTACTGTACGTATTCTTGATGATTGCTGTTCTAACTGCTGAGAATCACTAAATTGGATGGCATCTAATTAAAAATCTCTCTGCAGTGAAGGAAACAGTTAAGAGTCTGAAGACAGCCTACAGAAGGGGAAAAAGGTTCTGCCCTCTACTTTCCCGAAAGAGGATTAATAGCTAGAATATACAAATAACTTTAAAAACTTAAAACTAAGAAAAGAAATAACCCAATCAAAAATGGACAGTTGAACTGAACAGACATTTCTCAAAAGAAAAAAATACAAATGGCAAGATGTATTTACTTGGCACTAGTGAATTTTTTAGGCCATGGAGCACTGATGATTTCTTAGAGCTACAGAAACTTCAGTAGATTGCTGGGTGTTGTCTTATTAATTTTCACATTCTAGGCTGATTAATTGTCCTCTGGCTCCCATCCCAATTCAGAGAGTAATTCCACTTGGATGGCCTCTGGAAACATTTCCTGACTTCCTGGTGGCTCACAGTAGGGGAGGTTCCCATAGGTACTACTGCTCTGCAGGCTTTAGTACCACCAGTCTTAAGCACCACCTATCTTTGATGCTATTAGTTTGTTATTTCTATTCTCTTGACTATCTCCTCTTGGTGGGAAATACGGCACTGGATCGCCTTTCTTCATACAGGTTTACCACCATGGAAGAATTCAGCCTCTGATCCAAGGTCTAATTCATATTCACAGCCTGGATTGGTGCCCACCCATGTGCCAACAGTTGTGGGAAGGGGGGGGCATGTGTAAAAACATGGAACTCAGAAGAACATGAATTTCACTTCTAAAACCATCTATTGGAACTTGCAGAAGGGACATTTGTAAGAAAAAAATAGGAGGGGCCGTAGAATAAAATAGGAAGCCTATTCCTCAAGAGAAAGAAAGAGAGAAGCGTATGGTTCAATAAAATAAATGGCTCAAAATACAAGTCAGGGAAAGTGATTAGAAATGCTGGTCTGAGTCAGAGTGTTGGGATGTGTTGAATGTCAGCCTTCAAACCTGATATTTATGCTGGAGACGGCATTTAGCACTGGTCCATTTGGGTACATAGTTTTCATCAGTTCAGTGTACCTGAATTTCTGCTGGCTTTCTGTTAAATCAAACCTCTGCTGATGAGATTAAAGGGGCCTATTAGATAGAACTAAAGGTTCAGATTCTATCACCAACAGAGAACAGGCAGATAAACTTGGTAGGAGAGTGATAACAAATATAAAGCATTTGTTTTGAAAGCCTTCTACTTGCAAGCTAATAGCTATTTTTAATTGTGAGTGCATGTGCTTGTAAGTCATGTGAAAAACTGAGATGGTAGTGTTTAATGTCTTCTACCTCCCTGAAATACGCCCTGCTGGTCTCCTGACCCCACTAGAGCCAGTTTATCAGGTGTATCTTGTGCATCTGAGCTCCTATGATTATACATTAGCTCAGCTGACAGCCAAGTTCTAATTCTCTTTTGATAAAGTATGCCCACTGTAAAGAATGTGAAAAATGTTGACTCCACAGAGACTCCAGGTGTAACCTTCCTTTGGAGAATGAACATAAGCTTTTCCCCCTCTCTACAATATTACCATATTTCCGTTCACATTAGAATGGAGGGGGCTTTGTGGAATTTCCTGACATTCTGCCAGGTAAATCACCTTATCTACAGAGAAAACATTATTTGGATCATTTCCCAGTGAGTAAGAATTTTTCCTTGACATTTCTCTACCAAGTTCCTTTGAGCTGGAGGCATATTCTATGGGACCACAGAAGCTAGGTTCTTAAATGAAGGGATCATGTCATGTCTTGCACAGGTTGATATGGTCTACTGAGTATAGAATGGTAACAAATCCAGCAAGAAAATGCTGACTTGCCAAGAAGCTATGACAAGTGGAAATCTGATTGCAACAAATGAGCTAGAAAGAGAGCCAGCTAGCCCTGTCAAAGGCCCCAAACAACCATTTGCTCCAGAGTAAATAGCTCACACTGCAGCCACAGTAAAAGCAGGAATAAGGTCTAGAAGAGCTAAGGAACAGACCCTTCACATAATCTTCAAGTGATTACTGCCCATGTATATAGCAGTGTAATAGAAGATATATTTAATGCAAATATCTGGGGGTCCATACTAGGCAGTTGCTAACTGGGTAGGATTAGAATTCTGTCTACAAATATCTGAGAAGTTTGATGTTTTGCTACCAAAGAGGAAGTCAGCCTCTGGTTCAAGGTCTAAAGCCCTGTGCACAACCCAGAATGGGCTGTCACCCATGTGCCGACAGCTGTGGGCAGAGCAGAGGGAATGGTAAAGATATGCAACTCGGAAGAACATGAATGTCATAAACAGGCATGCTGGGAGGAAGAGGTCACACAGGGTCAGTACTGAGAAGCACCAAGTCAAGACTGATGACTGAGCTGTAGAGGAGAAGTGGCAGGAATGGATTCAGTGCTAGACATTAGCAACCTGGGACTTAAAGGCAATAGTAGGATTCAGTGTGGTGAGAAGATACCCTTACCAATGTCAACTGCTATGCATGAAAATCAGGTGGAACCAGTTTAAATGATGTCATATTTCTCCATTTATAGTGAGATTCAGCAAACTTGCAGGAATGGACCAGGATTGGGTACTGCAGACTCCCAGAGCCAGGTAGGCATCAAACTTTTACTCAGTGGGCTGGCACTCCAGGCAGGGCTCAGGACTTTCTTGGCTTCCCTGTGGGATCCCTTAGCACACGAGGCACCAGTGGTCTGGGGAAAATTAACACAGAGAAATGCCTTTGGGTCTACCCTTCAAGGAGAGATTTTCTAACTAGAACCAGAAGGTTGGCAAGGGCACATGGAGAATCTCCTGATCTTTTAATAGGGACTTAGAGAAGCTGATTTACTAAGAGCAGCAACTCTGAGGCCAGCAGATGCCCTGTGGGTAATTGAAAGAAGAATAAAGCTTGGCACCGCTTTCTTCATTCTGTATCCGTCTCCTTTATTACCTTAAACTTTGGGTCAGATCCCTGCTCAGCTCTGCAGGTCTGCATGTTAATCTTTTCAGAAGTGTTCATCTGAAAGCTAGGGATATAAGTTTTATTAGCCCTCAATATACTGAGCCTCTCATGTGCCCTTGAAGCAGGATTTGTGGCATCTCATCCTAGACTCATGGAGTGTTGCCTCCAAATCTCTAGTTCTTAATCTCTAGTTATCCTGCCCTTTTGCAGGATAACAGGTCTGATAGGCAGATATCCTGAGCAGCAGGTGGAGATTGTCCCCTCAACTGACAGAAACTTCTGCAGGGCCACCTCATAGAACTGAGATCCAGAGAATGATCAGTTGGACCATAGCTTGACCAATGATGCTTAGTTATGAAGACCTGCCCTCTGTCCCATGTCCCATCTCTTCCTAAATCTAAACCCAGGGCTCCTGTCAGCACCCCAAAGACAGAGTTGAGATGCTAGGTCTCACTTTGCCTTCTCAATACGGCCATAGTGATTAAAGTTCTTTTCTTGCTTTTCACCATGACCTTTTAGTTTGGTGTTTGAAGTGAGTGTCTGGACCCGGTTAGTTATGATGCCTGGGGTTTAGCCTAAGGCCTAGGACACCAATAACAATCTGACTACTAGAGGTTTCCTCAAAGGGATCCCTATTCATCACAGGGACTACAGAACGATTCTCAGGTAGAAGGTAGATTTCAGTAACTCGTAATATCACTTCCAACTCTAAGGTTATTTTTTAAAAATTTTCTTCATTCTATGTATCAGAGGTTTATGTAATGTAATTAAAACAGCTTAATATATTTTATTAGAAATATAAGACGTGTACCACAGAATCTAGAGAAATATGTTCATTGAAGTAAGCAGTGTTTTATTAGGGTGATAACCCTCCAAAACATACGTGTCTCAAATGAGTGAGTGGGATACGAACTTCAAAACCTCATCATCCTCTTTTTGGGGCTCTATTTGGT
The DNA here is from genome assembly GCF_963383645.1 of Muscardinus avellanarius. Lineage (NCBI taxonomy): Eukaryota > Metazoa > Chordata > Mammalia > Rodentia > Gliridae > Muscardinus > Muscardinus avellanarius. Next base: position 83,961,278 of record NC_137796.1, on the reverse strand, counting down.
CATATGCTTATGGATATGCAGAGCTGATCCTTCCATTTACAAATGCAAGGCAGGCAAGAAAGGTCACGAGGAATACAAAACAGAAGACAACCCCAAACTTCATCCTTTTGATTTTTACATGCATTTTCATACTTCCATTTGAGCGTAGTCTTGTCTGGTGTATTTGAAAATGCACTTCAAAGGAAATAATAAAAATCTTGGTGCAAAAGAAATTGAGATGCTTTTCAATTTCCCAACTTCAATAAAATGCTTCTCAGCACATCTCTGAAAGTCACTCTGGACAGGAAATTGACAGCAATGGTTCATTTCCAAGGCAGTAAAGGAGGGGACCCTGAGCATGGCACTGAACTAAGACCAGTATAGCACAGGGACAGAGATAAACCGGCCCCATTAGAAGCAGGTGGCAAGATTCCAAAACTCTACATACAAAGAATGAGGCTGATTATGATACAGTACCAGTATCAGATATATCTGAGCAGGGTGTGTGTGGATTCCAGGCTCCTATGCAGAGGGGTACTTACCATCAGAGAGCAGCAGGCCAATCAGCACCCTGCTTCTGCCTCTGACTTGTAAGTTAGTGCCTTCCTATTCATCCATTGTTCTAGGGATCTCCTAAGACCTTCTCCTCAGATCTCTTAGCTCTTAGGCCAATCATTCTTTGACTACTGATATTGACTTCAGAATAACTTTGCTTTCACAATAGATCTGAATTTCTCAGGTAGCTATCTACCTAGCCTGACTCTACCCTGACATTCACTTTACCTTCCAACTCTCCATTTACTCTGATCCTCGGGGACACTTCCAAAAAGAAAATTTCAACAAAATATAATAGTTAAGGTTCAGTCTTACACTAGTTAGAGAAGGAAATGCTTGCTTGGGACTAGGATTAAAGGAGAAAACCACCATCATCTAGACCATGTTTCAGGATGAGAGCTCTGTCCATTGGGAGAAATGAAGGATAAATCAGATCTGGGATTGGGATTGAGGGAAGCCAGGGAAATTCCCCATGTCTACATTGAAACTGGGCAGGCTGAATATAGAGTCTCAGCTGAGCACCAGAATCTCCATTCTCAAGAGGCAGGTTGAGAAGTAAGTTCCAGTACCTCAGAGCTGGAAGTTGCAGATGTCATGACACAGAAGTGAAGCCAAAGGTACATAACTTGTAAAAGGTAATTTTTCAGAAGAAAGCACCAAGAAAAGAGAAATGCAGCCTGGAAAAGTCCACTATCCCATGACATTAACAGCCACACTTTTTCTTCATCTATTTCTTCCAAAGACCCTCACTTAACATAATGCAATAAACACTCCCAACTCTTTACCAAAAAGAGAAAATTAAACTCTTATTAATTCAAACTCTGATCAACACTTGTCACATTTCTCTCTCTCTCTTCTCTCTCTCTCTCTCTCTCTCTCTCTCTCTCTCTCTCTCTCTCTGGTGCAGTACTAGGGATTGAACTTGAAAACATTCTACTTCCAAGCTACACTCCCAGCCCCCTTTTATTATTTTATGTTTTTGTTACTGAAACAGAGTCTCACTAGGTTGCTGAGAGTCTCGTATGTTACTAGCATGTCTTTGAACCTGTAATCCTCCTGTCTCAGCCTTCCATGTAGTGATAGTACAAACATGTGCCCCAACACCCAGGTAAATTAAACTCATATGGATCCTGAAACCCCACATACAGAATCCCTATCAGATGTTTCCTTCACCTGCACTTCTGCATGAGCCCATGGATATTCTGCTGTCTATATTGAATAATGCTTCCTTTCACTGCTACCCATCAGCCTAGACACAAGAGAAGGAAAGAGAGGGGGGAATAATTAGACCACAAAAAGGTCTAGCTAACATAGTTGCCATCCTGTACATACCCAGTTGTCCCTCTCTGACTCTATTTGTGTGTCTAGCTTGACATGTCTACCCTGTGCTGTTTTTCTCCCACTAAAACCACACAATCTTCCCTATCGCTGTAACCTAGACCAGAAAGCCTGGGGATATCTTTGATCTCCCTCTTTCTCATATGTATCAAATCTTTCAGCAAGTTTCTTTCTTTTTTTTTTTTACTTTCCACATAAATACAGAATTCAACCCCCTTTTTTTTTTTTGGTACTGGGTATGGAACCTAGGGGCATTCTACCTCTGAGCTACACCTCCAGCCCTATTTTTTATTCTTTATTTTGAAACAGGGTCTCATTGAGTAGCAAAGGGCTTCACTAAGTAGCTGAGGCTGTCCACAAACTGAGATCCTCCTGTCTTAGTCTCCCAAATGCTGGGATCATAAGCGTGTACCACCATGCCCAGCTCCAACCCTTCTGTCATAATATAGCTTGCAGACACCACCTGCCCTCTGGGGTTGTTTCTGTGGCCTCCTGACTGGCCTGCCCCATCCTTGTTTTGCTCTACTATAATCTGTTCTTATTACAGAATCCTGAGTACACCCAATAAGCTGGTGCTTAGATCAATATATACCATCCTGCCCTACCCCTCAATGGCTCCCCAACACTCTGCAGCTAAAAACGGAACTCCCCACCTTGATAGCAGAGTCTCTGTGAGCTGGAGTCACTGCTCCCTGATTATCACCTCACAGACTCCATCCTTTATTTGTGCTCCAGGCAGCCCAGACTCTTTGTTGTTCACTGAAACACGTGGCACATCCACGTAAAAAGATGTACGTGCTGGTTGTCCCTTCTACTTGAAAATGCCCTCACAGCCCTCTCCCTCATATCCTTCAAAACATTCTTCAAATGACAACACTCTGGGAAGGCCTACCCTACCCACCTAGTTTAACATCAAGACTCTTCTAATACCTACTTCCCCTTCTCTGCCTTTATGTCCTTTGTACCCATGATTACCTTCTAACCCTAGTATTTATTTGTTTTTAATATATGCCTCCCTCCATTAAAACACACACTTGATAAAGAAAGGAAATGTTCTCTGTCCCCATTTATAATTCTGTCCCTTGTGTCCAGATAGCACTGGACACAAAGGAGGGTGTATTAGCCAGCTTTCTGTTTCTATAACAAAATACCGGAGGCAATAACTTCTAAAAGAAAAAAGGTTTATTTAACTCACAGTCTTGGTGGCTCATTGCTTTGTTGCTTTGGGACTCCATTGTGGTGCTGGGTGGCAAACCCAAGCAAACATAATCATGAGCCAGGGAGTAGAGTAGAAAGAGACACAGAGAGGATATGTGAAGTCACAATTCCTTTCGAGGGCACATCCCCAGTGATCTATGAACTTCACACTAGGCCTTACCTCTTATTTATACACCCATCTCCCAATACCACCAATTAGGGAACTTTGGGGAACATCCATCCAAATTATGGTAGAGATATTTGATATTTATTGAACAAATGAATGAAAGCTTGAACTGCTCAGGAGCTTCTGTAAGTGGCTTCTCTGTCCCAGCACCCATTCCATCTTCCCCAGCACTTCAGCTGATGGAGGAGCTCTCAGGCAGGTCAGAATGACCCGATCCTGCTTCATGAGGACTCTGGCCCTTGTTGTGGCTGCCTGTGCAGGATCACTGTAGTCTCCCATTAACCCTTACTCCAGGTCAGCATGGTATGGCCATCCTGTAGATCCCCTGAGTTCTGTGTGTATTTCTTCTTTTTCTTGTTGTATAATAGTGTCCCAAGCTTTGATAATTCAGTCAATCATCCCAGTCCATAGGATGGCCCCTCTTTTGTTGGTAAAATGGATATAAGGAGACATCTGGGAGAAATCTCAGTCCCAATGTCTCACTCTCTTTTCTAAGAGAGTAAGAGTCATCAGGGTATGGGAAATAAAACATGTATGAGTGGCTTATTAGGAAAGCTGGTGAGCAAGGCCTTTCTCATTTCTCTCTCCTTAGTACCAGATCCAGCTACAGAGACACAAACCCTCCCCTGAACTGGTAGATGGCAGGCAGTACTCAGTCGTGGAGGATTGTCTTCCAGCCAGCACTCTAATTGAGCTATCAGCAAGCCAATCCACCAATCTGAAAGGGCAGATGCTTCTGTGTGATAGGATTCATGATAGGAGTGAATTGCATGGGCATCAGCTCATTGCCTTTCTTCTCTGCCTGGGGAGTACATTCTTTGGTCAGAAGCAATGTTGTATGAGACAGTGAATAATGTATTCAGTGACTTGACAGATGACAGTGTTGGCAGGGCCCTGACAGGCCAGGAAGCAAAAGCAAAATAACATCCAGAAGAAAGATCTGTTCCAACAAGGACAAATGGCAGAGCCCCCATAACAGGAGTGGCCCCGTGTAAGCAACCTGCCACCAGGTAGCTGGATGACCTTCTCCAGGTAGGTTATCATACCTGCACTCCCTCGTGTCCCATGTTGTTTACTAACATCAGCATCCTGGTCAACCTAGTGTGACAGCAAATTATAGGAGGGCCTTGGTGAAAGGAAATTCATATTGTTGAGCCCATCTTAGCCTCCACCACATGGATTCTTACATGAATTCTTTCATGCACACTTGGGCAAAGAAAAGCACCAAGTTAGTATGTGCTTTTTGATAGTACTGCCAGGGCACAGATGGTGGAATAAGTGAGCACCTATCACCTTTAGACTCATCTTCATGGCTTAACACTCACATTTTGGTGAGAAGTATCTGATTGGTTCTCCTTGGGTGCCATATCTTGCTCCTTGACTATGCCAGACTCTATCTTCTAGGAGAGAAGTCATTTCCAAAAAGAAATCAAGATGCTGATGTCAGAGGTAAAGCAGACATCAAACAGCCCCAAACCCTATAACCATCCACTACATTGGACTTAGTTTAAGATACTAAAGATTTGCAAAGTTCTCTTGGTGGGGATAGTAGTAGTGGTTGGATGGGAATGAAGTGGTTGGTTACTCATGAGGTTCCTGCAGAGTTAGTTGGTACATAAAAAATGTTAGCCTCTTTGTATCACCCATTTCTCTTCCATATATCTCCCTGTCCACACAGCATGAGCTGCTAATCCTACTGTGTATGGTGTGATAACCATTCACATCATCACAGACACAACTTTTACCTCAGTGACCTGTGTTCTGCCTTTGTGAAGACCTTCCAAGTTACAGACATGTGCATCAGACCACACAGTCTACATCTGCTTTGGTTAGTATGGCTGTGGCCACCTTTCCTGCTGGCCCTAGCCTGTGTATCTGTTTATTGATTTTTGGGGATAGAAAAAATCATATAAAGGGCTGCCACGAAGGAAATAAAGAAAAAGCTCATAAGTGCCTGTGCTCAGCCTCTTGGCAAGTTTTCATTAGGTCTTAATGAAGCTTGGGTCTGCAGTCCCCAAGGCCCTTTTTAATTTCCACTTGATCTGGCTCAGCCGACTTTTTAGCCCTGAGGATCCTCAGAGGAGCTGAGAAGCTCCTGGTCTCAAGTATCCACATCATGACTTGACGCTCATGCTGGGCACAAGGAGGGAGCATGGATGACCTGGTGAGAGACCTTGTGTTGCTCCAAGGATCAGTTGTACTGAATCCTTAAGTCATTTACCCTGCCTGGTTGTCTGCTTAACTCTAGCCTCCTGGGAATGAGGTTAGGGAGGAAGTGCAGGCCATGATCCAGAGAACCCAGGCTCCAGTCCCAGCTCTGACAGCTTGCATGCTCTATCCCTGGCCCATTTTCCCTTTGAGCCTCAGTTTCCTCCTGCAAGGAGTATGGTCATGAATAGTGTGAGAGTACTTATGGTCTGGTGGGTGTTGCCATAGCTGTGCCCCAAATACCTGACATCAACAACTTCCAGAAGGGAAGGCTTTTGGGTCTTATGGTATCATAGGTCTCAGCTGGCTCCACAGCTATGGGTCTGAGACAAAGGAGAATGTCATGGCAGAAGGGCATTGTAGAGGAGAGCTGCTTAACTCATGATAGCCAGGAAGCAGAGAGAGAGACACACACACAGAAAGGGCCAAGAGGAAGATAAACCATCCATGGGCACAGCCCAACTAGGTCCCACCTCCCAGTAGTCCATCCAGGTATCAAACGGATCAATCCACTGATGAGATCAGAGCCCTCAGGAGCCAAACATTTCTCCCAAAACCCCACCCCTGAACTTCGCCACACTAGGGACCAAGCCTTCAACACAGAAGGTTTTGGGGGATATTGCAGATCCAAACCATAACAGATGTGCATAGGCTTGCGTATTTACCACTCATACAAACGCAAAGCAGTTTATATCATTTTCTCTAATAGCTACATGTAGCTTTTGTTCTTAAACACTACTAAGCCTATTATATAGATTAGAACACTGAGGATCATAAAGGGACTGGTTTACAAAAGATTAAGCTGGCATCTGGATTCTGTGCATCTGACTGAAGACTGGTGCTCTCGCAGCTGCACCCTGAATTCTCTAGATTCGCATTATTGACTATCCCTGACATATAATGGTTCAACTTATAGTTATTCTACTCTCTGATGGTGCAAGAAAAATATGCATTCAGTATAAATTGCACTTCAAAGTTGGAATTTGGATATCTTCCCAGGCTGGTGATATGTGGTCCATATTCAACTATGATACTGGACAGCCACACCTCTCCTTTAGCCCACAATGGGTATCAGGAAACCATGGGTCCTTCTCAGTGTGCCATGTTGCTTATGAGGTTCAGAGGTTGGGTGTATTAAATTATATTCTTTTTAAAAAATTTTGGGTGTGCTGTAATCATACATCTTAATGAGGGACAGGATGTTAAAAACATATATGCATAGATCACTCATTTAGCCCTTTCCCAATTCTCACCCTATTTTCTCTCCCCTCCCTCCTCATATTCTGCTTAGTGACTGACTTGGATATGTTCGTGAATGTACATCATGAGCATAAGGAAGTTTCCCCTTACCCTTCGCATCTCCTTCAATTAGATTGCCTCCTCAACTCATTTAAGGACTCTTCTTCTTTGTCTAGAGTACTTCCTATGTCCCATTTTCTCCCTAGCTTTCAGGTATTAGGGAGAATATCCAACATTCTAGATTTTGTGACTGACTAATCTCACTTAGCATAATGTTTTCCAGTTTCATTCATTTCCCTGGCAATGATGTAATTTTGTTCTTTTTTATGGCAAAGTATAATTACATTGTGTACATATTCCATAGTTTTGTAATCCATTCATTTATTGATGGATATCTTGGCTGGTTCCATAGGTTGGAAATTGTGTGGCTATGAACATAGATATACACACATTAGTTTGGTAGTTTGGTTTCCATTCTTTTGGGTAGATTCCCAGAAGTGGTATTGCTGGGTCATACGGTACGTTTGTTTCCATTCTTCTGAGAATCCTTCATATTGTTTTACAAAAGGGTTACACTAATATACAGTCCTACCAACAGTGTATTAGAGCTTCCACTTCTCCACACCCTCACCAGCATTTGTAGTCATGTGTATTTTTAATGATGCCCATTCTAACTAGGGTTAGGTGAAATCTCAGGGTAGTTTTGATTTGCATCTTTCTGATTGCTAATGATGTTGAGCCTTTTTTCATGCATTTATTGGTCATCTGTATTTCTTCTCTTATGAAGAGTATTTTTAGTTCACTTGACCATTTTTTATTGGGTTGTTTATTTTCTTAGTGGTGAGTTTTCTGAGTTCTCTGAATATTCTAGCTATTAGTCCTTCATCAGAGGAGTATTTGGCAAAACTGTTTTCCCATTCTGTCAGGTCTCTGTTGAGGTTCTTGATAGTTTCCTTTGCTGTACAGATCTCTTCAGTTTAATGCAACCCCATGTATTGATCCTCCTTTTAATTTCTTGTGTCTTTGGGGTCTTGTCAAGAAAGATTTTACCTGTGCCGATGCGTTGAAATGTTGGCTATTTACCCTCCTCAAGTAGCTGTACTTTTCAACTTACAGTATTTTCAACATAGAATAGCTTTAAAGGAACTTTCCCCCATTTTACAGGCCCTGTCTGAGGCAGCCTGAACATACCATGATCACAACTGCTATATTTGAGCCTAGACTTGATTTTCTTGCATGAGATCCTGGCTGGCCCCACACACATGAGCTTAGCTGCCCTAAGCAATGTTACAGTGGGGCTTATCACTGGAAACATTTCCATATGCCAAAAGGAATTAATAACCCATCTTTGGTAAACTGCCTCATGTTTTCCCCTTCCTTGTGGTTGGCTGGGAAACACAATAGAACAGAGATGATGCTTCTCTGGAGGGCTGGCCTGGCACCTGCACCTTGGGTCTTGCACCTGTAGAGCTATTATTAGAAAAGACAGGGTGGGCCTGATTCCTTCCTGCTGAAGATGGGCTGCTGGATAGGATGGAGGGGATTATAAGGCTTCATCAACCTCTCCTCTAGGAAGTCCTTCATGCTGCCTGCTGGCAGCTGAGAAGCCGCCAGAGAGCATCCTCTGTTGGCTCTGAGAAGGCGCCTCTATCACTGAGCATTTCTATTTTGTCTGACCTTCCACCGTAATCATTTTAAATTAGGTGCCCTGTGATTTCTCTGGACTTTGTCAGGCTCTGGCAAACTCTCTCTGGGAAACAGGCCCAGCAGGCCACGAGGGCTTTTCCTATTTAGGCTAATGTCTGTGTCACCCTTGAGCTGGGAGGAATTTTCCGAGCCACTAATTTGTACTTTGCTAGGAGACATGAGCGATGAGTGGTATTATTTTAAGCTTTCTAAATTGGAGCACTGCTTTTGGGTACTAGATGTTCTCAATTTCTTATTTCCCTCAACTCAGTTATCTCGTGGTTTTTGTTTTGTTATTTAAATAGGAGGTTAGGCATTTTAGAGAGGTATTTCTGGTTCCTCTCCTCAGTATGCTAAATGATAACTTTTGGCTTTTCAATTTAATTCATAAAATATTTATCTTATGCCTGCTAGATATTAGACTTTAAGCCCAGTGTTGAAAAGGATTTAAATATTGACAATTTAACTGGATGTGGAGGTGCATGCCTGTAATCCTGATACTTGGGAGGCTGAGACAGGAGGATTGCAGTTTCTAGGTCAGTCTTGGTAACTTAGTGAGACCCTCAGCAACTTAATGAGACTCTGCTTCAAAATAAGAATAAATAGACTTGAGGGGCATAGGTCAGAGTTATAACACCCCTGGATTCAATCACCACACACACACACACACACACACACACACACACACACACACACGCCAGGCATGGTGGAGCATGCTTGTAATCCCCGTGCTTGGGAGGTGGAGACAGGAGGATCGTGCTGATTCGAAGCCAGCCATGCTGGCTTAAGAGACTCTGTTTCCAAAAATAAAAAGTATAAAATATGTCTGGGAGTGTAGCCCGGAGGTAGAAGGGCTTCCAGGAACCCCAGCACCACCAACCGCCCCCCTACACACAAAAAAAAATCACACACACACACACACACACACACACACACACACACACTCATACACACACACTAATTGATGATTCATTTATTCATTCATACCTCCATCTGATCATTCAGTCAACAAGTCCTTCCTTCCTTCCTTCCTTCCTTCCTTCCTTCCTTCCTTCCTTCCTTTCCTTTCTTCCTTCCTTCCTTTGGATTGAATCAGGGTAATTTTGTCCCCTTACCTATTCTATCCTTTTTATTTTTATTTTTAATGGGTTTTTTGAATCAAGGTCCTGCTAAGTTGCTGAGGATTTTGCTAAGTTCCTGAGGCTGACCTCAAACCTGTGACCCTCTTGCCTCAAAGTCCCAAGTACTGAGATTGCAGGCATGTGCCACCATATCTGGTTTGACAAATATTTCTGAGCATTTATACTATTGACTGGTATTGTCAGGTGTTGAAATTGAATCTGTATGTCAATTGTATTCTATTTCAAGTTATAGAAAATCTAACAAGAGTGGATTAAATAAAGATTTTGTTATTATATATCAAGAAGACTGGAGTCAGATAATAGCTAGTATTAGTTGATAGGCTTGATGATACTTGGGATGATATTTCTGGTAGTCTCTAAGACTCTTCCTCATGATCTCAGTATGACTTCTACAGCTCCAGTTACAACTTTCATTTTAAGATGGGAAAAAGCAAAGGCTGAATCAGTTGGATTATATTATAGAAACAAACTTCCACAACACTTACTTTCAGAAAATTTCTGCTGACATCTCAATCGTCAGGACAAAGTCACTCACAAGGTACAAGGGACCCTGGGTAGAGAGACAAGACTATCGTGATCAGCTTTGATCTGCCATGTTCCATCACGGGCTTCTGTTGGTAAGAGGGAAAAAGATGATACGGGATAAGCAAAGAGAATTTACAAAAGTACTAAACAAAAGATGCAGGATGCTTGCCTTCAGGGAATTTATTGAGGACATAGAATAAAGGAGGTAGGCCTCGAAGGCTCTGGCATCACGCACAAAGGAACAAGTCCTGAGAACTCAAAAGTGCATAGATCATCCAGTTTGCTCTTTTGGAATAATTCTAAGTTTCACTAAAAAATGCTGGCATAAAATCAGTAGAAATAACAATCTACATTAAAATCTCTGGTAAAAAAAAGTAGTCTTGATGTCACTGTTGGGGGGGTTTAAAATCTTACAAGGAGGTTGAAGATTGGAATAAGGCAAGGAGTTAGGGGAGGGGAATGTTATAGTTACATAGTCCCTCAAATACATGATTTTATTTGCTTCTATATACAAACCTTCAGGGCAGACTGAACAGGCATCATTAGATCCATGTTATAGATGCCCTAATCTGTAAAACTGAAAATCAATGATACTAGAAGGGCCATGTGGGCAACATACAGTAATTCAGTAAGACCTCCATCTAGTGTTCTAGCCCTATGTGAAGCACTGGGTTTAACAATGAGGCTCCCGTTATTTCTTGTAAGTCAACAAGCAGTTAAGACTTCTCGTGAATCCTGGTGTCAGCCAAGTGCTGGGGCTTTATCTACTTAAATGGCTCAGCCACCCCAAAACCTACCCTCCCACTTCCTTGCCCCTCCCACACTCATTCAAGCAATTACTGTAAGATATGAAATGCCATCAGATATGCAGTAAGCATGCAATAAATATCAATGCAAGCACTGAATAAACGAGTAATTCATGAATTAATCTTACAAGTCAGATATGTTTGAAAGGAACACAAGCTATACAGATAAAGGGCGGTTTTAATAGTTCCATTTTTTTTATTCACTTGACATCCTGCTAGAGCTGGGGTCAGTGGGCATTTCTAAACAGTTTAAAATATCAGAACCTTCTGTCTGTGACTTTCTGCCCTTTTACCTTTCAGAAGAGAAAAGTCTCAAGTTGAGTCACCTGACAGATGGGAAATCCAGTTCCTACACCCCTGTGTCTGGTCCATCCTTGACTGTGCAAGTCTCTTAGCTAGGTCTTTTTCTTTTGGCCTCCAGATTTCCCACCTGAGCAAAATGATCTGTTCACCTACATCGTGATGCTCTAGTAAGAATAATGGCCACATGTATGGATTTCTGAGGATAGTACTTTCTACATCACATCTCATTTGATTTTATCAGATAGTCACAATTCACCTGTGGATGCTATTATCTCCACATAACAGATGAGGACCTTGAAGCTTAAAGAAGGGGAGTTACTTGTCTGGGGTCACACAGCTAATACAAATGAGATAGACTTGCAATTTTCACCCAGGCTTGTCTAATCCAAAGCTCTATGCTCTTAAACAAAGGGCAGACTGCCTTTATGTAAATCTTTGTTGTGGTCCTCACCTGAGCTTTGGTACTGTCCAATAGACCTTCCTGTGATGGTAGAAATATTCTGTATCTGCACCTCTCACTGTGGTAGTCACCAGCTGCATGTGCTATTGGGCACTTGGAATGTTGCTAGTGTAACTAAACTTTTATCATTTTTAATTTTAACTCATTTAAATTGCCACATGAGGCTAGACGCTTTCATGTGGGGCTGCATGAGTCTAGAACATTAGAGACAGCTGGGGAAACGAAGGCCAAATGAATGAAATGATTTGCCTAAGGAGGTCAACCCTCAAGGCTCATGGCTTATACACAAAGACACAAGTTCTGAGAACACACAAATTCATGGGCCACCCAATTTTCATTTTTGGAATAAATTTAAGTTTCACTTTGTCAGTTTGGATCAGGAAATCAGAACTGCTTCAGATATTTTAAACAGGATGAAATTCAAATCTTAAATGACTCAGAACACAGTGTCCCTCCCCCAGCTGAAAATGTCAATAAACTTAATATGGATATGACTTTTGTGACTACAATGAGAATAGAGAGAGAGTGCAACACAACACTTTTGGGGGTTATAAAGAGAACACTTGTACTGAAGTCTTCATTCTCCACATCACATTATGTGGAAGCAGTTAATGTTTCCTCAATAAATAGATGACAACAAAAATCTGACCAAAGATAGAGTTGGACTTTGGAAGAAGAGGTTGGGAGAGAGAATCTAGACGGGACATTTGTTTATTTGGACTTTTGACAGATTTAGGGGCCTCATTGCTAATGTTTAGGTCAATCTATAGGCAAGAGAACTGGGTACAAAGGTTACCTGTCCTGTAGGTCCAGGTGGTGCTTGGGTAGAGCTAGAGGACAAAATGCTGAGCCTGGGAAGGGGTTTGTACTTACTCTCTTGCCTTCCAGTTTATAATACTTTCTTAGATCTGTTCCTGTCTCAGGCATCCTAGTTACTTTCTCCTTTATGAACCTCTTAGGGACTCTTGAGTCGACATTTGTAATGAAGTTCTCATCTCTCCACTCTTAAGAAGCTCAAGGCTGGCATTGCTGTGGGAGGTGGAAGATTAAATAGCACCCTCTGTGCTTTCTTCCCGCCAGGGAGCAGCGGCCTGGGAACACCAAACCCGTGAATGCTGTAGAGGTTTACCAGGTGCTCTGGGCTCATTTCCAGCCCTGAAAGCTGTATTAGTTTGCTGCAGCTGCCGGAAAATACTATAGATTCAATTGCTGAAACAACAGAAAATTGTTTTCTCAAAGTTCTTGAGATCATAAGTCTAAGATCAAGGTGTAAGTGGTGTCCGTGTCTGTTAAAAGCTTTCCTTGTGGGGTGCAAATAGCCACCTTCTCTGTGTCCTCATGTGATCTTCCCTTGATACATGCAATGCATGCAGGAGGGGAGAGAAGCAGGAATAGTTCTCAGGTGTCTTGTCTTTCCTTCTTCCTTCCTTTCTTTCTTTCTTTCTTTCTTTCTTTCTTTCTTTCTTTCTTTCTTTCTTTCTTTCTTTCTTTCTTTCTTTCCAGTACCAAGGATGGAACCTAGGGGCATTGTACCTCTGAGCTACACCCTGACCATGCCTGGCCAGGTGTCTTTTCTCATAAGGATATAAATCCTATTAGATCAGGAGCCCTCCTTATGACTTCAAAGCATTAATTACTTTCTTGGAGGTCCCACCTTCTAGTACAGCAGTGTCACCTTATCTGTGATTTTGAAGTTCATGCTTTCTATATCCCATATTCAACCCCGGTCTGAAGAGAGCATGCGGAAGATTCCAGGAGTAAACAATTTCTAAGTTTTAAATGGCATGCTGCTTCGAGTGCATTGTTCGAGCTGGTATGGTGAACTTTCACACACACTTCCTTCTCCAGCACACGAATCATCCCCGTGTCCAGCACATCTGCTCTGTAAATGCCACTTGCCCATTAGTCACTTACGAAGTAACTGTCTTGGTTATCAGATGGACTGTCTTGGTATCACAGTGTGTGTTTAGGTGTCCCTTCCTTAGCAGCCCAATACCTACACCATTCAAGTCACTTCATTTCATCAAGTAGGCATCATCACAAGAAGAGCAAGTACAGTGCCATGAGATACTTAACCACAGAGAGAGACCACATTTGCATAACTTTTATTACAGTATATTGTTACAATTGTTCTGTTTTGTTACTGTGATGGTTAACTTTTATTCTACCTGGTTTATAAATTAAACTTCAGCATTGGTATGTTTGTGGGGGGAAAACCAGATTATATCCATGTTTTCAGATATGCAATTGAAATTCTTGAGACATATTTCTAACAGATAAAGGGTAAATACTGTAAGTCACTCTGAGGGTGTGGGCTCCAGCATGTCAGTTTTGGGGGCACAGAAATATTCAATTCATAGTAATGGCTTTTGCATTCATTCTAAGAGAGTAAGGCATCATTCATCATCTCTCAGAAATGCCCTGAGGCCTATAAAAGTGCATATCATAGAACAAATATCAGAGGTTATGTTCATGCCTGGCCACAGGAAAAGGCTATTCCCCAAATAAGAGCACATCCAGTTATTAGCATTATGTCTGTCCCATAGTAGACGCACATAAATATTTATTAAGTGGATATGTGACATTCAGCCCATAAAATTGCTTAGACTATTAAGGCTCAAATGAAAAGGTGAATAATCGAAGAGTCAAACACTGGTGCAGCCTCGGAGCCTGTAGAATCTGAAAATTCTATAGACAAGTGTTGCCAATTATGCACCCTTTTAAAGGTTTATGCTGTGGAGAGGTACTCCATCCCCACCTGTGCTTTGGAAGTTTTCAAAAGGGGGCAATCTTTTCCTGAATAATATAGGTGGGACCCACAAGTCAGCGTCGTTGTCTCTAGTGCGTGCTGATTTTATAATTGCCTTAGTGATTGAGAAAATGATCCCTCTGTCGTTAATTGCTAGCATCAAATAAAATTGTAAAGTACACACAGTATTCCTTTCTAGGATCAAATCTTGACTTCATTCAAATGTCTCCTTCTACTCCCTGCAAATTGGTAAAGATAGAAGAGCTGGGAAGCAATGAGGAGATATGGACTTATCTGGAAGGCTCCAGCTGTATGTAGTTGTGTGTGTGTGTGTGTGTGTGTGTGTGTGTGTGTGTGTGTTTGAACTTTATATTGAATTGCTGTTCCACCATTTTCTATCTTCATGACTCCGGTCAAGGAATTAAATGTCTATGAGACTCATTTTGTAAAAGCTAATATTGCCTTTCCCACATCTTATATATATATATATATATATATATATATATATATATATATATATATACTGTTGATTCACTAACATCAAAATTGTTAGTGGTGTTCTAGTTCAGAAACCTGGATCTGGGAGATCTCAACAGACCAGGATCAGGCATTCACCCCCAAAGAAATAGGAGTGATGGTAGAACAGGAAAGGAACCTATGTCAGTGTGGCCAGTATCAGGAAGGACAGGGGACTAGCATCCTAGGCCCCATCTTCGAGGTACTACCATGGGTTTCAGGGTTATACATAGAAAGAACAGAGCAGAGGCCAGAGCAGGGATGCCAAGTTGCCTCACTGTGCATCTACTGATTTTTCATCACCTGAAGTCTGGTTTTGTGGGGTTCTGCTGGCACCAGGAGTTCATCAGTGCTTGAGAGGTTTGCCTGAAGCCTCTAGGAGGTTCAAGACCTGTCCCTGATTTCACTGTCTTTCTTTTATCACTGGTTAGCTTTCTATGAGGAAAAATAGACCAAATTATGCAATGTGCAGGTATGAATATATCGAAGTGGAGCTGCTATTATATACAATTATAATTGCTCAATAAAAATATTAAAATTGAGAAAATAGAAGGAGGACCATTAAGGTTGAGGAAGGAAATGGAGGGGTAGGGTAGAAGAAGAAGAGGGCAAGGGAAGGTAATATGGTGTGAAATTGAAATTATGTTATGTGCATCTACAAATATATCACAGTGAGGCTCTATTCTAATTAATATGCACCAATAAAATGTTTTAAATTAAATATATGTGTTTAAACAAGTGTAATTTACAAAATGGTAATTATACTTTAACAAAGTGCTAAAATCTTAAAAAATATGATTCAGTCGCTTGTAAACTAAGAAAGTCAAACTAGCTGATCTCCGAGTTTCTTCCTAAATCTGCAATTCCATGAGTCTGTGGCTCTGGCATTCATAGAAAGCTGAAAACTACTACGCTGGGGAATGGGGCAGGGGCTAAGTGGTTAAGAGAAGAGAGAGAAAAAAAATAATACACTGTGCTGCAGAGACATGTAGGTTATAGAGATATGCACACAATTGTCCATAGAGGTATTGGTCTACCTCTAAACCCCTATTTTATTCCATTGAGCTATGCACCCATTTTTCCATCAATTTCACACTATCATGGTTACTAGGGCTTCAAAATTAGCCCTACAGCTTTGTCTTTTCTTTTTCAGAGGTATTTAGCTATTATATTGCTTAGCATTTTCATATAGATTTTAGAATCAGTTTGTCAATTTCTATAAAGAAAGCTCACAGGGATTCAATTAGCATTCTATTGAATGTATAGATCGGTTTGGAGAATTAATATCTTAATGATGTCTAGTGTTCTGACTCATGAATACAGTATATTTATTTATTTAAGTCTTATTTAATTCATCTCAGTAATGTTTATTTAGGGTTTTGTGTAAAAATCTTTCATTTGTCATATTTCCTCCAAATATTTCACATAGTTTTGATACTTGGTAAAGGTATTTTTATTTAATTTCAAGTTTCCTTTATTCATTTCAGGACATAAAATTATGATTTATTTTTTTATCTTGGCCTTGTATCTTGCAATCATGCTAAACTCATTTATTAATTCTGGTATGTTTTTGGATATTTGATTCCATTTTCTACATAATTATTTGGTCTATAATAAACATAATATTACTTTATATTTTCTACCTCTGTGTCTTTTATTTCTTTTCTTATTGCACAGCTGGGCCCTCTAGGAAGAGATGACATCTCTGTCTTGCTCCTTATCTTAGGGGGAATGTATTCAAACTTTCATCATTAAGAATTGTGCTAGCTAGAGATTTTTGTTTAGATGTTCTTATCAGGTTGAAAAAATTCTCTTTGATTCCTAAGTTGTTGAGAGTTTTTATTTTCAGTGTCTATTAGATTTCATCAAATATTTTTCTGCATCCAATTTACATGGTCTTCTTGTTAAGTTTATTAATATGGTGAATCACATGGATTGTTTTTTAATACTAAACTCCAAGAATTGTTTTCCATGTCTTTTCATGCTACCAAATGAACTAGAGTAAGCATAGGCAGGAGAATTTAAGGCTGAAAGTTGAAAACCAAGCCTCATTAATGAGTCATCCCCTGGATCCTACTGGCACAGATCTAGTTCAAAGAGGTTGATGAAATGGAGCTTGGCTGGAGGGTAGGTGATTTTTGGATATAGCTTCATGGCTCCTGGAGAAGGCATAGGAAATGGCCCTGGGTTACTGACACAGGTGGGGCTCTTGTGACACTGTTCACACTTCATTTATTTTATCTATGGGGAAGAATATAGCTAAAATGTGAGAAGTTTTTACTATTATTAGGATTCCCTTGATTGACCCTTGAGATCATGACATAGCACCTCCTTAATTCCTTCTTCATGCTGTCACTCGACTAGACCACTCAAAAATTCAAATACGGCCACATGACAGTCTATCCTGTCATCTTCACTAGAATGCCCACAGCATACAAAATAAACACATATCCCTTTAATAAAACTTAAAGATCCTTCCGATACTTTCTCCAACCTACCCACCTATGTCTCACAATTGCTTTTCAAAAGCACCCAAATACAGCAGAAATATTAATATTTCTGATATTCAGAAAATCATACAACATCTCTTCTAAGCCTTGTTTCCTTCCTGCATGTCATGTCTTGGGCCATTCTCTCTCTCTCTCTCTCTCTCTCTCTCTCTCTCCTCATTTTATGGTCTTTGGTTTAGAATTACACTCATCTCAGTTTCAGTTTTTCACACATTATCATCTACCCTGTACACAGGGTTGCCTCCAACTCTTCAGCACCTCACATGGTGCTGTATTTGAGCTGTATGAAAATATTTTTGAGAGATATATACTTAGAAGCCTACTTGCTGGACACAAAGAGTGAATCTACTAATTTAACCAAATGTTGTCAGTTTTCTCTTTAGAATGGCTGTACCAACATCTATATTTTAATAGCTCAAAAACATCTGGCACTACCAAACTTCAAAAATTTTCTTGTCTGGTAGGTTTTCATCACCATGATTTTAAACATTTAATTTTATGTTTCTTGGCTTTTAAAATTCATTCTGTTAATTTCCTGTTTATGTCCTTTACCTTTTATGCTCTTTGCTTTGCCTTCTTAACATTCTCTTCTGTATCCCTTACATGGGATTCCATTCAAATTATTTAGACTCTCCCTTTTATGGGCATCCATAGTATTTTGCCTAACCATGTCATGTAAAGTATGTAACATTCCCTATATGTGACTAGTGGGATATGATATGATAAATACATAGATTATCTAATATATATATATATATATATATATATATATATATATATATATATATTACAGGTATATATCATAATGCAGTATCACCAGCCTCCTAGTAGACATCTTTTCTGTCTCTCCTACTAGAAAATTAAACAGTAATAGATAGTAATAGTATTTCTAGATCAACAGATATAACACAGTGCCTGGAAAATAAACAAGATCTCAATTATTATTAATAAAAATTTTAAATCACACATATTTCCTGTGGACAAAAATGATTAAAATTATTCTTAGAATTTATCTATGAAATCAGAGAGAAGACCACAGAAGAATGTACATGCCAATGGCATTAGCTGCATTAGAAATGGAAGTCAATCATGCTTATGGGACCATCCTATGTCTAGTTCTAATGCAAACATCTGGTTCTTTTGGTCTAAGTTGCATAGTCTCTCTGATCTATAAGCACATGCATTCACAGCATTTGTTGGAACTGGGCCAAAAGGTATCACACTGAATTCAGATGATTGGAAAGACAGATTTGTCAACTCAGCATCTCAAGATGACTGCCAAACACATTCACATCCATTTGCAAATCTGAGAGGCTATACTTGGAGCTCCAAAATTGCTTTAAAACAAAACAAACACACACAAGGGTTTAAATGGCATAGGTTGAAAAGTCAAATAGACCTTCACTGGAGAAGGATGTTTCTATTCCCAGTGCCTAGTGCAGTGAATGTGGTCAGAGTTGGTCTTCAAGCTGCATAATTAAAAATAAAACTGAGCTTAGAGCTCTTATGAGATAGTTCCTGTAAGAGTTCCTATGGCTGGACAGGCCTGGCCATAGGAATTAAAATCCAGGGATTGCTTGAGAAGTAGGTGTAAATCATAGTCTGTTTTGCAGCCCTGGCGTGATTAATACTCTGGGCTCAAGGACTGGTGCAGGTCTTTCCAGGAGTTTGGGACACTCATGTCCCAACTACTACATATAGTGCTGGAAGAGGAAGGAGGAGACCATCACTGACTTGAGCATGCCAGCCTTCCTTGCACTTCTGTAGACACAATATTTTTGCAGGCTTGGTCATGAGACAGACATGCCAGGACTTTGGATAGTAAGAAATGGGTTGGAGTTATATGGTTGAAGGAAGTCAGGCATTAGACTAGCCCTTAGGAATGCCTAAACACAGCGTTGATTTCCAACTTGTCTATTATGCATGGCATCTCCGGGGTGAGGATAAACACAGAGTGCAGTCAGGGAGGTGCACCTTGGTCCCTGGGATAAGGGGAGTCTATTTGGTGGAGTATAAAATCCCAGTTTTTCATAAATAACTCCTCTAGAGAGGCAAGGGTGGTGACAATAAAATCTCCATCTTACAGAATGTATAATTAAGATTCAGAAAGGATAATTGTCTTTGCCAAACACCATTCATTCATTTATTTCCTTACTCATTAAGTGAATTTCCTAATGTTCATGATGTACATTCATAAACATATCAAAGTCCATCACTAAGCCAAACATGAAAAGGAGGGAGGGAGGAAAAATGAGGTGGGAATTGGGGAAGGGATAAATAATCGATGGGTGTATGTATGCCCCTACCATCCCACTCATTAAGATGTATGACTACAATGCACTAGTAAAACATAAATAGTAAGTTTCTACCATGTACAAAACACTTTGTAGTCTTTGAAGATAAAGGAGAGAATAGGTCAGGAAGGGTGCATTCAGGCACACACCTAATTATCAACGATCCTGTGAAAATATTACCATATAAAGTGTTGCAAAGGAAAAGAACAATAGACTGATAGAGAGAGCCCAGGACAGGAGACTCTAACTGACCACGGGAGAGGTGGCAGTGGCATGCCCTCACCCTGGAGGACCTGGCCTTTCTGAGGAAGAAGCAGGTAGGCTGAGCTCATATGTGTGGGCTTTGTCCAGGAGAAGAGAGGTGGGGAGGTTTTGAAGGGAATTCCAGGCAGAGATAACAGTAGACACCAAGGCCCTGAGGAGTGAGCTCTGGGCACATCTGATAGATGGCCCACACGGTTGCCATTCAGAGGAGTCTTTGAGAGGTGAAGATGGAGACAGGTGCCTCCCAGACCCTGTAGGATGTGGAGGCCACACTGAGAATGCTGCTGTTCATTCTCCAATCCATGGGAAGCTGTTAAACAACTTCAAGAAGAGGAATAGTATCATCCAATTTGTGTGTTTAAAAGTTCACATGGTATAGAGTGGAGAATGCATGGTAAAGACCAGAGGAGACACCCACGGTCCAGTGGGATATCTGATGGGCATGCACCTGCCACCCAACATTCCTCCTAAGTGGGAGAGTTTTATTCCAACTCACTGAATATGGAGAAATCAAATGTTCATTCCCTGGACCACTGTAAAAATATGTCTACTGTAAACACAGCAGTGTTCTCCTGAAAATCCAGGATCTCTGTCTACCTTTTCCTCATGCTCAGTTGCCTCATTTTATAAAATTATAGTGTAGAAAAATATTACTATTGAAATAATCAGCAGCAGCATCACTGTCATTTTAAATTTGGACAGAGGGTACTAGGGTTTGAACCTAGGAATTCTATCTCCAATCTACAACCCCATCCTATGTATGTATGAACGTATGTATGTATTTGTTTATTTAATTATAAAACAGGGTTTCACTAAGTTTCCGAGGATCTTGCTAAATTTCTGAGCTTGGCCTCCAAACTTCTATCCTCAGGTGTCAGCCTCCCAAGCACTGATATTATTGGAATGTGCCATCGTGCCAGGCTCACCATTACTTTGAGTCAAGTCAAAAATACTCATCGCAACTCCGTTCTTCAGCTGATGGAAGTTAAGAAAAACACGTATGGTAGCTTATTTGGAAATGACACATTTCTAGTATCCTGTTCATTCCACCTTGCCAAAGAATCACAGTATATAGAGAAGAATTCTAAGATTCAGGAGGTCTATGTCACCTGCCTCAACATCATTTAACAAATAAATTGACAGAGCCACAATTTACACCTAGATCTCCTAAACCAAACATGTCTAACAGTTGATTCTCTTCTGGACCTCAAAACTTTAACCATGGGATGTTTTTATCCAGGTGCTGAGCTGAATCTAGGACTGGGAAGCCTTGGATATGCCTAGTGTCCAGGGCCTCTGACAGGTACCCTCTGGCAGGGAAATGCATCTGTTCTTCTTTTTATATGAACCAAAGTGAAATTCCCTTCTCTACCTCCCGCCTTCCACACTAACACACACCACGCTGGGAGGAAGGTACAAGACATTTATATCCTGTGGGCACACAGGAAGAGAGTTCTTGGAGGTGTTAATATATTCCATCTAACTGGCACTCTAATGAGCCCAATAGGGGAGCGTGTGTGCTCGTCCCGGCTCAGTGGTTTCCCCCATGGGGTGAGCTCATATCAGCCTCAGCCTTTCAGAAGCCCCTGATAGGGTCTCAGATGAGCACAGGCTGCTTCGGAGATCTGGGGCTGCATTTCTGGGCTGAATACCCATTTGTCCATGTGGAGAAAGAGAAATTGCAAGGTGCTGTGGCTATTTCTATGCTACTCTTAAGTGAACTGAACAAAAATAAAACTAGTTTGGTCAAGGCAATGGCTCCTGTCAAGACAATGCTCAGATAACACTCTCTCTCTCTCTCTCTCTCTCTCTCTCTCTCTCTCTCTCTCTCTCTCTCTCTCTCTCTCTCTCCTGTACTGGGGATGGAACCCAGGAGCATTCCACCTATGAACTACACAAAGGAATTCACTAAAGAGTTGAGGCTGTCCACCAACTGCGAAACTCTCATCTCAGCCTCCCAAGTGCTGGGATTAGAAGCCTGCACCACCATGTCCAGCTGAATGCTCAGATTTTGAATATTTTCACATGCAA
This sequence comes from Muscardinus avellanarius, assembly GCF_963383645.1. NCBI lineage: Eukaryota > Metazoa > Chordata > Mammalia > Rodentia > Gliridae > Muscardinus > Muscardinus avellanarius. Next base: position 83,939,289 of record NC_137796.1, on the reverse strand, counting down.
CGTATGGTCTGACGAAGTGAGCTGGGTCAATGGTGCAGACTCCTGAGCTGTTGTGACCTCTCTGAGCCTCTGGGATTTAGGACCTGCCTTACCTCCCCCAGCATCGCCTGCCTCACAAGAGCCTGACCCGCACACTGAGATTGCCTAGCTTTGGATAGCACCAGCTGATGAATAAAATGGGTGGAGAACTAAGCAGTAAAGAGGGAGAAGGCAGAGTATTGCTCTATTTGAACTTCACCTGCAGCAGCTTCTTCTGGAAGTAAACGTAGCATCTCACTGGAGAGCCTGCTTGCTCTGGAACAGAATGGCCATAATTGTAGCCTCCCTGGGCTCCCATAGCTGCCTCTGGCTTCCAGATGGCAGTGGATTCTTGTCATTGTTCATCTCAGCATCTCTGTTGCAATTCTGACCTCACCCCTATCTTCCTGCATCACCAATTCCCTGAATTTTGCCCTCCTCTCTCATTAGTACCTGAAGAGATTTCTGTTTTGCTGTTTATACCCTACCTAATACAGTGCCCACTAGCAAAGTTATCTCTATGCTTTCTGAGAATCTGCTGTATATCAGCCTAGGGCTAAATAGTTTCTGTATTTCATCATTTAATAATTGGTGATCTTGTCCCACTTCGTTGTGCCAAAGATGGCAATCCTACAACTATGTGAAAATGTGGGGTAAACTCTCCAGCATTACCTCATACTATTTTGTGTTTTGTAGGTTTCCAGAAACTGATTTGTCCTTCCTTCTGACTCAAAATGAAAGCTAAAGGGGAAATATTTTAATCTCTCCTCTGCTTCCTTATCTTTTTCCCTCTCTGCCTCACTCCCAGGTATCTATGGAAAACCCATTTGTCCCACCCACAAAATGCTGCTGATGAATAAGAAACCTACTGAGTATTTATTTTGCAGGTGAGAATCGGGCTATATTTGCAAGAGACCTTATAAACCACAGGGCTACTCAATCCTGTGCCCCATTTTGAGACTGTTTCTGGACTACAGCAGGCCTTCTTAGGTGGACTCAATTTCATGGGTTAATTAGTAATTTGTAGCCCTTCTTGTATTTGGCTGACAACACCACCATTCATTTTATAAACTCAGGACACCAAATATTCCTAAGTAGCACCTGGCTGTGATTTGGCCTCAGATGTTAAACTACTGACTTGTCCAAAGGGTCTTGAAATTCTTGTAGATCCCAGATTTGATGTGTAACTATTCTCAGAAAATGCTGTTTCTTTTTTCTTTTCTTTCTTTTGTTATTATTTGTTTGTTTTCTTTCTGAGACCCAATACTTGTTGACCTCCACCCAAGGTTACTTTCTGGTAATACAGAATGAAGTCTCAGATCCACCTTAAGTAGAGATGCAGATCAGGGGGCTGGTCACAAAGAAAAAAAGGGGGCTTCTTATTAGTGTCAAAAAGAAATAACAGACAATATATGTGCATTATTCAGAACCCATTGGGGAAAACATAGTGTTTATCTCTGAAAACTCTTGCTTTTGTAAACAGGCATGTTCAGTCTATTTTGGGCTGTTATAACCGAATACCTAGGACTGGGTAATTTATAAAGAATATATCTATTTCTACAGCATTGTGAGCTGGAAATTTCAGGGCCAAAGAGTCTGTATCTGGGAGGGACTTCTTACTGTGTTATCCCGTGATGGAAAACAAAAGCAACAGAGAATGTGAGAATAAGAGGGAGTGAGAGAGACCAGGAGTCAAATCAGCTTTAATGGCAAGTTCATTTTCATGATAGCAAACCCATTTCTACAATAGTGAGATTAAATGCATTGATAGAGACAGAATCTTTATGATATAATCAACTCTTAAAGGTCCCACCTCTCAGTACTGTTGCATTGGAAGTTAAGTTTCCAACACAGGAACTTTGCGTGTGCATGTGGGGGACCCACTCGAACCCTTTTGAAGGACAGTTTAGAGATAACGGGGGATTCTGAACCTCACTTTCTCACTTGCTATTCTACTACCGTACATCATGCTCAGTGCTGGAAATGCTGATATTAAAATGGCTCAGCTGCTCCCTAGGCATCTCACAATGGAGAGAGGGAGTAAAAGCAGAAAATACATAGTTAAATAAATGTGAAACAAGCTACGGCCAAGTCACTAATTCAGATGGATGAAGGTGGGGTAGACCTAGACAGTACTAGGTACTCGGCAGTATCTGTTGAGTGAATGTGTTAGCACGTAAATGCCCAACCAAGAGAATCCCCATCAACTAGAACAGCAAGGGTCAGCCATGCAGACACAAGAAACAGCATGTTCAAAGACATCGGGAAAGACGTGTCTTTTCTAAACTGGAGCATCAGCAGGTCCTTTTATAATCAGTGTTCTGGCTGTTTTTGAATTGAAATCTGTAATACTGGAGCTTATAGGCTTCAGACTAAATCACAAGATGGCTATGGAGAGAGATTGCCTTTCTCATGACCTAGCTCCCTGGCTTTGGAGGGCCTCCCAGGAGTGCATTGAGAGGACCATGAAGAAGGCCATTAGGTTAGTCAAGGATGGCTCCCCCAATCTGAGCTCAGGACTGAGAAGGCCAAGCTGTAGCCTCCCATTTTAGCAGGCCATTGACTGGGCTCACCCCCACCTGCTGTCCTATAAGCCTGTCCACATGGTGGGCGACAAGGACCGGGAGAGCAGGGCCTTTGTTGTTTGCCAGTGAAAACAGCAGAGAAAGGAAGTTCTTTATTGACAGCTCTTCACTATTCAAGAGCAGGGTACTTCATGGAACCCCGGGTGTGCCTATTCATCCATCATGTATTTATTCAGCCAGCAGGCACTTATGGAATATGTATCTGTGCCTGCTACCGCCCTAGGTGCTGGAGGTAAAGAAGCTCCTATAGTTCCAATTCTCATGGACAGCCAGAAGAGGAAATAGATGATAACAATACTATGCTAAGAGCTGTAAAGTGCACAAGAAGGCCAGAGTCGTTCCACAGGGGAGCTCCATGCAAGGCTAAAAGCTACCCCTTGTTGATGTTCACAGTTGAGAATGAAATTTCTGTTGGTGTGCATTTTCTGCTAATAAAAGGTGAAATGAAAATGAAAGTACTTAATTTTCAGTCTATGGTCTCTGAAATCAATCCTGAGCCTTGCTATGCCTTTATGTAAATCTGGAGGTCCAAGAGGTTTATAGATGCATATACATATGTATACATTTGTATATGTATATACAAATTATATACTTCATATAAACGTGCTTATATAATTATAGAACTATTATGTAATTGTATGTTTATATAAAATATCATTGGTAATTTATTATAATTTGTTTAATTACATAGAATTATTTAATTTAAAATTATTTTTTGAGATACTGGGGGTAGAACCCAGAGGCATTCTATCCCTGAGTCACATCCCCAGTCCTATTTTTTATTCCTTATTTTAAACAGGGTCTCACTGAGTTGCAAAGTGCCTCACTAAAGAGTTGAGGCTGTCTGCGAACCACAGTCCTCTTGTCTCAGCCTCCCAAATGCTGGGATTGCAAGCACACGTCACCATACCTGGCTTTAAATTATTAATTTAATTTAAATATATATTACTTCTCTATAAGTAATTTTCTATTATATTGTGTGCACAACTAAATAATATCTATATTATATATTACATATAATATGAATATGCATAAAACATATATATTTGTATCTATATGTGTATAGATACAAATATATGTGTATAGAGAGTCATGGGAGGACACTCAGAAATGAGATAAAAGGTTAATCTTGAAAATAGGCTGTAAGCGACTTTGACATTTGGCTAATAGGGTACAGTAGTGTGCCTTGTGTGCATAAGCTTTTGTTCTAAGATATATCAACTTTTTCTTAGCAGAGGCCTAAGGGATCAGAAACAAGGAGTTGATTTTAAAATAAAGGTTATAAAAAATGATATAGCCCTGGAGACACTTCACATGGATTTCTAAAACCAAGAGATTGTCAGCTGGGGCCATGAGGTCAGTATCAGGCTTCCAGGGACAAGCTTGCTTCCTTTATATTTTTCAAAGTAAAACTGGGAATTACTTTTCATATATATATATACTCATTTTCATATATATATATATATATATATATATATATTATATATATATATTCATTTTCATTTCTTGAGCTAAAGTGGTTTAAGTCGCTGGTGAGATCACATTTGCCCATCAAGTCCTAGTGGCCAGCTGTGAAAATGTGAGAAACAGATTAAAGACAGCTCTGTTCGCTGTGTTGAAAGAGTGCCAAAGAGCTGGAATCAATTGTACAGCCAAGTTAATAAAATATTTCAAGAAATATTTGTTAACTGAAAAGATAAAATGAAAAGAATTGTTAAAAACCAAGTCATGCCATTGTTAATTGTGCTATAATAAATATGGATATGCAGTAAAAAAAATTTTTTTTGAGCTCATGTATTTTCTGATGTTGTAAAACCTGTCCTTTACTTAAAATTAGCAGCTTGCTCCCTCAATCAGCTCATGCCCCCATCTTCTGAGCTATTGATAGCCTTACCCACTTGGTCAGTCTAGAGACCCCTGAGTTACCTGTGGCCTCATCAGACATGTTCAGTGACCAAGTACAGGTCATGTTCATTCACCCTTCCTCCAAGACATCCACCCACCATCCCATGGTCAGTGATTGCAGCTTCCTGTCATTTTCTACACTGACTTGACAGTGATTCTTTAAAGGAGAGTCTGACCTTGAAGACTGCAGTTGTCCCCAGGGTCCATGATATACAGGGAAAGAGCTTCAGTAGAGCATATGATCCTTCCCCATTTGACAGCACCTCTCCCTGTAATCTCATCTTCTGACCCTCCTGCCCCCATCTCTGCATTTTCGCTGTAATGAAAAGAACTTGCTTGTTTATCCTCTGTCTACTCCTTGCTTCCACATCTCTGGTCCTTATGCTTTGAATGTTTGCTCCATCCTTCTTTGCTAGGCGTGCCTCATGCTCAGGGCCTGGGCTGGGCCAGTGTTGGGCACTTACAACACAACATGGAAGCAATTGCTCGTTCTTGGGGTAGTGCAAATGCCTGAGCGTTTAGCACCTCCTTATGTTTGCTCCCTTGGCCCCTCAATAGACTCACCCTAGTCCCAGCTCTATTTTCCCCTTTGTTCTTCAGTATAGCTTATTGCAGTCTCCTTGAGACCCTGATTCTATTCTCTATGGCAGAGGTAGTAATGCCCTCTTTTTTTAAGATTCCTGAGTTATAGAAAGTGATTTTCTTTTGTATTCTGTGCACAATTCTGAGTATGTCCAACATGTTGATTTCAATCCATCAGACAATAAGTAATTACTGTGGTGTATAAATAAACAAATGGAATTGTAGCCATTTTGATTTTACTTCCAAAACCTCCCAAGATATTTTCTGAGTTGAGTTCAAAAAGAGGGCTGATTAGTGTATCATATCTGCATTTGTAATCTGTATTAATCCAGTGGCATTGTATATGTCATCTTTATCTACAACAATAAATTGTGGTGGGAACCAATGGTTTTTGTCCATTCAACAAAAGTCTGAGATTCATGGAAGATCCTAAAACCTAGAAAAGCTAATTTTGTACATGCCCCAAAACATGGTCATTCATGATGAAGAATAAAAGAGAGGAGAAAATCAATTATTTGGAAGTAATATTTTAAGATTAGGAGATAATTTCTTTTTTTAGTTATATAAATAATTAATTTGTCATTAATGATGAGTAAATAGGGAATTGATCCTGCTTTCTTTCCCATACAAATACATAATTGTGTTTCCATGAAGTGAGAAAAGGCATTGTAAATATTCCCGTACAAAGACCCACAGTGGTGGACATACATAATTTGGGGAAAAGGTAAATAATCCTTCTAAGAAGAACAGCAAGGAAGGAGACTACTGCTGGTTGAGAACACACCCTCTGTGTCCTCCTAATATGTCATGTAGAAACTAGAGGGTACTGAGTTTTCATGAACAATATCCATCAACTACGGAGGGTTAAAGTCAGCTCTCTATATCATTTCTGGTCTATGAATTTCAGGAATTTCTTACAAATGAAGGAATTGGGCTAGACATTAGAAAAATATTCAATAAATGTACTTTATTTTAGCTAATATTGATTATTTTAAAAATAATGTGTTTTCTGTGTGCTGGTTATGTCTCTGCGTTGCAAGTTATAGAAACCAAGTCTATCATCTATATATCTGTCTGTCTGTCTATCTATCTATCTATCATCTGTAATCCATTTATCATCTATTATCTATCAACCTATCACTTGAATAGCTGAAAAAGCAGAGTTTAGATGGCTTCAGGCATGCCCGATCCAATGGTTAAAATGATGACATCAGAAACATGTTTACGTCTTCATTTCTGCTATTCCTGTGCTGTCTTTATCATCACACAGGGAAAGGCAGCTAACAGCAGACCCAGGTTTACATTATATCATCTTAGAAATATGTGAGAAAAGAGTTTCTTTTCTTAATCTTCCAGCAAAAATCTGGGCTATGAATCACATTAGTATATTTTAGGCCCTCTGCTGTTTAATAGTCAATCACTACAAAGGAAGAGAGACTGTGCTACAAATATCCAGATCTGAATTGAACGCTTAGTTCCATCCCAGATGTAGGATGGGATAAAACCCATCAATATGTTGTGTGCCCTCAGAATGGGGGTAATAAATCCATAAAGTGTTCCCGTACTGACAAAACATTTACTAAACTCTTCAGTCAACTTTTCCAGAATTACTTTTTCTCATTCATTCATTCATCCATTTACTCTTTTCTTCTTTTTATCTATTCTGACATTCTTTGCTTATTAATCTGAGTATATTTGTTGTTTGGTTTGATTTGTTTTCATTTTCTGTTCTTTCTGAGATTTAACTGTATACTTCCTGCTGGGCGTGGTGGTGCACGCTTGTAATCCCTGCGCTTGGGAGGCTGAGACAGGAGGATTGCGCTGGTTCGAAATAAAAAAGTATAAAATAGGTCTGGGAGTGTATCCCAGAGGTAGAAGGGCTTCCAGGAACCCCAGTGCCACACACACACACACAAAAATACTTCCTACCATTTTGCTATTTGTTTTATATCTGTTCCACCTATTTTTGCTTCTCTATTTTGTCTTCTCTGACTTTTGAATTAATCACATATTTTAATATTCTATCAATCTAGTCAGTAGACCTTCAAGATGTGGTTTTTTTCACATTAATTCTGAATAATTTCTATGGGGATTGTAATATACACCATTATAATCTAGTTAGATTTAATATTATGCATAGTCATATAAAATAAAATAATTCTTCAACAGTACAGTGTAACTCCAATTACTGTCCCCTTATTTTTTACATTATTACTATCATATTTTATATCTAGATACCTTTATAAACCCACAAAGTAGTGCTAACATTTTTTCACTAAATAATTAAGTGTCTTTAAAGAAATTAAAAAGAAATGATTGACTTCTCTACCCATATGCGGTCTGATTTGACAATTTACAGTAATATCCTATATAGTTATTGTGAACATTGAATTAGTGAATAGGGCTAGACTTTTGATCCTAGAGGAAATACAGGGTTATGTTCTTGTGAGCCTCTGCTCACAATATTTTCATTAACTATCAATATATAATCTTGTTGCATGTGTATTTCTGTATAAAGAGATTCCTCTCAATATATATTCTTGATTCATTAACACTGAACTTAGGACTATTTTCTTCTAGTCTTTCATTCTCTTTTAAGGTCACAGTGATTTATTTCACTTTATCCAATCTGCTGTTAAGCCCACCCAAAGAATCTTCATTTCAAACATTATGATTTTTTAAGTTTTAGGGTTTAATTTTTTTTTAAAACAAGTTCCATTCTCTGTTGTTATTCTTTTTCTGTGCACTGATTATAGCCATCTTTTACTTTGCATCCTTGATGATATATCTGTTTACTCCTTAGAAACTCTCTTCTGTTAATTATAGCACTGAGGTTATTTGGTTTTCATCTGTTGACTGACTTTTCTCTTCATTATGAAAAACATTACCTTGCTCTTTCCATGTTCACTAACTGTTTATTGTGTACTGGACATTATGGACGTTATAATGCAGAACATCTCAATTCTGTTGGCTTCCTTAATGAGTAGCTTCTTTGCTTTAATGAATGATTTCATTACTGGCTAATTACCTTGAACATATGAATGATTTATTTTATCCTTTGTGAGGGTAGGTCTGTTTCAGTTTTTCTTTTATTCTTAGGATGAACCCTTAGTTGGAAACCAACAGAAGCCCTAGAAATAGACTAAAGCACTGTAACTTGTAGAATTTAAACCCTGAGCTCTCCCTTTCCTCAGGTGAGGTCCCTGGTCAAGTTTCTCGACTTTCCAGCTGTTGCTCTTGACACCTCTCTTAACATAAGCATAGTTTAGATGTCAGTCAAGCATCTGAAAAGAATTTATATGCAGATTTGGAGACTTCCTATCACTTCTTCCTTTTTCTTAACATGTATGTTTTGAGCTGCTTTGGAAATCTCAAATTCTGACACTTCAGACTAACAAGGCTGTATATTTTTGCTTGAGTTCTAGGCACTCTGCACAGATAATACTAGAAGAGCCTCAGGGAGAAATTCATACAATCATAGATCTCACCCACTGCAGTTTCTTTCTTTCAAGAGTTGGATTCTTTCCAATTTTTTATACCAGATTTGTGTGTGTGTGTGTGTGTGTGTGTGTGTGTGTGTGTGTGTGTGTGTAGTGTTCTATCTCTGAGCCAGACCCCTAGCCCAGCCCTTCTTAATTTTTGTTTTGAAACAGTATCTCATTAGGTTGCTGATTGCTGAGGCTATCCTCCAACCTATGATCCTCCTGTTTCAGTCTCCCAGTATGCATATTACAAACATGAACCACCATGGCCAGCTTCTAGTCCATATTTTTAATTGTTCTCAGAGAGACCAGAAAGATTGAACTTTATTTTTATTTTAACCTTTTTTTTTGTGGGGGGTTCTGGGGATGGAACCCAGGGGCATTTGACCTCCTAGCTACACTTCCTGCCCTATTTTTTTATTCTTTATTTTGTAACAGTGTCTCACTAAGTTGCAGAAGGCCTCACTAAGTAGCTGAGGCTGTCCATGAACCGCTTGGGTCTCAGCCTCCGGAATGCTAGGATTACAAGTGTGCGCCACCACGCCAGCTCTTATTTTAACCTTATTTTATGTTCTTGTTTCCTTTATTAATATTGGTGCATTTTAGTTATATATCATAATGAGGTTCTGAGTGATGGGAACTTATATACACACAGCACGTGCTATGCTTCCACCTAAATCATATTCTACTTTCTTCCCTTCCCCATACATGTTATTGAAATTGGAATTGATAATTTCATAGTACATAACATTCTTTGAGCTGTTTCCTTCATCAAGTCTCCTCCCCCCTCGTAAGCCCCTCCTTTGTTCCACTGGAGTCTCTCCTTTACCTAACGTCTCTTTTGTTACCCTATTTCTTTCTAGTTTCCACATATGAGAGAAAACATACAATCATCTGCTTTCTGAGACTAGCTAATCTCACTTAGAATAGTATTCTTTTCTTACACCCATTTCCCTACAAATGACATAATGTTTTTTATAGCTGAACAAAATTCCATTGTATGCATTCATTGTATGTATATACCACACTATTGTAACCCACTCATCTGTTAATGAATACCTAGGCTATTTCCATAATCTGGCTATTGTGAATTGTGCTACTAGAAACATATATTTAGATTTTGGTCTCAGTCTTATTGCTTCTGCATGAAGTTTAATCAAATATAAACTACTCCATAATTACTGAAATTCTCATTTCAAATTGGACTATCATTTGCTTACTTATTTATTTTATTATTTTTTGCAGTGCTGAGGTTTGAACCCAGAGCTTTCTGAATTCTAGGCAAGTGCTCTACCATTACGCTCCATACCTAGCCCTTTAATTTATTTATACAATGCGACAAAAGAACAATGGGAAACAAAATGGTTCTATATAACTAAGGTAGCCAGTGAAGACAGATGTGGGTTAGTCTGGTCAATTTTTAAAAATTCTGTTTTGTTTAACTTTACATATCTTTGATGTGGAGAAAATTCTGGGTTTAGAATAAGAAAAACAAGATTAGTGATTTGATTTTTTCCAAATTTTTTTCTGATGCATATGCTCTTTTACTTTTTTCATTTCCAGTAATATTTTTGGTGGTACTAGGGTTTAAATCCAGGGTCATTCTACCTGGTCAAGCTACATCCCAATCCTCTTTTATTTTTTTTATTTTGAAATAGGGTCTCACTAAGTTGCTGAGGGTTTCATTAAGTTGCTGAGGCTGACCTGGAACCAGCAAAACTGCCGTCTCAGTCTCCTAAATACTAAGATGACAGACTTGTACCACTACACCTACTTTTCAATAATAATTTTGAGGCTTGCCCACATCCGTGGAGGTAAGCTAGGCAATAAAAAGACAAATATATAAACATGAATTGACTCAGGCAATAGAAATTTATTTTTTACTTACATAACAGTCTTGTGCAGTTTTAGGACAGCTGGGAAAGGGGATAGATATTTTGCTCTGTGTGGTAATTCAGGAACACAGGCTAACAAATCCATATCATCTTCCTTATATACTAGTCAATGTGATACACAATGTTGATGTTGCATGTAGCAGAAAGGAAACAGATTATGGACAGCATTCTATTAACTAGAATTCATGTTTCCACACTAAACTTCAGGGAAGATGGGAAATTCAGTTTAGCTACAGGCAGACAAAGGTTTTGGAGCAAAGCTATAGATAATTTTTTTCATATAAATATTCTTTCTGTTCAAGATAAAGGTCCTGTCTTATTCCTTAAAAAAAAACCTGAGTGTCTGATATCAGGTTGCCATGTAAGCTGAACTGTCTATTATGGCCTGGGTTCTGCCAGAATCCTAACTTGACACAGGATTTTAGTGTCTGTGTTTTTTTTTATTCTGCATCCAAAGATTCAACCAGCCATTCATTAAAAATAATTGAAAAAATTGCCCATTCTGAACATGTACATTTTTTCTTATCATTATTACCTAAATAATACAACTATTTTTTTCTCTCTTTTTTGTGTGGTACTGGGGTAGAGCCCAGGGGCTTTTCTACTTCCAGGCTATACTCCCAAACCTCTTTTTATATTTTATTTGGAAACAGGATCTCATTAAGTTGCTGAGAGCCTCACTAAGTAGCTGAGGTTGGCTTCGAACCTGTGCAATCTTCCTGTCTCAGCCTCCCAAGCCCTGGGATTACAAGCTTGCGCCACCACACACGCCCTGACAACTATTTTTTATAGAATTTGCATTGCATTAGGTATTAAAAGTAATCTATAGATGATTTAAAATTTGGAGGATGTGGAAGTCCATATGAAAGTATTGCACCATTTTATTTTATTTTTTTTACTTTTTATTGGTGCACTGTATTCATACATCATAGTGGGATACAAAAAACTTTTGTAGACATACATGCACACAGCACCCAGTCAGCCCCCACCCGATCCCCACCCCATCCCCCCCCCATCCCTCCTTCCCATGCTTGTCTTAGTGGTTGACCATTTTATATAAGGGACTTGAGCATCCTCAGATGTTGGTAGTTTTGGAAATTCCTTGAGCTGATCCCTTTGTCTACCAAAGGAAACCTACCCTGACTCACGTGCAGTGGCTAAGCATCATGTTGGAGGGTCAGAGATCCTTCAAAATGGGAGATTGATGACAATAAATTTGAGTAAGAACTAATGAATGATCACAGCGTGTGAACATACCTGTGTTCCATGTTAACGCTAAGCAAAGGCCATGCAAAAGATACTGGCTTTTTGGTTAAAAGTCTAGCAGTTTTATTCACACTACAATTAAGAACAATTGTCTTATTTCAGTTATGGATTATAGTGAAAATAAGTCGGGATATTGTTCATTACAAAATCGGAGTCTCTTGGCTTTGAAAACATGTTTTGCACTTTGTACCATGGATCCAAGCCTATATGATTCACTGGGATTTCTTTCCAACAGCAAGGAGATCTGCCTTCAGCAAAGCCAGAAACAGATTTCAGACTCCCTCCTCATTCCTGGGAAGCCATGTTATAAACTTGGTCTGTGATTTCTAAGTCTCTGAAAACGATAGCAAACAGGATCTACAGACAGACGCACTCTCTTTCGTTTCCACAGGACAACAAAAATAATTAAAGAAATGGAGCTGCTGGATTTGCGTAGCTTTCCAGTTAGAGTGCAGATAGCTTGGAAGTGAAGTTCCAATGGAGGGAGAGAGTGTAGTCGGGCAGTAGGCTCCAGAGCCCAGTCAGCGCTGACTGTCAATAAGGTTAAAAGCATGACTCACTGAGTTGATGCATGGATGAAAATAGGATTTGCTGATCCATGGCCAGCCACCGTTCCATGCAACCCGCTCTTGATTGCGGTTTATTGTGAGGGGAGGTGGTTCTTTTCTTTCTGTGAGAGCATCCCTCTTAAGTAAACAAAAGATAGCCCCCAGACATGCTTTCATGGGAGCCCCTGGCCAAGCTGTGGAGCTGAAAGCTTGAATGGAATGGAGAGTCACTGCTAAGTCTCTAGGCCTGGAATGGCAATGCCAAACAGTGGCCTTTTCTTTTTCCTCCTTCGGAATGGCCACCTTGAAGGCACATCAACAGGAGTGACAGCGGAAGAGAGAGCCTTGTGGCCGAGCTGTCTGCCAGCTGAAGGGGGAATTCAATAGCTTTCTCCTGCAAACTGAGCCCCAGTCAGCTTTGCTGAGATCTGGTGACATTTCTGCCTTTTAGTGAATGGAAACACATGCCTTTCTTTCCCGAGTGTGTGTGCCGGGGAGGGGGGAGCACTTTGTCTGCTGTGTCCTTGTTCGCTTGGCCTGATTGTTTGCTGAGAAAAAAACACAATTAAATCTTCCATTCAATTATAGCCTGTTTGGGTCTGAGGAGCTGTTTAAAACCAGAGTGCCTTATCATATTAATGAATGTGGCTGCCAGATTAATACCTGAGAAAGGGGATTCCCTGGAGAATGGAAGGGCAAAGCTGAGAATATTAGGATGTTATGATCTTCGCATGATAGAAAAACTATTGATAAAATGGCACATTACCCTCAGAGAAAGGAACTTTTGTGTTAAATGGGCATGAAAACGATCGTATATATTCTACCTAACGCAATAGACAGTACAAACTCAGATGCAACGTACACATGCTGAACTCTAATTATCTGCCTACCATTTTCTTCTTTGCTGGGTCCCAGTGCTGAACTTCTTTGGGTTGGGGGATTGAAACCAGTGAACCAGTAATACCAGAGGCAGGGAGATAAACTCATTCATGTTTATGAATCTGAAGAAGAGTAGAACAAAAGGCTGAAACTCTAAAAGTTTAGAGTAGAGTACCAGTAAGGATTTAGGGTGTGTAGGTCAACAGAAAAGGAAGGATAAATCCTGGCTATGGCCATCAATGGCTTTTGCAGCTTTGGGCTTTTGCTTAGTCACCAGACAGGAGTTATGATGCATGGGCTGGTCTAGCTGGTTCAAAGGGCCAAGATCACAGTAGATGACTTTCCAGATTAATGTAAATACAGTATTTGTTTAAAAAATAACTCATATTAGCTCAAAGTGAAATGTGGCCAATTCTCACAAGTGTGGAATGACTGTAGAGAATACATATTGATTTTTATGATGCTTCAAGTTTTGAATAATTTTAGAGAAATGTGTATTTTCAGGTACTTACTCTACTGCTGATAATAAAAATATAAAAACAGTAATTTTCTATTGGGTCTCCTTGAAGGTTTAAGGTCATTAGTGGTTTACTTATTACATGATGATGGGGCTAAACTATTTAGCCATTTAACTAAAGGACCAGGACTTAATATCCATGTGTATCAAACCTCAAGAAATCCATTACAAAAGAATAGCCAACTGAAAAAGCCTTGTAGACCAAATTTGCTATATTAGCAGGTTATGAGATGCATAATAGTAGTAGAATTTATGATAAAAATAAAGCACCTGTTTTGTTTTTGCTTTTGTTTTTGTTTTTTGTTTGTCTCTGTAACCAAAATACCTGACAAGAACAACACAAAAAAGGAAAGGTTTATTTGGGCTCATAGTTTTACGGGTTCAGTACACAGTTGGCCAGCTCCAAGGCAGACATTATGGTGGCACGGTACGTGGCAAAGCACATCAGCTCATTTCATGGCTGCAGGAAATAAAATCAAAGAAAGAGAGAGAAACACACACACACGCGCACACACACACACACACACACACACACACACACACACACACACACCAAGGACAAATACAGTCCCCAGAGCCACACTCCTAGTTACCTAACTCCTTCCAGCCATACCTCATCTGCCTAAGTTGCCATCCTTTGCTGGATTTATTTAATGATAATATTCCAACCCTCATTCAGTTATTTCACCTCTGAACATTTCTTATTTTGTGTGTGTGTGGCACTGGAGATGAACCCAGGGGCATTCTACCTCCGAGCTACACCCCTAGCCCTATTTTTTATTCTTTATTTTGAAACAGGGTTTCACTGAGTTGTTAAGGGCCTCACTAAGTAGCTGAGGCTGTCTGTGAAACCGGATCCCCCCATCTCAGCCTCCCAAATGCTGGATTACAAGTGTGGGCCACCACGCCTGGCTACCTCTGAACATTTTTGAAGGAGTTATTTCGTGCAAAGAATTTCCTCACACTGCCTAGAATGTGGTCCTTTTAAGTGGCAATAATGGTGGTAGAAGAAATGACTACCTTAATTACTCCAGGTGGTGGGAGATAAGGAACAATGGTAGCTTTTTGTTTCCCCTGTAAGGAAAGGAAAAGAAAGGAGAGAACAAAGACCATGACTCTTCTACAAAGAACTGTCCTTGGCAAGTGAAACTTTGGGGCATCAGCATTCCTTTCTGTCCAAGTCAGAGAAAGACTGGAGTCAATTCTGAGCTCCCCAAGCTGTTTCTGCACATTGTGGGTGAGAAGGTGGGATCGGGGGGACTGAGCTGGCAAGAAAGGCGCGCTCAAACCAATATGAACAGACCAAACTCCGCAGTATGGGAGGTGGCAGATGAGGACCAAATCTCATATTTTTTTATGTTTGAGAAATCAGAAGAAGCAAAGCATCAGACAAAAAGTCCCCAGCGTGATGCTTTCATTTCAAAGTGCAGGCTACCTTGGTTGGCTTTGCTTGGTGAGAACATGATGCTCCTCCAGGACAGAGGATTTTGGTGGCCCTAAGCAGAGGCAGCCAGTGACGTCATGGGACCTGTCCCTGAACCTCTTCATCTGAGTGTCTGCAGAGACAAAGGTGGAGAGTCTAGAGCCCATTTTTGTTGGGGAGAGAAGGGGGCAATTCCTCAGGAGGATGGAAATGTTAATCCTCAGGGATGGCAATCTGGCTGATTGGCGAAGAATTCCTACCTCTTCTAATTTTACCCCTGGGGGATTTGTAAGGAATCAGGCAATAGTCAAGTCAAGGGTCTGACGCATGGGATGATTCACATTTTCAATTATGGCCCTCTCAGAGCAAACCAAAGGCCAGTCCTATATGGAGGAACCTTAGAGCAAACCAACATTTGGAGATTCAGCTACACAGGTTGAACATACCTAATCTGAAAATCCCAAATCCAAAATGCCTGGACGCTCAAAACTTTTTGAGTACTGACATGATGGCATAAGTGGGAATTCCCACACTTGACCTAATGTGACAGATCGTATTTCAAATGTAAGTGCACTAAAATATGTTAAGTTACCTGCAGGCTGTGTTAATAAGGTGTACACAAAATATAAGTGAATTTATCATTTAAACTCAGGTCCTATCCCCAAGATATATCATCATGTGTATGCTAATATTCCAAAATCTAAGAAAGAAATCCAAAATATGAAATACTTATGGACCCAGGAATTTGGAATAAGGGATGCCCAACCTATGTTTCATCTGCAGCAATATTTAAAGCACCCATAAATTAATTAATTAATAAATAGGGATTGGGAGGGAGTCATAGAATCATTACTAGAGTTTGGAGCACCAAGTCAGTTTTTCATTTTGAATCCTATGCTCAGATTTCTTTTGTCTAGAAATGGATTTCAAACCTATATGCATAGAAATAGCTTAAATATGAGGTCAGGTGTGGAACTTTTCACTATGGCATTATGTTATTGCTCAAAGAATTCTGGAATCTGGTACATTTCTCATTTTGGATTTTTTTATTAGAGATGTTGAACCTGTATCGCCAAGCCCCCAAATTTTATGTGCACTGATGTCTCAACTAATGACTCTCTCTCTGTCTCTCTCTCTCTCTCTCTCTCTCTCTCTCTCTCTCTCTCTCTCTCTCTCTCTCTCCTTCCCTCCCTCCCTCCCTCCCTCCGCCTCCCTCCCTCCCTCCCTCCCTCCCTCTCTCCCCTCCCTCCCTCCCTCCCTCCCTCCGCCTCCCTCCCTCCCTCCCTCTCTCCCCTCCCTCCCTCCCTCCCTCCCTCCCTCTCTCCCCTCCCTCCCTCCCTCTCTCCCCTCCCTCCCTCCCTCTCTCCCCTCCCTCCCTCCTTCTCTCTCTCTCTCTCTCTCTCCTCTCTCTCTCTCTCTCTCTCTCTCTCTCTCTCTCTCTCTCTCAATATCAAAGCCAATCACTGTGCTGAGCATGGTAAGATGGGAGAGGGAAGAACGGGGCAGGACCTGGGGCAGGGCTCACTGAGTGCTGTGTGAATGTATGCCTCCATCGCCCTGAACTTCATCAAGATGTATGATTACAACGCACCAACTTAAAACAAGATAAACTTCAGTTTCTGATTGGCATGAAAAACCAAAATGCCTAGATCCTGAAAATTAATCAGCTATTGCTATTCTGTTGCATGCCATATTTAGGACATTAACATGAATTCTATTTATGAGAGGTCAAACAGTAGCTTCATGGTGGCATTGTGGTGCATCATGACTCTTCTGGGATATTTTCAGCTTTATGTGTTCTGACTGATAAGTACAATCACTTTAGAAAAGCATTACCATGCAAGACTATAATGCACCAATAGAAACAGAAAACCAGCATTATTGATGCATAATTGACACCCAATGCATTACACTTATAGTGTGAAATTTAAAAATTTTATAATGTGAAATTATAAATTTTTATATTGTGAAATTTATGAGTTTTGATGCCCATGGAATCATCATATTAACTGATAAAAGGAACATATCTATCACCTATAAAAGTTTGCTTCTGTTTCTTTGTAATCTATCTCACTTTTGTCCTCTCCCAGCAACTGCTTATCTGCTTTCAATCACTATAGTTTTCCTAATCTACCTTTTTTATATAAAGCGAATCATACAATAGATGCTCCTGTCTCTTTTTACTATAATTCACTGACCATTTATTTTGAGATACATCCATTATGTCCTCTGCATCTTTTTTGCTGTTTAATAACTAGGGTTCTCCCTATCCCCCATATTACACACAGTAAATGTGACTGTTGATTTTTTTTATGGTTTTACACACTAAGAAAGGCCTCACAAAAGAAGATTTAAAGATGCTACACAGGTTAATTTCACTAGCTACAGCCCTAAATACAATGTGCCTGTTCTTCCTCTTTGGGGCAAAATATTCAATCTTTTATAAGATGATAGCTATCGGTTTTTTGCAGTTGCTTTTTCTAAGATTGATGAAGTTCCCTTCTATTCCTAGACATTGTTGTTGTTATTATTTATTTTGAGTAGATGTTTGATTCTGCTGATTTTTTGGCATTTATTCACATATGTTTTTTCCTCTTTTGTTTGTTAATATTATGAGTGACACTGACTGTTTTTCTAATGTTAAAACTAACATTATAGTAACAGGATAAAAACTACATGATATGATATATGGCTATTTTTATTTTAAATTCACTTTGCAAAAATTTGTCTCAGAATTTTCACATTGATCTTAATTGCTTTATAGTTGCTATAGTTTGGATCTTGAATATCCCGCCAAATTCCATGGGTTAGCGTCTTGATCCCCAGCCTGTGTGACTAGTGGAAGGTGATAGATGTGGTGTTAAGGAAAGTAATAAGAGGTGGAACTTAGAGAAAATAAGTTAGGTTTAAAGCAATGAAGTCAATGGGCCTCGAACTGAAACTTCAAAACCATGAGCCAAAATAAACCTTCTTTTCTTTTAAGTTGATTGTCTCAGGTACTTTGCCATAGCAATTGAAAAACTAACATAGTAGTTTTTTTGGTTTTTTTGTATGTTGGAGAGAGGGAGAGAGAGAGAGGGAGAGGGACAGGGAAAAGGAAAGGAAGAGGGAGGGAGGGGAGAGAGAGAAGAGAGAGAGAGAGAAAGAGAGAGAGAGAGAGAGAGAGAGAGAGAGAGAGAGAGAGAGAGAGAGAATTTCTTTATCTGATTCTAACACTAGTAGAATGTTAGCCTCATAGGATGAATTGGGAAGTTTTTCTCTTCTTCACCTATCTGGAAGTGTTGTGTTCTATCCCTTAAATGTATAGTGGCATTTAACAGAGCAGTAATCTCTGCCTGGAATTTTCTTTGTGGGATGGTTTTAAACTACAAACTTAATTTTCTTTAAGATATGCAATTCTTCAGGTCATCTATTCCTGAGTGAACGTTGGCAGTTTGTGTCTTTTGAGGAATTGATTCCTTTCATCTAAATCATCAGAACTGACATAGCCTTTCATTTTCTGTAGGCTATAGAGTAATATCACCTCTCTTATTCATGTGATGGATGATTCTCCCTTCCATTGTTCGTTCTCTCTCTCTCTCTCTCTCTCTCTCTCTCTCTCTCTCTCTCTCTTCTCTCCCTCTCTCTCTCTTTCTCTCTCCCTCTCTCTCTCTGTATTCCAAATAATTCTGGTTAAAATTTTATTAGTTATCACAACCATTTTTTTTTTCTTGTAGGGATAAAGCCCAGGATCTCTGGCATGTTAGGCAAATGTTCTACTACTGAACTATACCCCTAACCCTATTTTAATTGTATAGACTCAGATTTTAGCTTCATTAATTATCTCCATTGCTCCTATTATTTTATCTTTATTAGAATTGAAGTGATTCTCAGAAACACTGGGACTAGAATACATTTTTTTGCCAGCTAAGTATCATATGATTCTAATAGTTTCCATCCAGAGAGGTATATAAAAATCAGAATTAAAAAGGAAACATAAAGGAAGCATGATTCAAGACTATAAAATCCTCATGGATATGAAAGGGGTTTTGGAGATTTTCTACCAAACCCTTTGAATAGTAGAATTACTTATATATTCTGCCTTCTTTTCTCATGTAAGTATCATAGGATAAAAGATTAGCATGAATAAGATGAGGTTGGTTTTATATTTATTTTATTCAGTACAGTAAAATATTTTGAAATATTTTTGAATAAATGTATAGATCAAAATATGGCTGGCAGTGGAGACATGCTAGCATAGATAATAAATATAAACTTGTCTAATAGAATGTCCAGTGAAATTATGGGTGATTGATATATACTGGATTCTGAGCTGAATTTTCATTGATTTGACCAAATGAGAGAGTTCAGTTGTAAAAATAGACAAAGTGATTTTGAGTATATTTTTGTAACCCATCACAGAACTTTGTGGTCAATTTCTCTCAATAGGGGACAAACATAATCTGTGACCATTTCAGTTTCAGTGACTAAATTTATCCACATAGCAGAAGTCTAGAAAATACAAATCTCTCTTCTGGGAAAGTGGTAATACCATGTAGTTCATTTGTGTGGTTTAAAATAGGTGGCATTACACAGTGACATAACTGTTAACCACAAAAACAATCCCACTCCTTTCTCTGGTACTTTCAGCTCTCCATCCTAGCTCGTAGGAGGCAAGAGTCTAAGTCAGTTCTCCATGACTGTAACAAAACATATGAGCTAACCAATTTTAAAAGATGAAAGGTTTATTTTGGCTCATAGTTTCAGAGGCTTCCACTCATGTCTACTTGACTCAATTGATTTTGAGTCAGGGGTAAGGCAATGCATTATGGTGGGGATGCATGGCCGAGAAAGCTTTTTACCTGAAGCAGCCAGGAAGCAAAAAGAGAGACTGGAAAGAATGAAGGTCTCAATATCTCTTTCAATGGAAAACTTCCAATAACCTAACTATCTCCAAATAGGCCCCACCTCTTAAAGGTTCCGTTAAGGCCCAACAGCACTATAGCCCAGGAACCAAACTTTACACATGAGAGCCTTTGGTGGACATTCCAGATCAAAACTATAGCAGTAAAGAGCATGAAAATAGAAATATACCCACAACAAGATGACCTGCCATGCAAGTGCCACCAGTTTCAGCAAATACAGAGTTAACCTCAGTATCTTTGTATTCTATTTCATAGTTCATTACTATCTAATCAGTTCTGGAGTTATTGAAAAATGCTTTGCTGAGATCCTCTAAGTAGAATGCATCCATCAAAAAGATACAGTGGAATTTTGCTATTGTTTTATTCCACCTACTTTCTCCCCCTCATATTTGCAAACTTCACACAAAACACATTTTTGGGGAATGTTTAGCCAATATGATGTAGAGAGACTGATATCAGAAAATTTTACCCCTTGCCATGCAATTTTTTTTTATTTCATAAATCTTAGAATTTCTCAGAGAAATTTTATCAAGACCTTCATCTGCATGTTGATAGATACCCTAAAGACAGGCTTCAGAGGCCAATTACAAAAGCTAGATGTACAAGATATGGAACACAGAATGTCCAAATCTGACACAGCTTCTCTCCTCTCATTAACAACCCTATTTTTAGATAAAACCTACCAGACTACAAAAACTAAAAAGAGTTTCTAAGCAAATTAATTGTATAAACACAGGCCCCAGGAGAATGATTAAACTACTTAAGAGAAAAACAACTCTTTTCAAGCTTTGCAGAAGTATCCTTAAAAAAGTCATGCTTATCACAAATGCTTACTTATATTAAAGCAGATCCCCATGGATATGTGTTAGGCAATGTTTCCTTGGCCCAGCTCTAATTACTCTATGCATTTGGAAGAAACAAAACTATACTTATTTTGAAAGAGTCTGTAATCCGTAATCTAAGAGTATTGATTTCATTGAGTTGGTTTGGACATTATAGGGTCAAAATTATTGAGAGATACCAAGAGAAAGAGCTTTATTACTTATTGTTGAGATTTTGTTCAGAACATCATTTGCCCATTTGTCATTGCCACTGAGGTGATACGTTTACTTTAGAATTAATTGATGGCCAAAAAAATAAATGTAGCTTCCCTAACGGATTCCTATCAAACCCCCTCATGGACAGTGGGAAGTATATAACTAACACGTGCTCTTTTTTTTATTCTGGCCACAAGTGATCTGAGAGCTACTTTTATTTTTAAATCATATGTTTAAAGTCTCTCCAGGTGATTCTTATGCATACTGAAGTTTGAGAAAGAACTGCTTTGTATAATTTGGCTTAAAGTTTTTACTAAGATATTTTGATCACTGCTATCGCATCTCTTAGGGGAAATAATTTGGCAGTCCAAGGCTAGTGTGCTTGTGCCTCCATCTTCTGATGTTAAGATATTATGAACAGAACGCTCCTGGGTCTCAACAGTTATATGGTGAAGCCCCAACACCCAGTTGCCTATATTTGGAGGAAGAGATTTTAAGGGGGTAATTAAAATTAAATGAGCTCACAAGGGAAGGATTCTGATCTTATAGGATTGATTACCTTATAAGAAGAGACACCAAGTCAGGCATGGTGGCACATGCCTGTAATCCCAGTAGTTGGGAGGATGAGACAGGAGGATCATAGGCTCAAGGACAGTCTTAGCAACTTAACAAGACTCTTCACAACCTAACAAGAATCTGTTTCAAAACAAAAGTGGAAAGGGCTGGGGGTGCAGCTTGGAGGTAGAATGTCCCTGGGTCCAATTCTCAGTACCACAAAAAAAAAAAAAAAAAAAAAAGAGGAGGAGCAGGAAGAAGAGCTCATTCTTTCTTCCAGAAACACATAAAGAAGAGGCCATGTGAGTGTATAGAGGGATATGGACACGTGCAATCCAAGAAGAGAAGTTTAGGGGCAAAGATATCTTTTAGATTTCTATAGCTTTTAGAACTGGGGGAAATACATTTGTTTAGTTTAGCCACCCAGTTGCAGTATCTCATAATGGCAGCCCAAGTGGACTTAAACATCTTTGTGTGTGTGGGGGGGGTAGAGATTAAACCTGGGGGCATTCTAACTCCAACTTACAACTTCAGCCTTTATAAATTTTTTGACAGGGCCTTGTTAGGTTTCTGAGAATCTTGCTAAGTTGCTGAAGCTGGTTTTGAACCTCTGATCCTCCTCCCAAATAGCCTCCCAAATAGTGAGATTACAGGTGTTTACTTCAATCATTGTTATACTGTTTAACCCTAAATATCCTTTTCTTTTAACCTCATTCACCTCAGTGATTTTCAAGATATCCAAATAAGAAAATAGCTCTAATGAGCTTTGTTTCTTTCTAGTATGTAGATTCTTCAAGGTCGGAAGGGAGCTTAATGATTATCCAGTAAGCCATTTCATTTTATAAATGAGAAAATTCAAGTCTGGAGAGCTCATTGATTATGGACCAAAATCAAATCTCAGGTCCCTGGATGCCCAATCCTAGATTGTTTTTCTGAAATTTTCTATAATGATTTATGGTTCAGTACATAAATATATTCAAGTACATTCTGCTATGCAGTATAAGTTAGCCTACATGGAAAAGAGCTACAAAGTAATTGCCCTGTGAATTATACTAAAAAAAAAAAAATCAGGAGTTAGACTTATTTCAAATTTTGACTTAGTAGTCCCATCATAGCAGGAACAAGTTGTTTACAATGGAGAAGTAGATCCTGCACTGTGAGCTACTTGTGGGAATTTGGTGGGCTATTTATACAAAGTACCCAGAATCATGTCTGGGGTTTTCGATAAATGTCAGTTGTCAGAACTACTCATCTCCTTTGCCACAAACAATCAACCACAAGTCAGGCAAACTTTTTTCGTGATTTTCTGAGCTGGTATCCATCTTACTTTGTCATCAGTGTAGCTCTGAAGGTTGATACCTTCAGAAGTAAAAGAAGGAAGAAGTAAAAGAAGGAGAGAGCATCAGAGATGGACCTGACGTTTGATAAAGAACGTGATGGTGGGCACAGAAGGGGGAAGGACGGGAATTAAAGCCAGATTGGAAAACCTTTCTGTGAGATGAACTCACATGGTATCTAAGGTCAGTAGCTTATGTGGAAAAGTAAGAGAAGCAGAGAAATGAATGTTCATAAGTGATTGGGTTCTGGGTATGATTTATGAGGAGGGCCATATTGAGGTTTATTTGATAGGTCAATTGCATGGTGTCCTAAACCCTTGGTGGGAAGGTTTCATAAAAACATGTGATATGTACAGTGAAACAGAAGGTTCAAGGAAAATACCAGAGTCATGCCATTCTTAATGCAAAAAATTTCAAGTCATGAACAAAATATAAAATTCTCAGATTTGGTCCAAAGCCAATACATATCTTGTGGTGACTCATAATTTCCCAGAAGATAATGTAAGTTTTAAATCAAGTTATTTTTTTTTGATATCCAGAATAATCTTTTTAAGACTATTGAGTAGTATAAATTTAATCAAAATACTAGATGCACATGTAAATAAAATCAGATAGATCAAAAAGACTTTAACAAAAGAGGAACAGGTTTTTCCCTCTTATTTCCATTTTTAAACCAAGGGCGTACAGCTTTTAACTCTTTCTAACTTAATTTATCTTCCAGAAAATATACTTATTCCAATATTTCATATTTTTTATCATAAAGCATTAGTACTAGCCGGGCATGGTGGCACACACTTATAATCCCAGCATTTGAGAGGCTGAGACAGGAGAATCATGGTTCTCAGCCAGCCTCAGCTACTTAGTGAGGCCCTTTGCAACTCAATGGTACCCTGTTTCAAAATAGAAAATAAAAAATAGGGCTAGGGGAGTAGCTCAGAACTAGAATTATCCTGGGTTTCATCCACAGTACTGCAATAAATAAATAAATAAATAAATAAATAAATAAATAAATAAATAAATGTTAGCACTGGCAGGATACAGTGTTACAGTGCCTAGAATCCCAGCACTTAGGAGGTTGAGATAGGAAGATCACAGGTTCGAGGCCAGACTGAGAAACTTGACCCTGATTCAAAATATAAAAAATAGGAATACGG
This sequence comes from Muscardinus avellanarius, assembly GCF_963383645.1. NCBI lineage: Eukaryota > Metazoa > Chordata > Mammalia > Rodentia > Gliridae > Muscardinus > Muscardinus avellanarius. The sequence continues at coordinate 83,915,202 of NC_137796.1, read as the reverse complement.
AATCCCCAGTAAACACACACACACACACACACACACACACACACACACACATACACATACACAATATTTACTGCATCACTGACAGAGAAGAGGAAAATGCTGGTCACTTATTCCTTCCCCTCCAGTTTGCATGTGTTTACTCCACAGAGAATAAAAGGAGAATAGCACGTCCTGGAGCGTGTCAGGCTGAGGCCCTGCAAGTCCTCAGTTTTTAATATTTATACTTGGTAGTTTTTTCATGACCATGTTCATTATTTCAAGTATTTAAAAACTCCCATTTCTTCTTGCATCTACTTTGGCAGATGATCTAGTCCTTACCATTAATCACATCCTTTCTCTCCTTCTCTATCCCTCACTCCTTTCTCCACACTCTGTAAGCAACAACATCTCTTATATAATACCAGGACTGAAAACACAAACATGGTGTCCCATAACTGAAATGAAGACTTCTTCACTTTTTCCTATAGGTAAATTCTAAAATTTGAAACAAATAACAATCAATAACATTTACTCATCACACCTATATAAAGTTTTCAGTCTGCAAAGTTAATACTCTAAGGTCACATTTCATTGTGTGTGGGGGGGGGCTGATGCTTGTCAGGAGGAAAGGTTTCTAGCATGCACATCAATTAGATTTCTCTCTCTTTCTCTTGGAACACTCTATTTGTGGCTCAGAAACACTCCCGTTTTGTTTTCCTTATGTTTTCTTGTTCTCATACTTACCTTCATTTTTCTTGCTGATGAAATAATCCCATATTTTGCCATGTGCTCAGAATAATCCAGATTTGTTAATGTTCCTGTCTATTTGGTGAGCATCCAGTTTCTTTATTGGAAACCAATTCTTGGAAGCTGCATAATACCTTATCCAGTCTCAGTCCAGCTGTGGCCTAGCTTCTATCTTGGAACTCCCCACATTTCTATGAGCATGAAGGGAATAGTTAAATGGGATACCTGTTTAGGAACTTCCATTAAGTCTTTGTTTCTGCCCCCCCTCTCACTGTCAAACTCTAATCTCCTAAACTTATAGTCTAAAGTCTGTCCTGAGTTATTCTCAGAAGACTAGGACCTTTTCAGCATATTCTGGACTGAGGTTTCTTCTGTTTTATCCATCAGTTTCGCTCCATCTGGTTTTCAATTTCTTGCAAGGAATCGAGACCTCTCAACTGCTAATGACAGCCTCCTGCATCCATGTGCCTGGATGGATGGACATTCTTTCTGTCTTATATTTGAGTTCCTTCAGTAGCCCAGGGGCACAGTTGGTGGTGGACTGTTCATCTCAAGCAGAAAGCCAAAGCCAGTGCAGATGTTGAGTGGATGAGGTTGGCAGGTGGCAAGATAACTTGGCTCTGCTCATGTCACCGGTCTTGGACTTCTGTTGCTGAAGCTGTCTTGCCCCTGACCTTCCTCTGGTTGATTTTGTGGTCACTTGGATGGTGTAGCAGATGGAATGGGAAGTGGGCAAAGGTTGGGGAATTCTGTCTGTCAGGATTATTATTATTCATTCTATTGCCAAAGTTAACATTCCACTGACAATAGGAAGCTGGTAATTAATAAAAGTCACGCCTGCCTCCTGGAAGTACAATTAAATATTTGCGTTAATTAAAAGTCACTCAGAAACACCTGAAAAAGTGGGCAGCTTTGGTGCTTTGCATAACAATGAGCAGAGCTTGAGTTCACAAACTTTTACTCAATATTAACAACTGTAAATGTGTGTGACAATTGTCCTTTTGGCATAGTGGTAATCAAGGGGGTGGTGGTTTGGTCAGGGATGCTTTGCTGTGCAGATTGCTGAGAAGCAAAATGGAGAATTGACCAGTGGTGGAGAGACCAAAAGAAGCATGCAGCAGATGTACTTGGTGAGAAATAGAGCCAGCTCCTGTGGTAGCTGTTGTGGTTTCTTTACTTGGGCAGGGGAAACTATAAAGGATCAGCAGACAGCAGTACGCTCCAAGTAACTGGCTGGGTTTTCTTCTTAAGTGCCTTCCTGCTTCGCCTGTGCCTAGTGATCTATGTTGAATACTGTGACACATTGAGAAATCTATATTTAGTCTCTGTTCCATTTCCTGACACAGAGTTCCTAAAACCCTTGTCATTTCCGAATGATATGAGGTGGCAGGAATATTGTAGGCAAAGCTGTCAAACCCCTGAAAATTTCCTGGGTGGAAGAAGTACCTTTTATTCCAATAATATGATCCTTGATTGGTTCCTAGACACCTTTAGAATGGGGACTGGTGACCAGTGGTTAGAAGCTCATAACTTTCGGCTTCACTCCTATCACTGAGGGAGGGCAGAGAAGCTCAAGATTGAGTTCAAAGTTGATCATCGCCTATGAGATGAGGCCTCCATAAAGATTTCTCACTATGGGGCTCAGAGAGCTTCCAGGTTGATGAACACACCCTTGTAGTGGGAGCTTGGTGCAGCCCAACTCCACAGGGGCAGAAGAGCCTTTGCTCAGAACCCTTTGGGACTTTTCCCAATTCATGTTTTCATCTGGTTGTTCATTTTGCTTTTTTATTTTATACTTTATTAAAAACTATTGTGCAAAGAGAGTGTTTCAAAAAGTTCTACAAACTGTTACAGCAAATTATTGAACATGAGAAGGGGTTCTGAGAACTTTTGATTATAGTTGAGCAGGAAAAAAGTGTGAACCACTCAGGCTCTCAATGCTCATGACTGGTGTCAAATGTCAAATGTCTTACTCAGTGTGGCTTCAGTGCTAACTCTTAAGTTGTTAGTATCAGAGTTGAATTAAATGATAGGTCACCCAGTTGGTATCCACAGAAAACTGGAGAAGGGCTTGGTGTGTAAAACCCACATGGATTTCATATCAGAAGTCTTGTGAATGGAGAAACCGTTTTCTTCTCAGTGTGTAAGAGAAAAAAAAAAAACATTGTATAGTGAACAAAATTCAGGCTTTGTATTCCAGGGTCAAGGTTGTTTCTGGATTTGACTATTAACTGTTTCACCTTGGGCATTTCTGTAAATTCTCCCTATGACAGGTCTTTTATATATGAAAAAGAGATAAGGATTAAGTGATGGGGGAAAAGAGAAAATTACTGCAATTAAAAATGACAACCAGCCAGGCATGGTGGCACATGCCAGTAATCCTAATACTTGGTGCCTGAGACAGGAGGATCTCAGGTTCGTGGCCAGCCTCAGCAACTTAGCAAGGCCCTTTGCAATTTAGGGAGACTCTGTTTCAAAATAAACAGTTAAATAGGGCTGGGGTGTAGCTCAGAGGCAGAATGCCCCTGGGTTTAATCCCTAGTAATACACACCACACACACCCACACACACCAGCCTATACTTAGTGTTTTGTTACAGTAGGAGAAAGAAGAGAAAAGAGAGAAGGAAGGAATAACAAGAAAAGTAAAAGAAAAATCATGATTTCCAAAATTTAGATATTACCAATACTAAGGTAATATTAGTATTAAGGAATGGGGCCCTCAAGAGGTGATTAGGCCATGAAGTTTCCTCCCTCATGAATGGGAGTAAGGCTTCACATAATGGTGAGCTAGTTTTCTTTCTTTCTGCTGTGTGTAGACGCAGCAAGAAGACCCTTCAGACAAGAAGATAGCCTTGACTTTGGAATTCCCAGCCTCAAAACTGCAAGAAATTAATCCCTATTCCTTACAAATTATCCAGGCTGTTGGTGTTCTGAGATGGCAGTGGAAACATAGAATAAGGCATAGGAGTAAATAAAGCACTCAGAAAAAGACTCCATCCTTCACTGTTTAAGTTTCCTACAGCAACACTTCCTGCCAACTCTGCCCCCCCTTTCCTTTCCCAGGCACAGCTAATGCCTGGGGCCAGAGAGACCTAGGTTGAATGTGGCCCTGCACTTCCTCTCCCAGGCCTCTCTGGATGCATCCTTTGGGGAAAGTACCAGCAGAACAGGGCTGCCTGGTTTCTGCCACTTGGTATTCTTCACTCACAGGTCTGGGAGCAGCATGAAATAACCAAGGCTCCTAGGGGCTAACCTAAAGAGAGCTCCTTCCCAAGGCTGCACAATAGTCTGGTTGGTGTCCCCATCTAGTGTTACGGTTTGGACTGTTATGGTTTGGGAAACTATCCCTGGGGACCTTTGTTAGGCTCCCAGAAACTATTTCCGTAAAAGTACAGGTTCTTGCCCTGAGCTAAGGATAAATATGCAACAGCCTGGACTCTTGCTGAAGATTTAAAGGAGTTTATTAAAAAGAAATACAGAAGACAGTTACAGTCCTATGCCATTCGGGAGTGGCATGGGCGGGGGTTCAAACGAATTCACCAAATATTTCTGGACCCAGAATATTCTTATAGCCAGTCTCCTAACCCACAAAGATCTGCCCCCCCACCCCAGGGCCAGTCTTTTGATGTGGGGGATTCCTTCCTGCAGGTCTGCCCTGTTTCCCTAAGCCCCAAAATGTGTTAATTGAGCATCCATTATGGCATCCTCTCATGATTATGAGGAGATAGAAAGGAAATAGGCAGATAGGGAAAAGGCCTCAGTAGAAAAAAGCTGAGTTTCCTGAGTTTTCTGAGGGGCAACGAATATCTGAAATTCCAAAGGCTCAGAGATAAGAAGGACCAGAGCTTCGCAAAGCCATCTGTTTACTAATCAACAAACCCAGGAGCCCCTTACCAGTAAGTCTGACAGGAGACTCTTCAAAGGACTTGCAAATACCCTATGCAAATCCTGAGAGCTGCTTCCCAGAATTCCCAAAGTCACCCTAACCAAAAGAGGGCTCGCAAACGGTCGGGAAATGGCCCTAGGTGATCCGCAGATGGGGCTTTTCCCTCTCGGGACCCCCTTCCCTTTTGGGGAGCTGTTCTCTCTCTCACAGATCGTGTTAGCCCTGAGAGAAGGCATGTGGCTCAGGCTACTCTTGGGTAGTGACCTGAAGGCCTCTGCTGGACATCAAGGCTGACCAGGGCCCCTAGGGGTGACCTGTACCTCTTTTCTGGCAGATTGCATGGACTCTGGGAGAAAGTAGTTTGCGGCTGACGGCACTTGGCTCGAGGGACACTCGGATAGTGACTTAAAGGCAGCTATTGGATGCCAGAGCCCCGACAGCCCCTTTGGGGTGTTCGGCCACTTTTCCCTATTCCCTTCTGGTAGACTGCGTGGACTCTGGAAGAAATCAGCCTGCACTGAAGGCAATTTGGCTTGGGCTACTCTCAAGTATTGTCCTGAAGGCAGCTGCTGGACCCCAAGAGTTCCAACTGCCCCTTTGGGGCGTTCAGCCATCTTTCCTCATTCCCTGCTGCTTCCAATAAACCTTTTACTCCCCTTCCTGAGGTCTGCGGGTGTCATTCTTCACTCACCATAGACAAGAACCCTGTAAGGAGACACTGAGTTTCTTCTCAAGAAACTCCATTTCATCTATGATGAAACCCCAGGTTTCTCAGGAAACCCCCCGTTTCATCTTGGGGGGCTCAGAAGAAACCCCCATTTCAATTATCGAAATCTAGGATCTCCTGAAGGTTTATGGCATCCTTCCACTTCCTTGGGAAATCTTATCTTTATAATGGAAAAGGCCCTGAAACTATCTCTGTTGTCTTGCTAATCTCCCTTGGTGCCTGGGATCCTGCAGCCCCTTTCTCTGAAGCTCCTGGCTTCTTTACTACCAAAGATATATTTGAAAAATTGAAAATATCTCTCAGTACTGGTACATTAATACATTTTGAAGCCTCTTCCCAATACTGGTACATCTAGGATACCTAAATCCTCTTCCTTTTCAGCATGCAGAGGATTTTGTTCTATTGTTCAGTGTCTCCTCACTCATGTAACGATCTTTGCACAGAAATGACGAAGGATACTAATCCCACATTTCTGGAGATCCTTCTACTTATTTGGCTCTTTAAAACAATTTAAGATAAATTAATATTTGTCTAAAATTTCTTATGCCTCCTGTTTTCTCCCTAGCTTCCATATATGAGGGAAAACATATAACCCTTTACCTTCTAAGACTGACTATTTAGCATATTTTCTAGTGCCATTCATTTTCCTGCAAATAACATAATTCTGTTCTTTCTTGTGGCTGAGTAGAATTCTGTTGCATAATTAGATCACACTTTCTTCATCCATTCATCTGCTGACAGACCCCTAGTTTGGTTCCATACTTTGGCTATTGTGAATTGTGCTGCTATATGCATGTGTATATACATATACCTGTAATATTCTACCTCTAATGCCTCTGAAAAATACTGAGGAGCAGTATAGCTGGGTTATATTGAAGTTCTTTTCCTAGTCTTCTGAGGAACTTCCATACTGATCTCCATAGTGCTAGCGGGAAGGGGTTGGGGAGCAGAGATAGAGAGGGGGAAAAAGAGAATTGAATGGAAAAAAACAGCTCACATAATACTTTGGCACTATGTAAAGGTATTAGTACCCTTTTTGAGAAAACATATAGCCATTGACCTTCTAAGACTGGCTGCTTAGCATATTTTCTAGTTCCATTCATTTTCCTGCAAATAACATAATTCTGTATTTTCTTATGGCTGAGTAGAATTTTATTCCATAATTAGACCACTCTTTCTTTATCCATTCATCTGCTGACAGACACCTAGGTGAGCAGTAGAGTATATGTGGAGTAGAGTGTAGTATATGTGGAGAGGATGTAGGGAGTAGCAGGGTGGGATGTGGTGGAAGCACACCAAGAGCTGTGTGCGTGTATGTCTGTACCCCACTGACCCTCACTAGGATGTATGGTTGCAGTGCACTATTGGAAGTATAAAAATACACTGAAGGGAAATCCAGGGGTCAGCATTTGACTATGATAACTTGACGAGGCACTTAACTCTTCTCTAACTCAGTTATCTAACTTGTAAAGTGGGAACACGGGACTCTCATTAGGCTGTGATGAGGTCTACACAAATTAACACATGTAGAGCCCTTAGAGCAGTACCTGACACTCACATTTAACTCTCTGGATGCTAGGCTTAGGGTCCAATCTCCCTTTATAGAGCTAGACTTTTGACTCTGACCTTCAGAATTACTGCTTGACTCCCCATAAAGTCATAGAACATGACACTTTGGAGCAGAAAAGGAATTGACATTTTTTTGTCCATATACTATGTGACAGATGGCATTTGGGGGCTTTACCTATGCTATCTTATCTCCTCATACTTAAGAGATAAGTACTCCTGCTACTGTCTTTTTGATGAAGAGCTTGGATTTTGAGGAATAAATCAAACTCTCGAGACCTCATTTTGCAGAGTGGAAGCAGAGAAAAGCTAGGAGCTGCTCCAGGTCCCCAAGTGCTTGCTGACTTTTTTTTTTCTTTTGGCCTGGCCAGCCCAATGTCCTAGGTCAAAGTCTGAAAAATGGATCTGTTTAAAAAAAAAAAAACTGGAGGGGATTTTCCAGCTTTGCTATTCAACAACCTCCCCTTCTGCAGACTCCTACTATTCAGGATGCTGAAATAAATGTTCCCATCTTTTCCACCTCCATCCTATGGAAAAATCAGATGTTTATGTGCCCTGTTCCTGTGTGTGTGTGTGTGTGTGTGTGTGTGTGTGTGTGTGTGTGTGTGAGAGAGAGAGAGAGAGAGAGAGAGAGAGAGAGAGAGAGAGAGAGAGAGGTGAGTCATTAAAGAAGTGGTTCAGCTAAATAAAGGATCTCATTATGTGCGCTATTTTTATTCCTCAAATGTCTGCCTTCCTCTCCCCCCCTTGAGGTTCCTACTGAAATCTGACAATCAGGGTTGAACTTGACTGTCAGCTTCCATTAGGCAAATCAAGCAGGAAAAAAGAGTGTGGTCTGGCCTTGGCAGGGAGCTGATTCAGCAGTGGAAATCTGCTTAAGCTGAAGGGGCCTAGCTACCAAAGGCTTTAATTAGTCAGCCAGGGAGCTGTCTCCACCTCCAGGGTCCCCCTCCCCTTCTTTGTACTCACTAGCTCCTGAGATGAGTCTCTGTCTCCCCTACCTTCAGTCCTGGGAATGCAGCTAAAGCAACACCCAGGGGCATCCCAGGACACAGGGCTGACCTGGGAAGTGGGCTGGACCACATGTTTCTGCTGTCTTATTCCTTCCATTTCTTAGTTCATCCACGAGGAGCAAAAACTTGACCTCTCCTGGGAAAATAAAGTTTCAGTGCTGGAACCACAGTGATTTCCTTCCCAGAGGACCAACAAGCACCCTGACCCCCTCCCTAGTCTAGTCTCCATCTTATTTCTGCCATTAGGTGCACACAGCCAATCGTTCAAAAACAAAACCACGTTGTCAATAGCATGCAAAGCATTCTTGCTGGGTCCTAGGGAAGATTCAAGAGAAAGAGTCTCTTCCCCCAGTGGCTGTAGGTTCTAGAAGATGTTTGTAATAGAGAGGAGAGAGAAACATGAGGCATATTCTTGTGGTCTAGAAACAATTAATTGGGGCCAATGGACCACAGACAACCAAAGTATAAGGTGGAAGATAATACACACAATAAGGTTAAGAGCTCTGGGAGCTCAGGGAATTTGGAGGAGGATGACCCACTTCTAAAAAAAGAACACTTTGAGAAGTATCCTTGGAAGTGAGTTTTAAAGGTTGACTAAGATATAATCAGATAGAGAAGAGGCCTCTGATCTCCCAGCCCTCCTGTGACCCCACTTCTCGGACCATCTTCCTCTCTGTCTTAGGGGTCGCTCAAGTTCTCCAGTATGGCTGCCCCTGCTGAGCTCTGGCCCACCTCCCAGACTCCACCATTCCGGCCTCTTCACACGTTCCTGTGTCCTGGCTGGACATTGTTATTGTGACTCTTCCCTTCTCCTCATTCTGGCTGATGCGTTGTGGGTCACACTGGGGCTGCCGCCATGCACACTCAATTGATGTTATTTCTGCTTGCTTCTTGCAGCTCCTCTGTGCTAATCATTCACACTGGGCAGAGAACGGTCCTTTTATAAGCCATAGTGCAATCCTCCTGCACTGGGGGCTCTGTGCCCTCCATTTGTTGTAGCACCCTGTGTTTCTTGGTTCCTTCCAGTTCTTCTCTTTAGGATTTTGGATCTATTCCTTTAAGAAGAGGTTGTAAGCTGAGTGTGGTGGCGCACACCCGCAATCCCAGTTCTTGAGAGGCTGAGACAGGAGGATCACAGGTTCCAAGCCAGTCTCAACAACTTAGTGAGACCTGTTTCAAAATAAAATATAAAATAGGGCTGGGGTATAGCTCAAAGGTGGAATGTCTCTGGCTTCAACTTCTAGTAGTAAAACAACCAAAAATCAGGAAGAAAAAGAGGGTTCTAAGATAATGAATGTGAGCCAGCCTGAGAATGGCTCCTCTTCACCAATAACCAACCCACATTGAGTCTGTGTTGAGCATTTTTATTATGTTGTCCAGGAGAGGAATTAGAAAATGTTCTCTGCTCCTCACTTGGTTTGGGAACTTCAGTCTTAGATGATTCCAAGCCACACTCTCTAGCTACAGAGCTTATGAAATCCTCAAGAAAATGGTACCTTAGGTACACAGCCTGTATATCAGACCCTACCACTTCTCAAAATACACCCACACAGGATCTCTAATTGAACTGGGCTGGAAGGAGACTGGGATTCATTGGGGACACGGTCAGTGGCTAGACCCTCTCACTTAACATGCATTCTAGTAAACACACACACACACACACACACACACACACACACACACACACACACACCAGCCTTTTTCTCAACACAATTTTCAATCTCTTGAAGACAACAATCCTGTCTTTAATCCTCCTTATCAATTCTAAGCTACATGTTCCAATTTCTGGCAGGTAATTTGGTGTCTTAATGTGCACGGGGAAGGGTCCTCCCAGATCCTTTCCCTCCTCTCCATGCTGCATCTTGTCTTCCCTGGCTCTACATGCCTTTCTCCAAACAACTGGAAACCCTAATCTACTTCTGCAAGTCTTAGGATACATTCTTGAGCATTAAATGAGAGCATCTGTGAAAGTTCAAAAAGTGCAAAAGCTCTAACAAATATGAGGTCTCACGTGCTATTATTAAAGACTTGATACCCTTCAGCATTGTATTTGAGTTCTTAAGAAAAACAAAACCAAAGGAATATATACATATATGAAAAAGTATTGGCTCATAGATTTAAGGAGGCTGGGAGGTCCCACCATCCGCTGTCTGCAAGCTGGAGACTTGGGGAGTCAGTAGTGCACTTTGAAGGTCTGAGAGCCAGGAGCACCCAGGGCAGGCAAAGATCAAAGTCAGAAGTCTTGGCTGAAGCACTCCAGTGGAGTTCATTCAAACTTTCTCTGTGTTTCTGTTCTGTTCTAGTCTTCAGTAGGTTGGATGAAGCTCACCGACTGGACCTCATCCACAGTGGGGAAGGCCACCCTCACTGGGGAAGGTTATGTCTACTAAGTCTACCCATTCAAATGCTAATTATCTGGAAACACCCTCACAGGCATAATCAGAAATAACATTTAACCAGCTATCTGGGAATTTTGTAGCCCATTCAAATTAACACATGCAATTAACCATACAGGGGTGGGATAGTCATTACACAGAATTCCATTTCAGGGGAACTGGGTGGTGGCTTCTAAAGGGTTTTGGCTCTAAATAAACATAATAGCTAATAATGCATGGAAAAAATAGCCTAAGATAGGATTTCAACAATGCTACTACCTAGCTGCTAACCTCAATATCCCTGTCTGTTAAATAGGGACAAGAGAACCACCTCATGGCATACTCAGGAAGGGCTTTAAGCAAAGAGGAAATTCATGATCCTATTTCATATGCCTGGCACAGAGCTACTGAGCAACTATCTGGCACCAGGCTGCACCCAAGAATGAACTCAGTCCTCAGCTTTCCAATCATGAAAGGGAAGGAAAGAAGAATCCAAATAAAGCCCTGCCTCTTGTGCTGAGAATAATCACAGAATATACAGCACTAATCAGACAAGCCAGGCTCTGTTTGGTCTTTTCATCCCAGATAAAAAGTCTTCGACACAGCAATATCATTATCCTATGTAGGTTCTCAGAAGTAAATTCAGCATTTGTGGGTAAATACAATGCGTTCCAATGAGTGTCCCTTGCAGGAGGATGCCTCTGCAGCACAGACAATACAGATTCGATGGTAGAAGTGGGTCACTATTCTGCGCCAGCTGCCTCAGCAGCCTAAGCGTGTGCAGAACAGGACAATTCCATTTACTTTCCCTGCACGAACCCAGATTTCAGCTGCCCTGGGCATGAATGCAGAGGGAAACAGAGGGGTGGGATGGGCCTCCACGCAGCAGTGTGCTCACAAGAGCCAGGGACATTTTTACCCCGCCATCCCATCATCCGCTCTGGCTACACAAAATGAGTGTGAATTATGGGGGCCCGCTGAGCCTTTGATTTCCCTCAGCTGCCATCCCAGCGGCCACTTTCCTGGAAATTAAGTGCATGTTTCATCCACGCGCAGAGGGAATAAGAGTTACAAGGTGGCCTGTCACTCTGCCACCAGCCGTCCATTCATTTCCACTTTCTCTCCCTTCCTGATTCCAGGGCAGCCCTGTCAGAGAGCACCTACACACCCCTCTGGCGAGGATCCAGAAGTCTTCTAATTAGAGATGTTGCATCCTTCTCTAGTTCCCTAGATAGGGCTTAGATGCAGGGAACAGCAGGAACCCTGCTTGTCCATGTCATTTATGGGAGTTTGGGGCTTCTTGTCTTTTCTCTTTCCTTCCTTCTCTCCTTTCCCCTTTCCCACTCTTCTCCTCTCTCCTTCTCATTTTTTTTGGGGGGGGAGGTTAGGAAGAAAAAGAGGCTACCATGTTAGTCAGCTTTCTATGACTATAACAAATACCTGAGATAACAAACTTATAAAGAAAAAAAGGTTTATTTTGGCCCACAATTGTGGGGGGTTCTGATCATGATTGGTTGGCACTATTATTTTGGATGGGTGGGAGTAATATATCATAGTGGATGCTTGGGGAGGGGCTTCACACATCTCATGGCTGGGATATAAAAAGAAAAGGAGGAAGACATTAGAGTCCCACTAACCGCTTCAAGTGCATGCCCCCAACAACCTAAAACCTCTCACTTAGATCCCCATCTTACAGTTCCCCACCACCACCCCCATCTCTCTGCAGCACAAAGCTGAGGAACAAGTCTTTAACACATGGGCCTTGGGGAAACACTTAAGATACAAATTAAGCCAGATATGGTGGCACATCCAATCCCAACTACTCAGGAGTTTGAGGCAGGAGGATCTCAAGTTCAAGTCCAGCCTGGGCAACTTAGAGAGATCCTGTTTCAAAATCAAATAATGAATAAAAAAGGGGGAAGAGGTAGGGAATGTAGCTCAGTGGTAGAGTGTTCCTGGGTTCAATCCCCAGTATCCTTCCCTCAAAAAATAATTTCAAAAGCTGAACTATTGCAACCACCTTATCCCACCAAAGTGATATTTTTAAAAGAGCTCTTCTGGAACTTGATTGTGCCTACAAATCAGGGATCTGGATAAAATTCAGATTCTAACTCATTAGGCCTGAGAGCTGGTCCAAGTTTTTCTTGATACCACTATTGCTGGTCCCTGAACATGTCATGTCATATCACTTCTTCCCTCTAAAATCTGGGGTGGCTTTTTGCTGCCTGTGGAACAGTCTTTAGAAATCATGCAAGGTATTGAAGCTTTGTTATTCATCCATTCACTCAGCCAGTCCGTCGAGCAACTTGTACTTGTTAAGTGCCTCCTAGAGACATTCCCAACCACAGGTTCCATGTTCCCACATAACCAGAGTGATTTTCTGCCTTTATGTCTGACCTATGTTCTCATCTCCTCCCCTTCTTGCTCTACCTTTTAGAGTGTTCCTTGACTTTCAAGGTGCCCTTCAAGTGTTGGCTCTGCTGAGACACTTTCCTTGTGTCTCATCCAAACCTTTCTTTGACCATCTCATGGCATCAGGGTTTTGTATCTGTAGCTCTTTCATTGAAATGGACTTTTCTTAAGATCAGGGTCAGGGTTTCTTTCTTTTTATCTGATGCTACCTAGATTAGAGCCAGAAACATAGAAAGACACTCAATAAGTATGTCATGAATGAATGAATGAATTAGGATAAGTACCAAATCTCTTCCATCTGTTCTTCCTATAAAATACACACCTAGTGCAAACACAGACAAAATGTCTCTCCTAAAATTTCATTGAAATCTTGTTCTAAAAATTAATTTTATAAGGTAAATTATTATATTTGAATCATTAATTGTTTTGAGCTTACAGAAGAGTTATAAAGATATAACAGAGTCCCCATATGTCATACATACAGTTCTCTTCATTATTAACATCTTATATTAGTGTATTTGTAACAATTAATGAATCAATATTGTTAATCTGTCAGTAACTAAATTTCATACCTTATTCAGATTTCCTTATTTTTTTTACCTAATGTACGCCCTCCCTTTTTTCTTCAGGATCCTGGTGATTTGGCAGTTTGAAATCATGGCCCAAACTAATGACTCAAAGTTGTTTACACCCATAATATCCACACCATTCCCAAGTGTGGCGGGTACACTGAATCATATTATAACCCTTCCAGTTGCAACCCCAAATATTTGCACCATGGAAAATACCAAACAATTTTATCTTTAGTTAAGATAAATATCTCCTCACTTCTCCTTCCTGAATGATCTGGTGCTTCTCTATATATCTCTAAGTGGTATGGTGTGCTTCTTCCTCTTGGGGCCTGTAAGTAATAAACTTCTTTCGAGGTGATTTTTTTTCCATGTCTGTTTTTCCATACCTGATTAAAACAAATCCTAGGTATGAATTTTGTTCATAAATTTTTAATTTGGTTCACATTTGTCTCACATTCTATAGTCCATTCCGGGGTAACCCAATAACCTAAATAATCAATTTTTATCTGCAGACATTAAGGTCAATCTTTGTGTTATAAAGTTCTACAGGTTTTAATAAATATATAGTTTGTCGTAACCAACATTACAGAATAGTACAAAATAGTTTCTCTGCCAGAAAACCTCCCATGTCTTCACCTATTTATCTCTCCCTTTTTCCCTCAAGTCTTCAGTGTCACTGAACCACCGATCTGTGTGCAATATCTATGGTTTTACATTTTTTAGAATGTATATAAATGGGATCATATACATACAGCCTTCTCAAGCTGGCTTTTTGAACTTATATGTGCATTTAAGATTTTATCTATGTCTTTTTGAAACTTGAAAGCTTATTCTTTTTTATTGCTGAATTATATTTTACTACATAGTGTACCAGAATGTGTTTATACATTTGCCTATCGATGGACATCTTGGTTGCCCACAGTATTTTGACAATTATGAATTAAGCTACTATAAACATTCATTGTAGGTTTTTGCATGGACGTGTTTTTAATTTATTTGAGTATCAAATTTAAACCACTGATTAGACATTTAGTGGGGGGGTAAAAATTTAAACACTTTGCTTAAAAGTGAATGGCCCATGATTGTGGTTATACAAAAAGAATCACAAATTACCCTTATACTACATTCTCCCAAGAGTAGAATAATATATTGGAGAGTTGTCCAAAAAAAAAAGAAATAAGTTATTTGAGGATATTTGGTGTCAAATGCCCAGGTGAATGCAATTCAATCACTATTTATTTTTAAAGCAACCATTTAGTAAGGAGATTTTTCAAAAGAGACTGAAATGTAGTGTTTCTTGAAAATAAATGGTTTCTACATCTACAAAATGGTTTAGAAATTGGAAGTTTATGTCATCCTCTGTTAAGTGTCTGGTTTCTCTCTAATTTTCTCTGCAGCTGGACTGGTCTCTCATGCTTCTTCATGTTCTGTGCTGATTCCTCTCTTCCAGCCATTTGTTCCACCACTATCTCCAACTTAAGGGTCTTTTCCTTTCTCCTTAATAATCAAAATCTGACTATGTTCTCCAAGATTTGGTTCTATCCCACCTTCTTCTGTCAAATCATCTTAGAGTGTTTTATTTTCAATGTGTGTCCTTCACTTCAATTAAATACAACACAGCATAGTCCTCATGTTAAATAATAGAAGAATTAATTAAACACATAAGAATCACTATGTTTCAGATTTTTTTGCATTGTTTGGGAGAAACATAAAATGTTTTCATAAATGGCCCATATTCGCTACCCCTCTTCACTTTTGTTTTTATGCTTTAACCTCCTTTTGCAATGAAATGATAAGATTACCATGAGTAGGAATCTCTTTTTACTCTTATTTAAAAAAAAATATCCATAGAGAAATGTGTGCATTATAATAATGAGTAACATTTATTGCATTATAATAATGATCAACACTTATTGTATGCTCAAGTATTGACACTATACTGAGTGTTCACATATCTTTACATGATTTCAACATGCTGATTATATTTATTATATTTTAAAATTGTCCCCATTTTATAGACTGGAAGTCTAAGGCTGAGGTAGTTAAGTGTTTTTGTTTAAAATTGCACAGCAGTTAAGTGGTTTGACTAGAATTTGAGCTCAAAAAACCCCACACAGAGCAACTCCTAATGCCATCCTTATCTGCATATCCACAAACTGTCTAACAATTGTGCCCTAACCTACAGCAAAAAAAAAAAAGTGGTCAAAAGGGACTTGATTTTCAAGTGTGTATTTCTTTAGAAATTAATCACATGCAGATTCCATTGTGACTGGCACCTACAAAGTCTTACAAATGAGCCTGTTCATTTATTCCAAAATTTACCCAGCAATATTCCATGCCCTGGAACTTTCATATGCACATAACTCATCCCCTTACAGGTACCCTCTGTGCTCAAATTTAACTTGTCCTTTAAAAAAATATGTCCTGATGCTTTTTTGTCATTCTAGAGCATTACTGAAGACTTTCTCCAAGGTATGCCCTATGCAGGAGTGGGTGGAGACATATGCATTTATTTACTGACTCAAACAAGCCCAATTTATTTAAGTTGTAGTGGCTTCCCTGTGGCCTCTGGGAATGTGTGTGATTCTCAAAGGCATGTTTAAACTAAATCAAACTGAAAAATTTATTTTTAAGTAACAACTTACAGATCTAATAACCAAGGAAGGTTGAACTGAACAGAGATTCTGTAAATCTATTTTCTTAAGTATCCTCTGTCCTGACACAATTTTCCCTAAAGCCTATGAAATGTTACATTTCTGTCAGACAAGGGCACATGAATTCCACCGACTGGCTTTATGGATTTTTCCACTGGTTTTCCATGAGTTATACTGTATGCTAGAAATACTCTATTAGAAAAGGACTAAAAGTGAGATAAGCCTACTAAATCAGACACTAGGAATAAAAAATCTTGGGAATACAGTGACATGTAGCTTCATGTGGGCTGACCAAGTTTGGGAGGTGAGAGAGTCTAATCTGAGTGTATTGATCGGGAGTTTGGGGTGCAATTATAGTCACAGCTTCACTTTCTAAACATCTTGGCTTCAGTAGTTATCTATTTCTTCAGTAGTTATCTATTTCTGCCTAACAAATGGTTCTCTAACCATGGAGTAAAACAAACACTATTTCATCATGCTCAAAGATTCTGTGTTTTAGGTGTTTAGACGGAGACCAGCAGGGATGGCTTGTTTGCTCCGTGATGTACAGAGAACCAGCTGGTAAAATTTGAATGGCTGAGGCTGAACCACTAGGGCTTAGCTGAGACTGTTATGATCAGAGCACTTACTTGTATGTGGTCCCACAGTGGCTGAGACCTCCTCACCGCATGGTAGCCTCAGGGTGGTCAGGATTCTTCTGTAGAGGTTCTGGGCTTCTGGAGTGAAGATCCTACTAAAAAGAAGAAAGCTTCAGACCTTGGCACGACCTAACCTCAGACCTCACACCACATCAGCTTCTCTCCTACCATAGCCCATTGTAGGGATTGTCAGGGATTTTCTTAAGTTACCAGATGGTAAATATATTTTGTGAGAGAAGAAGAAAAACAGACTTTTATGGAGGTTCTTACATAACCAATTAAAATATAACCATTTAAATTATTAAAAAACATTGTTAGCTCACATCATAAGAAACCAGGATTCCGGACAGATTTTTACCCCTAATTTATGATTTGGTGACTGCTGATCTATTGGTCTAAGATTGACGGGGAGGCAACACAGAGCCTACCTCTTGACTAGAGGAGTACCTAAGAATTGCAACTGTGTCTATAAGCATGAAGACAGTCCTCTTCAGCAGTCAAAATTTTTAGGTGCAGTTTTAGTGGAATAATGTCCACATACAACAATAGGGAAGGGGGCAAGAAAGTGGGGACTGTCAAAGACTCTGGCAAGAAAAGGAGAGCATTTTATTTATCCCTCCTCTCATTACTTTGGGGCAGGTACCAATATTTGTAATATGAGGAGAGAAGCTAAAAGGTCGATCGATGACTTAAGGCTCCAGGACAAGTATTGAAACTCAATTCCCTAAAGGGGTCATACAGGCAAAGAAAAAGAAGAAAATGTTACTTCAGAAAATAAATATGTTCTCTCCTACTTTTCTAAAATTATACTTCCACTCTTCATGCCAATCTCAAATAATTGTCTCTTAATTCTACTAAAATAGAAATTCTGTAAGTACACTGTTAAGTTGCTGTTGGTACTGAGATTTGCATTGAAGAGTAAGAAGAATCAGAGGTAATGAGGTAAATATAAGAAGATAAATTGATGGGTCCTATTTTGGGGGACAGAGGCTACTCAGTCTCAGAAATTGCATTTGTCTCATTTTGGGGCAAGTTTTTCCAAGGAATTTAAAATTCTAAAGTTTAGATTTATGTAATACTGACTTGCTTTTTTTCTTCTATAAATTTTAATTTTTAATAATTTAGTTAGGACATTAGATAGTTATGTAGTATTTTAAATGAATATATTATATACATATTCTTTTAGACCTATAAATTGGATCTAATCCATAAATCAGTAGGTTGATTGTAATATTACCTGTTTTTCAAATATTGACTCCTGAACTTGGGTTTGGGGTCCATGCTACATGAGCTAAAGAAACAAGTTTTGTTATGGTGTTAATTGGGCTCCTCGGGAAGCAAATTCTGAGATGAAGATGAACATCAAGAAGGTTTTAGGAAGTTTTCTCAGGATTAACAGTGGTGGGAAGGAGGTGAATAAAACAACATTGTGCAGAGGGAGTTGACCTGTGATGAAGTTTTGACAGGAGCCTCGGTGGACCCTGTGAGCAATCCTCTAAGGAACTGTGCTGTAGTTTTGTGTTTTTTTTTTTTTTTAACGGGTCTGGGGATGGAACCCAGGAGCATTTGCCCTCCAAGCTATACCCCCTACTCTAGTCTTTTTATTCTTTAATTTGAAACTGGGTCTCACTGCATTGCAGAGGGCCTCACTAAGTAGCTGAGACTGTCCGCGAACTGTGATCCTCCAGTCTCAGCCTCTCAAATGCTGGGATTACAAGCATGTGCCATAATGCCCGGCTAGTTTGTATCTTAAATGTCTCCCAAATCCCATTGCCCGAAGACCATGGTCCCTGGGAGAGAATGCTACTGGAAGATGATGGAACCTTTAGTGAGTGGGATATTATGAAAAAGGCCCTTAGGTCACTGGAGGTAATCCTTCCAAAGAAATTATAGGATCCCCACACCTCTCTCTTTCTCTTTTGTTTGGTGACCATGAGGTGAGATGTTTTCTCCAAAACATGCTCCTACTGTTGCCATCTGGTACTTCCACCAGCAGCCAGAAACCAATGGGTCCACCTGATCATGAACCAGAACCTCCAAAGCCATGAACCACAATAACCCTTTTCTCTTTATAAGTTAAATACCTTGGGCTTTTAAAAACAGGGATGCAGAACTGACACAAATTGTCTATTGAGAGCACTCCCAGCAGTTGGAGCGATAAGCCCTTTATTCCTGGATCACAACATCCCCTATGCATCAAGAGCTCAGAGGGGACCTCGAAAAATAGAGGGTCCCCTTTCTCTCTGGAGAACAAAGGAAATGTGCTATATTGGGTTAGAAATACAGATTAAAAATTAGCAAAAGCCTGGGGAAAATGTGTGTCGAAATCTGGGTGATTTTGTTGCTTTTGTTAAAATAGAATGGACATCTTCTCCTAGCCAGTGAATCTGAATTGTACATGGAGACCTGAATGCAAGTTTGATGCTTCACTATTGAAGTGATAGACATAACTATTCTACATGTAGATCCTTGATGACCCCCTAAACCAACCCACTCATTTTATAAATGATGACCCTTGGACTCAACCACATTGGATGACTTAACTAATATCACATACAGTTGATCCCTGGAAAGTGAAGAGATAGAGCCAGAATCCTTCACTCTATCCAAGGTTCCCTCACTCTGCAACGGCATGCGTGGCCCTTACATTTCCCATCCACCAGTCCAGCCTTCCATTCTGGACATCTAGATTTTTAAGACAAGTGGCCACAGAGACTTACACAGGTATTGATGACTCGTACATCCCCTAACAAGTATGCTCCAATTACAGTATTCTGTTGAAATAACTTATGGGCTGTCAAGGCAAAAAATGAGAAACTTGATTTGCATATAGTGCTATTGATTATCAAGCCATATCGTCACTCAGAGAGCCGCTCAGGGATGGTGTTCAAGGAACTCTGAGATGAGAGGGAGACAGACATACTGCACACAGAACATCTCTATTTGTGAGCCAACTAAAACATATCACCAGCCCCAGCTGCCTCTGTCACCCCTCCTTGTTCCCCCAGCACTACAACCCTGACAGATCTAAATATGAAGAAGAAAAATGTCTCCGGCAGGCTGTTATTTTGCTGCCTGAATTGTGTCAGGGAAGTGTAAATATAATCACATTTTATCCGCCAATCTGAAATGGATTTCAGAGGAAGGGATCACAATGTTAGGAGAAATCTTTTTTCGTCGTAGCATGCCTTGATTGAAAATAACTCCCTTGTTACCATCAGTAATGTGTTCAAGGGAGAAAAAAGCAGTGCAGTTCATGACAGAATTACTAGGCAATTCAATCAAAACCCCCTGCCTCGCTCTTCAGGTTATAAGGGAGACAGGTACGTCCGAGGTTTGCCTCAAGAGCGTGTGGATGGTTCTGAAAATCTTCATTTAAACATCTGCATCTCCAGTGGTTACACTGAAAATCATTGCAGAAATACCGGCCTCTCCTAATGTGGCTGTTTCATCTCTTGGCTTGCCCATTTCTGTACTTTTTTAGTAGAGCTTTTAATTCCAGAACAGTACAAACAAACCCTTCTTCTTCTTCCCTCTGATTCCTCAAATCACTACATTTACAGTCTCACCATCACTTTCAAAGCATACCATTGTATTAAATGAATACATGTACAATAGCCGCTCAGACCTTCTTTCAATATTTGATAGTCAAGATGCACTGAGATAATTGTGTCCTCAAACAGATACACCTGATACTTAATCAGATATACAGCCTTATGATGTGTGTGTGTGTGTGTGTGTGTGTGTGTGTGTGTGAGAGAGAGAGAGAGAGAGAGAGAGAGAGAGAGAGAGAGAGAGAAAGTCAGCTTTGCATCAGTACAACAAAATATCTGAGGTACTCATCTTAATAAGGAAAGTTTTGTTTTGGCTCAAGGTCCATGATCTTTTGGCCCTGTTGCTTTGGGCCTGTGGTAACATGGTAAGTCATGGCAGGAGTTCATGACTGAGGAAGCTTGTTCATTTCGCCAGAGCTGGGAAGCAAGAAGAAACGGGTAGAAGCCAGAGTTCCAATACATCCTTCAAGGGCATACCCCCAGGGACCTAAGTTTCTCCTACTAAGTTCTGCCTCTTAAAGGTTCTACCACCTTCCAATAGCATCATGGGCTGGGACCAAGCCTTTAACCCATGGGTCTCAGTAGAACATTCCAAATCCCAATAATAGCAGTGGGGGTAGGGAATATTTGCATGTTCATTCAGCCTGTAAAAATACTTAGCATGGGCTGCAAGCACATCAATAACCTTTCACATCTCCTCCACTCTAGCTCTTAATCTTATAATGTGACCCCCAGAGGATAAGTACCCCTTTAAGGATGCTAATATGCATGAAGGACCATTCAGGTTGTCCTTATAGCAGTCAGCTCCTAGAGATCAAACAGCCTGTTTCAAACCGCTCACTGTTGTCACAGCACATGTAATGTTGCCGGAATTAAGAGCAGAGGAGAGTAGCAAAGATCGCCTCGGGAGCCTGCCAATAATGTGACTTGACATTTTAAGCTGGTCTCCTATTCCTTTTTTGCTCTTTTCACCAAGAAATATCCACATGACACCTCCTCAAAATTGTCAAGGCAGAAATGTAGACCTAATCCTCCCCGCATGGGCATTCAAAGAGAAGAAACACCAGAAATATTCACTACACAGTTCCATTCTTGGATAAAATTACTTATCTAAATTTAGAACTAGGCCAGGCTTTGAGGCTTGCCCTTCATTCGAGGTCTAACGCATGAAAGACCTTGTGCTGGGCAATTTTTCAGGCTTTCTTGGAAGGGGGCATTTAACCCAATTTGATCTCCAGAGAATGCATTGGGAGCCGGTTCTCTGCCGCTGGGGAAACCACGCTGCCCGCCCTGCGGTTTCCAGGCACTTTGAGAAAGATTCTTTTTGATGTCAGTGGGAGCTCTATTTCCAAAAAGAAATGACAACACAAGAACCCGCATAGAGAAACTGAGAGACGGGGTCTGTGATAGGAAATCCTTCCCCTGGTTTGTGAGCCAATAAGACCCACTGTGCCAAGGGTGGCAGCAATCACTTTGCTTAGAGAACACTGGCTGAGGTTGGCAAGGGGGGGCACTTGTTTATCATGAGAGAACTACAACCACGTTATTCAGCTGGTATATTTTAAGGCAAAAGAATCCTTCCAGCAGGAAACGGTTAGCAAAGTCACCACTTGAGGTCATGTTGATTTTCTTGCTATCCTCTTATCTCAGCCATTACTCTAAAGAAAATAAAGGACAAGTCTCTAAACGCCACTAAGTTATTTGTGTCCATCAGTAAAAGGAAGCAATATTGAATTTCTTTTGGGGGTGATGTTATTGTTGTTGTTATTAATGTGGGTATTAATTGTAATCACACATCATAATGAAGCTGAGAGTGATAGAGACATCTATGCACACGGCACTTAATGTTCAATTACTTCTTTCTACCTGAGCCATACTCCAGTTGGCACAGCTTTCTACCCCCTGTGAAGACTCATAATTCATGCCCTAGGTAAGATTTATATCAACACATGATCAGTCAGGCATGGTGGCACATACCTGTAATCCCAGGACTTGGGATTCTGAGACAGGAGGATCACAGGCTCAAGGCCAGCCTCAGTAACTTAGCAAGACTGTGTTTCAAAATAAAAAATTAAAAAAGGGTTTGGGGAATAGCTCAGAAGTAGAAAGTCCTTGGGCACAATCCCCAGTAGCACAAACATAAAACAAACCAAAATAAATGATCACTATTTGTTATGATTTAGATCCGAAATGCCTCTGAAGCCTCATGTGGAATGCCCCCAAGCAGCCAGGTTCAGAGGTGGAGCTTTTAGGCAATGCTCTTAAGACCTAGGCTTGGATGTGATTAAGGTCATGTCCACCACACTCTAAATCAAAAGCCAGCCTAGAATCAAAGGATGTGGAAATAGACTCAGCTCCCCACTTAGAAGCTGAAGTATACAGAGGCCAGTTGTGCAATGTAGCACACGAGATTGGCTGAGGTTAATATTTTAATACTGTATACTTGTAGCTGAAAGTGGCTAATGAACTAGACCAACTCAGACTTGAGCATCTATTTTTAATGTTTACCAAGGCTGGCAGAGAAAAGAGGTTGAACTACTGAAAATTGTTGAATAACATGTGATGAGTGTGGTATATATATTATATAGAAAGAGAGAGACCAGTGGTCTTCTATAATATAACATGAACTAGTAAATCAATTTTGATTCCTGACTTTCTCTCTTTATATTCCTAGTTATAAACCACTATTGGTGAGGAAATGAAGGAGGCCTAGAAGAAGGTAATGGGGAAAGGGATAATTAGTGAAGAAAACACTTTCATTGATGATATATATTAATATACTTTTATTGGTATATTGTAGCCTTATACCATATGCCATAATGAAAGTCGGAGTGGTAGGGACATATATGAACTCAGCACTTGGTAAGCTTCTACTCCCTCACATTTCCTTCTTATTCCCTTCTCTTACCCATACATGATATTGAGATTGATACTGATAATTTCATATATGTACATAACATCAATGGAAGTGCTTCCTTCAGTAATGTGAGTTTGCATTCCAATTCTAACTAACATTAGTGAGTTTGCATTCCAATTCTAACCACCTATAACGGTTTAGAACTAGGAATATAAAGATAGAAAGTCTCATGCGTCAAAATTGTTTTACTGGTTCATGTTATGTTATAGAAGACCACCAGTCTCTATATCCCCCCTTCAGATCCTCATTCTACCACCCAGCCTGCCTCCACATGGCCGAAGCCAACCCAAGACCTTAACATCTAGAACTATAGGTCTAACCCTCTCTCATCTACCTACAACTTCCCCCTTAGAGGGTAGATTTGAATCTTTGTTTCCTCTTTGATGATTATATTTTTTAAAAAATCCCTTCTTCCTGGAGACTGGCTTCCGCCTGTCCCCTGAATGCCTTTTTAAAATAAACGTGTGGAAAACCAAAGCACTGGCCTTGACAAGGACAAGAATGATTTGAACATAACAAAATAGATGATTTTATCTTCTTATGCATTTTGAAGAGAATTTTTTCCTATTGGCCCCTCCAGAGAGCCCTTTATGACTCAGTTGGAGAATATCTACAGGACAATTAGTAAACTTTGCCATCAGTGCCCCAGCTTTGCTTTTCTGCTTCCATTTGCCTCCACCCTTCTTGTGTGGACTTTACCAGCTTTGGAGAATCCCTATGTCTCAGAATTCCAGCTGTCAGCAAGGATAACATACTAGTCATGTATACCTTACTGGGTTTAGCTAACTGCACCACCTTTTCACAGGTGTCTTCAGTATTTGCATGTGAAAGCTGATTTCTAATGTGAAATAAAAAAGTTTTATTACCTGGTAAACAAAAGTACAGAAACATTGTAGATATTGTAAAGTATCTGCAGATTAGTTTCCGGACTAGAAATAAATTGCATTTGAAAAGAAAACTGTGTGACCACAGAGAGGAAGGCAGTCATGAGGGATGAGAACTTTTCTCAATAATTCTGAATCAGGTCACCCCAGAGGTTTATAACCTTCCATGATACCTCCCTGGTTAGCCTTAATTGCCTCCTTCCTTTCCATTCTTCTGTCCTGATCCTTTTCAGGAGTACTATACTTCTACTCTCTTGAATAGTTGCTGTGATTTGCATAAATGTCACCTCATAGCCTATGTGTTAAAGACTTAAAGACCTGGTTGCCAGCCTGAAGTGTTATTAGGAAATGGTGAAACCTTTAGGAGATAGGGCCTAGTGGGAGGAAGTTAGGTTATTAGAAGTGTGCCCTCGAAGGAGGTGATGGGACATTTACTCATCCTGACACTTCTTTTTCTCTCTTTGCTTCCCACAACCATCACAAGGGGAGCAGTTTCCTCCACCAGGTGCCCTTCACCATGATTTATTTTCTTTTCTCATGCCCAAAGCAACAGGACTGATTGATCATGGACCAGAACCTCTGAAAATGTGAGCCAAAATGTAAGCCAAAATTTTCTCTCTTTAAATTTATTATATCAGGCATTTTGTTATAGTAATAGAAAGCTGACTAACACCCTACTTCCTTGGATTCTGAGTTCAGAACTCTTCTCTGAGACAGAGGATCTGCAAGTACCTTTGTTTTCCTGGCTATGATTGAGGCAGTCTCTGGAAAAGAAATATTTGGTCAAGTTGGAGGAATGTAGAGGCTTAACAATTATCCTGTAGCATTGTGATGTGGTCATACTTATTCTTACAAAGTATTCCAGAGATGTAACTGCAGAGGTGCATGGAGAGAAAAACGGAAAATGGGTATGGCAAAGACTCAACGCTAAAGAAATGAAACTAATCAGAATTCCCACTAATGCTGCCTTAAAGTTAGGCCAGTGTCTACTGCCCCACATATTCTATTCTTTCTACATTGATAACTTTTTTCCTAGTTTCATGAGAGAAAAGGAGATTGAAAGATTTATGAAATAACACAAATACAGTGTACTGCACCATGACCTACGGATTATTCTTGACTGAGTGGATGATCCCCATGAGCAGTGGCCAGGCTTAGTGAGATGAGGGACTGACGGATCCTTGGCCAACCCAACTCCACAGTCTAGTATTGCCATGTGTGTCTTTTTTTCTAGCTTAAAAAATGAAGACTTTTCTGAAAAGCAAATTAAAACTGGAAAAATTGCTGGACTTATCCAACTTCTTTGGTTTTAAAGATTTTAAGTAAAAATAGTACTAACAGATAATTTAATACATGAGTTACCTGTTGTTGCTATAATAAAAAGTCATTTTTTAAAAACCAGCAAAAAAGCCGGGCGTGGTGGTACACACTTGTAATGCCAGAATTCGGGAAGCTGAGACCGGAGGATCGCGGTTCGCGGACAGCCTCAGCTACTTAGTGAGGCCCTCTGCAACTCAGTGAGACCCAGTTTCAAAATAAAGAATAAAAAATAGGGCAGAGGGTGTAGCTCCGATATAGAATGCCCCTGGGTTCCATCCCCAAACCCGAAAAAAAAAAAAGAAAAAAAAAAACCAGCAATGTCAAAGAATGCAGAATTTTCCCATAGTTTTGGAGGAACCTGTTTGAAAAATTCAACACCACTGAGCAATCCACTGAGTGGACAAAAGGAGAAAAGTGGTCTTTACAAAAGAGCAGGGATAATTTAAAGTCATGCCAAAGGGGGGAGACAGGCCATCTGCTATGGCCATGACTTTTCCCTGGGGAGGGAAGTACAATGGACACCCACAGCTTCATAAAGGGGAAGAACCATGGATTCTATTCTATTTTCCATTGCCCTCTATACAGCCTTCTTCTCCAGTACTCTGCAACCCAAGTGTGATGGGCAGCAATGCTATTCCTACTTCTCCACTCCTTTCCTACCACAGCCTCTGCCATGTGACTTTGCAGTCTCTTTGCCCTCCACTAGGAGTGGAGTATATGTCCTGTCTCATTGATATAGGGTTTTGCTATAGAAATTGCTTTGGCCAATGTGATTTTAGCAACATATATAAAGAAAGGCTCCATACTTCAGATATATAAAGAAAGGCATGTCCACTTGAACTTTCCCTCTTGCATTTCCACTGTTACTTTCAGGACATGCTCTGAAGATCTTGCTTCTGGTCCAATGAGGATGGGAACTAGGGCAAGAGGAAAGAGCTAATACACAGCTAGGAGCCAAGATCAACCAGCTTGAGTCCAATTGGTGGATCCTCTTCCAAGTCCAGACATGTGAAAGAACAAATAATTTTTGCTGAGGTGGTTTCTTCTATAGCATTATTGTTGAAATGCACTGACCAGTACAGAGAAATCCCCCTGGTACAAATCTCAGTGACTGCAATAAATATCCAAATAAGAGCTCTGACATCAACAAAGCTAGAGAAAGATTGTTTTTGGAAGCAGCGACTGAACATGTGGCCAAGTCAGTGTGGAATATCAGCACAGACCTGCCCTGGAGGAAACTTATTAACTAGAAAACCCAAAGCTGACTTCCTCGGTGGCTCCAAAGATCTCGGGGTCATGCTTTCTCTAAAGGCAGCAGTTCTGCTCTATGTTTGACCCCTGCTGGACTGAGTTATTTTGGATCTGTCCGTGTGACTCTGGGGCTTAAAATAGTCACTGCTGAGCCATCTGCCTCTGGATCCATCTCACTTCTGAAAGGTGTAGCAGCTGCAGCTGAATTGAAAGCAGCTCCTGTTAAGAAAGTGAACAATCTCTCGGCTTTTTTCCATTCTGTGAGTGTGCCCAAGGGAGAAAATAAAATAGAGGGCATTTGGCTGCCAAAGATGGATAAGAGCTTAAGCAGAGAACCTGGGAGATGCTGGGCAGATAGAAAAGGAGAACCGGGATGGCTGCCAGAGGGCCTGGAAAGAAGCCAGGTTAAATAAAGTTCAGGCAAAGATGCTGCCAGCTGGAGGAGGTGAGGGAGGAAACACAAGGCATGGCTCTGGAATTGCCAAGCAGCAAGGTGAGGCAGGAAAAGACATGGGGCCAGGATCAGAGGCCCCGAGCTGAAGACTTGGTTCAACTACCACGGTGGCCACTGTGTGACATTCCGCAGCTCTGCACTACCCTAGGCCTGAGCTTCCTTACCCTTAAAATAGGTTAATGATACCTATCTCAGGTTGCAAGGGAGGTTCCAAAACACGTGCATCATAACACAATATCATAATTCTACCCATCACACGGATGTCTGAAAAATAATGGTGACAAGAGGAGCATCTGTCCTGGACGTTGTTGCACAGCATATTTCCAGTACTTAGTTTAGTGTCTTACACACACATGTAGACATGCATATACACACACATTCACACACACACTGAATAATTTAATCATTAAATTAGTAAATGCCATGATAGCACATGTCAAAAATATTCAAGTCCCTGGGAAAGTATGGAACAGCTGTCGCCTTTATCTAGAAACCTTCTGGAAGCTGCATTCTAGTGAAAGAATAGTGAACCATAGTGGAGTTGCCTGCCTGACACTCAAGTCAGAGCAACAAGGGTAGCTGCTATCCTGAATAGAATTCCAGTTCACATGGAAACAGTAGCTGCTGGTGCCTAACCCAAGGGGAAGCTGGTAATAATGATGATGGGACAGGTTGCCGGGGGAAAATGCCTGTTTGCCCTCTTTCTGTTTCCTAAGGCTTTCTGAGGCTCATGTCTTTGTCTGTAGAAACTACAACTGTCTGCATGGGCCTTGTATTCAGACAGACTCAGGGTTTCTGCTTAAAATCTGTCTAGTCTTTGGGAAGTTACCCAATCTCCTCTATTTTGCCTTTTTTCATCTGCAAAATGGGTATTAACAGCATTTTTACTTCCAAGGGATTTTTAGAGCAAGAGTCAGTGAACTATAATCTGCATACCACCTCTTCCCACTTGCCCTGGATCCCAATCTCATTGTGTCAGAAGTAGGCTCTTCAGAGCACGTCCTGATAGCAATGGTGAAAATACAAAAGCTACAGTAACATATGCATATGTTCATAGCAGCACAATTTATGTGTACCCACAATTCATAGCAGCCAAAACGTGAAACCAACCTAGATCTCCATCAACAGATGAACGGATTGCAAATTTATGGGAAATACACACAATGGAATTCTACTCAGCAATACAGAAGAACAAAATCGTATTATTCTCAAGAAGATGGAAAGACCTGGAGAACATTATATTAAGTGAGATCAGCCAAGATCAGAAAAAGAAGGGACATATGCTTTTTTCTAATATGCCCAAACTAGAGAATATTAGGGATATCAGAGGGACTCCGGATAATGGAGGGGAAACCTCAGCAAAGGTAGAAAGGAAAAGTAGGGGAGGAAGACGGCTAAGGTTGATTAATGAAGGAGCTACACTTGAATATGTGTATAAGTGTGAATGTAGCATGGTCAACCTGGACACTCATTGTCGGGGGGGTGGTAGGGGAAGTGGGGTGGGAGGGCACCAAGTATTGTGTGAATGTATGCCACTGTCAATATGATTCATATTATGAAGTGAAACTATAGTGCACCAATAAAATAAAAACAGTTCAAGCATATATCCAAATGTGGTTTTATTTATATACATTTGCTAAAATGTTTTTTGCTAGAAGGAAAATCTGATATGGAGACAACATCCCTCAATTGCTCTGACTCTTAGGTCCTTTCTCATTTCAACTCCTGCTGATTTTGTCCTTCAAGGGCACCATCAGTTTTTTTCCATCTTTGTGAGGCTCGACTCTAAGTGTAGGCCCAAGTCCTTCCTGTTATCTTCTTTTATCAAAACGGAATTTATATGAAGCAATCCAGGAAACACAGCTCTTAACAAGTGACTGCTATCCTCTCCCTCCCAGTTTCTGTTATAACTCGCTGGTAGAACATGTGGCTTTCATCACATACCAACTTTATTCTGTGTCCTATTTTCCCTTTCAGTTTTCTTTCAAGGTGTATTGTACTATATGTGAGAATGTTCATTGCTGGTCAGCCCCCCTCCTTCCTGTGATCATAGAACATTGCCAAGTTATCTGAAATCACAAGTCAGAAATCAGATCAACTCAGAAATCAGGATATCTATAACTCAGTTTAGAGACTCCAAAACTAGCCATAAGTGTACGATAGGGACGGGGATGAGGTATCTGGTTTTCTCCATCCACTCCAACCTCCCCTCGCTGTGCCCACACAGCTTCAGCCTCTGGGGGGCTGCTCCTTAAGGGTGCTATGTTGAATGTGTCCCCCAAAGTCATATGCTGGAAACTTATCCTGAATGCAGCAGCGTTGATAAAGGTGATCAAGTCTCGAGGGATCATACATTATCAAGTGTTCAATGCTGTTATTGTGGGGGAGGGCTGGTCACAGGAGGAGTGGTGTCTGGCCCGCTTCTCCCTTCTGTGCCCGTGATGTCTTCGCCTGCTCCTTTCCAACAAGAGATGCCGTAGTCAAAAGGCCCTCACCAGATGCTGTCTTGGACTTCTCAAACTTCACAACCATGAGCCAAATAAATGCTCATAAATTACTTAGCCTGTGACAGTCTCTTATAGAAGCACAACATAAACTAAGTCAGAGGAGGAGGGGCAGGAAAGGTATTTCCTGTTGTCATCTGCCTTTTGTTCTCCGGAACTATTCTGAGATTGAAAGTTGTTGCTTTCTTCTTGGGGGTGTCTTTGAAGACTATGCCACTCCCTTACACTGGGAGGATGGGTCTATTCTGAGTTGTGCTGTCTAGTCACTTTTCAGTCCCTGGCACAGAGTCATTGTCCTGCAGCCTCTTTCTCCTGGAGTCTCCTTGTTCATCTCTGCAGCTCAATGGAAAAGGATGCAAAACAAGCCACAGGCGTGCTCCTTACAGAGTAACCCACATCTGCTCCAGAAAAACACTTGTATTCCCTGAGTCCCTGCAGCTCCTTTGCTGGCTGGTTCCAATGCTGTGGTCTCCAGGCTCCACCACCAGTGACAGAGGACAGCCCACTCTCCCTCTCTACTCTCAGGTATCTTGGATTGGAGTCTGACTAGGTTCAAAATTTACTTTAACCCCGGGCGTGGTGGTGCACGCTTATAATTCCCGTGCTTGGGAGGTGGAGAAAGGAGGATCTCGCAGGTTCAAAGCCAGCCTCGCTGGCTTAAGAGACCCTGTATCCAAATAAAAATATAAAAAATAGGTGTCTGGGAGTGTAGCTCGGAGGTGGAAGGGTTTCCAGGAATCCCAGTACCACCACCACCAAAAAAAAAAAAAAAAAAGAATAAAAACAAAAAAAAAACCCCTCACTTTAATATTCTCAGGCATTTGTTTCATTGTGCCTCTTGAAAGCAGAAAACTCAGTTTGAAGATCTGAGTGGAGCTGCAAAGCCCTCTTCCTTTCATCTGCTCTGAGCGGGAAGGGGCTCAACATGACGGCCACCCCCTGTAAAAGTATCTTTGCAGAGTATTCCTTGTTGCATCTCACTTTGGGTACCCTGTATTCTTGTTATTTCTTTTTCGTATTAAATACTGCAAACTTTCGATTAACTCACTTTCGTTTTTTAAAAGAATGCTATCAATAACTTCATATACAAACATAGCATTATCTGAACTGTTTCCTTCTATAACCAATAA
Organism: Muscardinus avellanarius; assembly: GCF_963383645.1. Lineage (NCBI taxonomy): Eukaryota > Metazoa > Chordata > Mammalia > Rodentia > Gliridae > Muscardinus > Muscardinus avellanarius. The sequence goes on along the minus strand of NC_137796.1, from coordinate 83,884,618 downwards.
TAAAAAAGAATGCTATCCATGGGCACAATATGGAATCTGAGGCAGGAAATGCTCACTCTACTTTCCTGTTTCACTCTTTCTTTCCCTGGGAAAGTTGTCAATCCTGCACGAAATAAGTTCTTCATACTGAATCCTTCAGGAGAGAGTCACAAAGGAGGATTCGATTTGGCCTCCCCACTTGGACCCCTTCCCACCCTCATCAGGTCACTTTCCACTCTGAGCTGCAGACCTGGAGCTGGGTACTAAGGAAGATCCTCTTCTTCAATGGAGATCTCATTCATTGGAGAGTGTCTTCGTCATTGGAGATCATCTCCATCAGAGGCCAACTGTGTAGTAGGAATGAAATGTGACTTGTAGATTCAGGAGAAGTTGGAATGGCCTGCATGCAAGTAAAAAGCAACCAAAGGTGGCTTGTGGGAGCGAGAGAGAGACGCTCCTGAGAGAGAAGATGCTACCGAGGGATCTGATGTGATGGTTCAACCAGATCATCAGAGCTGAAGGTTCTAGTAGAGGAAAGACTACAGGGTGATAGGAAAAACCACCTCTAGTTCCCCATCTCAGAAAGTCAAGGGTGGTATGTTTTCTCTCGTATGTGGAAGCTAGAGAGAAAATAGGAATGCAAGCGCACTTCTGATCAGTGAGGGGTGAGACTAGTAGAACAGTGGAAGGGGATTGGGGGAGGGAGGTGGGAAGGGACAAAAGGAAGCTTGAGCAAGAAAACAGTTCAATGACGCCATATTCTTATATGAAGGTATCTCTACCAATGTCATTAACACGTACAGGAAGGGGTAGGATCGGCTGGAATCATGAGGTGAACACATCAAGTGATGGGTGCACATATAAATATTTCACTTTGAATTGAACTGTGGTGTATAACTAGAATGTACCAAAAATGCTTTTTAAAAGAAAGAAAAGGAAACATCTATAATGGTCAAAGAGACACAGCAATGGGGTCTCAACTGCCCCCATCATGCCATTCCCAACATCGACATAAATAAATAAAGGCAGATCACTGGCCAGTGAGGAAGGTGGATGTCACAGATCAGACAGGGGAGTCATTGCCCAAAAATTCAAAGGAAGAGCAGGTCAGGGCCCAGTGTAGACAGCCCAGATATGAGTGATACGTGCCGACAGAGGAAGCTGCAGCTGCAGATACATGTATTCTGGGGCCATACTTGGAATTCTGATTTAAAAGTTTGAGATGGGTTCTGGGGCAAAGAGAGATTACAAAAAGCTTTACAAATGATGTTTATTCATGTCCCTGGTCAAGAGCCAGTAAATTAAATTTTGGACAGATTTAATTTTTTTCTACCCTTTTATCTGTTTCTGTATGACTTATGACCATGTGGTTTTTTTTTTTTGTACTGAGGATTGAAAACAGGGGCATTCTACCTCTGAAATACGCGCTCAGCCCCATTTTTATTTTGAAACAGGGTCTCACTACGTTGCTGAGAGTTCTATTACATTGCTGAGGCTGGCCTCAAGCCTGCGATTCTCCTGTCTGAGCCTCTCGAGTACTGGGATAACACATGTGCACCACCAAGCCTGGCTTGTGACTTTCTTTGAATACATAAGAGATGGCTAGGGAATAGAAAAGGCTCAAAATCCCACCTGAAACTCATTCTCGGTTCTGATTCATTTTTGGTGGTGGCAGAGGATGCTGTAAGAAGCACTTCAAGGCCCTCGTGTCGGGAATACATCTTCATAGTCAATTTACCAAATAAATCCAGGAGCCTAACTTCATAAATGAAGGAGAACGACGAAAGATTAAAAGGAGCCGAGTTCAAATAACTGTGCCATTTGGAAGTGTCGATTGGTGAGTAATGAGTTACTAAGTGGTTTTAGCAAGAGAAGGAGATAGAGACTTTACCTCCTCTTTAACCCATTTACATAAGTAGAAATATTCTAAGTGTTTTCTGGAACTGGAGAACTAGTCATAGGATTTGCATTTTGTTACCTAGGGCAGTGAGTGCCCAAAAAATCTAGGCCAGCAAGCCACTTTGGAGAAGGTTGAGGTTTGGATTACCAAGAGCCTGTCTGCCTGGATTGCAAGGATATCCTCTGGACAAGCCAATCACTTGGCACTTATATTCAAACGGCCTGGAAAGCTGTGCCACACGGGAGTGACAACAGCTAGCTAGCTTCTTGGTGACACCCCGGGCCTTGCCCATCAGCCGCTCCTGTGGTTCTAGAGAGAGCGCCTGCGCCTAGGAGTCAATGCGGTGGCATTTGATATTTACAAGATATGGCAACCGGGTTATGTTTATTCTGTCTATTCAAATTTAGGGGAAAGCAGATCTCCTTCAGAGACCAAACATTTGGCACCACAAAGACCTGAGAAACAGGCAGAACAAAAAGACAAATTAGACGCGCGTCTCCTGAAGTCAGACGGATCAGAAAGCAATTACTTAACACCTGGCTGAGTTACTTAATGGAGAGGGTTCAGTTTCCCTGGCGAAGAAACAAGAGGCGCTCAAAGAAATTCCCTAACTTCTTCCAGGCACTGGGCCGGGTCACACATAGCTCAGCCCAGCCCTTCTGAGATTAGTCTGCTCAGGGGACATGCTTGAGCAAGGGCATGTGAGCAGCCTTGTGTCATTTCTGGTTAGGAGCTGGCATCTGGATTCCCTCCTGCTCACCTTCTCTGTGCCCCCTGAGACTGGCAACGGCAGCTGCTCTTTGGCTGAATCTTGGAGTGAGATGATTTGGGAGCTAAGTTGTCAGCTGAGTGATTATTAGACATGTTGTGTGAGTAAGAGGCTCTTGTTGTTCCATGTTGCTAAGAACAGAGGGTTGTTTGCTATCGTGACATAAGCCTGCCTGTCCTGACTGATGTAAGGATTGCTTCTTTATCAAGAGTGTAGGAAAAAAATTAGGGGAAGCAGCACCATGAAGTAACATGTATGGTGTTTGGCGCACAGTAGATGATTGATGTATTCAAACTATAAGGCTCACTCTGAGCTGGGCGTGGTGGCACCTGCCTGTAATCCCAGTAATTGGAAGGCTGAGACAGGAGGATTGCTGGTTAGAGACAGCCTCAGCAACTTAGCCAAACGCTCATCAACCAGCAAGACTCTGATTCAAAGACAAAAAATGTAATCAGTCTGGAAGTGTAGCTCAGAGGTAGAATGTGCCTGAGTTCAACCCCAGTCCCACAAATGAATAAATAAAAATTAAGAGCATCTTTTTATAACAAAAGAGCCTACTATGTGCTTTTTGATTGGGACATATGGCTAACTAAACAAAAATTGCTCTCTGCTGCCTTCTACCTACCACCTGGAGTTGATTCTTATCTGGTATCCATTATTACAGATGTATATTGATAACAGGCTCTGTTGGTATAAGTGCTGGAGTAGGGAATTTATCTGCACTGTTACAGAGAAGGGTCTACAACAATACCAAAATGTGTCATGGCTGCCACATCCGTTTATTAGAGCTAAAAATTGTACTGCAGTCGTATACAAGGACTTGTGCTCTGGGAAGAGTGCAATGATGGCACAGTTGTGAGAAACTATGTACATCAAGGTTTTACAAAACCATATTGATCATAGATGCATTTCCTTTGCACCTGCTATAGGCCAAGCTCTGTGCTAAATGTTTTCCATGCATTCTGTCATTTACTAGAACTTTTGCAAGAATGCTATGAGATTGGTGCTAGGCCATTTTCTATATGAGAAAACTAAGTTTACAAAACAAACTCCCCAAGAACACAGAACCTGCTAAGAGACAAAGCCCAAATTCAAATCTGGATCTAATGCAAAGCCCAAACTGGAAACACACAGCACATCACAGGTATATTATGCTATCGCAACTAGAAACAAAAAGATGATTAGATAAAGGCATAAAAACAGTTACAAAGGCGGAATTAGTTCCAGTGTTTTGGGGAGCCATATAGGGTAACTATTGGCTATAATACTCTACAACATATTTCAAAGTAACTGAAAGAGCAAGTTCCCAACACATAAAACTTACTAATATTTGAGGAGATAGAAGTGCGTTACCCTGATTCAGTCCTTACAAGTGGTAAATGTGTATCAAATTATCACACTGTACCCAATAAAGATGGACAAACATTTGCTTTAAAATAAGAATTCGGATGTTCTCCCTAATATGTGGAAGCTAGGAAGAAAATGGGTCATAGGAGGATCTCTAGACGAAGGAGGTGAAGCTTTAGATGAGCGAATAAGGCGACTTAAATGAGGGAATGGGGGGGAGAGGGAAATTCTCTAATGCACATGTTGTACATTCACAAGCACATCAAAGTCAGTCACTAAGCCAAACATGAGAAGAAGGGAGGGGAGGAATGGGGTGGGAACTGGGTAAAGGTAACTGGGTGATGTGTGCATGTATGCCTCTACCATCTTGTACCCCATTAATATGTATAACTACATTGCACCAATAAAAATTTGAAAAGAAGAATAAACCCCCCAAAATGGTATGATGTACATATATAAAAAAGAATAAAAGTAAAAAAGAGGTGTGTGACCATCATTTTATACAGTTATGCTTAAAATAGGCTTGAAGCTGTAAGATTGTCTCTTTTGCAAAAAGCTTATCACATACGCATCGAATCTGGTCAGCTGGATGCATTTTTATTGTTATTCCTGGAACCCCCACAATAAGTCTTAGCAAAGTGGTCTGTGCACCAAGACAGAGAATGAGTCCTGGATGCTCTGCTTGCCAATCTTAAGGGGAAATACTGGCCCTGGTGAAATTCCCCTGAGGCTATTTATCTTGGGTCCCATGGGGAAGGGGAGTCTCTGATGTTCTGGTATAATTCACTGAGGCTGTCACTGCTCACCCACCCCCAGTCCACCCACGAGGTACCTGGGATGCTCCCCACCCAAGAGCCCAGGGCAAGCGAGACGGATGTTAAGAAATGATCCTAAAGCCAATAATTGATCCCGATGGCATTTGGCCCACAGATGTGAGTCAGAGCAGATGCTGTCAGAGCTTCATCTCCTTGAGTTTTTCAGTGGCATCTGCACTGGATGGTTTCATCCTGGGAGAGAGACAGCCACCAGCAGGGTTCTAGAAATATTATTTTCTTTCCTCGTTTGATTGGCAGGAGCAAGGTGACAGAAACAGTGGGCTTTCACATGAAATGATACCTCTCTCCCTACACAATTCCAACAGTGGAGCTGTGAGTGCGTCATTCACAGTAACTCATCATGTCCCAAACAGGGCTCATTATCTCTCCCTCCTTACTAGTCCCTCTCTTGGTTAATAACATTTCCATACAACAAATAGCCCCAGCTGGAGAGTGAACAAGGAGTCAGGAAGAGGCAGAAAGCCCTTAGGATGTGGAATTAGAAGAGCCAGATTGAATCAGCATCTTCACAACAGAGACTTGAGACAATTTACTGACCTCTTTGAGCTTCAGTTTTCTCTCCCCTGAGAATTATAATCATTATAATAATCAGGATGTATAGAACTTTCCCTGGCCAGCATTGCTTCCGGATTTGTTTCTGCTTAACCTGGTGATTTCTTCAACTGCAGGGGCTTACTCTGTCTTCCAGCTCTGAGCCCTGGTGCCTGCTCAGTGGTCCTGTCATTATCCATTAGTATCATTCACCTTGGAGGTACCAGCTTGTAGACTCAGCTTCCCTGCTCATCCAAGTCTGCCTTTCACTCCATGGTGGCTGTGGAAAACTTTTACTCTTAATAAAATGTATTGTTTTTCTTGAGTACAGGAGTAATATATATTTTGTCAAGGATGAAAATACAGGGGAGTGTAAAGAACAGAATAAAAGTATCGCAGAACAGACGACTTCGAGAGAGCCACAGGTGGCATTTGGTTCAATTCTCTCTCTGTATGGACTTAAGAACACTGGAAAATGAACAGCCCTGGGGCAGGTGCAGCCTGATTGCAGAAAGCAGGTGAGGCAGAGGAGGTGAGAGAGATGCACTTGGAGCCTGCTTCTGTGGGCTCAGGTGAGTCGGGATCTGCTCACGTGGGCACCAAAGATTTCAGGGAAATTCCATCATAAATCAGAAAGAATTACTTCTGGCCCAGATGACAGCTTGAAGAATCTTGTCCAGTCCCTCTGAGCACAGAATGCTTATATAAATTGTATGTCCAGGAAAAAAAAAAACTCATTTCAGTCAGAGACAATGTTTAATATAAAAGGGACCAAGACAGTAACTACATAGAAACTATTCAAGAAAAAAAGGGAAGGTTGGAGTAGGGGAAATTGCACAGGGCAAGAGCAGAGAGGGATAGGTGGTCTTTGAGCTGAGATCCAGGGTGACGAGACCTTCATTCAGTGAAGAAAAGCTTAATGAAGCATTTAAAATGCCAGAGCTCCAGGTAGAAACATGAGCGCACTCAGAAAGATGTGGCCAGACCACAGAAGGAAATAAAATATAAGCTGGAAGAGAAATGAGCAAGTGGGAAAGTAGAAAAAGGAAATAAAACTACCAAGAAATACAAGATGCATTAAAGGCAGCACAGAAAGGAATTAGAATGGCTAGAGGCACGGGAACTATTAGGGAGGAAAGAGATGAGAAAAACAAGGAACAGCAGTGAATATAAAGTAGGAATTGGGTATAAAAACACACAGTGCATCTATGTGTTTAACAAAATATAAATAAATTATAGCTAGATAGCTAAGTCCCTATTACCTAGTTATTCATCTACCTACTGACCTATCTCTGTACAGAATAAAGCAAAATGGAGTCCCAATATGCCCTCATTGTTGTTCCCAAAAAAAGAGACTAAAATAATGGAAAAATCAAAATTTGAGATTCATGATACTACAAGGTACCAATAAAAGTAGATTAAAAGAAGAAAAAAATAATATTCACGTCAAGAAAATGTTCCCTTAAAAATATTGAGAGGCTGAGGACATTGCTCAGTGTTACAGTGCTTGCCTAGCATGCACAAGGTCCTGGGTTTGATTCCCAGAACCTCACAAAAACGAATCTACAGAATAAAAGTATAGCATGACTTTAAAGAACCTGATATCAACCATCGGCACCAAAATATAGCCTAAGAAATAATGACAATTACAGATATATAAATAATCCTGTGCACATTGTTTCAGTTAGTGTTCGAACTGCTGTAATCCCAAATGCCTGGCCACCACAACTTAGAGGAATAAAAATTTATTTGCTCACAGTTCTAAAGATTTCAGGGGTCCAGTCCACATTGGGCTGGGTAAAGTCTGTGGAGCTCAGGGCATATCTTGGGGATCAGAGAGAAAGAGAGAGTAGCACAAGGGATGTGCACTCACATAACAGAGGCTAGAAACAAGAAAAGGAGCAAGGGAAGGAGGGGCCATGTATAATCCCCAAGGCCACATTCCCACAGATCCCATCTCAGTAATTAAGCCCCACCTGTCCAACATGGCTTTCTTGTCTCTATCAGCTCTGGGGACAGTCTAAATCCAAACTATAATAGGCATTGAATCACAATATCAGGTTGAGTGTAAGGTTAAAATTCACTCATAAGCCTTCTTTTTATTGAGTTCTGAAGACAGTAAAGCTATCCCCAAACTTTTTACAAATAAGAATTAGTGACCTAACCATTTGATACCCAGTGCAAGTTTGTTAGAAGACAAAAGCCAAATAAAAACATTTAGTGCCTGTATAAGGGTCGTTAATATAGATCAGTGAAATAGAACTGAGAGTCCTAAAATAAACCCGCATGTTTACAGTCAATTGATTTGTAACAAGGGTGCCAAAATAATTCAATTGCACGCAGAATAGTCTCTGAACAAATTGTGCTGTAAAAACAGTATATCTACATGAAAAAAATAACATGAAGCTGGGTGTGGTGGTACATGCCTGCATGTACTTGGGAGGCTGAGATAGGAGGGGCACAGGTTTGAGGCTAGCTTCAACAACTCCGTGAAATGTTAGACCCTCAGTAACTCAGAGCAACCTTCAGTAATTGAGCAAGACACTCTTTCAAAATACAAAATGGCTGGTGGTGTACCTAAGAGGTAGAATGCCCCTGGGTTAAATCCCCAGTACAGAAAAATAAAAAAGAAGAAAAAGAAAGATACGAAGGAAGGAGAGAGGGAGGAAGGAAGGGAGGGGAAAGAAGAAGAAGAGAAGAAGGGGGAGAAAGAAAAATAAGAAGGAGGAGGAGGAGGAGGAAGAAGAGAAGAAGAAGAAGAAGAAGAAGAAGAAGAAGAAGAAGAAGAAGAAGAAGAAGAAGAAGAAGAAGAACAACAACAACAACAACAACAACAACAACAACAACAGCAGCAGCAGTAGCAGTAGCAGCAACAACAACAACTGGAGGTGAAGGAAGAGAAAGAAACTTTCCAAATGTGCAAAAATTAACAAAAATGGATTAAGAGTCTAAATATAATAGCTAAAGTTATAAATCTCTCAGAAGAAAACATAGGAATAAATTCTCATGGCCTTCAATTAGGCAATCATTTCTTAGTTATGACATAGAGCATAAGCAACAAAAGAAAAAATAGATAAATGAACTTCATGCAGTTTTATAAAATTTGTGCTCAAATGATACTATCAAAAATGTAAAATGACAAGTCACAAAATTGTAGAAAATATTTGCAAGTCATACATCTAACAAAGTTGTATCCCGAATATGCAAAAATTATCTCTAACAAAGCAAAAATTAAAAAGATGGATAATCCAATTTTAAAATGGACAAAGAATCTAAATTAGAAGTTCATCCATACAATATAGAAGTAGGCAAATAGAAAAATGAATGAAAATTAAAATCATAGTTGGCATTCCATATCTAGTAGGATGGCTATAATAAAAGCATATATGGATAAGCTGGATATTGTGGCATACATCTGTAATCCCAGTACTAGGGAAGCTGAGACAGGAGGATCATAGGTTCAAGATCAGCCTCAGTAACTTACTGAGACCCTCAGAAACTTAGAAAGACCCAGTTTCAGAATAAAAACATAAAATATGTCTGAGGGTATCACTCAGAGGTATAATACCCCTGGGTTCAGGCCCCAATACCCCACACAAAATATAGATGATAGATGACTAGATTAGATAGATAGATAGATAGATAGATAGATAGATAGATGATAGATAGATAACATGTTTGTGAGGATGGGAAAATGAAAACATTGTGCACTATTTGTAGGAATATAAACTGGTGCAGCATCTTTAGAATACAGTATTTTAGTTTCTTAAAATATAAAATTGCCGTGGGACCCATAAATTTCACTCGAAGTTGAAATTCAAGAGAAATGAAAGCATTTGCTTCTTCACAAACCTCTACATGAACGTTCATTGATTATTCATAATACCCCCCCCAAAAAAGAAATAGCCCAAATGTTCCTCAACTAATGGGTAAATAAAATGTGGTATATATGGTATATCCATACAAAAGACTATTGTTCAACATGAAAAAGCAATGACCTGCCACATGCTACCACATAGAATGAACCTTGAAAACATTATACTGGGTGACAGAAGCCAGTTAAAAAGGACTGCATATTGCATGATTACATTTATGTGAAATGTCCAGAATAGGCGCATTATAGATCAGAGTTGTTGCCTGGAGCTGGAGGTGAAGAACGTTGAGGTGAAGGGGGCGTGAGCTGTAATGGATACCAGGTTCCCTTTTTGGAGTAATAAAAGTGTCCAAAAATTGATCATGGTGAGACTTGCACAACTCTGGGTATACTAAAAAGTGCTGAATTGTACCATGTAAATGGGCGAATTGCATGAGATGTGAGTTATAACTCAATAAAGCTACTGGAGGAAGAAAAAAGGAAACCATTTTAAAGTGTCTAAGAATTCAGAGAATATAAACACCATAGGGTCTTGTTAAAAAAAATACTAGATGATAAACTTCAACCAACCAAGAAATGAACAGGGACACTATGGTAAACACACGGGCTATAAATATGGAATCAATCTCAGTCTATGGGACTAAGCTCGAACAAAGTGTGGCTTTGAAACAGTGGGAAATGCTCTGTGCCAGAGCATTTTATTCACTGAATAAAATGTGAATCTCTGGTTTTGAATTGATACAAATAAATAAAGGGAGATGGGAAATTTCTTCCTTATAGCAAATTCTACCTGATGAATGCAGCAGAAATAACAGAAACAGAGAATCACCGTTTGACAGTTATGATAGTATCTTCAGACATAGTGGGTCGAGAGTCACTGGTGCAGGGGGGATGTCCACTCAGATATGCTAGGGTCGGTGGGTAGTTGTTTGGTGATGTACGGGACATTGCAATGATCTCAGAATATAGCCTCTCACAAATGATAACCAATGACAAAGGGGCAATGATGGTTGTTATATTTTTATTGGTGTATTGTCATTATTCCTCACAGTGAGGTTCAAAGTGATACACGCACATCTGCACACAGCACTTGATATTTTTCTTTCCAGATGACCCATCATACATGTGAGTGAGATTGATAGAGACATTATTATTATTATTATCATTATTATTATTACTACTATTATAGGGATTAATCTTAGGGGCATTCTACCTCAAAGCTACACCTCCAGCTATATTTTATGTTTTATTCCAAAACAGAGTCTCACTATGTTGCTGAAAGCCTTGATAAGTTGAAGAGGCTGGCCTCAAACCCGTAATCCTTCTCAGCCTCCCAAATACTGGGGCTGCAGGCATAAGCCACCAAACCTGGATAATATAGTATTGTTTAAACTGTTTCTTTCCCTAATTCTCAGCTCCAAAAACTTCTTTCCACTATTCTACTGGTCTTGCTCCTCGGTGATCTGAATTCCCCGTTATGTCCCATTTTCACTCTAGCTTCTGCACATGAAGAAAAACACATGACCCTTGACTTTCTGAGACTGGCTGATCTCAGTACAGTAGTCTCTATTTCCATCCATTTCCTGTGAATGACATAATTCCGTTCTTCTTTATGGCTGATTGTGTGCGTGTGTGTGTGTGTGTGTGTGTGTGTGTGTGTGTGTGTGTGTGTATCTCCGTATGCATATATACATCTATAGCTCACATTTTCTTTATCCATTCATCTGTTGACAGACACCTAGGGCAGTTCCATAATCTGACCATTGTAAATTGGGCTGTTGTAAACATGGAAACACGTGGCTCACTGTGGTATCCTAACTTTAAGATACACTATGGATGGCAGCATTGTAAAAACACTGACTTTCTGACTTGGAGGCTTCCGTGGTAGGAGTAGGAGGGCAGCCTTGTTGGGAGATCCACCCGGAGTATTTACAAAGGAAGTTGTATGGTTTGGATTTGAAACGTTCCCCCAGCACTCACAGAAGTGAGGCGGTCATGTGGGTGGTGGTGCAGCTTGGCGCCAAGGAGAGGTCCCTGGGGGAAGCCTTGGGATTATAGAAGGTTCCCCTGAGCCTTGTTCTTGCTTTTGCTTCTGGCCTTCATGAGGTGAGAACAGCCTCTCTCTCTCTCTCTCTCTCTCTCTCTCTCTCTCTCTCTCTCTCTCTCTCTCTCTCTCCTCCTTCCCTCCCTCCCTCCCTCCCTTTCTCTCTCTCTCCCTCCCTCCCTCCCTCCCTTTCTCTCTCTCTTCTCTCTCTCTCTCCCTCCCTCCCTTTCTCTCTCTCTTCTCTCTCTCTCTCTCTCTCTCTCTCTCTCTCTCTCTCTCTCTCTCTCTTTCTCTCTCTCTCTCTCCCCCTCTTCCTCTCCCTCTCTCTCTCCCTCTCCCTCTCCCTCTCTCTCTTTCTCTCTCTCTCTCCCCCTCTTCCTCTCCCTCTCTCTCTCCCTCTCCCTCTCCCCCTCTTCCTCTCCCTCTCCCTCTCCCTCTCTTTCCCTTTGCCTCTCACCACCATGCCTGAACTCTGCAGACCCAGCCCGACATGGACTGAACCCTGACATCTCCAAAACCTGTGAGCAAATAAATCCTTTCTTTAAATCGTGTGGTCAGGTTTATTTGGATCAAGGCAGTGAAAATAATGACTGAAACAGAGGGATAGCATATCTATAGCTTGCACTGAAGGGATGAAAGAAAATACTAGTGTAAGGGGGTGAGGGGGGGAGGAACGGCGATATGGGAAAATTCAATTCAGTGTTAAGAGCTGAGGAATATAGATTAAGGGGACATGGGAAATATTGAAATGTACTGTTAAGTTTTCTTTTTTTTCCCATATTTATTTTTAATTGGTGCACTGTATTCATACATCATAGTGGGATACATACTTTTGTAGACATACATGCACACATTGCCCAGTCAGCCCCCACCCGATCCCCACCCCGTTCTCTCCCTATCCCCCCCTCCTATGCTTGGCTTAGTAGTTGACATCTAGTATTATAGCAATTTATCCAAAATTAAAAATGATAATCTCTCATAACAGTTTCATTTGTCTGATACCAAGCTTTTGATGACTTAAAGATAACATTTCAATATTTCTTTTTGCTTTCTTTCTTACCAGAGAATCTATTTTTTTCTATTTTTTAGGTGAAACTATCATATATTTATATATTTATTTTTCAGAAAAAAAAATCTATCCTAATATGGAATATGGACTCTAGGTACCCACATCGATCTTGAAAAAGAACAAAGCTAGAAGATATATATTTTCTGATTTCAAACCATATAAAGCTACAATAATTGAAACAGTGTAGTACTATTCTAAAGGCAGATATATAAACCATTGGAGTTAAATAAAAGCCTAGAGCTAAATTCTTCCCTATATTGTCAAGTTATTTTTGACAAGGTTTCCACGAACATTTGGTGGTGGAAATAATACTTTTTTAACTAAATATTGTTGAAACATAATAATTACATGGAAAAAAATAAAATTGGACCCTTACCTAATCCCATATACAAGTATTAACTCAAAATAGATAAAAGACCTAAATATAAATCTTAAGACTATAAACTTTTAGGAGAAAATCTGGGTCATAAAACCTCACAACATTGAAATTGGCAGTGATTTCTTGGTTATGATTTCAATGGCACAGGCAACAGAAGAGTATACAAACTCCCTAAAAAATAAAAAACATATTGTATATCCAAAGACAATGTAAACAGAGTTAAGAGTTACTAATAGAATGGGATAAAATATTTCCAAATGCTATATCTGAAGGTATATTAATATTCCAACTAGAAATCCTAAAAATTAACAACAATAAAGGCAAACAATACCCTTTAGAGATAGGTAACAGACTAACATAAATAATGAATCTCCACAGATAACCAGTCTTAGTTGTCTGTTGGATGGGAAATCTTGTTTCTCTGGTTCTGGTGTGTGTTACCTATTTCTTCTTTGTAGTTAATCTCTTTGAGTATTTTCTCTAGCGCTGGTTTTGAAGACATAAATTCCTTCAGTTTCTGTTTGTCATGGAAGCTTCTTATTTCTCCATCTAATTTGATAGAAAGTTTTGCTGGGTAGGAAATTTTTGGCTGGAAGTTGTTTTCTTTCAGAGTTTGGAATATGTTACTCCAAGCCCTTCTGGCTCTCATAACTTGGTTTGGGAAGTCTGGAGTGATTCTAATTGGTTTGCCTCTGAATGTCACTTGGCCCTTTGCTTTTGTTGCCTTTAAGATTCTCTGTTTGGCTTCCACATTGGTCATTTTGACAATTATGTGGCGTGGGGATCCTCTTCTCCGATCCTGTCTAAAGGGAGTTCTATAAGTTTCCTGGACCTGCGTATCGACCTCTTGCTCTATGTCTGGAAAATTTTCTGCTATTACTTCCTTGAAGAGATTGTTGATCCCTTTAGTTTCACTTTCTTTTCCCTCCTCTATTCCAATTATTCTTAGGTTAGCTCTCTTAAAATGGGCCCATATTTCTTCAATATCAGATTCCTGCTGTCGGATATTTTTTCCTAGATTAGAAACTATGCGTTCATTTTTGGAATGATCATCTTCTAAGAGCGAGATTCTGTTCTCCATGTGTTCTAATCGGTTGTTTGTGCTTTGAATTGAGGCCTTTACTTCATTAATTGCATCCTTTATCTCTTTTTGGCTCTCTCTGAGTTCTTTTCGAAGCACCTCTATTATTTCTACAGTTATTTTCCTGATTTGATCTTCTAGAAATCTCTGATTTTCTGTTTTATCGGGTTCTGATGTTGTGGGGTTGTGGGCATTAATTGCTCCAGTATTATTCCTCTTTCCCATGATTTCGGAAGTTTGTGCCTTCTCTGGGTTCTCCCTTGGGTCACTATGACTTCACTTAAGGTGCTCTGGATCTCGAGTCAGTAGTATCTCAGACCCCACTACTCCTTTACTGGGTTTTATCACAGAGTCTCCGACCCAGAGAGTCGATAGAGGCTGCTTTAGACTGTGGGGGGTGCCAGGTTGCACATTCTCCTATGGTGTGATAAGAAAGACGACTTCCGGGAAGATGGCGACCGAGAAAAGCGGGGCTTAAGAGCCCCGCTAACAACAAATATCCATTACCACAAAATCAGCGCCTTTCAAAGCCAGAAAACAACATCACCAGAGAAACAAAAAATCACCAGGCTCCAGAGAGAAAGCGGACTGAGAACAGAGCCACAGAGGATATCCTCACACCTGAGGACGCGGCAGACGCGGCAGCAGCGCCATACTGCTGGCGAATTCACGGGACGGCCACAGCAAGCCGAGGGGAGCCGCTGCGGAACAGCCAGGCGGGATTTCTCGGCGCAGAGGACATCTAAAGCTCCCAGTGTCTGAGCTCTGCACACGCTGCAGGGATTCAGAGTGGAAATCAAAACCAAGAAAAAAAAAAAAAAAAAACGCCAGCCCAACAGCCGAGGGCGTAGCAGCGGCGCCATATTGCCACCGGCGGCAGCAGCACGGAACTCACTACAGCTACATCTGCGTACTCAAGAACAGTGAGTCAAATTGCGGGCCACAGCGGAGAAATCCCAGTACTGTACTCACTGGGACTTGACCCAGTGGGAGAGGGGCGGTGGCAGTGATATTACTGTTAAGTTTTCTATAGGTTTATTAATACAGGTAGGACCTGATTTATAAGAGTTCAACTTGATAATTTTTTTTTTACTTTATAATGGCATAAAAGCCATATGTATTCTATAGAAACCATACTTTAAATTTTGACTTTGATGTGTTCTCATGCTGATGATATTGGGTGCAAGCCTCCCTTCCAGGGCTAGGCAATAGCAGCAAGCCAGAGCTCCCAGTCAGCCCTGTGGTTGTGAAGGTGAACAGCTGTTACCTGACATTGCATGGTTACTAAGTTAAGTCACATGTAGTAAGTTGCATTTTCCACTCATGGCATTTTCAGCCTTGGATGGGTTTATTGGGATTTAACCCATACAAGTCAAGGACAACCAGAATTATAAAACATGTTATTTTCAAACAGTAGAATTCAAATGCTACAAATGCTTAAAAATAGTGTAATTATTGAAAGAGAAAAAGTATTGGCTCTGGCATTTCAACATGTTATTCCTTCTCCCTAAATCTTCTCACCCCACATTTTTAACAGGAAATTTCTCTTAGGCTATGCATAGGTTAGCCCAAGTGTCCTTAAGAGGGTGTCCTTGACTTCTGTTTTCCTGGAGGCAGCCATCACCAGCTGCTATCATAAGAGGACTTTACCTGTGGATTAGTCAAAGGCAGGCACTCAATTTCTTTGGCTCATTGCTCTACTATGCCTCTTCATTTTTTGATCCAGAATGTCATTAGGATTGTGTACAGTATTTAGTTATCGTATCTCCTCTAATCTCTGGCATCTAGAAAAGTTGCTGGTACTTAGAGGTGCTCCTTAAAAATATCTTTTACTATTAAGATGCTGGGATGGGTAAAGACCAGAGAAAATCGAAGGTGAAGTATTCTCAATTCTCTTTTATAGCCAGAAGATTTAAGAGATATAATTTAGAGGGCAGACTGCTAAACAGTCCATGCCCTTTGTAACCATTTATGGAAGAAAGAGTGTGAGTAGAGTAGGAGCCTCTTACCTGTGGACTGGGAGGATCCAGTCATTTCCATGCTACTGGCTTTCAAGGAAGGCACACTAATTTCCATACATATTCTTCAGAATTAAAGAGATTGTCTCAACTGACCACATCCCTAATTAAGGCAGAATATCATAGCTGTGACGGGCATAGATCCTAGAAGCAGGCTGCCTGTGTTCAAATCTGAGCTCTGCTATTTATTAGCTGTATGATTCTGAGAAAGTTACCTAACCTCTCTCTTCTGTGTTTGCCCATCTGTAAATGGATAATGGTGCCTATATCACATAGATGATGTGAACAGAAATAAAATGTAAAGTCCTTAGAACCAAGATTTTTACAGAGTACGTGGTAGTTAAAAGTATTGTTAAAAGACTTAACTGCCTGGTATCATGTCACACACCTATATTCCCACTTCTTGAGAGACTAGACAGGAGGTTTGTAGTTACAAGGACAACTTTAGTAACTTAGTGAGTCTCTTAGCAACTTAGTAAAACCTTGTTTCAAAATAAAAATGAAAAAGATCAGAGAGTATAGCTCAGAGGTATATGGCACCTGAATTCACCCCCAGTACCAAAATCAGTTAGTCAGCCCATAAATCAATCCGTAGACTTGAATCTTTTGTCCAATCTCTGCTAATCAACCTCTTATGGGGCAATTGACTTCCAAATATTAAATGGGATGTCCTGTGGAGTCTCCAGTGTCCTACAGGACTGTCAAGTCTGAGTCCCTGAATGCCTTGCTGAGCCACAACAGGCGGCAATCTGAGTGAAGAATACCCTTTTTTGATTAAGACACCTAGTTTGGGGGCTTTTTGCTATAGATTTAGCTTGGCCTCACCATAAAATGCAAATAGTTGGTGAAGAAAAGAGGTCAATCAAAATAAAGGTAGAAGAAAGAAAGAAAAAGAAAGAGAGGGAGAAAGAGAGAGAGAAAGAGAGAGAGAGAGAGAGAGAGAGAGAGAGAGAGAGAGAGAGAGAGAGGGGAATGGAGGGAGGGAGGAAGGAATTGGTGCAAGATCCCAAGAGTAGGCTGTAATATCACTTTATGATATACTGCTACTTATTGTTTTCTGCCTTCCCCATGGACCATACACCTCCACTAAGGCTGGCACTTGCTTTAGACATCACTTCCAAAGCCCCTCACTAATATTTACCTAAAATATTTTAGCAGGTTATCATCAAAATGCAACAACCTACTCTAACCTCCCACCATTACAGAGTGAGCATGATCAACAGGTTTCCACACTGACAGCCAGTATGGAACATTGCCCTTCTTGTGTGACGGACACACGCATCACTCTATTACTCTTGCACTCTTTTCTCTCACCTGTGAGTGCTGCCTTTCTGACTGGAGTGGGTCATCCTCAAAGGCTGAAAACATTTCTTACACTTCTGTTTTCTCAATGAATCTGGAAGAGGACCTCTCACCTGAAAAAGTGATTGTTTAGAAAGTGTGGTTAGAAATATTCCCTTTCAGATCCACTAATGATCTTTATTGAATTCGCACTAACAGAAGGATGGGGCAAGCATAATTCTAGGACAATGTGGACCTAATGTAAGTGGTCACCTCAACAAACTTAAGGATTCCACCGCATTCCAATTAGTCTTGTTGGGGCCACCTGCATTATTCTGTCTTCCCAGCTCAGGCATTTGCTGGTAGAAAACAGTTTTGCCCTCCAGCAAGCACTGCTCCATATTATTGAAACCTGAAGAGGTATTTGCAGCTGAACACCAGCCTATCTCCATCAGCTCAAATGCTCACAAACACTTCCCAACTCTGTAGCCTATTTTACTTTTAACATCTCCTATTCTCCAAGCCTGGTTATCTGGACTCGGCTATTGCAAAGGTTGTGTTCCATGCCCCTACAATCTCTGTTCTCTTTCAACCAGCCTGAGTTTTCTGTGTCATTAGTAAACCCTCCCTATGCTCCATGTTCTCCCACAAATGCTGTTGAGAATTCTCATTATTTAATTCTCCAAATCTTAATTGAGAGCCTGAGGTCTTCTATAGACTATTCTAGGATCCAAGGATACACCAGTGAAACAATTTGTGCTCTCATAAAGCATATATTCTTTCTGTTAGGAGATACACAATACATCAGTTTACCAATAAATAATATACTAGGTGGTAATAAATGCTAAGAAAAAATGAAACTAGGATAACTGGAATAAAGATTCATATGGGTAGCATAAGACCATTTAAATAGTGATAAAAGAAGGCATGAATCAGAATGGGCCTACGTGGTAGATAATCTTACTTGTTAATTAAGCTGGGAAAAGGGATGCCCAGATAGCTGGCAAAATATTTGTTTGGGGTGTGTCTTTGAAGATATTCTCAGAGGGATCATCATTTGGATCAGAAGATGGAGTAAAGATCCATGTTCACCATTGTGAATAGGTATCAACTGAAACTATTAAGGGCCCACATAGAATTCAAAAGCAGAGGAAGGGCTAAGTTTTTCTTTTAATCTGGGACATCCATCTGATTTTTCCATTGAACATCATAGTTCCTGGTTATTGAGTTTGGAACTCCAGAGCTTATACCAGCAGATTCCACATCCTTACCCTGATTCTCAGGCATTTAGCCTTGAACTGAGAGTTATACCATTAGCTCTCCTGCAACTCTGGCTTGCATATGGGAGATCATAAAATCTGGCCTCCAAATTGCAGTGAACTAATTCCCATGAAAATGTTATTATTTACACAAAAATACAAAATGTTCCTCTTATATATCTACCTATATCCCAGTAATTCTATTTATTTTATTCCAGAACTATTTCTCTATAGTTCTACAAATAAAAATATTTCTATTTCTCTCTACTAACACAGTTTTTTATTTCATGATGAAATTAGGTTATGCAGAATTCTGCATTTGAGTAGGAGATTGGGCTCTGAGCTTCCTGACAAAGAAAACAGCAAAAAAAAAAAAAACCCATATTGAGTTTAGTAGTTTAGCTTATGTGTTGAATATATATACATTTTCAGATAAAATGTTATTCCAGCATCAAACCCCAAAAGGAATTCATCTCAATATTCCTTTCAAATGTCCCAAGTTCGGAAAATGTAAAAGACATTAACATTCAGAATAGTGGGCAAAAGAATTTATGGCTGAAGTGGGACAGAAAGTGGACTGGAGATTGGGAGGTGGAGACTCCCCTGGACCAGAAGTGGAGAGCCTTTGAGATGTCCTGCTGGCTTTGGACAGCTGCTTTCTTTACCTCCATGACCTCCCATGAATTCCTGAATTGGGGCTTTTATAACACACAGACTATTAAACTCTATTGTGGTAGTTTGACATCTGGAATTAATTCTTTTGTCATACACCATCAGACTTTAAACAAATAAGGGCTAATGAGTTATGCAGATGTCATGATTTTGCCTCCACCAGTAATTACTTTGTTTACTCAAGGGTGGTCTGGAGGTAACAGATACAAGAAGAGCTCTCCTGTCCCACCTCAGATCAGAATCCATCTGCTTTGACAAATATCAGACCCATATGATGTTTTCAAGGTATAATATATTTATTATGTCTGCCCTTTACATTATCACATCCAGCATTATAATGGTATGAAAAGAATTCTTGTGTTGGAGCTCAGCCCAGCAGCATTTCAATTCCTTTTCTTTCAGTCACCATGAAGCAAGTGAGAGTCATTGACCTTATCTGGGACTCAGTTTCCTCTCCTAGAGGTAGCACTGTGTACTTCATGGCTGGGCTTACACAAGAGCATTACACAATGTCTAGCACACAGTAGGAAATCAATAGACTTCTGTTCCCTTCCTATTCTCAAGTTACTTTTAGTTAATGTTCGCTTTGAGAAAATGGTTATAAGAAGTCAGTCATGTTTTCAAAACAGGATTTATCTATGGAAGTTCACCTTGAGAATGTGAATTGTTATTTCTAATTTAAAGTCAAGTAATCTGTGTGGTGTGGCCTTTGTCCTTCTGCCTGATGTTTTTTTCAAAGGCTGTTGCACCAGGGCAGCTAAAGGAGAGATACCAGAAAGAAAGGTGGAAACATAAGAAGTTGGCAAAATGGAGAAAGATGTATACATGGTGCCTCCAATGACTCCCTGGGCTAATGTTAGGACCCAGGATTATAGTTACATATCCATTTCTGTGAACCAGGATTATGGGAAAGGTCAGACCATGGCTCCAGGCTTTTCTGTAGATGATCCCTAGTCCCAGTCAGGTAGGCTGACCCCTAGCAGCAAAAGCATAACTACAAGAAACAACTGATACCAACCCATATAGGAAGAGGTTAACCACAGACGAGGAGCCAGGAGGCCCAAGTGTGTGGGAGGGATGGAATATAAAAATATAATCTTCAAAGGAAATCTTAGCTGGAGATCTAGAATTACTTAGAACTACAGGGAGTATATGGGAAAATCAAAGGTGACTGGCCAGGGAGTGCTTGGCACAGGGGGAGGCAGCAAGCAAAAGAAAAACTCATTATTGACATTTATAAAAGCTGATCTCAAAGAGGTTCAGAGGCTGAGAAGGGTGGGCAGGGATGAGGAGAAACAGATCAATGAAGAGAAAACTATGTTTAGACGGGAGGAATAAGATCTGGTGTTCTATTGCATGGTAAGGTAACTAGAATTGATAATATTGTATTGTATGTATCTAAATAACTAGGGGAGAGTTTTGAATGTCCTCACTCCCCCCAAAAATATAAATTCTTGAGGTGATGAATATGTTAAATACCTTGTTTTGATCATTGTACAATGTATATATGTGTTCACACATCACAGTGCCCCCTATAAGCACGTAGAGCTATTATGTGTCATAAAAAATAAAAAATATGTGAAACAAAGCTATTAGCAATGATTGGTCAAAATATAAACACCTTATAACCACCATCCAATACCCAAGACCTAAGAAACTTCTATAGTCTTGCCCACCCACTATCCCTGCCTTCCTCCATAAAAGTAGCCAAGGATCTGACTCTCATACTAATAACTTCCTTGGTTTTCTTCATAGTTTAACCACCTACACATACATATTCAAATATAATGAATTGGTTTGGGGTTTTTGTTGTTTCCTATTTCTAGGACCTCATATAAGTAGTACCAGGCACCATGTATTTTTGTTATTGGGCTCATTCTACCCCACCTGGTATTTGTAAGGTTCATCCAAGTTACTGCATGAGCATCACATCATTTATTTCCACTGCCATATGGATTCCCATATGAATAGTCAGTGATGAATTTTTTTTAATCTAGCATTCGTAGACCTTTGGGTTACTTTCAAATTAGTACTTCTACCTGCAAAGAAGCTAGGAATGTTCTTAATTCTGGGTGTAGACACTTTTCATGTGTGTGTGTGTGTGTGTGTGTGTGTGTGTGTGTGTGAGAGAGAGAGAGAGAGAGAGAGAGAGAGAGAGAGAGAGAGAGAGAGAGAGAGAGAGAGGCGGGGGGACCTAGAAGTGGAATGGCTGATTCCCTGACTGTACCTTCTAGTTGATAATGTCTAACTCTGTTTTTTTCCAAACTGGCTAAATGACAATACCTGGGTTCTTCCATAGACAGTTCATTGAGAAAGGTCTCAAAGCTCCCTTGAGTCTTGTATTCTTTGAGAGAACCAGTTTCCTCGGCTAATATGCACCCTTCTCAGCAGCCCTGTCAAAGTCCTGACTACACGCATACATCAAAAGAAGGATAATGCCTCTGAACAAGGTGCAGAACTACTTTTACCTCTGTTCTATTGGGTAGGGATGTGTGCATTTCCAATGACTGTATGATTGTATCATTAAACGTATAAACTATTTTCTATTGTTGCTATATTGTTTGCTACTGTCAGGCTATGTCTTTCTTGTGCCTTCATTACAAGGAAATACTGAAGAGTTCCATACATTACAACTAAATCTCTCTTAATTCTCACCCCAGTTTAAGGCCACCACAGATTCATTATTCAACATTCACTGGGTTTAGTCCTACAACAAGCTACAAATCCACTTTAACTGTATTAGGAGCCAGGCTGCATTTCCCCAAGAGTAACATGAAAAATAGGTAGCAAATATTTTGCTGGAATTCTAATGTTCTCTACCTAGACATTCTCATATTTACTAGTCTAGCAGCACCATTAACGACTGAAGTAAGGGAGCTCTTTCCAGGATATAAAGAAACAAGGAGAAGTATAAATAACCAGTTGACTACTATTTCATTATTATAAATAGATTATTAAACAATAAGAAATAGTTGGTGGTAGTAGCAGCAAAGGTTGCTACCAACCTCTGGCTCAGAGAAAGAATTTTTCTGTTAATTAGCTTTGAAGCTCATTCTTTTAACCTCAGTGAGTAGTAGGAATGCGCTCAAGTACCTAGGTTAGAAACTCAAGGATTTAAAGTTAGAGACAGACAGACAGACAGACAGACAGACAGATAGACAGACAGACAGACCGACCGACCAAGACCTGAGAGAAGCCACTTGGGTCTAAGATCATTCAATAATGGTGTTAGGTTGTCAAGGTAGACTCGAAAAATGTGAATGCAATAAAAATAAAACTCAAGCTACATAATGAACAGAAACATAATACGAATGAGAGGAATTCTGGAACACTGGAGGGCAAAGGTATGAGGAGGGCAAAAGGAAAGTCTATTATAAATTTGATTTATTTGATGAAGTAGAAAAATTAGAAATAATAGCTACCTTTTCTCTTACATGAGGACCAAATGGCAAAAGATTAACTAATTTCATGTTAAAACTTAATAACCAATTTTCATAGAAAATATATTAGAAATATATTAGCTTCACATATTTAGGTTATAAGACCCATGCAATAGAAAGGAGTACTTATACATGAACATAATATTTATATTCAATTTTAGAAGATTCTGAAACTCTCATGCATGAATTCTCCACAAAATAAAATTATGGAACCACTTTTGAAAACAACTTGATAGTTTCTTCAAAATTAAAAGTATGTGTGCAATGCTATGCATTTATCCAAGATAAATAAAGCCATATGTTAATACAAAGACCTATACGTGAATCTTCATAACAGTGTTATTTGTAATAGCTTAGAATATGAATTAACCCCAATGTCCAATAATATTAACATGTGAATAGATAAATAATTGGGATATGGCCATATAATAGAATATTACTCAGTCATTAAGAGGAATAAACTCTTTATACCTTTTCAGTGTGTGAGCATTTCAAAGTATTCAGAGTAGAGGACACAGTATATCTTCATTTATTTAAAATTCTAAAACTACCAACTAATTTAAATCCATGGTTTCCTAGAAAAAGGTTATGGCTTGGGAACTGAGGAATTACAAAGGAGAACAGGAAGTTGGGAAAATGGATATGTTCATTATGTGGTTTGTGGTGATGGTCTTGTGCACACCTGTGTGTGTCAAAACTGGACAAACTGTGTACCATAAATGTATGCAACTTGACATGTGTCAATTATTCCTTAATGAAGCTGTTAAATACATACTACACAATACTGACCAGTGTAGAATAAAATCTAAATGCACACTTTCAAATATAGCATGTCATCACCTTTGTGATTAGCAATATTGCAAGTTAAGTTGTAAAATGACAGCCTTATTTGTACTGAAATATGTGATATTTTAAAGAATCATCCAGGTTGGGTGTGGTGGCACAGGTTTATAATCCCAGTTCTTGAGAGGCTGAGACAGAAGGATTGCAAGTTTGAGGACAACCTCAGCAACATAGCAAGACTCTCAGCAACCAGATGAGATTCCATTTCCAAAGAAAAAAAGGAAAACATGCTGGAAGTGTAGCTCAGAAGTAGAATAACCTTGGGTTTAACGAGTCAATCCTCAGTAAAACACACACACACACACACACACACACACACACACACTCATCCAAGGCTGGCAATGATCAGGCAGGTCATGGCAGGTAGTGCAATTCTCTGGCTTGTGGTTTAGAGTGTAATGCAAGTGTAGAAATGTTGTAGACTCGCAGATGAGAGCATCATGCTCCCAAAGTGCAGTGCCCAGTGTCCACCACCTGGCTCATCTTCAACAATCGCCAGGCTTGCTTGTTGTATTTGACCCTTTGTTGCTTCTGTTTGAAACAGAAAAGCTAAGTTCTTTAATTACTCCTTTAGGGACACTTAATGCATTCTAAATGTTTACTAAGCTTGGGAAAGTGATTGATTGCCTCCAGTTAATACTTTTATACTCAAGGTTAATTATTGTTTTCTGATCATATTTTTTTTTATTTATTAGCATCCTTTTATAAAGCTGGCAACCGTCAGTTAGTTAAGTGGACAAACCATTAACACAAGAGCTAAAGTGTCAACCGAGGGTCATTCTACTAATTTCTTGGTCACAGAGGACATACGCAAATCCTATAAAATAAAAATGCTTACCTTGAGTATCTGTGCTTCAACTAAATGATACTATAAATATGCCACACTTTGCCTGGAGCTTACTCTTTCAGTAATGCCAAAGGACCATGAAAAAGGCAAGCCCAAGGGAGGGTGGATGGGGTGGATGCTATAGCTATTTCTCACTGAATGATGAATTAGAAACAGAGATTTATAGAAAGAAAAAGAAGAAAGAGAGTTAACCAGTTGCTGGTCCTTCACAGACCTTCCCTGAACCTTAAATTTTAATAAAGATGGCAGGTTCCTTGTTATGAAAGGAAGATGAGAACATACAGACTTCACACCAGGCCCAGGCTGGCTTCCTGCTGATTGAATTCTACAAAAATCAATACAGAGATATGCATTTCGCTGTCGGGAGCTATGTTGGGGAGTTCTTCCAAAGATGAGCAGAGACCTGGGGCATCTGTTGAAGAGGGTTAAGAGGGAGCACAGCAGCTACAGATACCAAATGAAGTGCAGGTGAGAATGTCTGAAACCACAATACAAACCATCAGTAATCCGGGCCTGAGTCTCCTGTTCTTCTGTCAACTAAGCATGGGGAAATCCTTGTGAGGCCATAGATGAGGCAGGCTTGGGGAAGCAAGGAGACACCAGGCTGGTGACCATGGGCATTTGACTACTTCTTCATGTGACTTCTGTGTCTTCAGGATCTACTGAAGCTCAATCACACACACACACACACACACACACACACACACACACACAATCACACATACATACACATACACACATACATACACACAGTCTGTGATTGCAATATATATATATATACATATATTATTTGATTACTTGATATATGCACATATATTATTTGAAATGTGCGTGTGTGTGTGTATGTATGGCTTGTATTTGATGATGGAGTATTGCCATAAATGATCAGCTTTGTGGTTTGATTGATCCGAGTTATTCCAGAAGTTCATCGAGGACAACTAAGCATAGGGAAATCCTTAAGCATAGGGAAAACCTTACCAGGTTTCATGGTAATCTCATGGCTCATGGTCAAGGATTCAGTTTCTACTAAGGCCTAGCCGCAAGCCAATAGCTGTCTCATAAAAGCAGAATATTTATCTTCAAAAGATAGCAGGGCTTCCCCCAGTCCCTCCGGGCCTGAGCTGCAGTCTACTTACTCACTCTGCTGACCTACCAAGCCCCATTGGAGCTGATGGACTGTGTGGCCTGATGGACAAAGCAGCTGGCATGGCAGTCTGGACCTGTCATAGAGCCTCCTGTCTGGGGACCCACTTCAAACTAGTAACTTCCTCACTCGGTAAATGCAGTCAGACACCAAAATGAATTCTGTATTGCCTTCCAATTCCAGAGGCCATTGGGCATGGTTTTCAGTCTTTGGTTGCAGGAGGGTCCAAATGCACCAACTTACCCTTCATTCTAAAACAGGAGAGCTCCACGTGATCCACGCCACTGGACCCCTAGGAATTGGAGGCAGAGGCCTCCGGATATTAGCTGGATTTATTTCCTACCCTTTGACTTAGAGTGGCAAGTCTAGGGTAGCCCCTGCTTCTCACTCACTTGGTCTAATCAGCATAATGTCATCAATGCAATGGGCCAATCTGATAGATCCTGGAAAGGAAAGGGAATCAAGATCTTTGTGAATTAAGTTATGATATAGAGCTAGAGGACTAACATCCTCCTGAGGTAGGACAGTCAGAGCATGCCTGGCCAGCTGAAGCAAACTGCTTCTAATGGGATTTATGCACAGGTACGGAGACGAAGGCATTTACCAGATCGACAGCTACAAGATAGAACCAAAGGTATGTGAGCCTAGAACAGTGAAACCTATTTCAGACATCTAACATCCAGAAACGTAAGGTAGTGAAGTTTATCTGAAGCTACTAACTGGGTGATGCTTCATGAAAACAGCAATAGATAACTAATACAGCACGTTCGCACCCGGCCAATGTGAAGTCAGTGTGGGAGGGACTGCCAAAGATGTAGATGAAGGAAGACAGGAGCAAATAGGCCATTTCTGTAGCCACACAACAAGAAAAAAGAATGCTCTTGAGTATCCCAGAGGAACAGAATATGGTTTGTTGAACTCACAGCTCCATCTCCACCACAATGGTGTGTATGTGTCAGGAGGGGGTACCTGGAGGGGGACTGAGGGCCGAACCCGGGGTAGTCTTCCTCCCAGCTAAACCCCCAAACTTTTTAAGTATTTGTTTTGTTTGTTATCTTTGAAACAGGGTCTTTCTAGGTTTCTGAGAATCTCACTAAACTGCTGAGGCTGGTTTCAAACTTCTGCTTCTCTGCCTCAGTCTCTGAAGGACTGGGATCACATTGTACCCAGTAGTTTCACTCTATAATCTCTATTGTTAATAAATAACACAGGGGACTCTGACATGAAGTTACTCTTGTGGACCACAGCCTACATCACAGTCAAATGACACTTCTCAAAATTCCCATGGTGAAATGTTTCCACTGTTCTTTTTTTAATTTTTCAAAAATAATCAGTTTAAAAGCTAAAACAAATAAGCTCTTTTCCTTACTTTTTCTTTCCCTACTTTGTAGCCTTTTCTACTATCCAACCCTCTAAACATTTCAATCCCCATCTTTATATTCTTCTTATCTTTAAAAAGTAAAATTCACCCATCAAGTTTAAGTAAAATATCTCTTATTCTAAGAACTTCACAACTCAGGGGACTGAGGTGGAAGGATCTCAGGTTTGAGCCCAGACTCAGCAATGCAGTGAGACCCTGACTCAAAATAAAAACTGAAAAGGGCTGGCTGGAGCTGGATCTCAGTGTAGAAGACCCCTGGGTTCTATCCCCAGTACTGGGCAGTAGATTCTCAGCCATTATTTTGGCTTCCATGGTCTTAGCAAAATTTTACTTCCAGGCCTATTGTCCAACACTAAGAAGCGTTTATTTAGCAAAATAATGTTCATTTATATCCTTGGAAAGCTTATGCTATGTCTGAGAAATAAATAAAACACAAGAAGATTCTAGAACCTGTCCATTGGGCTTTTCCTAGCAGCTGCTACCCTAAAACAATCCATCAGTCCCATCGGACCTGATGATTATAAACTGCTCTGCTCACCCACACTCTTGCCATCTACAATGCGTTCTACACACAAAAGCCAGCCTCACATTTTTTATACAGTTTGTTTGAAATATAGTTTATCTACTATACAATTCACCTGGCGAAAAGTACAATTCAGTGGCTTTTAGTATCTTCGCATAGATGCGCATCCATCATGACAATCAATTTTAGAACATTTTTCATTATTCTGGTGGAAAATAATACCATTTAGCCATTATCGCCAACCCACCCCTAGTCCTTGCAGGACACACAAATCTCATCATTTTATTTTCCTGCCTAAACCCTTTCCATGGCTTCCCATCACTCATGATAAAACTAGACCCTTCTGTTCTGCGTTCTTAATTTGCCTGTACAGCCTCAACTTGTGCTGTTCTTCTGGCTCATTCATTGCCAGAAGCCTTGGCCTACTTTCAATTCTTGACATGCAAACCTTTTTGTGTGTGCAGGGCCTCTGCACAAACCATGCCCTCTACAAGTGCAACACTTTGCCCCACTCTTACTTTATCTTCCTACTTCACCTCTGGGTTTTAGCTGAAATGACAATGTCTTTAGACCTGCCTTCAATTCTCCTGCCTTCAACTTCTCACTCCATGGAGAATTCCAAGGGAATTATAATTCCCTTATTGTAATTTCTTATATCCCCCTGTGCTTTTAAGCCAGAACATTTATCATCCTTTAAAAATTATACATTTAAGCCGGGTGTGGTGGCGCACGCTTGTAATCCCTGCGCTTGGGAGGCGGAGACAGGAGGATCACTCGGTTTTGAAGCCAGCCTGCTGGCTTAAGAGACCCTGTTTCCAAATAAAAATATAAAATAGGCCTGAGAGTGTAGCCTGGAGGTATAAAGGTTCTATCCCCAGTACCACAAAAAAAGTAAAAATTGTACATTTATTTGACTGATGACTTGACTAACATTTTTCCTTGAACAATTATGCATCCCTGTGGTTGGTGCAGCAATAACGACTCTTATTTTTTTATCTTTACTTTTCTTTCTAAGTTTTCTATCATCGTCAGGCCCTGAATATGGACTGAAGGCTTTCCTCAGTGTCCACCTGCTGGAAACTTAATTCCCAAGGCAAGTGTTGGCAGGTGGAGCCTTCAAGAGGCAATCAGGTCCTGAGGCCTCTGCCTCTGCCAATAGATTAATGCTGTCATCGTAGGCATAGGCCCTGGAGGAAAGAATGAGTTCAACCCCTTGTGTCTGTCTGTCTGTCTGTCTGATGCTTCCTTGTTCTTTTTCCTATGATCATGAGATGGCACGGCTCTGAGGCCCTCACCAGGTGCGTTCCTTCCATTTGGACTTCTCTGTCTCCAGAACTAAGAACCAAACAAACCTCTAATTTTTTGTTTTGTTTGTTTTTGTTTGTTTGTTTCTGGGGACTGAACTCAGGGTCATTCTACCTCAGAGCCACACCCCAAGCTGTATTTTATTTTTTTAATTTGAAACTGGGTCTCGCTGAATTGCTGAGGCTGTCTTCAAACCTGCAATCCTCCTGTCTCAGCCTCCCAAGTATTGGGATTATAAGTGTGCACCACCACGCCCGGCTTTTATTGTTTATAAACTACTCAGTCGATGGTGTTCTTTTATTTTTTAATTTTTTATTTTTTTGGTGGGTCTGAGGTGGGTCTGAGCTACAACCCCTGCCCTAATGTTTTTTTTATTCTTTATTTGAAACAGGGTCTCACTAAGTTGCGGAGGGCCTCACTAAGTAGCTGAGGCTGTCTGCGAACCACGATCCTCCTGTCTCAGCCTCCCGAATGCTGGTATTACAAGCGTGCGCCACCACGCCCGGCTCTGTGGTATTCTTTTAAACAGCATGAAATGAACTAAGTCACATTGTGTGCATCATGAAAAATAAACATCGATGAATTAAAGGCACTCAATAAAATATTCAAAACAATGAGAGTGGGACTGGGAGCGGTAGAGGGGCTGGGGATGGAGAAGAGGAGAGGTCTGGCCAGTTCCATCCTGCGCTGAGGAGCTGTGGACCACCTGTTCTTCCTGTGTGAGGATGGTATTCCGGTGCTACACCTGCCTCCGTGCTTAGGGATGTTTTCCAGCAGAGGTGGCATTTCCTCTGCTTCCTTCATACTGACTCTCTGTCTCCTGCTCTTACAGGCCCTGTTTGGGGGAATGTGTCAACCTGAGATAAAGCTGCCAGGCTGAGCAGGTCTGCCACTTGTACCTCTGTGTTAATTAGAAAAAGGCCCCCCTCTGGAGCAGATCTGGGAGGTGAACGGGGTAAGCAGAAAGCTGGCCACCTCCAAGTGTTTTGCCTCTGCTCCCTTACAGGGGCAGCCTCTCTCTAGCACTCATTTCTTCGGGCAGAAATAATTATGTTTTCGCCCAATGAGCTCGGTTGGAGCTTTAGTTTAACAATGTGAGGGGAGAGGCGTGTTCCCATGCTGTCCTTTTTACAGAAGTCTAAATGTGTACACACAATCCTTTGCCGCGCTTAGATTTAAAAATTTGAGAAGACAGGGACACATTTTTGTTTTATTTTTGTCGTACTGGGGATTGAACTCAGAGCTTCTCTCTTGCTAGGCCCGTGCTCTATCACCGAGCTGCATCCACAGCCAGGGAAGACCTTTTTCCGGAAGCATAATTCCCATAAGCTCAGATCAGGATGCTACGTACATATTAAAAATCTAGTTTATTATTTATTATTTATTATTTACAATAAAGATAACCAAAAGATTTCCTCTGTTAGACTGAGATGTCCATAGAGACAGTGATTATGATTTTTCTTCTCTCTATCAGAGGGGCTGTAGGGAGAAGGTCACGTTCAGGTCATTGCACAGTGGTCGTCTTAGTGTCTAGCAGAGTGTCTGGGGGACCCTGGGACT
Source organism: Muscardinus avellanarius (assembly GCF_963383645.1). Classification (NCBI taxonomy): domain Eukaryota; kingdom Metazoa; phylum Chordata; class Mammalia; order Rodentia; family Gliridae; genus Muscardinus; species Muscardinus avellanarius. The sequence goes on along the minus strand of NC_137796.1, from coordinate 83,854,536 downwards.
GAAGGCAGAACTGGGTTATACCAGGTTTCTTCTTGTTTTCAACTAGAGAGGAATTCAACGCATCATGCCTGCGTTGGTCCTTGCTCTCTGCCCAGAAGTCAATGCTGCTGCCAGATAAGAAACAAATGAAGGGTCCCGAGTTGAGTGTCACATCTCTGGGAATAGTAACTGAGGCCAGGCATCAGGATGGAGCAGGGTCCCCAGGAGACAGAGCCCTCACCATGAGGGCTGCCTCTCTCTCAATGCAGGAGGACACAGAGGGCTCAGACCAGGGGCACCTCATCCTTTTATGGTCTTTCATTGGGTAGTGAGAGTCTTCTTAAAAAGAAAGTCAAGCATCACAATTTCAACACCTTCACTGCAATCTCAGCAGCCTCTATCTTTGAGGGCCAAGACCTGTTCTCAAGTTTCTTTGCTCCTAAGTCTTTACTCATCTTCGGAAGGCGAATACTTCTAACAGAGACTGTCAACTTTGTGTGTGTGTCTCTGTGTGTGTGTGTGTGTGTGTGTGTGTGTGTGTGTGTGTGTGTGTGTGCTAGGGATTGAACTTGGTGGCATTCTACCCTGCTATACCCCTAGCCCTATTTTCTGTTTCTTGTTTTGAAACAGGGATTGCAAAAATCACTGAAGTTCTAAGTTGCTGAGGCTGGCTTGTCTTAGGCTTCCAAAGACTGATTACTATATCCAAGTTATTTACTGATTTATTTTTTGGTAGTAAGGTTTGAACTCGGGAACATTTTACTTCTGAAATATATCTTAGTCATATTTTATAATTTTTTTTAATTTTGAAATAGGTTATTGCTAAATTGCTAAGGCTGACCTCCGATCTGTGATCCTTCTTTCTCAGCCTCAGCCTCCCAAGTACTGGGATTACTGTATCACTGCACCCATTTCTCAACAAAAATTTTGTTCCCTTCTACAATTCCTGATTAATTCTCTCTCTCTCTCTCTCTCTCTCTCTCTCTCTCTCTCTCTCTCTCTCTCTCTCTCTTTCTCTCTCTCTCTCTCTCTCTCTCTCTCTGAGTGTGTGTGTGTGTGTGTGTGTGTGTGTGTGTGTGTGTGTGTGTGCTAGGGATTGAACTTGGTGGCATTCTACCCTGCTATACCCCTAGCCCTATTTTCTGTTTCTTGTTTTGAAACAGGGATTGCAAAAATCACTGAAGTTCTAAGTTGCTGAGGCTGGCTTGTCTTAGGCTTCCAAAGACTGATTACTATATCCAAGTTATTTACTGATTTATTTTTTGGTAGTAAGGTTTGAACTAGGGAACATTTTACTTCTGAAATATATCTTAGTCATACTTTATAATTTTTTTTAATTTTGAAATAGGTTATTGCTAAATTGCTAAGGCTGACCTCCGATCTGTGATCCTTCTTTCTCAGCCTCAGCCTCCCAAGTACTGGGATTACTGTATCACTGCACCCATTTCTCAACAAAAATTTTGTTCCCTTCTACAATTCCTGATTAATTCTCTCCCTCTCTCTCTCTCTCTCTCTCTCTCTCTCTCTCTCTCTCTCTCTCTCTGAGTGTGTGTGTGTGTGTGTGTGTGTGTGTGTGTGTGTGTGTGTTTTGGTTAATTTCCTGCTTCTAATTCCATTTATTGACACTTAAGGTTTCTGCTTTTCCCCTTATTAAACCGGTAAATCATTTCCCCACAGACTTCCATCTTCAAAACATTGTTGTCATCTCTTGACATTTACTGTTTCCTTTCCTCTTTTAGTTGTCCCTGTGGGTTTATAAACTTTAATTCTTCTTTATTGACACTTTTTAGTTGGGTTTTGGAAGACATGGAGATAAATGTGTGATTTCAGTCCATCTGGTTTGACTATATGTGTGCATGTAGAATTTTCAACCTTGAATCCATTTCCAGCCTATGAAGGGAAGAGCTGGCCACCATGTACAGCCGTGCAGCCTGTGGACTGCACAAATCCAGAGGCACCTTGCACATAGACTCCATATTGTGTGAGAGCCCTGGGGGAAGGAGAATCAGTAGTCAGTGCCCAGACTCAGGAAGCCAGAGTGTCCCAGCTGCACTCCATGAGGTGTCTGGAGTTTTAGGCAAGAGGGTGTTCCTTACTACCTTATTCCCTAGTGACATTGACACTAGTCAAGGGCTTCCTTGGTGGTCAGGATTCAACATATGAATTTTGGAGAGGAAGACACAAATGTTTATACCACAGCAGAGGAAAAAATGAAAGAAACATGAATATTACAGTGTATATGGGGTTATCAACTATCTTTCTTTGTGACTGCTGTTCTTTATCCTGGGATAAGGTATTTTTTTTTGTACTATATATATTGAGCCCAGGGACATTCTACTTCTGAGCTGCATGCCCAGCCCTTTTGAATTTTATTTTGAAATAGGGTCTCACTAAATTACTTGGGCTGGCCTCAAACCTGTGATCCTTGTGTCTTAGCCTCCTATGGTGTTATTTTTTTCTTAAACAAAAAAATAAAAATAAAAAGGAAATGAGAGGGTGTCAGCTTTAGCTTGTTGTCCAAAGGGAATTGACAAAGTGGATCACTGAGCAGCCCTGCAAGACGCAGTCAACAGAGTAGGGAGGATGCCCAGGCCTTGGGCAGGGCATGGAGCAGAGGTCAGAAACAGCTTCCTTATGCTTAGAAAGACCATCTGGACACAAGACAAATCCCCCATCCCCTAAGCTAAAGAAATACTAGCCAATAATAAAATTATATTTCAATACAACACAAAATAGAGCTTTTTAGCTATCTGATAATTCAGAGATCAAGAACTCAGGGACTTACGGACAGTTCCAGTGATGGGTGATTGTTTCTAAGATATCCCCACCCCAACACCGGCAGGGAAGCCGTCATCTCCTGGTCTGGATCACTTTAGCTCACAGGTGTCTTATTTGTGCTGGAGGTAACCATCAGATGTAGAAGAAACCTCTACCTGATACACATGTGAGCAATGGTGGCTCGCCAACGATGCAGAGTTCCGCCGATGCAGGTGTCTGAAGGCCAAAACGACTGTGCCTTCATTGATTCCTGGCTCTGACCTGTTAGCGTCATCGATTCGTAGCTCAGATCTGGTGAATTTGCTGATGTGAGAGGGTTGTTGTGGATCCTTTCGGTGGTCACGTGGTCTGGATCAGTTTCCTTTCAGAGGTCCAGAATGAGGAAAGTAAAGATGAACTGGAGTCCCCACAGGTGGCCGGCTGGTGGCATAAAAGGTTGTTGGTGGCAGACAGTTCCTAAGCAAAGGCACCCCGGGATGGTCAAGGACCCACCGTCTTATTCCTCCCAAAGTGGCTGTCAGTCACTCGGGTGTGATTCTGGCAATGAGCAGAAGTAGATGAAGCACTGTCCAAGGAACTAGAGTCAACAGCAGCTCACAGGGCACCTTGTGTGGTCCCTGGGTATCAACTTTCCCTGCAGCTCACTGGAGGAATGCCCGGTCCTAGCCTACAGCCTGCCCTTCATCTCTCCATCCCACGGCCCCTGAACCCGGCACTGTCTCCTGATCCTCACGGCCTCCTTGAGATTTCCTGAAGTCCGTGACTCTGAATCTGGTTATAATTATGCCCACAGCAGGCATTTATTGAGTGTTTGCTTAGTGTCTGACCTCTAACTCTCATACTACCATCCAACCGATTTAATCTTAAAAAATCATTGCGTGTTCATTAAAAATCAAGTACTGCCAATTTGTTCTTCCCAAATATGTATTAATCCCTTAGCCTTCTTTCCAGCCTGCTTTCTAGCTCTTCTCATTGCCGTGGTCCATCCCTTTCTCCTCTCCCTCTCCTGGGCAATGGTCACAACCTACAAACTTGCAGAGTTACTCTGCCCTCCTCTGTCTTCTTCCCATCACCCTTAAGGAAAAGGAATGTCTAAAGTGACAGTTCGAGGCAAGGTTCTGCTGTCCAAAACTCTCCAGCCATTCCTCACTGGCATCGGGACACAGTTCGGTTCACTATCTGGGCTGATAAATGCCCCACATGAAGTACTGTACTCTTAGTACTTGGGAGGCTAAGACAAGAGGATTGCAGGTTTGAGTCCAGCCTCAGCAACTTAGAGAGACCCTTTTTCAAAAATAAAAAGATCTGGGGGTCTTTCTCCTTGGGTAGAATACCCCTGGGTTCAATCCCAGTACCAGATGATGATGATGATGATTATGATGATGATGGTGGTGACGATTATGATAATGATGATGGTAATGATGATTAATACTACTACTTCTATTACTACTAATAATAATAATAATAAATAATTATTAATAATAATAATAATAATAATAATAGAAAGAAATGGCCACGTGGTGGGCTGCCCTGTCTGGGTTTCCAGCCTCTCATAATCCCACCTAAGGCTTGGACCTATGTTAAGCACCCCACTACTGCTCACATCACACAGTTTCTTCTGAGTGGAGCTGCCCATCTCTCTCCCTGGGGCTTGATCCCTCTCCTCTTAATTTAACTCTTGAGTCACCAAATGTTCCCCTACACACACACACACACACACACACACACACACACCACTTAGCACTTAGCGCTGTGCATTATGATTATGTTTGGTGAGTCTCCTCCAGGCTATGAACTGCAAAAGGCAGGTTTCTGTCTTAATTATCACTCAACTCATATCTTTAAGGCGTTAGCGCCACACACATTATATACATTATGTAGAACTTTATAACACTCTTTATATGCCCAACACTGTTAAACACACCTTACAAATATTTCAATAACTTGTACCCCATAAAAACCAGTGTGCACCTAACATATGACATGAGCTGTTTTAGATACCTGACCTTGATAACTAGAATAATCTTTTAAAAATGAAAACCTGAGCATGCCTCCACCTCCTCTGTCTCCTCATGGTTCTCCTCAGCCCACTCTCTCTCCTGCTCACTTGCAGGCTGGGCACCATGCAAGTCCTCTTTGCAGCGAAGGACACGCCAAGCTCTTCTCCACCGCAGTTTCTTCTGCCTAGAACTCTGCACTCACACTATCACCTGGTGGGTCTTTCTTTGTCCCATAGGAGCCCACTCCTCCATCACATCCCCTCCAGAATCAGCCTTCTGCCTCTGAGTCAGACATCACGACACGTCAGCACTTCATCTTCCCCTCATGACAGGCATCCTAGCCTGGACTCATCCTTTTCCTCTGAGTATTTGTGTTCTGTCTCCTACTGGAATGTGAGGTCCAGGAATTCAGGGACTCATCGGTCTTGTTCTGTATGCCTCCAGGCTCAGAATACTTCCTGTTGTGTAATATCAATGAAATTTCCAAGTATCTACTTTCTCTCTACTTACAATCCAGGAGTATTCATATAACCCCCATGTCGCAGAGGAGGTAAGGAAGGTTCAGAGGGCTTCATGAAGTAGATTGTGTATCTCTTCAGCTGAGAAATCAGATCTGCTTGACTTTATAGCCCATACTCTTGGACGACTACACTGGTCTACACACTGGACGTCTGAGATGGGCACCAGTTTGAGGCGTGCAGTGTTTCTTATTTCTCCCCACCTGTTACTCAGCAGGAGGAGGCATGGCTCCTTCTCTCCCTTGCCCCCAAGTTTTGACTTGGTCTAGTATTTCTCCGGGTACTGGCCATTGAACCTAGGGGCATTTTACCTCTGAGGATACCCCTAACTCTTTTTTTTAATTTGTTTTGTTTGTCTGTTTTGGGGTTTTTTTTTCTTTTTCTTTTTGCAGTACTGGGGATGGAACCAGGGACTTTCTACCTCCAAGCTATACCCTCAGTCCTATTTTTTAGTCTTTATTTTGAAATAAGGTCTCACTGACAAAGTGCAAAGGGTCTCACTCAGTAGCTGAGGCTGGCCAGGAACAGCGATCCCCCTGTCTCAGCCTCCCAAATGTTAGGATTGCAAGCGTGTGCCACTAGGCCTGGCTTTGTTTGTCTGTTTCAAAACTACGCTGCTATGTTGCTAAGGCCAGCTTCTGATCTGCAGTCCTCCTGTCTCAGCCTCCCAAGTACTAGAACGACAGGTGTGGCGCCACCACGCCTGGCTTGGTTCTGTCCTCTTCCTCTTCTACTTGCTTGGCTGCACATTCGGGGCTACCTTAGGCCACTCTGTGGTTGGGTCAGCCTTACTCCTTGTTGGTATCAATTAGGATGGGGACATGGGGACTCCTACTTAACTCATGGCCTGGACCACTCACCGTGTCTCTTTCCAGTGTTAGCATCCATGGTGGCTCTATGTTTGAATGTCTGTTCTCTTTTAAAATAGGACCTGTGTTTGAAAGGACAAGGGAGGCCAAGTGTGGGCATATCTTTAAGATAGTCACAATGGGATTTGCTTAGCAGTCAACTCCCTTCTTGCAGAGAATGACTTAAGGTCACAAATCCCACTCCTGATTTGGCCTCCCTAACATCAATTCTAATTTTGTATCCTTCCAAAGACTGAGATCTCAATTGGGATGATGGTTTCTTACCATATGAAAGCAGACTAACATTTGTCTAGGCATCAAGGTTGGGAGAGAAATGCACGAAGTGATATTGTGTGCCTATATGAGGGTATTACTTTGCATCTCACTATGGTATATGAGTGCAATGCGCCAATAAATAAAGTAAATAAAATAAAAGTTATTCATCCATTTATTCATTCCATGCCCCGCAGTGTACTAAGTGCTCTGCTAAGCGCTAGGACAACATAGACATGTAAGACACGGCCAGGCACCGCCATGCTCATCGGGGCTAGACAGTGCATGATGGATTCCCCAAGGGCGTAATAACTTTTATTTTCACCCATGTACCAGATCCCTTACTCCACCATCCTGACCTCTTAAATTTAAGAGAGTTTTCCTCTGACCATGAAAAAGCACCCGGGGTTGCACGCGAAACATTAGCTGGTGCATAAAGCTGTCAAAGTCCTGAGAAGAAGTGACCCAAACCAGGCAGTCCAGAAGACATAGATTAAGGACCACGCGGGACATTAAAGAAAGCATTTTTCACCTTCAAATGTGGAAGAATACCCAGTAATAGAGCGAGAACAAGACCTAAGGAGGTCAATAGAGAGGATCTGACATCGGCATCAAGGTGAGGCAGAAGGATGGGAGGGAGGAAGGAAGAAGGAAAAAATAGAGATGAAAACCTAGCCCCCATACTCCAAAGTAGTCACTTCCTTCAACCCGGGGGCTACAGCCCTCAAATGGAGGAGGGCCCCTTCAGCTGTCCAAGACTTTCAGCTGATGGGAGGAGATGGGAGCACAGGTTACGGGGATTCAGGAGAGGATTCAGCCATTGAGGGGCTTCCCCTCCCGCTCCTGATCCTATGCCTTAACCTACTTAGACCTGCGTTAGAGTCTAGTTGACCAGCTGGCTTCTAGGGAAAGAGAAATCCTAAATGTTATCAATGGTAATTGATTTAGCTCTGTGATTTCTAGAAACTTTTTTCTCCCCAGGCTTTGCTGTTTCAATAGATATTGTCAATGAGCCAATAGATGGGGAGTGTGGGGACAAGAGAAGAGCCACCTACAGTCCAGGCTTCTCTAACTGGGTGGACCAAGAATACCCAGATTTTGGCCGGGCGTGGTGGCACACACTTGTAATCCCCACGCTTGGGAGGTGGAGACAGGAGGATCGCGCAGGTTCAAAGCCAGCCTCACTGGCTTAAGAGAACCTGTTTCCAAATAAAAATATAAAATAGGTCTGGGAGTGTAGCTGGAGGTAGAAGGGTTTCCAGGAACCCCAGTACCACCAAAAAAAAAAAAAATCCCAGATTTCTCCTCTTCTTTTCTCTTCCCCTCTTCCTTCCTTCCTTCTTTCCTTCCTTCTTTTCTTCCTTCTGCCTTTTTTTTCTCTCTTTTTTTTAACTTTTATTGGTGGTACTGGGAATTTAACTCAAAGGGATTCTACCTCCCAGCAACAACCTCCAGCCCTATTTTATTCTTTATTTTGAAACAGGGTCTTGCTAAGATGCTGAGCATCTCACTAAGTTGCTGCAGCTGTACTTGAACTTGCAGTCCTCCATCTCCTCCATCTCAGCCTCCCCAGTACTGGGATTGTAGGCATGCGCCACCACGCCTGGCTTATTTCATTTTTATTTACTCATTTTCATGGTGCTGGGGTTTGAGCCCAACCCAAGGGCATTCTGCCTTCAAGCTATACCTGTAGCCCTACTTTTTTCTTGGGGCGGGGGGTGCAATACTCAGAGTCTTGTTAAATTACTGAGGCTAGCTTCAAACCTGCGCTCCTCCTATCTCAGGCTCCCAAGTGCTGGGATTGCAGGTGTGTGTGTCACCACGTCCAGCACCAAGACTATTTTAAATGCTCACTGGCTCTGTGTGCTCATCGTCTTATATTCCCATCTGATTATCTGCTTTCCCTGGTGAATAATTATACTAGAGTCCAGGTAATTTTTTTTTCTTGTTTGTTAGATTAAGATAATCTCACTTAACATACAAGTTTAAAGGAACCTATTTTAAGGAAGCTATTTTTACATTCAAAAGGCCCATATTTGCCTTATGCTGTTGGTTAGAAGACAGACCTCAGCAAGGGGAGGGGAGAAGAAGAGGAATAAAGAGAGAGAGAGAGGGAGAGAGAGAGAGAGAGAGAGAGAGAGAGAGAGAGAGAGAGAGAGAGAGAGAGAGAGGAGAGAGAGAGAGGGAGGGAGGGAGGGAGAGAGAGAGGGAGGGGGAGAGAGAGGGAGGGAGAGAGAGAGAGAGAGAGAGAGAGAGAGAGAGAGAGAGAGAGAGAGAGAGAGAGAGAGAGAGAGAGGCTAAGAAACAAATACTTCTTTAATCCCCTTCCTCTGGCCCCCTCTCCAGATCAGCCTTGTCTATTAGGGAGATGAGCATGGAGACAGTGCTTTTCTTCTTAAAGGAGCCATTAGCAAGTGCCATGAGCTGCGATGGCCCCTTTTCTTCTAGGTGTCCTGTCTGTAATTGTCACTAATGCAAATTCATTAGATCTTTCATTAGCTAAGCCAAAAACCTATATCCTGATCTTTAGTTGAAAACATCACTGAATTAGATCAGGAAAATTAGAATAAAACTCATTCGTGGGTGGCAATTAATGAGTCATGACTAACTAAGGAGGGGGAGGAAGACGGAAGAGATTGGCTCTCCCTAGCCACAGAGAGCTAAGTGGAAGGGGAACCACACTGTTTTGTGAGTTTGCTGGAGCACGGCAGCATCCCTGCTGGGAGCCACTGGGCTTCCTAACCCTGTGCTATGGTTCGGATCCGAAATGTCCGCCCTCCAGAGCTCAGGTGTTGAAGGTCTGGTCCCCTGTGCAGCCATGCTCAGAGGGGGAGGTTTTGGGGAAGTGACTGGATCCTGAGGACTCTGAGCTCATCAGTGGATTAGTCCACTGACAGCCTCATAAAGGAATAGGACTGGCGTGGTAGTTCACACCTTTAGTCCTAGTACTTGGGAGGCTGAGGCAGGAAGATCACAGGTTTGCAGCCAGCCTCAACAATTTAATGGGGTCCTTTGCAACTTTGTGAGACTCTGTTTTGAAAATAAAAAAATAAATAAAATAAGGTGGCAAGTGAAGCTCAGAAGCAGACTGCCCCTGGGTTTGCAGCCAGCCTCAACAATTTATTGGGGTCCTTTGCAACTTTGTGAGACTCTGTTTTGAAAATAAAAAAATAAATAAAATAAGGTGGCAAGTGAAGCTCAGAAGCAGACTGCCCCTGGGTTTAATCCCCAGTACCACCACCACCACAATGATGATGATGATGATGATGATGATGATGATGATGATGATAATAATAATATTGGCATGGTAGGCCTTTTCTCTGTTCTCCCAAATATGAAGAAGCTAGGGAGAAAATGGGTCAGAGAAGGAACTCTAAACAAATAAGCATATACTATAGATAAGCAAATAAGGGGACCTAAAGGAGGGAATGGGAGAGGGAAGAGGGAAACTCTCTAAAGCACATGATGTACTTTAACAAACGTGTCAATGTCAATCACTAAGCCAAACATGAGGAGGGACGGGGAGGGAATGGGGAAGGAATTGGGAGAAAAATAATAATAATGTAATTATTATTGTTGTTATAATAATTGAATGGACCTTTGGGAGGTGGTGGACACTCTAGGACGTGGGACCTAGTTGAAGAAGATGGGTCCTTGGGGGCTATATTCTGTCCCTGGCCCCAGCCCTTTCTTCTGTCCCTCCCTTCTGTCTGCCATGACCTGAGCAGCTTTCCTGTACTAGGTCCTTGCATCATCATGTTCTGCTTTACTTCAGACCCAAAACAACACAGTGAATGATAGACTGAACTCTCTGAGCTTGTGAGCCAAAATAACTCTTTCCTCTGTTAAGCTGTTTTCCTCCGGAATTTTGTCATAGCAATGAAAAACTGGCTAATACACCCAACCTCTGGGCTTTGGGATACTTCCTTTCAGTGCCTTAGAAGGAGAATATCAGAATGTGACAGGTCCTGGTCAGTTCTCAGGATGGGGACCTAGCCCTCAGTTTGTGTGAGAGGTAGAATAGAAATCTGTTTTCCCTTCTATTAATGTGGAAGAGACAACTGTAGAGCCCATTGACCCCAGTCTTCATCTCCCACACAAGGGGAAGTAAGGCCGGGACAAGTTAAGCACTTTGTTCTTGGTCACAGAAGTAATGTCTTGAAGGATGGGGAATGCTGATCCAGTCTCCTGACTCCATGTTCAATGTTCTTTTCTCTGAATCGTGGTGCCCGCCAGCTCTTTGGTAACAACCCTTCATCACTTAATATCTAGTATATAGCAGGAGGTCAGTGGGATGATAGATACAAAGAAAGATAAAAGATGTTCCCTGTCTTTTGGTGGTGAGGTGGGATGAGGAGACACTTGGGCAAACAGGCATCAGGGAACAATACAGTGTGTGTAGTGTGGGAGGTGTGTAGATTGTGTTGCTAGTGTGGAAGACAGGGCCCTTTGCTGCCTGGGACAGTCTAAGCAGAAAGCGACATTAAAGTAGAGATTTTAAATATGAGATCATTAGAGTATATCGGAGATTGGAGTTACCCTGTGTATAGAATCTGAAACAGTTATGAGTGCAAAATTTGGGGGGAGATATGTGAGCACCAGAAAGAGAAGAATGAATAAGTAAAAGGAAGAAAAATAAAACCATAAAGATGTATTATTCAGTCACTTATCACAAGAGGTGTGTGGGGAAATATTCTGCAGGTGCCGAACACACATCTCAGATTTGTCTCCCTTTCTGGGAGAGGGCGCTGGAGTATTGATACACCTGCCCCCAAGTCACTGTTGAGCTCTGCTTCTGGTGGAGAATGTTAATCAAGCGATGACCATTTCCTGCCTGTCTTACATGGACAGAGTGACTGTCTCTGGTTTGCTAAAGGCCCTCAGGCACAGAGACACAGATTCCGGAAGGCTGTAGGAGCACACCAACATGAATAAGGTCTGAGGACTATACACAGGGCATCGGTAGCATCTGCTACCACTGGGCAGCATGGCAAGCCATTGGCAGGAGGAAAGGCATGGCGACTTTTGAGCATATTATGTCACGAGAAAGGGAATTGTAAAACTGCTCGAAGCTGACTTGCAGGAAAGAGAACCGGGCACAGTAAGGATGCCTGGGTAGACAAAGGTGGCATGGAGTCCTGAGTGCCTTGTTACAGAATGAATGTTCCTATTCTATTGTCATGACAGCTTTATATAAAGTAGAAGAGGAGGAGCCTAGGATGGTTCTTGAATTTCTGGGAAAGGAGGTAAAGAAAGAGTTTACAGGTAGCCGGGCATGCTTGTAATACCAGCATTCAGGAGGCTGAGACCGGAGGATCGCGATTCACGGACAGCCTCAGCTACTTAGTGAGGCCCTCCACAACTCAGTGAGACCCTGGTTCAAAATAAAATAATTTTTAAAAATAGGGCAGGGGGTGTAGCTTTGAAGTCAAATGCCCCTGGCTTCCATCCTCAGACCTGCAAAAAAATAAAGCCCAGATCAGCAGAGACCAAGACTTGATGCATGCAGGTCTGTTGGGATGCAAGTCCCTACATGAGTGTTTTGAGTTTCTTGAGCTCTGGCAGGAGAGGACATTTGCAGAATTTTCTCCAGGTCTTTTAAGACTGAAGAGGACACAGGTATACCTAACTCACTCCAGGTCCTGGGTGTGCCCAGGGATCGCAGCTAGTCTGCATCCTCAAATAACTTGATTTCACAGTTGGGAAACACTGGATGGGTTGGTGAGATTGCTCCCAGAAGCAGACCAGCAGGTGACAATGACATCATTGTTTATCATTCAGCATCTCCAGCTTCAGCCATACCAGAGTCCCACTCTCCACATTGAGAAGCAGCAGGAACTGTTTCTTAACCATCTCATGAGTTTAATTTGCAGTACAGAGATGTGGGATTTAAGCCATCTGGCGTTTGCTAGGTGTCAGAAGTCCCAGGTGATGATCCAAATAATATTTACTTGTCTGCAGAGCTTATTTTTTTAGAGATTTATGAAAATAAGATATCCACCTGTATAAAATGGTATAGAAAGCTGGGCGTGGTGGCACAAGCTTGTAATCCCAGCATTAGGGAGGCTGAGACCGGAGGATCAAGGTTCGTGGACAGCCTCAGCTACTTAGTGAGGACCTTTGCAACTCAATGAGACCCTGTTTTAAAAATAAAAGAATGAGCATGGGACCCTCTTTCAAAATAAACACACACACACACACACACACACACACACACACACATATATATATATATGTATGTATATATTTGGGAGTGTAGCCCCGAGGTAGAAGAATTTCCAGGAACCCCCGTACCACCAAATAATAATAATAATAATAATTATTATTTTTTAATAAAATAAAAGCATGAAAAATAGGGCTGGAGGTGTAGCTCAGAGGTACAATGCCTCTGAGTTCCATCCCCAGTACCACAAAAAATAAATAAAAAATAATTAATTAATTAAAAATTAAAAAAAAATAAAATGGTATAGGAAGAGTTCTGTATGGAGGCTGAGAAGTAAATTTTTACACTCCAAAGATGGGTTCTCAAAGTATGGTCCCTAAAGCAGCATCAGTGTGTCACAAAGAGATTCTAGGGAAGAAGCAAATAAAAACTCATGAAATCAAAAGTAACTTGGCAATAAAAAATTTATTTCTGTCGAAGGGTGTGCAACCAGCAAAAAATCTGGTAAGCAAGCACAGAGTAGAAAGCCTGCCCACCTTTTATCCCTAACTCAATCCTGTCCCTCACTCTGATTGGGGAAGTTTTGGGTTCACAACTCTCTGTGTGATTGGCTACTGTGTGTGTGTGTGTGTGTGTGTGTGTGTGTGTGTGTGTGTGTGTGTTGTACTGAGGATGGATCCCAGGGACTTTCTACCTCTAAACTACTCTCCCAGCCCTACTTTTTAGTCTTTTATTTTTTGAAACAGAGTCTTGCTGAGTTGCTAAAGGCCTCACTAAGTAGCTGAGGCTGTCGGAAAACAATGATCCTGTCCAGAACCATGATCCTCCAGTCTCTGCCTCCCAAATGCTGGGATTACAAGTGTGAGACATCATGGCCAGGCAATTGGTTACTTTTTAAGACAGACAGGAATTCTGAAACAAAGTTTGACAAAGACACAAAATTTAAAGTACAACTCTGCAGTGATTAGCTTATTTCTAGGACAAGCAGGAGTTTTGAAACAAAGTTTAAGGTTCTGGAAGATTCTGGTAACTAAAGTTCATATGAGCTAAAATGGCTGACACTCCTCTGGCTGATTCAAGGAGTAGAGCATACAGATTTACAAAATGAATACTTATGCTACAGTTACAAAATGGAAAATAGTAATGGAAAATGAAAAACTGTGCTGCTGAGATAAAAAAAAGATTATTTTTATTCTTACAAGTGTCACTTGGGAAATTGTAAGAAATATACGTTTTCATGCTCCACACTAGAAACTACTGACTCAGAGTCTCTGGATTTGGGGCCCAGAAATGTCTTTAACAAACTCTCCAGAGTCAGATTCACAAAGTGTGTGATACTGACCCCGGGGGGTTGAGGAGGTGGATCTCAGGGGCAGTAGTAGTCTCAGGGACAATTGGGGAGTATTGACTAAAATAAAGGGGCAGTGGAGAAACCAAGAGGGGGGGGCAATCTGAGTAATTTTCTTTAAAAAAGAGAACATTCAGCCAGAAAGCTCAGTACTCTCTGCTCTGCGTGATGCTGAGGATGCTCAGATACGAGATCAGGGCTCTAGAGTTCTCTTTATTTCTCTTTGTTTATCTTTAGTATCACAGTAGGTGTCTAGTATTCAGTCCAGACAGAAAAGACTGGGAGAAGGAGAGGGAAAGAGAAAAGGAAATAAGGTGACGCCAGGGGATAAGCAGTACATCTGGAGGAGAGAGGCGATCTGGCTTCCAGCCCTCGATCTGCCAGCAATAAGCCCTATCACCTTAGGCAAGTCACTCAGCCTCCTGCGTACCTGTAAGATGCCGATCCCTGGTGTTGATCCCCAGGAACATGTGCCCGCGCCCCACCTGCGTGCCCCTGCCCAGGGAGCACATAGAGAATCAGCTCCACTCCTGCATCAACAGAGCTGGCCCATTGCATCGATTATTCCCGAGTGTGAGGGTGTTCATACAATACTCTAATGACCTGCCAGTCAGGTTCAGAGGCATTGACCCAGCTGTTGCCCTGTTCCACAGAGAGGTGACAGACACACTCTCCTGTTAATGTGCTTGCCTCCTTTGCTTTCCTCTGGCATCACAGCCAGGCCTGCTTGTCCTGTCTGAGAGATGGATAGCAAACTGTTTCAGCTGGCTTAGCCGCGGAGCCCTGGGGCCTGGCGCCTCTGTGGTCCAAGGTGATGGAGCCGGGGAAGCTGTGCACCCAGGCCCTCCCCCGGGTCGCCCTTTTTCATTTACATTTCCAATTTCCAGGCTTGTCAACAGTTTCTGCCTCTCATCGTCCAAGAGGAAATGGAAACTCAAAAACAGAAAGGTAAGCTCCCTTTAAACTGCATGAGGGAATCAGCAGCCTGGGCCTGGGGATTGTATTTGGTGCAAGCGACGGCCTCTGTGTGCCCTCACTCACAAGGGTCGTCTTGGGGACCTGCTGTCCTCCTTTGAATCATGGGTAAGGAGAGTGTACCCCCACCTCCAGCGCAGCTCCAGCTATGTCTTGGCCCAACTTGATCCATTTCAACTGACCACCCTAAGCATCCCGTGTCTATGCTACTCGATTCTTAAAAGAAATGCAACCCTGTTGGCACACACTTGGATTCCCAGCATTTGGGAGGCTGAGACCAGAGGATGGTGGTTCGCAGATAACCTCAGGTACTTAGTGAGGCCCTTTGCAGCACAGTGTGACCCTGTCTCAAAATAAAGAATAAAAGATAGGGCTGGGGTGTAGCTAGGAGGTAGAATGCTCCTGGGTTCCATCCCCAATACCGCAAAAAGAAAAATGAAAGAAATGCAATCTAGTATCTTGAATTGTACTTTTTTGAAGTATACAGTCCAGCACTTTTTAGTGTAGATACAGAGATGCGTGGCATTCTCCCTAATTTCAGAACATCTTCATTGCTACAAAAGCAAACTCCATGCCCACTAGGAGTTACTCCTCATTCACTCCTCCTCCTCCTCCACTAATATATTTCTTTTTTAACTGGGCTATGTTCTTATTATTGAGCTCACAAGTGTTCTTTATATATTCTAGGTACTAGACTCCTCAAGATACATGGTTGTCTACATTGTTTCTCCTTCTATTGATATCTTTTGTGTGCATGTGTGGGAGGAGGGGGGTTACTGGGAATTGAATACCAAGGCCTCTGCACTACACCCCCAGCCCTATTTTATATTTTGTTTTGATACAAAGTCTTCTGAGTTATTAAGTTGCCTCACCAAATTGCTGAGGCTGGCCTTGAACCTATGATCCTCCCAACTTGACCTCCCAAGTACTGGGATTATACACATGTACCACCACACCCAGCTTTTGATATTCTTTGAAGTACAAATGTTTTTAGTTTTGATTAAGTCTGATTTATCGACTTGTACTCTCTGATGTTTGTGCTTTAGATGTCATATCTAAGAATCCAGTGCCTAAGCTAAGCCATGGAGATGTACAAATGTTTTCCTTTAAGAGGTTTATAGTTTTAGCACTTACATTTAAGTCATTGATCTATTTTAGAAGTACATTTTAAAATATGGTGTGAGGTAGGGGGTTGAGCTTTATGTTTTTTAGGGAAAGTAATGGGGATGGAACCCAGGGACCTTCCACCTCTAAGTTATACCCTCAGCTCCCTCTTTTTTGTTTGTAAATAGAGTCTCTGTAGGTTGCTGAGAATCTTCTATGTTGCTGATGCTGTCCTTGAACCTGCAATCCTCCTGTCTCAGCTGCCCAAGAAGTTGTATAATGGGTGTGCACGCCATGCCTGGCTTCAATTTCCTTCTTCTGTATGTGAGTATCTGGTTGTCTCATCACCAGCTATTGAAGAGACTGTTCTTTCCCCCATTAAATTGGCCCATTCCAACTCCTAGTAAAAAACCTTTCTCCCCTGATTCACACCCTTGAGTGGTTTTCTCAGTGCCTAGAATCATTAGCCTCCTGATGACAGAGATTGAGGACAAATCTTTGGGTTTTCAAAGAGTCCAGGCTGAGGGCTGTTCAGTGACCTGAGCGTGTATGTCAATTGCTTTATCCTGGAGGGGTTCAGGAAAACCCAGGCCTCCAGCATCACTCCTCAGATGGAGGAGGATGGGTCCTCTAACCCAGCTAGTGCCACGGAGGATAGAAATGAGCTTTAAAGGCTGTGCAAGGAAGAGAGGAAAGGTGTTTAGAGGCAGAAGAGCCTGCCTGCAGATAGGTTCCAGGAACAAAAGCTTGGAAGAAGAGGGATATCAGGGAGCTGGAGATAGAGAGGTGACCACTGGTGAGCTGTGCGTGAGGCCAGGCCTCCTGGCCCTCTGTGGTTATCAGAAAGTGTCCTGGAAAAGCCAACCTAACACTGAAGGATAGATAGGAAAGCAGAACTTTCCTATTCCTGGCAACAAATTGTTAAAATAATGGGTTTATGTTTCAAAGGTTTCTTTCCCCGTGTTTGATCAATAAAATGTTCTTTAGATCAATACAAATGTAATTTCACTACTGGCAGGCATTTATAGCATACATTAGAGAAGCCCCTGCCCAGCAAGCTCAGCTCCAGAGTCTCAGCCAAGCAGATTGCTGGGTTCCCCGTGGGCGGGTTCTGAGAGAGAGCAGGAAGGAGGTACAAAGGAGCCCACCAGCCAATAAGCTCAGTGTTGGCACCTACGCCCCGCTGCCGCAAGTATCTCTTCAATGCAAAGGCTTTGGGGGAGAGAATCTGGCTCTCTTCAACTGGACAAGATGGGTACAACAGTGATGTTTATTTAGTACTTCTCTTGAGCCCAGAAACTGTCCTGAGTGGTTTCTGTGAATCATTTGAACCTGACCCAATGCCCATTAAAAAAAAAAAGTCCATTACTGTCCTTACTTATTGTTCAGATATGAAGTCACAAAGAGGTTGACTAACTTGAGCCCAGACACACAGCTGGTACGGAGTAGAGCCGGGTTTCGCACGTCGGCAGTCTGATTGAAAGGGACGTTCAAGTTTACCAGGTTTTTGTCTATGAAGTGTGAAGAATGACACTCATAGACAACAGGAAGGTGGGTGGAGAGTTTATTGGGGAGAGGACAGGGAAGAGAAAAGAGGCAGAACACTCTCACAGGCAGTGGGGACCCCGATGTCGGGCAGCTGCCTTCTGGACACGACATGAGAGCAGCCCAAGCCATGTGCAGTCAAGGCCAACTGCTCCCTCTCAGTCTGTGATTTGCCATAGGAAAGGTGCAGGTCACCCCTAGGGGCAGCGGCTGACCTTGATATCCAGTGGGTGCCTTCCAGTTACTACCAAGGACCGTTTATTACACACCACTTTTCCTCAAAGCCGATAGAACCCACACAAGAATGATAAAAGAACTCCCGGAGGGAGGAGCATGGGAAAAAAAACACTAGAGCAGCTGGTCGAGGGGTTTATAGACTTCTGAGTCTTCTTTCCAGCTGGGGTGTCAGAGGCAGTGTCCTGGGATTTGCAGTGTATTTGCACAGTGTTCCTCTCCGTTGGTATCCCAGACGATGTTTTCTGGACCCCCGGGGAATCTTCTGGAATTGCTTATCAGCAGGAACAACTAGAGTTTTGTGAAGCTCTGGTCACTCTCAGGAGGCATGTAATCTCATTATCACTTGGCATTTGGGAGGTCTGGTCTCTCTAGGAGATTTGGAAGTCAGTTAGCATCTGTTGCCTCTCAGGAAATGAAGTTTTGCCCCCTTGGCCCTCCGGCCCTCTCTGCCTATTACTTTCCACCTCCTCCTGATGACAGAGGCTCTCAGCACCATCCTGAGACACCTTTCTATCTGATTATCACCAGATTAAATAAATACTGGCCACATCCTAGGCAGTATGCTTAGTCCTTTTGCAAGTTTTATTAATTTATTTATTTTTTTGTTTCCTTAAACCTCTTACTATAGGTGTCATTGAAGGTGAAGAATCGGGGCTTTGAGAAGATCAGTAACTTGCCCCAGGGTTCAATGGGAGGAACTGGTCACGCTGACCTTGAGATGAGGTGTCTTGAAGCCAGTGCTACTGTGCTAAACTCTCACCTTCAGGGAGAAAGCCAAGTGGAATTTGTAACTCTGTGCTGCCTGCAGGAAGGTGAAGGATGTGAGAATTGGGGATTCAAGAAGAAGCAAACCCCGAGGGCAGAACAAGGGAGACTGCAGCCCCTGGAACCCCCAGCAGTGAGAAAAAGTCTGCCATTGGGCCATTGGGAGAAAAAAAGAAATCTTCCTGAGCTCAAATTCCTGGACATGCCATCTTCCTTCTCTCTATGTGCTGTAGGGCAGGTGCATCCCACTGGCTGAGAAAAAGATTCACCCAAGTTCACCCTCAAATATTCTCTGAGCACTTGCTTTCAATATTCTGGCATGGCAGTTTCCTAAGAGCCATATGTCTGATCCACTTTCTTTTTTAATTTATTATCTTTTATTTTTGTGTGTGTATTTACTTAGGTTTTTTTTGTGTGTGTGTGTGTGTTGTACTGGGGATGGAACCTAGGGACATGCTACCTCAGAGTTACACCCCCAGCCCTATTTTTTTATTCTTTATTTTAAAACAGGGTCTCAATAAGTTGTAGAGGTCCTCACAAAGTGGCTGAGGCTGGCTGTGAACCTGCAATCCTCCCACCTCAGTCTCCCAAGCATTGTGATTACAGGCACGCACCACCATGCCCAGCATGTCTGATCCACTTTCTATAGACCGTAAGCCTAACAAAGACAGGGCAGATAAAGAGCCCTAGACTAGGAGCTAGCATGACTAACTCTAGGCATCCTCCAGCAGCAGTAGCTTGAGGAAGGTCTTTTCTGTCAGTAAACCATACTTTCTTATCTCTGAAATGATGCACTTGGACCAATTCAGACCCACATCCTTCCCAGTTCCAATATGGTAGGCATCAGAGGAAGTTGTGCAGGCAAATGATGTGAAGATGGAGATTGATTTTTTTTATTCATTCTACAGTAGTTATTGAAAGCCCATCTTGAACCACATATGGGAGTCAGCCATGAATGAGACAGCCTTCCCTTGTCCTCACAAAGCTCGAATTCTAGTGATGGGAAGATCCTCCCTCCCTTCTTTCCTTCCTTCCTTCCTTCCTTCCT
The DNA here is from genome assembly GCF_963383645.1 of Muscardinus avellanarius. Classification (NCBI taxonomy): domain Eukaryota; kingdom Metazoa; phylum Chordata; class Mammalia; order Rodentia; family Gliridae; genus Muscardinus; species Muscardinus avellanarius. The sequence goes on along the minus strand of NC_137796.1, from coordinate 83,834,955 downwards.
TCCTTCCTTCCTTCCTTCCTTCCTTCTTTCTTTCCTCCATTTGACAAACACCTACAGGCAAATCCCAGAATTTCAAAGATGAGAAAGACAAAACCTGGCCTGGGAGGTACCAAAAATCTAGCAGGGAGATAGGGTGTGTAAAAATGCTTTGAGCTTGGCACAAAAGCCACGCTTATTCTAAATCTATCCTCAGCATTTATGTAAGAACTTGCTAGAGAGTGGGAGTTAAAATTTAAGGGCAAGAAAGACTTGATGAAGGAAACAGCTCAAATAATGCTCTGTACATACCAATCTCAATGACCTGTATGGGGAAGGAGAGGGGCGGGTTCCCTTTCAGAGGAAGACACACCACGTGCTGTGTGCATGTATATTCCTTGCAGTCTGAACCTCATTATATATAAAATTACAGTGCACCAATAAGAGTATATTGGAACAAATCTAGTGCCAAAGGAAAACAGAGATCACTTGGGGAGATCACCCAGGGTCCAGGGCAGGCAACCCCTGTGTCTCTTAGGCCATCTCTGAGCAAACTCCCATGGCTGCGTTAGGCCAATGAAAGGGGCTTGATTGGGGCAAACTCAGCCAGTGTCTTTGCCATCTTAGTACTGACTCTGCTGTCTCCAAAAGCAAGCCTCAGTCTGCAGGAGGAGTTCACTTGCTCTCTGAAGCTCTAACAAATCCGGGTTCTTGAGTGAATGCTGGATGGTGTCCAGTCTGTACCTGCCCCCACTTCTAGTTGGGGCTTCAAGTTTTAGGATCCCCAAAACAGTAGTCCTTTGGGCAAAGGGACCTCAGGATGTACCCCAGCCAGCCTAAGTACCTTTTGTCCATGGCACTGCCCTTCCCAGGGGCAAGAATTCACTGCTGCTCCTTTGAACTTTTCAAGGGGCAGCTGAGAACTGAGCCCACTGCCCAGTTCTTCATGACTATTGCTTGGTTTCCTCTTCTCAGCATCCATGTCAACTGTTCTCCAACTTCCCCATCTCTGTCCAGACATATACCCCAGGGGTTCATGTTTTAGGAGCTTATTCTTCAATGTGGCAGTCTTGAGAGCTGGTCGGACCTTTATGTGGTGGGATTACTAGGAGGTGGAAAAACTGGCACTCTCGTCCTCTCTCTCTCTCCCTCCCTCCCTCCCTCCCTCCTATCCTCCCTCTCTCTCTTTTCTCTCCCTTATCATCCACCATGTGGTGTTGCATTTAAGAGGGCCCTCATCAGAGTTGTTTGCTATGCTGTTTGGAGAATTTAGGTCTCCAAAACTATAAACTAAGAAACCTTTTTTTTTTTTTTTTTTTTTTTTTTTTTGGTGGTACTGGGGTGGAACCCAGAGGCTTTCTACCTCCGGGCTATACTCTCAGACCTTTTTTATATTTTATTTGGAAACAGGGTCTCAGTATGTTGCTGAGAGCCTCACTAAGTAGCTGAGGCTGGCTTCGAACCTGTGTGATCCTCCTGTCTCAGCCTCCCAAGCGCGGAGATTACAAGCGTGCGTCACCACGCCTGGCCTAAGAAACCTTTTGTCTTTATATGTAGCTAGCTTCTGCTATTTTATTATAGCAATAAAAGTAGACTAATACACTTTCCCTAAAGCTCAATAATTGTTTGGGTCTCTACTGTGGCAAACCCTGATACTACCATCTAGTAAAGAGGCATGACAATTTGGATCTGAAGTGTCCCCCAGAGGACCACATGTTAAAAGCTAGGTCACCAGCCTGAGACACTACTGGGAAATGGTCAAAACTTTAAGAGGTAGAGGAGGAATGGAAAGAAGTTAAAACATTTGAAGCAGGCCCTTGAAGAACCTGACCCCTTCTGTCTCTGTCTCTGTCTCTCTCTCTCTCTCTCTCTCTCTCTCTCTCTCTGCTTTCTAGCTGCCATGACAGGAGGACCCTTCTCAGGCATCACTCCTGCCATGGTACCCCATCACACTGCAAGCCCAAAACAGCAGGGCCAAGGGATCATGAACCAAGACCTCTGAAACCTTGAGCCCAAATAAACCTTTTCTCCTTTTAAGTTGATTTTCTCTAGTACTTTGTTACAGCAATGGAAAGCTGACTAACACCTTAGACAGGTCACTTCTGCTCTGCCAACCTCGACTTCCCCATTTCTAAACTGAGAATGATTTTTCCTTATCTCAATGACCTGACAGGGCTGTACTGAAAATCCAATGAGATATTATATGCAACAATAAGATCCGATGTACTTTGTGTAGAGGTAGTAATAACAATGGGACCACTTACAACATTACCAGAGCAATGGGAGGTGGAGCCTAAGAATGATTTCTCTCCACATTGAAGAGGAAGATTCAGTTCAATTAGCAATCTCTGAGCATGTGTGTTTTGACATCGGTTGTTGATTGCTCATCCCTCATGGAAGGAGCCTAACGATCCTTTCTCTTCATAAATAAGGAATTGAAGTTCTGAGAAGTGATATGTTTTGTCCAAGGACAGAGAGTTTTAAGTGAAGGACTGTGTTTCATGGGGAAAGCATTTGACTCCTGAAGCCACCGTTACACAGGCACTCAGCTCTCTTCCATGCAGTCCTGTATTCCTACCTTTAAATACAGACCCACTGCTTTCAGACCCAATTAGGAGCAGGTAATTACCTGTGGGAAGTGGGGAGTTGGGCTGTCTGCTAGATCTGACATGGAGAGTCTGTGAGCTAGTCTTTTCTCGTTATCAATAAAATGCTACAACAAAATCATTATTTGGCAATGTGTTCATTTAATAGCTAATCCCACAGGCCCAGGATAGAGAACAGCCACAGTCACCCTTCCAGAATAAAGTTCCATGTTGACATCATTGATGTTGCTGTCCATTTTGGACAGCAATATGTCCTGTTAGAGGATGACCCAATTTTTTCAGAGTTCTGTGCAATCCATACTCCTGATATTTCCCACACCCACTGGGTGTCCCTGATCTCTGCTTTAGAATCTCAGCCTTCATTGGGCCCTGAGATGATCCTGGAAAATGCAAGCAGATGCACACTGTTTGAGTCCTGCAGCCTGGGGCAGGAGAGATTCACTGAAACACTGCCACCATGTATCCTGTAGGCTGTTGTAACTGTCTGTCATCCCTGTACCCAATAGATCTGGCCAATCCAGATAGTGCACCTGAGTTTTCAGCTCAACTCTCTCGCCCAGCCCTGGAAGTGCCTTCTGGGAATATATGCTCAACCAGGCTTGCAACCTACCTGCTTAATGAGGTCTGCTATACACAGTCTGACCTCTTCCCCTGGGGAACTAGATTCTACTCCTGCCCATTTGCAACAGCCATGATCATGAATATGGTTTGTCTCCTGATCACAGACACCTGCCCCCTAACTATACCTGAGCTTGTTGAACCAGTTCTTCTCCATGTACCAGCAGCTGGCTGGACACATAAGGGCCAAAAATAAAGGAGTCACCACACTGTAGCCTGAGCCACAGGGTCCCAGAGTGCTTACTGCAGTGCTTACTGCAGTGGGGAGAGAGAGAGTCCTCCATGAATCTTCCACCTGCCTTGCCAGAGCAGCAGGGCTGCCTGCTTGAAGTATATTCGAAAGTTACTCCATGAGCAAAGGATGTTGCGCCTTTCTCCCCTGGGGCTCTTTCCTTTTTGGTAACATCCCACCTTTTCATGTGTTCCTTGAAACAGCCACATAATCACAACATCCAGGTGGGCCAGAGCAGGGTGGCAGAGTCCGTGGTATCACAGGAAGCAGCTGGCTGTAGTTTTGTGACATTCCTGAAAGGCTGAAAGACAAGAAGAGTAGATTTCCTCTTACATGCAATGTGGTGATGTTCCCACTTAACTCTGAGCAGGAAACAGCCCAGAATGTGGTTTTTTCCATTGGAGGCACTAGCATAATTAGCTGCTGGAAATAATGGGCCAACAGAAGCTCTTGCCAGCCCCTGGCTATCACTCATTCCTCAGGCTTGGTTCCCCCATTTATTCAAATAGAGGCATTAATCACACTTATGGCACACCAGGCTACATGTGACGGATGCAATTAGGAAGCTGGTAAGGTCCTGTATCCACAGCTAAGGATCCATGGAGTAGCCACATTTGGACAAATACTGCTGAGGGTGCACAGGGTACCCCAGCCTTCTCTATTGACTGCAAGTGGTGACAGTCATCAATTCTCCATTTGCTTTCAATCTGGACCAATGCTAGTGAAGCCAAACCTCTCTAAATTCAACATGAGTGTAAGTCAAAAGAGAGGAATGGATTCCACAAATGCTCCCATGAGCCACATGTCCCAAGAACTCAATGGACATTTTAGAAAACCCAGCGATGTCTTGGGAAGATCTGCTGATTTTATCCAATTCTTGCTTTTTTTTTTTTTTTTTGCATGACTTTGGAACTATACCATTTCTATCGTGAGGCAAACTTGGCACAGTGCCCCCTTAACCCCAATTTTGTACAGTGTAGAAACAACCTTTATCTTTCACGGGGGGCTCAAGCCTAAAAGTGATATTGTGGGAACTGGGTATCTTTGGTCCTTTTCCCAGGGGGATGATGCTATTGTTTGAATCTGAAATGGCTCCTGAAGGCAATCCACATATTAATGGCTTGGTTCCTAGCTTTGTTCTTATTGGGACGTGAGGAAAACAAATAGTTGGAGCCTACTGAGAGATCTTATGGGGGAGAGGGGTCAGGACAAGATGTAGTCCCCAAGAGCATGACCCAAATTATCCCTTTCCACTAGGTTCCACTCCCTACAGTTTCTACTACCTCCTAAAAGTCTGTTCTTTGATGAGTCCATTCACTTAGTGGATTACTTCATTGAGGAGGTCAGAGCCATGATGACCCAATCGCCCTCCAAAGTCCCCACCCCTGAGCATGGCTGCATCTGGGACCCTGCCTTCAACACAGGAGCCTTTGGGGACATTCTGCATTCAAAACGTAACATCATGCCAAAAATATTTCATACCATTATGTTTAATCTATGTGCACAAAGTATGTATAAAACATAAATGGATTGGGTATTTAGACCTGTCATCCCTAAGATATCTTATTATGTTTATGTAAACAATCCAAAATCCAGAAAGTTCAAAATCTGAAACACCTCTGATCCAAAATAGCTCAGATGAGGGATACTCCCTTGTAATAAGATGTGTTTCTTCTGCTTCTGAAAATAGATGTTTACATTTTTCCCAGTTACTGAGCTGCTTAATGGTGGGAGAAATTCTTGAATTCCTTCAGTCTTAGTTTTCTTTTCTTTCTTTTTAAAATTTTCTTTCATGATTCTGGGGATTGAACAAAGAGGGATTCTTTCTCTGAGCTATATACTCTCAGCCCTATTTTATTTTGAAATAGAGTCTCACTAAGTTGCTGAGGGTATCGCTAAGTTGCTGAGACTGAGTTTAAACCTGTGATACTCCTATCTTAACTTCACAAGTACTAGGATTACAGGCATGTGCTACAATGCCTGGCTTGCCTCCATTTTCTTGTCTTTCAAATGCCAGTCAATATTCTGTCTTTGGGAGGGTTATCCTGATGTGGTCCCAGGGAATTGACCCAGGGCCGAAATATGGATGTTCCAGCAAAGAGGGTCAACATGAGTCCTGGGGCTGCTGATTGCATCGGAAAGATCTTGGAGGCCCATCTAAGGCAGGCAGTGAGTCTCTACACAGTGAGAGTACAGGATAGATGATCCTTCCTGTCACTTAGAGTCACAAACTCAGCGGGATGACTCAATCAGTATTAGATGCATCCTTACAATTATTTAATCTTTAAAACACTCCTAAATGGGCATGATGGCTCATATCTGTAATTCTAGTACTTGGAAGACTGAAACAGGGGGATTTCAGGTTTGAGGCCAGCCTCAGAAACTTAGTGAGATCCTCTTTTAAAAATAAAAGTAAAACCAAAAGCTGATCATGGTGGTGCACACTTATATCCCAGTACTTGGAAGGCTGAGACAGGAGGATTGAGGTTTATGGACTGCCTCAATAGTAACTGAAGACCTTTGCAACTCAGGGAGACCCTGTTTCAAAATAAAGAATTAAAAATAGGGCTGGAGTGTCACTCAGAGTTAGAATGCACCTGTGTTCCATCCCTAGTACTGCAAAATAAATAAATAATAAATAAATAAATAAAAAAGAAATACAATAAAAAGAAATAAAAATAAAAATAGAACATCCCTAGGTCCAATCTTCAGTACCAAAAACCTCTCACTGCCATCACCAGCAACAACAAGAAAAAAACAAAACACTCCTATGGCTAGGTATTATTAACTGAATATTATGGATGAAGAAATTGAGGCCATCAAACTAAGAGATGTTCTTGGGTCCGTGTTTTATTTTCCCACTACACTTGTCGCTAAGACAGATTTTTTTTTTCAGAGAAGTCACAAATAATAGCAGTAATAGAAATAATATAAATGCCACGCAGCTGGATGCTTATTCTGTGCCCAGCTTGGTTCTCAGTATTTTCTGTGAAATAACTCTATGATTTCCTGCAACAGCTTCCCAAGGAAGATTCTGTCATTATTCCCATTTTATAGATTAAGAAAGGAAGTGTAGTAGAGACCATGGATTCTAGTGCCTTTGTATCTTACCACATAACAGGGCTCTGGTTGACCTTCATCCACTTGGACCTGCACATCTTTTCCTGGGGGATCTTTCTGATGCCAGATTCTTCTCTCTACCTGAACTTCCAGGCAAAGAGAGCTATTATGGACCTACATAAATCACCTCAGCTCAGCTACTGGATGACGGGACTTGGATAAATATCCCAGCTTCCTTGCACCTTGGGGAAGAAAACATTGCCCAAAGTGGTTTCCACTACTTCCCATCCATCGGGGTATGCTATGGTAACTGACTTCATTAACTGGTTCCACCTCCCTCTTCTACTTCTCTGATGTTCTACTGATGTTTTATATGGTTTTCTGCTCTCAAATACTTGTCTCTATTCTGCTTCTCAAGGACCCCAATAAGAGACACGAAGGCATAGAGAAGTCAAGTAAATTGTTCAGGTCATCCTGATGTAAACCCCATAAGTTTGTGGGTTTTCCTTATAATGCTGCCAATTATAAGTGCCTGAACCCATTCTCAGGGTACCCTGCCTGGAGAGAAGAGGGTTTGGCCTCTGGTTGAACATGAACTGATAGAAAAACGTGCTGTTTGGTTCTGTGTGCACATCACACTGGGCCTGTGGGAATTCTGAGCTGAAGGATGTTTGCAAAGCTGTTTCCGATCAGCCCTGAACACCGCTACAGAGGCAGGGAGGGGAAAATGGGAAAACACAAAGTTCTGCACAACAGGAAATCACGTTAGAAAGCTGTGAAAATCATGTATCCTTTTGAGGCATAATGGTTTTAATTTTCTCAGGCCCTGATCTCCCTGGCAACAATTTAGAAGTGCATAAGCATTCATGAATCAAAGTTGAGCATGTCTGCATGTTTAATTATGTGTTATTGGATGGAAACTTTCCTTTTGATCTTAGCATTTAAAGGGATTTACACTTTAACAATTACATTTTTTTCCTCCTCCCAAAGTCAATGTGGGTTATTGAACAGTATCAGCATAGCTGGGGATGGGAAGAGGATGCTGAGAAAGCCAGGGGAGTTTTCTCTTTTGTCTGGGATATGATGATGTACCATCTGTATGCACCTAATTTGGAAAAATAGGTGAACTGATGAGGTTGCACCACTGTACTGTGAATGCCCTACTAATAAAGGCTCCGGTCTACTATAAAAGGCAAGGATCTGGTGAGGTGGCTCAGTGGTAGAACACTGGCCTAGCATGGTCAGAGTCCTGGGTTGTTCAATTTCCAACACCACACACATACATTAGGCAGGTA